>NW_026988414.1:1817500-2451666 GCF_030222135.1 Aotus nancymaae | reverse complement strand
ATTAGCTGGGCGTGGAGGCGGGTACCTGTAATCCCAGCTACTCGGGAGGCTGAGGCAGAAGAATCACTGGCACCCAGGAGATGGAGGTTGCAGTGAGCTGGTATCATGCCATTGCACTCCAGCCTGGTCAACAAGAGGGAAACTCAGTCTTAAAAAAAAAAAAAAAAAAAAGATTTGAGGTGATTTGGACGGTGAGTTCGGGACCATTATCAGATTGCAATGAAGAGGGGACCCTGAATCTGGGGATGATTTCTGTAAGGCTCTTTTATTAGTGGTAGGGAAAGCCTCTACCCATCCTGAAAAGGTATTTAATGCAGGGGCACATGGGTGAGGTTCACCTGCCAATCTTGTCCTAGCAGATGTCCGTGAGTTTGATGGGTTGCAAAAGAGGGGGTTTTAAATTTGATTGGGGGAGACCCTTTGACATATGGGGCATTGTTGAGGAATGGTTTGAGCTGTGTTTTTATGTCTGGAGTCATGTAGGTGTGGGTGTCCAGGAACTGTGGGATAGGAAACTGGCTGGCGTGAAACTGGTCTTAGAGGACGGTGTTTGTGTCTGCTTCTGGGAGGACCAACCTGTGATTGACGAACCAGCAGGGGGCTTGAAAAAGCACTCGGCAGCCACCAATTGTTGCATTTGTTGAAGGGGGTAAAAGAGAGGCGTGTCCCAGGTTAAAGGAAAAAGATACTGGGGAATTTCTTGATTTGCTGAGGTCATTTAGGCTCATTTGTCAGCCTTGCGATTTCCTAAGGAAATATGACCCTGCTTTGATTGGTGTCCCTGCAGTGAATTATTGCCACGTTTTGGGAGCAAGGCAGCCTGTAACAAATGGCAAATGAGCTTTCCATTAACAACGGGGGCTCACTTTGCGGTGAGGAAACCGCGTTCGCTCCAAATTTGGACACTGGAATGAATGACGGTCGATGCATATTTGGAGTCGGCGTAAATATTGAGCTGTTTTCCTGCCGCTAGGGTTAGGGCCCCGGTTATGGCTATTAGCTCTGCCTGCCGGGAGGATGTGCCTGCCAGTCATGGAGAGGCTCCTGTGACCCTTCAGGGAGAGAAACTACGGGTGTCATCATGGTATCCTTCCATGACAGCATCACACCCTGCTGAGAAAGGAGGAAGTTTGCACACACTGCCGTCTATAAGCCAGTCTGGAGCTCCCTTTGTTTTATTTGTTAATTTATTTTTGAGATGGGGTCTCCCACTGTAGCCCAGGCTGGAATGCAATGGTACGATCTCAGCTCACTGTAGCCTCTGACTCCCTGGTTAAAGTGATCCTCCTGCCTCAGCTTCCCGAGTAGCTGGGCCTACAAGCATCCGCCACCACGCCAGGCTAAGTTTTTGTATTTTTTAGTAGAGACGGGTTTCACTATGTTGGCCGGGCTGGTCTCAAACTTCTGACCTCGTAATCCATCTGCCTCAGCCTCCCAAAGTGCTGGGATTACAGGCCTGAGCCATCGTACCATGCAGAAGGTTGACTTCTGTGCCTCAGGGATAATTAAAGAGGCTGTGGCTAAAATTTGTAGGCAAAGAGGCCAACTTTTATAGATAACATCTTGCTGCTTGGAGAAGTATGCAACAGGTGGAAGAGAGTCAGTCCCCTGTGGGCAGTGTCAAAAGCCCAAGGCTCGGTTTTAGTTGCTGTGAAAGTATAAATGGAAAGGTCTGTCGGGGTTAAGGAGACCCGAAGCAGGGGCCCGGGTTAGAGCTTGTTTTAGGTGGAACAAAGCCTGATGAAGTTCACGGGGAGGGACAGCAAGCTCAGTGAGGTTTCTCTTTGAGGCCTCATGTAACAGCCTGGCAATGACTGCAAAATCGGCGGCCCATAGCTGGAAGTACCTGGTGGGTCCCCAGAAAGAGAGAAGGTCCCTTTTGGTGTGAGGGGATGGGAGGTTCTGCACCACCTGCTTGTGTGTTGGGGGAATTTCCCGGGTGGGCAGGGAAATCTTGAGGCCCAGGTATGAAACCTTGGAGGAGGCTAATTGCCCCCCCTTTTTTTTGGACACCTAGTAACTATACTGGGCGAGGGAGTTTAAAAGGGTGTTGGGCCCCATGGCTCACACCTGTAATCCCAGCACTTTGGGAGGCCTAGGTGGGCGGATCACAAGGTCAGGAGTTCGAGACCCGCCTGGCCAACATGGTAAACCCTCATCTCTACTAAAAATACAAAAATTAGCCGGGTGTAGTGGCATGCACCTGTAGTCCCAGCTACTCAGGAGGCTGAGGCAGGAGAATCGCTTGAACCTGGGAGGTGGAGCTTGTGGTGAGCCGAGATTGCACCACTGCACTCCAGCCTGGGCAACAGAGCAAGACTCCGTCCCGACAAAATAAAATAAAATAAAAGGGTAATAGTATGCCAAATAGAGAATTCCTCCAAAGGGGAACAGAGCAGCAGCTCATCTGTATAGTGAAGGAGGATGCCAGGTGTTAGGCAAAGCTTAGAGAGGTCTGCTCGAAGGGCCTGTTCAAAAAAGTGGGGGCTGTCTCTGAAACCCTGGGGGAGGCCTGTCCGTGTGAGCTGTTGGGAAATGTTGGTATCTGGATCCATCCAGGTGAAAGCAAACAGGTTTTGGGAGGAGGGTGTAGAGATATAGTGGAAAAGGCATCTTTGAGGTCTAGTACTGAAAAATGGCTGGTATGAAGGGGATTCTAGAGACACGTGTATAGGAATTAGGAATGACTGGGTGTGCGGAGATGATGGCAGAATTGATCTGATGAAGGTCCTGGACAAGCCAGTAGGACCCATCCAGTTTTTACACGGGGAGAATAGGGGTGTTAGGAGCAGAATGGGCTGGAATGAGGATGTTGGCAGCTAACGGTTGGGAGACGATGGGCTTGAGTCCCCAAAGCCTCTCAGGGCTGAGGGAATACTGTTGGACTGGGATCTAATGAGAAGGATCCTTTAATGAAATTTTAATGGGGAATGGTGAGCTGCCACGACTGGAGAATTTGTGTCCCAAACAATGGGATTTGTTTGAGTTACAATGCTAAGGTCAGGTGTCGGCTCCTTAACTACAGGTAGGGAGAATTTTGGTTCCTGGCATAAAAGTAAGTAGGGATGACTCTGGCCAAGAGCTGAAAGGCGGAGAAAGCCACCCAGTTTGTGCAACAGGTCTCTCCTTAGAAGAGGTGTGGGGCAATGCTGGATTACCAGGAAGGAATGTATGAGGGCGACGTCCCGAAGGGAACAATCTGGGGGGTGTTTGGAGGGGAGTTTTCTGGCCCTTTATGCCAACAACAGAGATTGAGAATGCATTACAGGTCCTTGGTGTCCAGTTAGCACCAACAGACTTGCCCCAGTATCCAAAAGAAAAGAAATGGTCTTACCGGCTACCGTCCTGGGTTCCGTGGATTCACTGAACGTGGGGACAAAGGATGCAGGCAGCTTCAGTTGTCTGTCGGCAGGGCTAGCGAGGAAGAGATTTGATTCTGTGGCAGTTGACGGGCAGTGTTTTGGACTGCACCTGAATGGGAGAGTGTCCCTGTTGGGGGCAGTCCATTTTCCAGTGTCCCCATTGACCACAGATGGGGCATGGCTTAGTAGGAGGCCTCGGGTAAGGGCAAGCTTTCACCCAATGTCCAGGATTGCCACTATGGAAGCAGACTCCCAGGGTGCTGGCGAGTTCCCTTTGCGGGGTCAGGAAGCTTTTGGATGATGGAGGTGAGCCTCTAATACCTTTTTTTTTTTGAGATGGCGTCTTGCTCTGTCACAGGCTGGAGTACAGTGGCACAATTTCAACTCACTGCAACCTCTGCCTCCTGGGTTCAAGTGATTCTCCTGCCTCAGCCTCCTGAGTAGCTGGGACTACAGGCATGTGCCACCATGCCCAGCTAATTTTTGTATTTTTAGTAGAGATGGGGTTTCACCATGTTGGCCAGGATGGTCTCAATCTCTTGATCTAACGATCTGCCCACCTCAGCCTCCCAAAGGGCTGGAATTACAGGTGTGAGCCACCGTGCCCGGAGAGCCTCTGATACTTGAAGTGAAAATGGGTATCCCTTTCTCTCTCTGTGTCACTGAATACACAAAAGCAGCATTCAGGAGACCCCGCCAGGGAGTCAAGGACCCTCCTCTAGTCCTTGGAGTTTCTTCTGGATATTGGGGGCAGATTAAAAAATAAATTGAAGGTGGAGAAAACTTTGTTTCTCTCTTGACTCAGGATCTAGATTGGTATATGTATATTTCAGCATCGCTTCTGGGACCCACGATAAGAAAAGAGCTGGGTTTTCATTGGATTTTGGGGTGATTTCTCTGAGTTTTTCATAACTGACTGCCTTATGGGTTTTATAAGGCATTTTTATCCATGCCCACCAGGAGGCAGGTAATCATCTGATTTCTGGGCTTGATGCCCTCATCACCCTGCTGTTAGATCCAATGGGGGTCCCTACGGGGAATTGCTATGTCTGCCACTGAGTTTCGGGCAGGAGTTTGGCGGTGTAACTCATCAGCATGGGGCTCAGCCAAATGCCACATGTGTTCCTTCTCATTGGCGGTGAGGGTAGAGGTTAGGATGATGTAGATATCATGCCAGGTTAGGCTGAACAGTTGGGTTGTACGAAGAAATTCTCGTCGGTATCAGGAAGGATTTTTAGAAAAGGATCCTAAACATTGATTTATTTGAAAAGGGTCAGACATAGGAAACGGGACATGCACTTGGGCAATGCCATTGATCCCAGCCACTTCTCAGAGGGGGAGAATGGAAGGGGTGACGGCAGTACCTAAGCAAGTGACGGCAGGGGTCGGGAGGGGGGAGAGTCGAGGTGGGGGAAGGAGGATCTGGAGGGGAGTGGGTGGAGTCGGGAACAGAAGGAGGTATGGGGGTCCGGGAACGATGAGGTGTGGGAAGAGCTGGGGAGGGCATGGGCTCTAGTTGGGGAGGCAGGGCATCAGGTTTGGGGACAACAAGGCAGCAGGTTGGTTATGGCGGGGGGTTGGGGGTTGTCGGCAGGGTTAAAAGACATCTCAGGGGCTGCGGTGGCTCACATCTGTAATCCCAGCACTTTGGGAGGCTTAGGTGGCTGGATCACCTGAGGTCAGGAATTTGAGACCAGATTGACCAACATGGTAAAACCCCACCTCTACTAAAAATACAAAAATTAGCCAGGTGTGGTGGTGGGCACCTGTAATTCCAGCTACTCAGTGGCTGAGGCAGGAGAATCGCTTGAACCCGGGAGGAGGAGGCTGCAGTGAGCCCAGATTGCACCACTGCACTCCAGCCTGGGCAACAGAGTGAGACCCTGTCTCAAAAAAAAAAAAAAAAAAAGACATCTCAGGGAACAAAAGTGATGGATGTGGTGAGTCCTCATTGAGTAAATGGGCTTGGTGTGGGGAATAATCTTGGCAGAGGGAAGGACGTGAGTAAAGGTAAATGAAGGAATGTCTTGCCATTTGCGGTTTCAATAAATGAAGTCATCTAAATTCCTTAAAAATTTGGTGGTTGAATGTGCCATTTTCAGGCCAACGGTTGCCACCGTTCAATTTGTATTGAGCCCAGGCAGTATTGCAGAAGAATATAAGGTACTTCACTTTAATGTCCCCCTTTAGACCGACTTTAGAAAGGTTACAAATCTAGGCAACCCAGAGGGGAGGAAGGAGGAATTTGAGATTGACTGAATCCCACTGAGATTTGGCAAGGAAAGGTCGGGGTGTCTGTCAGACTCGGCATCCCCAGAAAAAGGGCGGAGACCGGAGATCCTCTGGAAAGGGAGAGAGACTGTGGAGAGAGGTCAGGCACCCCTCAACATCACCCTCCCAAGGTCTCTGTTGGTCCCCAGGGGACAGGGACTTCGGACCCGAGTCTCCTGGGCAGCACAGGAGAGACAGGTGGGGACAAACCTTACCAGTTTCTCAAGTTAGTGTCCTGTGCTGGATGTTTTAGAAGGAACCAAAAAAGGATCTCTCAAACTGAAGCCATGGGGAAGAAACAGAAAGTAAATTACCCAAATTGAGCAGTTGGAGGCAAAATTCTGGGTACAGGAGGTTTTGTTTTGTTTTTTTGACAGAGTCTCCCTCTGTCACCAGGTAGGAGTGCAATGGCGAGATCTCGGCTCACTGCAACCTCCGCCTGCCTCAGCTGGGACTACAGGTGCCCAACACCACACCCAGCTAATTTTTGTATATTTAGTAGAGACAGGGTTTCATCATGTTGGCCAGGATGGCCTCGATCTCTTGACCTCATGATCTGCCCACCTCAGCCTCCCAAAGTGCTGGGATTACAGGTGTCAGCCACCATGCCTGGCTGGGTCTGAGAGTTTTGAGAACACACTTGGGGTAGCCCTGACCAGAGCCTCGAAGTCCTCTGTGGTCAGTCAGTTACCTCACGCAAATCACTTAAGAAGAAAAGATGAAGGGTTGAAGGACTAGGCGAGAAGCCAGAGAACCCTCAGGATGCAGGAATTAGCCCGGGATGAGCTGTCAGGGCCCACAGCTTCCTGGATTGCAAGAGAGTTCTCTGTCCCCAACACCTGTCCTGGGTTTCAGCACCAAATGTTGGAATAGAAAGATGAAGGAAAGAAGAGGCAAGAAGGCAGCTCTACAGTGGAGATGGATTTATTGAGAGTAAACCTGAGAGGGGCTTCTGGCCGACAGGCTTGGGAGCAAGCTTCTCCTTCAGCCTGAGGCTCTTTAAAGGGCCCGGTGGGATAAGTGTGCTTTGAGGAAAGATTCTATGGGGAGGAGGTGGGGAAGTGCCAGCTGGTTGGGACTTTTGTGGACTTCGTGAGGCTCTGCTGCAGTTAGAGCCTTATGCTCTGTTGAAGCTATGGGCAGGGCTGACGTTGCGGACAGTTCTGAGACATGGAAACTTGATACTTAAAGATGACGGACTCTTGTGAAGATGGCGGCAGTCTTGTCCTATCAGACGTAGCCTGGTGGGTGCCCCTCACTCTCGGTTCCTCAGGGGCCAACGTGGCCAGCTCAATCCCACCAGCTTCAAGACCTCGACTTCTCTGTGGGCCTCAGTGTCCTCATCTGCAACTTGGAAGAAAAAACCCTGTCCTCAGCCAGCGGCTCTGGGGAGCTGGGAGAAACCCAGGCGATCAGCCCACCAGGTGGGCAGAGGAGAGGGTTCCTGAAGACAGCTGTGAGGCCTCCTGGGACTCAGGACAGAGAGCTCTGGGGTGGGGCTGGGGCTTTCTAAGGGCTGCCAGTGGTTGAGCCCAAGGGCTGAGGCAGCAGCTGGGGGCCCTCTGCAGTGAGGAAGAGGTCTCGGCTGGAGGTGGGGAGAGGGGTTACCCGGCTTTGCAATCTGATGGGCAGGGAGGAGAAAGAGGCCATGGTGCCCGTCTGGGTGCATTGGAAGCTGTAAGGCTCCAGTGCCCAGGGCCGATGCGCTCTAGGACCCTGGAATTCTCTCAGCAGCTGCCCTCACACCGGCCAGTCCCCAAGGCTTATTAGTATTGTGATAGCTATTATTGAAGGACCCCCTCTCCTGGTCTCCTGCGCCCACCCACAGCTGTCCAGGCTGAGGGATGCGAGGATGCCTTCCAGGTGTCCACAGCTGGGGTTCTGCGCTAGGGATTACCAGAGTCTGAGCAGCCATGAGGGACGCTGAAGCCGGGGGCCTGGGAGGAGGGCACCTGGGAGGCGGGTGGGGGAGGCGGTTTATGGGAGGCCCCACTGGAAGAGAGGCCGCCCTTCCCTCCCATCCCCCGCAGGGAGGAGCTGAGGCTGGATCCTGGGAGGGGAAGACGGGAAAGGCGCGCCTGGCAGAAGGAACAGCGTGTGCTAAGGCCGGAGTGAGGCAGTAGCTGAGAAGAAGTTCGGTCTGGCCAAGGGGCCGAGAGGGAGGAAGGAACGGGTGGCGCAGCAGGGCACCCACGGCAGGGCCTTGAATGCCGGGGTCACTCATTCCTCGCTCCCCGCGCGGCGCTGAGCCGCCCTTGGGTCCCTCGGAGGGCGCCACCCCCACCCCCACCCCTCCCACTCCCCCCTCCCCTCCCCTTCCCCCTCCCTTCCCTCTCCCTTCCTCCTCCCCTTCCCCCGTTCTCCACGGCCCTGTCCCGGGAAGGCTGGACTGGCCCGCGGCTCGCCCTTTCAAGTCCGCCTCCCGGAGTCTCCCGAGCCGTCGGAGCGCGGGGGCCGCGGGCGCGGACTTCAAAGCCCGCCGCCCCCAGCCTGATCCGGTTGCGGGAGGGGCGGCGAGCTGGGGAGGGAGGCAGGTTTCGGCGGATTCCCCTTTCATCCCGCGGCTGGAGCCGGGCGCAGACCTCCGGGAGGCCCGGCGCGTCCCCGCTGGGCAAGTCCCTGCAGGGCCACTGCCGGGAAGGGGGGCCGGGGCGCCACGAGGCCGCGCAGCTGGGCAGGGGAGGGAGGGCTGAGCCGGGACTGGGGGCTTCGGACCCGCCCGGGCTGTAGGACCCCAGGCCAGCTCCTGCCCGTCGCTGGGCCTCGGCTTTCCCGAATGCCCTGCTCCCTGCCCAGGAGGCACCGGCCTGACATTCTGCAGCTGGGATTACAGGCGTGATCACAGGCTGGGATTACAGGGCATTCGGAAACATTCAGTGGCCCTTGGACAGCTGGGATAGGAACTGGAAGCTAAGCGGGGAGCCGGGGCTCTCCTTGGGGTACCTGCCCCGACCCCACCCATCCCTCCGGGGAGGAACGGCCTCCTGCAGCAGCCAGGCCCTGCCCCCTGTGTCTCCGTGTCCAGCCTGGCCCTCTCTGGACTCAGCTTCCTAGAAAGCTGAGGGCTGGCGGCTGACGCCCTCCCTCGGATTGAGATGGAGCACAAACCTCCCTGCAGTCCTGTTTCCGATGAGTAAAGCAGGGGCGGCGGGAAATGGCTCTCCCTTTCTGGTGTAACCATAGGAAGTGGCTGCCTGATGTTCTGTAGCGGTCCACGTGCCCCACCCAGGCCCCACAGAGCCCGATGCGGTGCGTAAAGGACGTCCTTTTTTAGGTGAACAGCCTGAGGCAGAGGGGGTGTCACTTGCCGCAGGTCTCAGCTGGCAGGAAAGTGGGACCTGACACAAAGTTTCCTGGACTTCCCTCCGACCTCCTCCCTGCCACGGTCCCCACTGATGGCAAAACAGCCATGGGGAAGTGATCCAGGCTGGGAATGTGGAAAGCAGACACTGGCAGAACGGGGGTGCAGGGGCAGGAGTACGTGTCACCCCTGCTTTACCGACGCCAGGAGGTCACCAAGCCAGCCAAGTAGCAGAGCTGGGTATTGACCCAGATTTTGGGGGCTCCAGAGACTTGAGACTTCACCACTGCCTCTGGAGTGAGAGGGGCAGGGCCCTGAGCCCAGGGCACTTACTGTGTGCCAGGCCCAGGCTGGTAGCCATCTTGATCAACACAAGAACCCCAGCTGGGAGGTGGTGTTGTAGGAAACAGGTCTAGATCCAGACCCCAAGAGAGGGTTCCTGGATCTCTCGAAAGAAGGAATTCAGGGTGAGTCCATAGAGTAAAAGCACATTTATTAAAAAAGTAAAGGAAGATAGGCCAGGTGCAGTGGCTCACGCCTGTAGTCCCAACACTTTGGGAGGCTGAGGCGGGCAGATCACCTGAGGGCGGGAGTTCAAGACCAGCCTGGCCAACATGGTGAAACCGCTTCTCTACTAAAAATACAAAAATTAGCTGGGCGTGGTGGCGGGCGCCGGTAGTCCCAGCTACTCAGGAGTAGGCTGATGCCTGTAATCCCAGCACTTTGGGAGGCCGAGGTGGGCAGATCACCTGAAGTCAGCAGTTTGAAACCACGAGCAGCATGGTGAAACCCCACCTCTACTAAAATACAACGATCACGCCGGGCGCAGTGGCTCACGCCTGTAATCCCAGCACTTTGGGAGGCCAAAGGAGGCAGATCACCTGAGGTCAGAGCCCCTGTAATCCCAGCTACTCTGGAGACAGAGGCAAGAAATTGCTTGAACCCGGGAGGTGGAGGTCGCAGTGAGCCGAGATTGTGCCATTGTACTCCAGCCTGGGTGACAGAGCGAGACTCCCTCTCAAAAAAAAAAAAAAAGCTGGGTGTGGTGGGGCTTGCCTATAATCCCAGCTACTCGGAAGGCTGAGGCAGGAGAATCGCTTGAACCCAGGAGGTGGCAGTTGCAGTGAGGTGAGATCGCACTACTGCACTCCAGCCTAGGCAACAGAGAGAGACTCCACCTCAAAAAAAAAAAAAAAAAAAGTGAATGGTGGGCCCCAGTCTCACCAGAAGTGACTGAGTCAGAACTGGAATCCAGCCTGCCTGGCTCCTACGCCCCTGCCCTGGATTTAGAGCTTTGACCACAGAGAGCAGTATGCCTCCCCCATGCACCGCCCATCGCCTGCTTCCAGAGCCCTGGAAGGGGTTCTCTGCCTGGGGCCTTATCTGCCGAGAAGGGGCAGTTTTAATGGGCCTCCGTCATTATGCCGAATGTACTTGGGCTGGTGGGCTGACAGGGGCCCAGGTATCTAGCAGATGCCACCCCAGCCCAGAGATTTAAAATTCCTCCCTGGAAAATCAGATAAGCAAAGAAGTCAAATACCATGAAATGGATGTGATCCTTGCCAGAAGCACAGAGGGAGCATCCGAGAAGCACTTCATGGCAAGTGCGGGCTCAGGCCCCTCCCCCTTGCTGTACAGGCAGGGAAACTGAGGCACGGTATGCGGCAGGGAGATCCTCGCAGATAGGATCCCCACCCCTTTGGCAGCATCTGTTCAGGGCCTTCTCTGTGTTAGGGACCTGCCCACTCTCTGCATTCTTGGAGCTCAGGGGCTGCCGAGTGAGGTCCCTGTGCACTGGCAATGCCACCACTGTTCCGTCCTGATAGTGGTAAGTGCCACACAAGGGGAGCTCATAAATGCCACACATGGAGAGCTGGCTTCATTTGGGAGGGCTTCCCTGAGGAGGTGACATCTGAGACCTGATGTGAAGTGGGAATCTGTGAAGCTGGTAAGAAGAGCATTCTGAGTAGAGAGGAAGGCGTGTGCAAAGGCCCTGGGGCGTGAAGGAGTTCAGCTCAGAAGCTAAAGGAGAAGCCAGCAACTTGCCGCAGTGTGAGGGGAAGCTTGGAGGGAGAAGAAGGAGAGAGGACAGAGGAGGTGGAGGGGCCCGGGCCTTGGGGCTCAGAGGAGCCCCCGGGTCAGTGCTGGGGCCAAGGGGAGGGGGGGAGGGACAAGCAGGGGGAGTCAAGTCTGGCCACCGGGAATCCCACTGGACCGGCATGCCCAGGGACACCCCAGGACTGCAGACCTCAGGGGAGTCCTGGCTGGGAGCAGGGGAGCGGACCAAGTGGTCTGCAGTCATGCTCTAAAGCCTGCTCTGTTCTCTCCTAGAAGAAAACGGAGATCAAAAGGGGAAATTTGCAAGTTAGATTTACCCTCAATTCTATTAAACTACCAAAAACCATCAGAAAATAATATTTAGGGTCTTTTTTTTTTTTGAGACAGAGTCTCGTTTTTTAGGGTCTTTTTTTTTTTTTTGAGACAGAGTCTCGCTCTGTCGCCCGGGCTGGAGTGCAGTGGCGCAATCTTGGGTTCAAGTGATTCTCCTGCCTCAGCCTCCTGAGTAGCTGGGATTACAGGCTCATGCCACCATGCCCAGCTAATTTTTGTATTTTTAGTAGAGAAGGGGTTTCGCCATGTTGGCCAGGCTGTTCTCGAACTCCTGACTTCGTGATCCGACTTTTTTTTTTTTAGAGCCTTGCTCAGTCGCCCAGGCTGGAGTGCAATGGCACAATCTTGGCTCACTGCCGCCTCTGCCTCCCGGATTCAAGCGATCCTCCCTGCTCAGCCTCCCAAGTGGCTGGGATTATAGGCAAGTGCCACCCTGCCTGGCTAATTTTTAAAAAATATTTTTGGTAGAGACGGGGTTTTGTCATGTTGGGCAGACTGGTCTTGAACCCCTGAACTCAAGTGATCTGCCTGCCTCAGTTTCCCAAAGTGCTGGGATTACAGGCATGAGCCACTGAGCCCAGTCAGGGGTGAGCAACTCTTATTCTTTGTCTGGGGAAGGAGGGAAGGAGAGGAAGGACAGGGAGGAGGGGGGAGTCAGAAGAGAGGAAATCGGGAGGGAGGGCGGAGGAAAGAGATTGGGAAAAACTGAGAGAAGAGGGGGAGAGAGGAAGCTAGAAGAAGGGAGGGAGAGAAGGGAGAAGAAAGGAGGGGGGAAGGGAAGAGAAAGAAGGAGGGAGGAAAGAGGGAGAGAGACGAGAGACATAAGGAGAGAGTTAAGGGGGAGGAGGGAAGAAGAGAAAGCAAAGGAGAGAGAAGGGAGGGAGGAAGGAGGGGTAAGAAGGGAGGAAGAAGAAAATTGGGGGTAGAAGGAAGGGGGCAAGAATGTGAAGGGAGGGGAGAGGAGGAGGGGGAGAGTGAGCGGGGAGGAGAGGAGAAGGCAGAGGAAGAAGGAAGGGGGGAGGCTGTGCTGGGTGGCAGTCACTGGGGAGGGTGTCCCAACTGTCTGTCACTTCCCTCATAATGGTATCAGCTCCTCCCCACTGCTGGCCTTGGGCCAGGGATCTCCAGGTGGTGCCCACCGAATCCTCACAAAGGACCAGACCCCAGTCACCCAGCTCACTAGACCCTAAGCCTGGGCACTTTGCCTGGGGCCTTCCACCCCAGGCCTCCCTGAACCTAACCCATGGGTTGACTCAGGAGCCAGGTGTCATGCGCGTCCATGCGTGCATGTGTGTGCTCTGTGTGTGTGCGCGCCCGTGCGTGTGTGCTTAGGAGTGCAGACCTGGGCAGGACTGGCTGGGCTTGGATCCTGCCTTTGCCACTTCCCAGCTGTGTGACCTTGGGTGAGTGACCCAACCTCTCTGTGCCTCAGGTGTGAGGTGTAAATGAGTTAATCAGAGAAATCCCTTAGCACAGTGCCTGAAACAGAGTAAGTTCAACGTTATCTATGATTATTATTCCAAAAAGGCTGACTGTGAGATTTATTTAGGAATGGGCTCTAAACTGGAGGGAGGGGTTTATGGATGGGTCTCAGAAGGTCCTAGAAGGATCTAGAACTGGTTGTAAAGTGTCGGAGGGGGTGTTTTTCTGGACAAAGTAGGTCCTCAGCTTACAACAGTCTCATGACCCCTAAGGTTGTATTTCTTGTACCGGGGGACGGCACGTCCAGTACTTTGGAGGTTTCATCCAACACAAGTTATTATTTATCTAATTTTTTGAAACAGAGTCTCACTCTGTCACCCAGGCTGGAGTGTGGTGGTGCGATCTTGGCTCACTGCAAGCTCTGCCTCCCGGGTTCAAGTGATTCTTCTGCCTCAGCCTCCTGAATAGCTGGGACTACAGGCATGCGACACCATGCCCTGCTAATTTTTTGTATTTTTAGTAGAGACGGGGGTTTCACCGTAGTAGCCAGGATGGTCTTGATCTCCTGACCTTGTGATCCACCCACCTCAGCCTCCCAAAGTGCTGGGATTACAGGCATGAGCCACTGCGCCCAGCTTTTTATTTATTTTTAATTGATTAATTTATTTTTTAAAGAGATGGGGTGGGGGTCTCACTTTGTTGATCAAGCTGGTCTCAAATTCCTGGCTTGAGCTATCCTCCTGCCTTAGCCTCCCAAAACACTGGGGTTACAGGTGTGAGCCACACACAGCTTTAGAGGGGCTGTTGTCACCTGCGCCCCACTGACCAGGACAGGAGCCAGGTTGTCCCACAGACCTGCCACCGTCACCCACATGTGGGGCCCCACGTGCTCAGAGAAAGTGAGCCCCTTCACTCGGGGAATTAAGGCTGAGACAGCAATGCGCTTTGTATCTAAACCAGCTCCCTTGGTGTTGCGGGGGAGGCACAAAACCAGATTTCAAAGGTGAGCTTCGGATAAACAAACACTGCTTCGAACCCAAATGCTGAACTGAATAGCAGCCCCAGTCGTGTTCAACCAGGTAATCCAGGCTTCCTTGGCCACCAGACAGGCCCAGGGGGCATTCCAGGAGCCTCCGTGGTACAGCTGGAGCCTAGGTGACCAGGCACCCCCATCTGCCCCGTCCCCCCAGCGAGCCACCTGGCCCGACCCCACCCTCCAGGCCTCACTGGGACTCCCAACAGCTTCAAGCTGTGGCTCTGGAAGGCTGAGAGGGTCCATTGCTCAAACCTCACCTGCTGAAGCTGGGGGCTTCCCCACCTGGCATCAGGGAGATTTTAAGTCTGTGGTGAGGGGCAGTGCCCCCCTGGGGAAACATAAGCCTGCTCCTGGAGGCCACTGCAGCTTGATGAGTTTTAATCCTGGTTCAGCTGTGTGGCCTCTGGACAGTGGCTGCACCTCTCTGAGTCCATCATCACAGTACCTCCTTGGCTCCCTCCTTGGCAGCCCTCGAAATTAGGGCAGGAGAGAAGCTGTGGGGAGACCAGGGCTTTGGTGAGCACGCAGAAGGGCACGGATTCCACTGTGCCAAGGCCAGGCTCTACGCCCGGACCACCAGAACACCCACACTTGCTGTGTGACACTCTGGGCTCCGGTTTCTCCATCAATACAATTCAGTGACCTTGAAAGAGCCTTTTATGATCTCCAAGTTGGATTGTAAAGTGAGACGCTAAGTACAGAAGAGGGTGTGCAATACGGAAGGTATGTGAAATCCACACGAAAATTATGAAACCCCACGCATGTGCACTGAGTATCTCCGGGAGGTACGCAGGAAACTGGGTTACACAGTGGGAGGGACAGGCCTAGGTGAGAGGCAGCTGGGAGGGGCTTTCCTCCTGCTGATTTCTCCTTTGTGCCTTCCGAATGCTGTGCACAATGCTGTGTATCTAGTCGATACACAGGTGTAGGAGTATTTTTAAAGGCCTCTTTGGCTGGGCAAGGTGGCTCACGCCTGTAATCCCAGCACTTTGGGAGGCCAAGGCAGGTGGACCACTTGAAGTCAGGAGTTCAAGACCAGCCTGGCCAACCTGGTGAAAATCCATCTCTACTAAAAATACAAAAATTTTCAGACGTGGTGGCGCACACCTGTAATCCCATCTACTTGGGAGGCTGAGACAGGAGAATCGCTTAAACCCGGAAGGCGGAGGCTGCAGTGAGCCGAGATCGCACCACTGCACTCTAACCTGGGCAACAGAGTGAGGCTTTGTCTCAAAAATAAAAATACAAGTCTTCTGGCCGGTCGCGGTGGCTCACGCCTGTAATCCTAGCACTTTGGGAGGCCGAGGCGGGCAGATCACTAGGTCAGGAGATCAAGACCATTCTGGCCAACACAGTGAAACCTCGTCTCTACTAAAAATACAAAAAATTAGCTGAGTGTGGTAGCACGCACCTGTAGTCCCAGCTACCAGGGAGGCTGAGGCAAGAGAATCGCTTGAACCAGTGAGGCAGAGGTTGCAGTGAGCAGAGATCGTGCCACTACACTCCAGCCTGGGCAACAGAGCGAGACTCTGCTTCAGAATAAATAAAAAATAAAAGTCCTCTCAAGCTTTGCTGCTCCTGACCTGCCTGCTGCTGTCCTGGCTCCCGGGGAGCTGCCCTGAGGGGTCTGGGGAGCCATGGCAGGGTTCTGGGCTCAGGCAGGACAAAGCTCACTCCTGACTGTCATCTCCAGGGAGCTGATCTGACCAGCCTCGCTTCAGCCACTCGGCCTCTCTGCCTGGCCGATTCTTCCCAGAGACCCTCTGGGCCCCTCCCGCCAGCCTTCCCCCACAACCCCCGGCCGCAGCTCAGCATTGCCACAGTTTAGTGTCTGTGTATGGTGCAGCTACACTCTGTGGGGCTCAGGGTAAAACGAAAAGCAGGACCCCTTGTGCCTGATGTATTGCAAATTTCAAGATGGCAACCGCACAGCATAAAGCCTGTGCAGGGTTCTTCTAAGCCTGGGGCCCTGTGCGCCTGCAGGGGTCACACACCTGTGTGTGTGACCAGCCGGACCCAGCGGTATCTCCCCAGTCCAGACTCGGGCTCCCTGGGACCAGGTTTGCCGGATAGCCGACTGGACGTACTGGCTATGACCCTGCCCTCCAGGGCCTTGCTGGGCTGGTAGAAATCTAGGCCAGCTTGCTAGAGGAAGAACCCTCAGCCTCAGAGGAGGTAGGGGCTCTGTGTTCCCCTGCACAGCTACCTGGGCCTCCCTTTCTTATCACAATTTCTTTCTTTCTTTCTTTTTTCTGAGACAGTCTCGCTCTATTGCCCAGGCTGGAGTGCAATGGCGAGATCTCGGCTCACTGTAACCTCCACCTCCTGGATTCAAGCAATTCTCCTTCCTCAGCTTCCTGAGTAGTGAACACTACAGGCATGCACCACCACACCTGGCAAATTTTGTATTTTTAGTAGAGACAGTTTTCTCCATGTTGATCAGGCTGGTCTCAAACTCCCGACCTCAGGTGATCCGCCTGCCTCAGCCTCCCAAAATGCTGGTTTTACAGGCATGAGCCACTGTGCCCAGCCGTTTTTTCTTTTCTTTCTTTCTTTTTTTTTTTTTTTGAGACGGCATCTCACTCTGTCACCCAGACTGGAGTGCTATGGTGCAATCTCGGCTCACTGCAACCTCTGTCTCTTGGGTTCAAGCAATTCTCCAGCCTCAGTCTCCCAAGTAGCTGGGACTACAGGCACATGCCACCACACCCAGCTAATTTTGTATTTTTAGTAGAGACGGGGTTTCACCATGTTGTCCAGGCTGGTCTTGAACTCCTGACCTCAGGTGATCCACCCACGTCGGCCTCCCAAAGTGCTGGGATTACAGACGTGAGCCACCATGCCAGGCATCTTATCACCACAAGTTCTTATCTGGAGCTCAGCTGTGTGACCCCGGTCAAGTTACTTAACCTCTCTGTGGCCTGATTCATCTTGATCTGCAGAGGTTGGGCCTACTCCCCAGAGATGTGCCCTCCTTCACAGGGAGGTAAGCTTTCAGCACGGAAGTGTTTACAGCAGCATCTGCAAATAGCACTAGCTCAATAGCATTCGTCATGATTCCTCTGCGATTTCCTGCTGGACTCTGAGCTCCGTGAGGTCAGGGCCCAGGTTCGTCTTGCTCTCACAGATTCCTGGTTGCCCTGATAAACGTGGCCAGATAATCAACATGACCAGAACGGCTGTGGGCTATGTTAGAAGGAAGTTACTAGAAGTTACTTGTGGCCAGCCTGGGGAGGTGACGTCCCCTGGAGAACATGCTTCGGCCATTGAGATGGCTGGAAAGCGTATGGGCCAGGAGGTTCCTATAGGAAGATTCTTTTGGGGTTTGTTGGGTTCTGTAGCCATGGGAGTTAGAAGTCTGCCCAGAGCCGGGCAGGGGCTCCCTGGGAGTTTGGGGGCATTGCTGAAGCCCCCTCAGCTGCCAGGTGCAGTAAATGAGCCAGGGAAACCGTGGTGGGTGAGTCGTTAAGGATCCCCAGGCTCCATGATGGAGAGAGGCAGAGGAGCTGCTCCCTGCTGCGATGCTTGGGATCCGAGTCTCGCTGTTGAGAGAATTCCAGAGCCCTAGAGACACCTGGCCTGGCCCGCTGAGTCCAATCTCTGCTTCCCGCCCAGAAGAACTCCTGCCCCAGCAGAGCCCTCTGCCGCATACACAGGTGTTCCCTCCAAGGGAGGGAACATCCAAGGCCGGCTCCGATGGGTCCAAACAGCAGTGAGCGTCCCCTTCTTGGTGCTGTTCACAGGGGACTGTTGAGGCTTGTGGGGCTGCCTGGAGGTGGTGGCACACATGTCTCCATGGAGGGGTTTCACTGCCTCCAACAGGAAGGTCAGACCATCTGTCACTTAGGGTGTATTTGGGAAGGAAGACAGAAGGACCCAGAGAGGCAGAAATGATGGGAGAGGGAGGGCAGGTGGTGGGGGTGGAGTCGAACAAATCGCCCCAGAAGGGCACAGCAGCTGGAATGAGCGCTGGGCAGCCCCACACGGCTGAGAAGCAGGGGTGTGTGTGTGTGTGTGTGTGTTGCGCGTGCACGCATGTGCGTATGTGTACGCGTGTGTGCGCGCGCGTGTGTGTGTGTGTGTCTTGGCTAGGGGAACACCAGCCTTTCCCTCTGCCTACTCAACAGCCCTCCCCTGCCTCTCTCCTCCTGTGAGACCTCTGGTCAGTTTCCCTGCGTTCCTCTGGTCAGTTCTGACCACGCCCCCACCTGGCTGCCGTCAGAACGTCCCGGTGTCCACCCCGTGCCCTGCACAGGGGATTGAGTCCCCGCTCTGTGCTCCCAAGGCCTCCCTCCCAGCACTTGTCACTGCGTCCTGGAATTGCCCAATTTGAGTGACGTTTCCCAGGACCCGAGGCTCCCGGGGGGCGGGGCTGCCCACGCAGGTGCCCACTCAGGGCCCAGCACAGGTGTGGTACTTGGCTGAGTCTGGTACTTGGGCCGCTTAACAGATGACTGGATCCTGGGCAGCTTCGAAGCAGTGTATTCCTCCCAGGCTGCAGGCTGGCAGTCCGAGATCGGGGTGCTGGCACGGTCGGGTTCCGGTGAGGGCCCCCTCCGGGTGCACACTGCTGGCCTCTTGCTGTATTGCACATGGAGGAAGGGGCAAGGCCTCTCTGGGCCTCTTTTTCTTGCCTTGTCTTTTTTTTTGAGACAAAGTCTTGCTCTGTCACCCAGGCTGGAGTGCAATGGTGCGATCTCAGCTCACTGCAGCCTCCACATCCTGGGTTCAAGTGATTCTCCTGCTTCAACCTCCCCAGTAGCTGGGATTACAGGCGCCTGCCACCACGACCGGCTAATTTTTGTATTTTTAGTAGAGACAGGGTTTCGACACGTTGGCCAGGCTGGTCTCGAACTCCTGACCACACCTCGGCCTCCCAAAGTGCTGGGATTACAGGCGAGAGCCACCTCGCCTGGCCTGAGGCCTCTTTTCTAAGGGCACTAATCCCATTTGTGAGGGCTCCACCCTCATGACCTGATCACCTCTCAACCGTCTCACTGGCCCCACCTCCTCATACCATCACATCCGGCCTGGGGTTCCAGCATATGAATTTTGGGAGGACATGTTCAGTCCGTAACAGCGCTGAAAGAGCTGCCTGCAGAATGGCAATCAGCCGTATCTGCAGGGCTCCCTGGCTCCAGGCTCCCTCCTCTCCCTCCCACCAGGCTTCTGCCTGGAGCCAGCGCCCTCCTCCCCACTCCGGTCGGTCATGGGTCCTGCCAACAGCCTTGAGGCTTCCGGCTCCAGCAGGCCCTGTGCCCCTGCCCAGTTCCACCCTCTCCAAATAAACGCCGCTCCTTCCTTAACCTTGCCCTGATCCCCCCTGCCTCCGAGGATCCCACGTGCATCGGGAAGGAGGCCCCACAGGACGGCGTTCAGCGGCAGATGGGACTTCCCTGTGAAGAGGTGCTGAGTGTGGATCCCGACTCCAACACCCGGGCACTGTGTGACCTTGAGAAAGAGCTGAGCCTCTCTGGGCCTTGGCTTCCCCAACGACCAAAGGCTGGACTGAGAGTGGCTTAGGAGGGAACACCTGTGTATGCGGCAGAGGGCTCTGCTGGGGCAGGAGTTCCAGCTCCAGTCCGCACCGCCAGCACCCCCAGGTGAGACCCCCTGAGCCCTCCGGGTTTCAGTGTCCTTATCAGCAAACGGGGCTGAGGAGCCACGTTGCAGAGGTGCAGAGGCATGGGGAGGTGGGGACGCCTAGAAAGGGCAGTGACGTCCTGCCCCTCCCAGCTCCCCCCCGTCTGCCTGGGTCAGAGTCATTCCCCCCACCTCCACCCAGCCAGACCTGGCTCCCACTCTACCCTGCCCTGGCTGGGCACCGGACTGCCCATGGCCAATGGCAGAGGTCAGGGTGGGCTGGGGAGGGTTGGGGTTGCTCAGCGTGGGGAGGGCAGACAGGACCTCACAGCGCAGAGGTGGGTGGGGGTGGGGGGTGGGCCTGCCTTGATCCCAGCGGCTCAGGTGGGTCGAGTTGTGG
The DNA here is from genome assembly GCF_030222135.1 of Aotus nancymaae. Taxonomy (NCBI): domain Eukaryota; kingdom Metazoa; phylum Chordata; class Mammalia; order Primates; family Aotidae; genus Aotus; species Aotus nancymaae. Next base: position 2,431,900 of record NW_026988414.1, on the reverse strand, counting down.
TGAGCAGAGCTTTCCTGGCCTCCCCACCATGCTGCTTCCTGAAGCCCAGGAGAGGCAGCACCCCCCACCACAACACCCCCATGACCCCCCACCACAATCCCCCCATCATAACCCCCCACCACAACCCCCACCACGACCACACCACAATAACCCCCCACCACGACCCTCCCACCATAACGCCCACCACCACGAACCCCCACCATAACCCCCCCATCACTACACCCCCACCCCCAGCCCTGAGTGGAAATGCCCCAGGGAAAAGGGCCCTGTTGGGGCCCCTGGGGAGGCCCCCAGTCCTGGGTCACTGTCAAGAAGGGTCAGAGATGGCCCCCGACGGCCCCTGGGGAACAGCTGGGGTCATCCGCTGAATGCCTGGCTCCCTCTCCTCCTCCTCATCCTTCTTGGTGACCCCAAGTTCATGGTGGGGGACATGGTGGTGGACAGACAGGTGGCTACAGAGGGCCGGGGGGAAGCGTCTGGGCCTCCAGGGCAGCAGTGACCCCGAATGTGGGGGCTGCTGTGTCTGTGCGAGGTCCACCTGTGTGCACGGGCTGTCTGCGGCCAGGAGTGCGTGGATGTGTGTGGTGTATGTGTCTGTGGGGGTGCTGTGTCTGTGTACCGTGTGGCTGTGGCCCTGTAGCGTGCCTGTGTGTGTCTCCGGGTGCCTGGGGTGTGAGTGCCAGGAGCTGCGGGACTGAGTCTCGGGTCCTCTGGACTCGGCCTCCCGGTGGTTTGCGGGGAGGGAGCGGGAGGAGGGGGCGGCGGGCGGACTGGAGCGCTGCGGGCTCCCAGGGCCACGCGGGCCCAGCCGCCGGGGAGAGGGGGAGGGGAAAGGCGGGAGGCGGGAGAGGGAGGGGAAGGGGGGTAGGCGGGAGGGGGAGAAGGGGGAAAGGCAGGGGTAATCGGGAGGGGGTCCAGGTCTCCCCGCAGGCCCACCCAGCGCCCTTCCCCCGCGTGGTGTCCCCGGCGCGGGCGAGGAGTCGTGGGCCTCCGGGGCGCGGAGACCCGCCCAGGGCGCTCCACGCGGACTCCGGCTCCAGTGCTCCGCGCTGCCGCAGGACTGCAAGCCTAACCATTTTGGGCTGAACAACAAAAGCGAGAGAGAGGGAAGTTGGGGGGCGGGGGCGGCGCGTTTCCCCCGACCCGCCAGGGCCGGCCGCGGGCTTGGAGCAGGTGCCGGGAGGTCGCGCGGCCGGAGCGGAGCTGCCCGGGGCCCGCAGCGCGGAGGCGGAAGCGAGTGGGTGCGGGCGTCGCGCGAGGGGAAAAGTTTCCGACCCTGGAGCGAGACTCGGCTGAGAAGTTTCGGCCGCGCCAGGCGGCGCCAAAGCCAGGCCAACACTGCCCCCGCGTGGGCGCGGCGCGGCTCTGCAGCCGGCGGAGGGGCCGGGGCCCGCTGCCGTCCTCGGGGGAAACTGAGGCTCAGAGAGGGCGAGGTGGGCTGCGCAAGGCCACCCGGAGGAGGGGCAGTAGAATCAGGCTTGATGAGACCCGCAGGCTCTCCGGGAAATAGAAAGCCTGGGTCAGGGGACGGGGCGTGAAAGTCCAGAAAGGGAGACGGAGGGGAGGGGACGTCCCGGGGACTGAATCCCACTCCGGTGAATCCCGGTGGAGGTGCGGCTGCAGCGCTGTCCTCGTCCCATCCCCGCAGAGTTCGTCTAAACTGAGCCTAGCTCTATCGCCCTTCTTCTGGAGTCAGGGCGCCTCTCCCAAAAGGCCTCCCCCATCCGCACCCAGCCGGGCCCTAAGGACCCCACCGGCCACCGCCCAGCCCGATCCCACGGTTTGCAGCCCCTTCCTTTGCCATTGAACAAGACGTCAGGGTGTGGATTCCGTGCTATTTCCTCAGCGGCCAGGAGGTGGCGAGAAAGACCCGGATCCCGGGTAATGGCGCGGGGCAGGGGGCCGCTGGCAGCTTCAGGGAGAGGGACGGCGGCTCAAACTTTTTCCAGGGGGCTGGAAGGCAGGTGTGGCGGGGGCAGACCTGGCGGGCAGGGGCTTGGCGGTGGCCTGGCGTGCTGGGTCAGTGCCTGCCCTTGTCTTTCGCCACCTCGTGATGCAAACATCCACTCCACCATCCCCAGACTAAGACAGAACGTGAGGCCCCAGCCCGCACACCAGGTGTTTTGCCCTCCAGGGACCAGAGGCTGTGAACCTGGCCGGGGAAACGCATAAGACTAATACAGGGTACTTTCCCCCGCGCTGGAGTCTGGACGCCCTCACTCCACAGTGAAGGTTGGATGGAGGCTTGGACGGGGAGGACGGGGCGGGGCGTGGTTCTCCACCCCTAGGCTCAGTTTCCAGCAGGTGCCTACTTCAGGTGTGGGCTGATTTAGGTCGACAGAGGCTTGGTCCCAAGTTTTTGGGGTTTCTTGTTGTTGTTTGTTTTTTGAGACAAGGTCTCATTCTGTCGCCCAGGCTGGAGCGTAGCGGTGTGATCACAGCTCATTGCAGCCTCAACCTCCTGGGGTCAGGAGATCTGCCCGCCTCAGCCTCCCAAGTACCTGGGGCTACAGGCATGCACCACCATGCCCAGCTTATTTTTGTTTTTTGATTTTTTTGTAGAGACAGGGTCTATGTTGCTCAGGCTGGTCTTGAACTCCTGGGCTCAAGCCATCCTCCCACCTCAGCCTTCCAAAGAGCTGGGATTACAGGTGTGAACCATCACACCCAGCATGTTCCCAGGTCTGAGGTCTGTGGCAGGGTCTCCCACCTTCCAGAAAAGGGGTTCACTTGGTACAAGTCCTGGACCCCAGGGATGCCCTGTCCCCACCCCTCAGCCTCATCCTGGCTGTGTCTCCAACCCCTTCCTTCCAGGAACCCCCAGAGACCAGTAATCGGGTATGAAGAAAGGTTTGCGGTGTGAGACCTACTGGTAGGTCCCAGCCACCTGGGATGCGCCTTTATTCGTGGGGCAAGGAAGGGCGATCCTCATGGCCTGGCCCTGTGTGCCCTGGGCTTGGGCTACCGGGTGTTCACCTCTGAGCTCAATGCAGTGTTGGGGAGGGTCAGAGGAGATGGTACTCCTCGGGGCGGCCTTGCTTCAGGACCGACTGCAGCACCAGGCTGGGAAGGAAGGACTCCTAGAGTGAGACAGAGGACCAGCTGGCTGCCACCAGGACCTCAGGGCAGGGGACTGGGCCCCCAGGGCCCAGCGGGATTCTATGCTGCAGCCCTGTTGGGCAGGTTCTGCTGTCAGCCCCATTTACAAGGTGAGGAAGCAAATGCAAGGCCAGGCACGGTGGCTCATGCCTGTCACCCAGCACTATGGGAGGCTGAGGCGGGCGGACCACCTGAGGTCAGGAGTTCAAGACCAGCCTGGCCAACATGGTGAAACACTGTCTCTACGAAAAATACAAAAATTAGCTGGGCATGGTGGCGGGCGCCTGTAGTCCCAGCTACTTGGGAGGCTGAGGCAGGAGAATCGCTTGAACCCAGGAGACAGAGGTTGCAGAGAGCAGAGATTGTGCCACTGCGCTCCAGCCTGGGCGACAGAGCAACACTGTATCACAAAAAAAAAAAAAAAAAAGGAAGGAAGGAAAGTTGGAAAGATGGAAGGAAGGAGAAAGAGAGAGAGAGCAAGAGGGAAGAAAGAAGGAAGGAATGGAAGGAAGGAGAAAGGAAGGAAGCCAGAGCCTTCGATTATGGAGCTGTGATCTGCACCCAGGCACCTGACTTAGAGGCACCCCTTGACTGCTTCACTTTGAGGGAGATGCAGGAACACAGGCCCCCTGCTGACTTGGCTCACAGAGAGGGTCCACTCCCAGCCCTGGCCACCCCACCAAACAGGGCTGCACCCAGGGCCAGCTGCCAGCCAGGGGCTCACCAGCTTCTGGCTCCAGGGACAAGGCTGTTTGCCCACCTGCTCCAGGAGGCCATGGGCGTCCAAGAAGGCTTGGAGGCCCCTTCGCAGCCTCTGAGCAGCATCTTTCTTCCATGAAGAGAAGGGCAGGCTGCTGTTCACGGAGGTGTCCTCAGAAAGGTCGCCCCGTGTCTTCTGGGAGGGCCTGGAGGAGACAGGACCCCATAAGCTTCATGGATCCTGAGTCCCTGACCCAGCCATGGCTGGCAGGGCCCTTGAGGGCCCACACTGGTAACCCTCCTGCTGCTGGGTGGGGAGGTATGTAGGCAAGGGGCAGGGAACCCTGGCAATGTCCACAAGACCCGTCCCCTTCCCTGGAGCCTCACAGGCCAGCACAGTGCTAGCATGAGGAGCTGGCCAGGGTCTCCTCCTTGGCCTCAGGATACAGGGCTTTGGGCAAACTCTCCAGCCATTTTCCAATGTTCCCAAACTCCCGCTCCGACGCCACTGGCCGGGTGGCCTTCTGGTTCATAGTGACGCTCTGTGTGACTGCAGGAGAGAGGACAGGGTGAGATCTCTGCCGGGGAGGAGGGCACTGGTGCCCCCACCCTCCTCTCCTCCCTCTGGCAGGCAAGGCCGGTCAGAGCCCTGTCTCCATGGCAACCCCTGGCTCCCCAGCGCCTTCTGGCTGCCTCCGGAGAAAGCTTAGGTTTTAAAACTACCTGCGTGACTGTTTCTGTTAAACCCGAGCTGTGCCTCCTGCGCACCCAACTCGTGCTGCGGCCGGAAGCTCAGCCCCTTTCCCGCAGTGGGGAGACCGCTTACCCCATCACAAAAATCCCAGAAACCATGCCCAGAGTGCTGAGGGGTTCAGGGAGGGCTGCCTCAGGGCTGGGGGCTTTTCCTGCCCAACATCAGCCATGCGGGGTGGTCCAGGGACCCTGAATTCCCCAGTGGCTGCCCCAGGATGGAAAGGGCTGGGAAGCAGCAGGCTGGCCCCTACGTCTCCTGGGTACCCTGCTGCCCTGGGCACCACCGTAGCTCCTTATGGCAAGTGGCCGACATGGAATCATCTCCCGTAGGCCCCAACTGCCATTCACAGGAAATTGTTTCTTCTAGGCTTGTACTGGCCTTGGATTCCCAAGAGGGGCCGGGGGGCACTCTGGCTTCTATATATGGCTCTGTGTCACCCACACAAGCCCCTTCTGCTTCCGGGGCCTTAGTTTCCCCCACCAAACACACAGAAGTTGGGCAAAAATCACAGCTTCTAACTCCAGCTTCCTGTGATGCCAAGGGGGCTGGGTCAGATCCCTCCCACATCAGCGAAGGTCCTAGGTTTGTAGGGCATTGCCCACAGCTGGACCTTGAGGCAGGCGTTTCCTGAAACTGCACATAGTAGGTGCTCAATCAACAGCTAGAGGACGTTGACTGTTGGAGGCCTTGGGGGCTGCTGGACCCTGAGAAGAGGCTGGGCACATGGAAAGAGGTGGAGCTTGGTCAAGGTTATGCCAGAGCGAGAACATGGCCTTCTCTCCTGCTTCTCGAAACCCACTTCAGAAAACTCGCTGTGAGCGGCAAAACGGACAGCATTACACCCAGGGCCTGGTGGTTCTTAGCTTCTTTGCTGGACCAGGTAGTGCCCGCTGTCTCCAGCAGAGAGAACGTTTCTTCTTCCTGGCTTTTCTGGGCACCTCCTCAGGCAGGCTGCTGAGGCCTGCCTTCATGGATGTGGGAGGAAGATGCTTCTCATGGCATCTGGGCCTCCTCCAGCCCCTGTAGGCTGTGGGGGCTGGGGAGGGGAGCAAGGGTGGGCTCGGTGGCTCTGGCTACGGGTTTCAAGGGGTGCAGATGCAGCGCATGGGGACCCCTTGGCAGCAAGCAGTCCAAGGCGCCACCCACCTTGCAACACCTCCTCTGGTCCTCGAAGGTCACCCTGACACCCTCCAGGGAGGCCAGTTCAGGCTCTTCCTTCAGGGTCACTGACCAGGGACCAGGCCTTTGCAAGCTGGTCCCTCACTCCAGGGACCCAGAGCTACCGCCTCTCTGCCCTCCTGGCTGGAACTTTCTGGAGTCTCCCCATCCTGTCTGCTTACCTGAGCATCGGCGCTCCCAGTATCGGAGCAGGGTGTCCTGCAGGGTCTCGGAAATTGCACCCGGAAAGGGCAGCGAGGCCTGTGGGGCCCTGAGCCTTTCCTGGAGGGCCTGCTGGGAGAGGAGCGAGGGGCCTGTGCTCGCTGGGGCCTGCTGGGAGAGGAGTGAGGGGGGGACCTGCTGGGAGAGGAGAGAGGGGCCCGTGCTCGCTGGGGCCTGCTGGGAGAGAAGCGAGGGGCCTGTGCTCGCTGGGGCCTGCTGGGAGAGGAGAGAGGGGCCTGTGCTCAGAGCCCCCGCCGCACCCCAACACACATCCACCAGCCCTGGACTCGCTGTGAGATCCTAGACAAGTGGCCTCCTCTGGCCTCTAACACTGGATAACGCCAGTCACAGCAGCCCACCTTGACCGAGCACTTCCACCTGCCAGGCAGGCTCAGGCAGGCACATACACCATCCCACCAAATGCACACGGCCCTACGACACGCTGTGATCATTCTCATTTTATAGTTGAGGAAACAGAGGCACAGAGATGATTTTAAGGTCATGCAGCTGCTAGGCATGGAGCCAAGACTGGCATCCTGGTTCCAGAGCTGTCCTCCTTGCACATAAAGCAGTTTAGCAGAGAGAATAAGAATGCCAGCCCAGGAATCACGCAGTCCTGGGTTTCAGTCCTGACCTATTTGAGCCTCAGTTTTCTTATCTGTAAAATGGGAATTGTCGTGCCCACTGTACAGGGTTGTGAAGAAAGGAAATGGGTCGTCAAAGCATCCAGCCCAGGGTCTGTAAGACCCAGAGTAAACATCACTAACTGGGAGCTGCTCCTTTTTTTTTTTTTTTTTTTTTGACAGAGTCTCACTCTGTTGCCCAGGCTAGAGTATAGTGGCACGATCTCGGCTCACTGCAATCTCCGCCTCCCGGGTTCAAGGGATTCTCCTTCCTCAGCTTACAGAGTAGCTGGGATTACAGGTGCCCGCCACCACACTTGGCTAATTTTTGTATTTTTAGTAGACATGGGGTTTCACCACGTTGGCCAGGCTGGTCTGGTCTCAAACTCCTGACCTCAGGTAATCCACCCGCCTTGGCCTCCCAAAGTGCTGGGATTATAAGTGTGAGCCACCGCGCCCGGTTGAACTGTACTTTCGGTAACTGTCTATCTCAATCATGGCTCATCCCAGCCATATGACCTTCGGCAGACTATCCCCAAGTTTCCATTTTGATTTTTTTCCCTTTAAATTATAGGCAAAATAATGCCATTCTCCTGAGTTTGGTGAGTATCAGATAACTTACATGAAGCATCTAGGACATGGCCCAGCACAGGGCTTGGCCTTAATCAAGGGCATCTGTTACATGTATATTTCATAGATAACATTGTTCCATTTATTGTTATTAATTTCAGCCTCAAGGGCAAGGCTGCGGGAGGGTCCGCTTGACCCACCTATAGCTGTCCTGTTTAGGAAGGTCATGGCTGACCATTAGTATGCACATATTTGTATGTCTTCATCCATCCATCAGACCACATCTGTATGTCTGTGCAGATGCAGAGGGAATGCTTTTCATCAGTCCCCAAAGAACCAAGCAGTCGGGAGGTGTCGGGACAGTGCCTGGCTACATGCTTTGGGACCCAGTCATCCAGCAGTTGTCTGCTCAGGAACCCCCGCTGTCTGTTGGCTGCAGGGCCAGGCAAAGGCATAACCCAGCTCTGCCCGCCTGTCTGAAGTCTCAGCATCTCCACTGAGGGCCACTGGAGCCTGTTCTAAGGCACCTCAGTGTCCCCTGCAGGGCCTACCAGGGAATCTCACACACACTAAGGTGCTCAAGTATTTGCTCTGGAATATGAAAGCCTGTAACTCTGTCTCTGCTTTTGCTCACATTTGAGAGAATGAATTCCATACATTTATTCATTACATCTTGTGAGAAGCCATGTGTGTGTTTGGCCTGATTGGCTGAAAGTTCTTGGGTTGGTAAAAGTGTTGCACTTTTTTTTTTCTTTGAGACAGGATCTTGCTCTGTCACAGGATCTTGGCTCACTGCAGCCTTGACCTCCCAGGCTCTAGCAATCCTTTCACCTCAGCCTCCCAAGTAGCTTGGACCACAGGCATACATCACCACGCCAAGCTAACTTTTATAATTTTTGTAGAGACAGAGTTTCACCATGTCACCCAGGCTGGTCTCAAACTCCTGGGCTCAAGCGATCCTCCTGCCTCGGCCTCCCAAAGCGCGGGGATTACAGGCATGAGCCACCATGCTTGGCCATGTTTCATTTCTAGTTCCTACTATGATCCATCAGCGGTGTCTGCCTGGAGGACTGTGTGAGAAGGAAGGGTTCTGAGGCTCAGTGGGGAAATGCAATCCATTGGTTTTGTCTGCCGTGGGTATGAGATGAGGAGGAATGATATGTATGCGACGTATTTACTCTCCCTGGTCTTTAAACTCATGGGCAGTGCTGTCCACTCTTCACCCCTGCTTAAGCCTGGAGGAATTTTAACCTGAAGGAACTGTTTCTGTCTTCTTCTCCACCTCTGTTAAAACTATGGTGTCGCGCCGGGCTCGGTGGCTCACGCCTGTAATCCCAGCACTTTGGGAGGCCGAGGCGGGTGGATCACAAGGTCATGAGATCGAGACCATCCCAATCAACATGGTGAAACCCTGTCTCTACCAAAAATACAAAAAATTAGCTGGGCATGGTGGCGCGTGCCTGTAATCCCAGCTACTCAGGAGGCTGAGGCAGAAGAATTGCCTGAACCCAGGAGGCAGAGGTTGCGGCTCGCCATTGCACTCCAGCCTGGGTAACAAGAACGAAACTCCGTCTAAAAAAAAAAAAACTATGGTGTCTAGACCCAGGTAGGTTCTAATGCCTAAGCTCTTCTCTTACCTCCATCCCTTATTTTTCTCCCAATATTCAACACATGGTAAAACCTAATAAAAGAGTGAGAAATGGACAAATGATGGTGGGATGGATAAAAAGATGGAACACAGGTGAGTGGGCAGATGGGTGAATGGACTGATGGGTGAGTTAATGAAAGGGGCTGAATAGAACTGAACTATGGATGTATGAGTAGATAGACAGACGGGAGGCTGGATGATTATGTAGAGGGGTATGTAGGTTTGGGATGGCTGAATGACTAGATTAGAGATGGACAGTGTCCTGGGTTTACAAGTGGATGGAAGGATTTGTAGATGGTTGATCATTGGATCAATGGATGGATGGACAGAAGTGTGGGAGTTTTAGATGGATGGCTGGCTAGCTGGTTGGCCAGGTAGATTAATGGATCCACAGGAGACCTGATTCATGGGTGGGTGCGTGAGTGAATGGATGGATGGATGGAGCCATGGGTTCATGATAGATGAATGGGTGAATAGGATGGATGGATAGATGGAGAGATCCATGAATAGGTTGTAGAACGCCTGGTTCATGGACAAGATGGATAAAAGATGGATGGGTGAATGGGAAAATGAATCTATTAATGGATTCATGGATGCATTCTGTGTTGGTGGAAGACCTCATTCATGGATGGGTCGATTCATAGATGAACTGGCGAGTGAATCTTGAATCGGTTGGTAGAAGACCGGATTCATGGAAAGACGAATGTAAGGATGGATGAACGGATGGATAGGTGGATAAATGGATACATTCATGGGCGAAAAAGGAAAGAAAGGAGGAAAGAAATTCCCGTCCCCCACCACCCTACCCTTATCCCTCCCTCACTCACTGGCTGGCCTTTCTGACGGTGCTGAATTGGGGGCAATCAGCCTTCGGGGCCCCCAGAGCAGGTCTGTTGGAACAAAATCTTGGTAAGACTGCCCTGGAGGTGCGGTGACTGGCCCCTTAAAGACAAACAGGCCACATCTGGCATGAATGGGCACGGTGTCCTGCCCAGGAAACATCGATGCCACCCGGTCCCCACCAAGGAGACCCGCTTACCACAGGTCTGGGAGGAATGATCGGCTGGGACGCTGCGGAGCCCCCCGGCAGTGCTCTAACACACCCCTTTGATGTTGCGGTGCTGAGGATGCTGGAGCCAGATGCGGGAGGAAACAGGGTGAGCATCGGTTGGGGGACGTCCTTCCTAGGACGACGAGGAGCCGGAGCCACTGAGTGAGGCCTGCCTCGGGGCGATGGCAGACTCGCCCTCAAGGAGAGGTTGCGAGGGCTGTGAGATACCCGGCTAACACTAGCATCCTTCCAAGCCTGAGTGGTGGGGTGGTGGGTGCGGGGACGCAGGGCCCACCCCCGACCGGGAATGCCCCGGGCCCGCCCCCGGGGCCCTGCGGGGCCTCACTCAGTGGCTCCCGCTCCTCCTCGGCGCACTTCTCCCGGAGCTGGTGCAGGAACTCACGGAACCTGCTGCGGAGGAGCTCTCCTAGGAAGGCGCCCAGGAAGCTGGGGTCCTCCCTGGCCACGCCCCTCCAGGGGCGCTCGCGCTCGCCTGGCCCGGGCTGCCTGGGCACCGATGCCCGGGACGCGCCGTCCGAGAGCAGGGCCGGCAGCAGCAGGGACCGCAGCAGCCCCCGCTTCCCCGCCGCCCGCCGGGTCGCGGTGGGCAGGGCGGGCAGGCGCGGCGGGGGGCTCCCGACGCCCACCCCGGGCTCGGCGTCCCCTTCTGGCCACCACGCGGCGCCGCCCCGCGGGATCCTCGAGTCCCCGGAGCCCCGCGCGCCCTGAGCCGCTCGGAGCGGGGGCGGGGTCAGCTTGGGCAGCCGCGGGTGGCTCCGTCGGAAGTCACCGTCGCCAGGGGCCCCTTGGTCGCCACCTCCTGGGCCCCTGGGCGCGGGCGACGCCGAAACATGCTGGGCCCCGCGCTCAGCTCACCGCACCCTCCGCGCGCGTGGGTGGGGGGCGCCGGGTGAGGTGGGGAGGGCATAGTCCGGCCCCAGGCCATAGTGCCCCGGGCGGGGCAGCGCAGCGCGGTTCGGGGTGAACGCCACCGGCCCGGCGGACAGCGAGCGAATTCGGGCTAGAGCTCCCTGAGCCTCTGTCTCCTCACCTGAAAAATGGTGACGGCAAGGGTAGACAACTTTGGGGTTGCTGTGACGTTTAAATGAGCAAGTACATGCTAGTCTTAGAACAGCAAGCTCAGAACAGTGCCAGGCATGCTGGCCAAGCTTACACAGAGACTAGCTGCCATTCTTAGTATTTAAAAGTTATTATTGGCCGGGCGCGGTGGCTCACGCCTGTAATCCCAGCACGTTGGGAGGCCGAGGCGGGCAGATCACGAGGTCAGGAGTTTGAGACCAGTCTGGCCAACATAGTGAAACCCTGTCTCAACTAAAAATACAAAATGTTAGCTTCGTGCGGTCGTGGGTGCTTGTAATCCCAGCTACTTGGGAGGCTGAGGCAGGAGAATCCCTTGAACCCAGGAGGCGGAGCTTTCAGTGAGCCGAGATAACGCCATTGCACTCCAGCCCGGGCGACAGGGCTAGACTCTGTCTCAAAAAAAAAAAAAAAAAGGTTATTATTATTTAAGATTTAGTCCCAGCTCCACCACTTCCTAGCTTTGTAACTTTGGGCAAGAGCAAGCCAAATCACTTCTCCCTGCCTTCTCTGGGGGCTCTGGTCTGCAGAACGGGGCTAATAGCAGCACCTGCTTCTTTGCAGCAGTGAAATGGCATCGCCGCTGGTAGAAAGCACTTAGCTTGCATTGTGTGTGTTGAAATCGTGGAAGCTGTGACCGTCGTGAGTACTCTACTGGGAATTAGGAAACCTGGAACCAGATTGAGGGAAGAGAGACCTGACCAGTGCCTCCCAACCCTGGTGGTGCCTCTGAGACCCTGGGCGGGGAACCTGAAAGAACAGATGACTTACACCCAGCCCCCATGCTGATTCAGCAGGTCTCTGGTGGAGCCAAGACACTTTTGGTGGTTGTTAAAGAGATGAGGTCTTGCTAAGACGGGGTCCTGCTGTCGCCCGGGCTGGAGTACAGTGGCGCCATCATAGCTCACTGCAGCCTCAAAGTCTTGGGCTCCAGCGATCCTCTTGCCTCAGCCTCTTGAGTAGCTGGGACTACAGGCACACACCACCATGCCCAGCTAATTTTTGGGTTTTTTGTAGAAATGGGGTAGAAATTTTTTGTATTTATGTTGCCCAGGCTGGTCTTGAACTCCTGGGCTCAAGTGATCCTCCTGCCCTGGTCTCCCAAAGTGCTGGGATCACAGGTGTGAGCCCCCACTTCCAGCCAAGACACAGACTTTTAACAACTCCCGCTTTGGGAGGCAGAGCACCAGTCCTTCTCCCAGCTCTGACACAGGTTCTCTGAGCCTGCTTCCTCCCACCACACCCCACTCCCAGATCGTTGTCAGCTCTGAGCTGGCTCCTGGGCAGTGCCACACTCACCCTGGTGGGCTTCTGGACAGGGTCCGAGAAGGTCCTGTGAGTATAGAGCTTTCAACAGGCAGGCTAGTCCTTGGGAGAGTCCATCATCCCTGCCTGGTGCCTCTCCCAGCCCCTCCCTGCTGCATCTGGGCTGCTTCAGTGCCATTGTGATCCGCCGCCTGAGGAGCAGTGGGCACTGAGGCCTGGGAGCTGAGGGTGGGGCTATTGTGCCCTGGAGGCCCTGGCCGCAGCTACTCGGGGCACTGGGACTCTGAGTAGGGCAGCCAGGCCTACCCCTTCCAGATCTGGGAGGCTCAGGCTGGGTGGCTCTGGAAGTAGAACTTCCACCCCAAGACCAGGCAGTGAGAATACAATGGACCTAGAAATTAACAGACCCAGCCGGGCACGGTGGCTCACGCCTGTAATCCCAGCATTTTGGGAAGCCGAGGCGGGTGGATCACCTGAGGTCAGGCATTCCAGACCAACCTGGCCAACATGACAAAACCCTATCTCTACTAAAAATACAAAAATTAGCCGGGCGATAGTGGCGTGCGCCTGTCATTTCAGCTACTCGGGAGGCTGAGGCAGGGGAGTCGCTTGAATCCAGAAGGTGGAGGTTGCAGTGAGCCAAGATCATGCCATTGCACTCTAGCGTGGGTGACAGAGTGAGACTCCATTTCAGGAAAAAAGAAAGAAAAGAAACCAAGGTCTGAGTGCTAGGTGTGCTCCTTGCTATTGAGATGTCATTTCCTTCAGGCAGTCCCAGTTGACAGAACAAAGAAATTTCTGTATATACTATTATACACACGCATATCTATAGATTTTTTTTTTTTTTTTTTTTTTTGAGATGGAGTCTCGCTCTGTCACGAGGCTTTAGTGCAGTGGTGCTGTCTCGGCTCACTGCAACCTCTGTCTCCAGGGTTCAAACGATTCTCCTGCCTCAGCCTCCCAAGTAGCTGCGATTACAGGCGCCTGCCACCACGCCTGGTTAATTTTTTGTATTTTCAGTTGAGACGGGGTTTCATCGTGTTAGCCAGGATGGTCTTGATCTCCTGAACTCATGATCCACCCGCCTTGGCCTCGCAAAGTCCTACGATTACAGGTGTGAGCCACTGTGCCCGGCCCCATCTATAAATATTTCTATAGGTAACCATCTGTACTTATATTAACCTCCAATGCCATGCTGACATCTCCAACTCTATTTGATACACAGGTCATTTGAGACTCTGTCTTAAAGGAAAAAAGAAAAAAAGAAATTAACAGACCCACTTTCAAGTCCATGGTGTGCTGTTTTGCTGTGTGATGCTGGACAAGTGTCTTCCTTCTCAGGGCTCCCTGGGCCTTAGCTGTGACTCTTGGCTGGGAGAGGGCCGAAATGAAACTCATAGTATTGTGAAGCTGGGGTGGGAGACAAGGGTCATTTAGACAGTATTTCACTGGCGTGGCATGGTTTTATAATTTGCAAATGTAAAAACGACTTTGTAATTCAAATAACGGAGTGATTCACTAGAGGACACATCACCAAAGACGTGTTCTGTTTTCTGTCAATGCTTCTCACCAGGGACGGAGGGACACCCTTTCTTGCAGAGTTAGAATATTGAGTGGGGGAGGGAGATATTTTTGTTTGTATTTCATGGGTATGTGACTTTTTTTAATGGCTGAGAAACACCAAATTAACTAGATGGTTCTAAGGAGCCCTCCAGCCCTTGCACTCTGCAAACATTCATCAAGCAACTACTATGTGCTAGGCTTGGGAATTCAGAGATGCTGGAGGCTTTGAGGTCAGGGAGCTGGCCAGCCCTGGGAAGGCCTTGGAGCATGGGTGTGGGGAAGGGGCTTGCTCTTCTGTTGACAGGAAATGAGATAGGACTGGATTTTTAGGCATGCAGAGCTTGGATCAGAGCTGCCTGCTGACAGAGGATGCCAGACACTGCAGCAACTGAACTTGTCCAGGATCAATCCCCTTTGCTTACAGACATAGAAAATGAAGCTGAGAGAGGGGCTCAGACCAGGGGTAGCCGTTGTGATCCTAGAATAATCTAGAGCGGATGCCAAGTAATATGCACATTCACAGATTCTGGGGACTCAATGCAGCTGGGACTTTTTGGCATCCCCTTCCTCCCGTAGCTTTCACTACATTTAAAGCAAACGCACTTTAGGCACCTTCTGTGTGCATCGCCCAGAGGAAGGCATTGCAAATCTAACACCAGGATTTTATTGATTGGTTGATTGATTGATTGAGACGGAGTTTCACTCTCGTAGCCTAGGTTGGAGAGCAATGGCGAGATCTAGGTTTACTGCAACCTCCACCTCCCAGGTTCAGGTGATTCTCCTCCCTCAGCCTCCTAAGTAGCTGAGACTACAGGCCTGCACCACCATGCCTGGCTAATTTTGTATTTTTAGTAGAGACGCATTTTTGCCATGTTGGCCAGGCCGGTCTCAAACTTTTGACCTCAGGTGATCTGCTCACCTCAGCCTCCCAAAGTGCTACGATTACAGGCGTGAGCCACCGCACCCAGCCAACACCAGGATATTATTATTATTATTATTTGAGATGGAGTTTCGCTCTTGTTGCCCAGGCTGGAGTGCAGTGGTGCGATCTTGGCTCACTGCAACCTTCACCTCCCCGGTTCAAGCAATTCTTCTGCCTCAGCCTCCTAAGTAGCTGGATCTACAGGCGCCCGCTACCACGCCCAGCTAATTTTTGTATTTTTAGTAGAGATGGGGTTTCACCATATTGGCCAGGCTGGTCTGGAACTCCTGACCTCGTGATCTGCCCACCTCGGCCTCCCAAAGTGCTGGGATTACAGGCGTGAGCCACCGTACCCTGCCAACACCAGGATATCATTAATAGTTTAAGACAAATAAACTTAAGATGAATATTGTCCTTATAACTGCTCCATTTCCTGAGAACCCACTGCAGGTGCTGAGCTGAAGGCCTGACGAGCAATGCCCTACAAGTTTAACCCTCAGAGTATCAGAAGTGGAGTAATGATTACATTGCTCAATTTCTTCTTCTGGCAGGAGACTGACGCTCTGAGACGTTAACAGGGTCTACCCACCTGCAAGCTCCTGATTCCATCACTGCCCCCTCGGAGATAGCTCCAGGATTTCTGTGTATGGGAGGAGCCTAGGGAAGGGCCACCCTTTAGGAATGGAAAGTTCATGGGCTTGCTCTGCTTATTTCTGGTGGGAATGCCATGGCACTGCCAAGAGTATTTCTTTTTATTTTATTTTATTTATTTATTTATTTGAGACGGAGTTTTGCTCTTGTTACCCAGGCTGGAGTGCAATGGCGCGATCTCGGCTCACCGCAACCTCCGCCTCCTGGGTTCAGGCAATTCTCCTGCCTCAGCCTCCTGAATAGCTGGGATTACAGGCACGAGCCACCGTGCCCAGCTAATTTTTTTGTATTTTTAGTAGAGACGGCGTTTCACCGTGTTGACCAGGATGGTCTCGATCTCTTGACCTCGGGATCCACCCGCCTCGGCTTCCCAAAGTGCTGGGATTACAGGCGTGAGTCACCGTGCCCGACTATTTTATTTATTTTTGGGGGGTCGGTATTATTTTAAGATGCTAATGGAGATGGGTGGATTTGAGGACCAGTGGCTTTTTTTTTCTCCTTTTACTGAAAACACGCGCAACACTTGTTTTTAGAAGTCCAGCCGGCAGCCTCCAAATGAATTTCGTCCATGCTGGGGACGGGGAGAGGGCGATGCTGTGGCTCTCTTCAGTCCCGGAGGTCCTTCCAGATTCTCCAAAGTTAAGTCAGTCAAGTTTTGAGCTGTAACCTGTGTTGGGCGCAGTAGCTCACGCCTGTAATCCCAGCACTCTGGGAGGCCAAGGTGGAAGCCTCGCTTAAGGCCAGGAGTTCAAGATCAACCTGGGCAACAGGATGAGACCCCCGTCGCCAATTTTTTTCCTTCTTTTTTGAAGAAGTCAGGTTAGGCTGGGCACGGTGGCTCACGCTTGTAGTCCCAGCACTTTGGAAGGCAGAGGCGGATGGATCACTTGAAGTTAGGGGTTCAAGACCAGCTTGGCCAACATGGTGAAAACCCGTCTCTACCTCTACTAAAAATACAAAAATTACCTGTGTGTGGTAGCGCATGCCTGTAATCCCAGCTACTTGGGAGGCTGAGGCAAGAGAATCGTTGGAACCTGCGAGGTGGAAGTTGCGGTGAGCCAAGATCACGCCACTGCACTCCAGCCTAAAAAAAAAAAAAAGTGAAACTATTTTTAAAAAGAAGTTGGCTGGGCGCGGTGGCTCACGCCTGTAATCCCAGCACTTTGGGAGGCTGAGGTGGGCGGATCACAAAGTCAGCCAACATGGTGAAACCCCGTCTCCACTAAAAAAATGCAAAACTTAGCCGGGCGCGGTGGCCAGTGCCTGTGGTCCCAGCTACTTGGGAAGCTGAGGCAGGAGAATTGCTTGAACCCGCGAGGCGGAAGTTGCAGTGACCTGAGATCGCGCCACTGCACTCCAGCCTGGGTGACAGAGCAAGACTCCGTCTCAAAAAAAAAAAAACGGAGTCCACGGGGCGTGGCGAACTGAACGGGGGGCGGGGCCCGTCGTGGTCCCGCCCTGGGAGATCGGAAGTGACGTAAGCGGACAAAGGCAGCGCGCGCCGCGAGCTGTCGCGTCTTGTCGTGGTCTGTTGGAGCTGCGGTTGGCTTGTGGGTCTTCGCCGCCGCCGCCCTCCGTTCCTCTTCCCCATCCTCTTCTCTCGGTCCCGGGAGCCCCTGCCCGTAGTGAGTAGCGCAAGGCGATGCGAAGGGGAGGCAGCCGCCGGGAGCGGGGAGGCCGCGACCCCAACTGCTTCGGCGCCCCGAGGCCCCCGGCTCGTCACGTGACCCGGCGCGAGCGCGCGGGCCGGCCCGGGCCCCACGTGCGCGTCCCCAAGAGGTCCGCGGGCCGGACCTGGGCAGAGACTACGGAGCGGTCCATGAGTCGGTACAGGAGGAAAGTCGAGGCACCCAAAGCCCTGGCAGGGCACTCCCCCACCCCGATCCCCAGACCGCAGCAAATCCCTTTCTCTGAGCCTGTTTCTCCTCCGAGAAACGGATTTGGAGAGCGCCCATTTGGAGGATGGGTGGGAGGAATCGGTAAAATGCCCAGTTCAGAGCCTGGCACAGTTAAGTGCCCGTTGCATAGAAGTTGCTGTCGTATTCAACCTTGGGGTCCTGCCCCAGCGCCAGCCTGACACAGGTGCAGCTCAAATGACAGCTGTCGCCAAGAGCCCTTGCGGCCAAGGTCAGCCTGTCCGCAGGGAGGCTGCCATATCGAAAAGCCCAGGCTTTGCTGCCCACCAACTGTGTGATCTCTCCCTCCAGACTTTGCTTTTTCCTCTGTACCATAAGGGATTGCCACAGCTCGTGTGAGAGGCCTTGACAGCGGGGAGGGACAGTGTAACGGGTGGTTGTGGTGTATAGAATGATTGCCAGTGAGATGGGATGAGCCTCTGGGAGGAATCAGGGCTGGGATAAGGAGCCTGGATTCCCTCCTTAATTCTGTTCTCGGCTTCCGGTTTGTATGTTTAAAGACACATCACTTCCTTTAGTGTGCTGGTTTTTCTCTCTGTAACATGGGGACTGGGGGGCGGGGGTTGGAAATATGCATGGAGTGTTTTGGTGGACGCCGGAAGCCCTAGGATCGCAAGGATAGCATCTAAAAAATCTTGGTGGGGGTTCTGTGCTTTCTGGCAGAGGACGCTCTCTTCCCCCCTCCTGCTGGTTTGCAGAGCTGTTTGAGGATGCTGAATTGGCCACCCAGCATACCAGTAATAACCCCCTGGGATGTCCAGCAGTACAGTTTCTATGGCATTCTAAAGCAGTTTTCCCATTGGTTCCCCACGGTGGGCAGAGTTGACAAGAATCTCATTTGACAGAGATTTCTAAGCTCAAGAGAGAATATGTGCCTGGCATTGTGCAAAGCAGTTTCAGGTTTTCATATGCACTTTTAATCACAGCCTTTCTGTAAAGTCCCATCTTATAGCTAACCTGAGGAATGTCTTATCTGAGCTTACACAGCCAGTGAGCAGAGCCGAGATTTAGATCTGGTTCATGTGACTCCATCAGAGGCTTTGTTGGTTTTTAAACATATCCCCTATTTTGTTGTCTTCCCTCCCTTTCTCCCTTTCTTTCTTTTTCTCAGAGCACTCTGCTGTTGTGGCCGGCTGCTGTCCACAGAGATGCAGGGAGGATGGGCTCTGTCTACTGGGCTGTGGGAGGGTGTAGGTAACTTTCAGGCAGGCTTTTCCTTAGAGATTTACATGAGGACAATGAGATGAGATGATGCGGGTGACAGTTTCAGCACCATTTTCTTCCATGGGTCCTGGGAGCAGAGACGCAGTAGCTGGACAGCTGCCTGGGTCTGAACACCTTGGCAGGGAGGAGGCGGCAGCGGCCAGGTGACAGTGAAGGATGTAGGATCACATTTACTGGCTGAGCAGGCATCTACCAGGCGTTAGGGGTTTCTCTTCCTCTCTCAGCTAGCCTAGAGTGCACACCAAGCCAGGCTGTGCCCCTGGCCCGCTCCCAGGCCGCATAGCCACGTGGCGTCTCACTGTGCTCCGGAGTGTAGCAGGACCTCCTGCAGTGGGCCCACCGACCTTCTCTGTTCTCTCTGACTCAGGGACCTCCTCCTGCGCCACTCCATTCTGGACACCAGGAGGCAGAACGTAGCCAGGACCTCGGGAATCACATTTATTCATGAATCGGCTGTTAGGGCAGATGTCAAAGCCAGGCAAGCGATTTCCCGGCCTAGATGTGCCTCCCCTGGCTTGTTCCTAGAATTTTCGTGTCAATGGCATTCTTGTAAATTTGATTATTCAGGGGACCTTGACATTTAAAGGAATCATGTTACAAGGCTTTTGGTAAAGCACAAAATTACATTGTCGGTAACAGCCTTCAGTATTACCAGCTTTGAATGGTTGGACTTTTGTCTGTAGGATTTTCTTAGAAGTGAAAAATGGCTTTAGCTGCACAAAGCCCATTCTTTCATTATTGAGCAGCCAATTAGCACATGCCCACCTGGTACCGGCCCTGGGCTAATGGTGTACAAGGTAACGTCTCTGCCACCAGGAAGCTTGCATTCTGGGAGAGGAGGCACACAGAGTACAGCCTGGTAAGTGTTTGGCTCCAGATTTATTCTGTTCATCTGATCAGAAGTGAACTTTCTGTTGAATATCTGTGTTTCGTGGGAAGCAGGAGCAGCACGATGATAAATCTCAATGTTACCACTGCTCTCTAGGAGCTCCCAAGCCAGGCGGGAGATAAGATTGAATACAAAACCTTCAGTTCGCCAGGACTGGTGGGCGGGGGGAGGGACGGGGTTGCTGTGTCACCACGCTCCAGTCTAAATGGGAATTGTGCTAGCACGGTGGGGAAGAGTAGTATTTCATTTTTTTTAATCTTTGTCTTTAATTTTCCCAGCCACCAAGCGTTTTTGTTTTTTGAGACAATGTCTCGCTCTGTTGTCCAGGCTGGACTCGAACTCCTGGGCTCAAGCAGTCTTCCCACCTCAGCCTCCCAAACTGCTCAGATTATAGGCACGAGCCACTTCACCCAGCTGGAAAGTAGTTTTGAATGCCATCCTCTCTGGGTGACTGATGGAGGGCTGTGACGTGGTTGCTACGGTGCCTACTGGCAGAGGGGCAGGCAGCCCACTTGACCTGGGTCTTTACCCCATCAGACTGTAGCCACGTAAGCAGCCACCAAACCCAGCTACATGGTGACATTCAGGTTGCTGACCCTTTTTCCTGTCGGCCACCCTGACACATCTAGCAGTCTTGAGGATTGGCAGTTCTGGCGGAAACAAGAATTCATTCTTTTTTTTTTTTTTTTTTTGACACAATGTTTCACTCTTTCCCAAGCTGGAATGCGGAGGCACAATCATGGCTCACTGCAGCCTCGACATCCCAGGCTCAAGTGATCCTCCCACCTCAGCCTCCCTAGCAGCTGGGAGGTACTGGAATTTGTGTGTTTTTGATAGAGACGGGGTTTCTAAGCTACGGGCTGCAGCATTGTTCCCAGTGCTGGGACACCAGTGTGGGAGCTTTGTGGTCAGCTTGAGGAAAGGGTATATGTGGAATATTTAGAACCAAAGTCCTTCCCAGTCTGCTGCTCTGGAGGGCTCCCTGATAGGGGCAGGGATTGCAGCCTTTCTTCACTGTGGCCCAAAGCCCTGTGTGTGAACAGGGAAGTGAGGGGTCAGTCTGTGAGCTACAGATTCTTCCCTTCAAGAATCTGAAGAGGGAAGCCAGACGCAGTGGCGTACGCCTGTAATCTCAGCTACTCAGGAGGCTGAGCAGGGAGGATGGCTTGAGCCCAGGAGTTTGAGGCCAGCCCAGGCCACATAGCAAGACCCCATCTCAAAAAAAACCAGAATCTGAAGAGAGATTTAATCAGCTTCTCTTTGGGCACAGCCAAAGGGTTCTATTAAGGGTGAGAAGACCCAATCACAGATCTAAGAAGAGCTGAACCCTGGTAGGGCACATGGGTCTCATCAGCTCTCTTCTGGTACCTCAGAAAGCTGGTGTGTGGCTTTGTGAAGCAAGCTCAGATCTGCTGAAGGAGCCAGGCACGGGGATGGAGAGGAAGCCCCGTCCCATCTGTTCTCATAGCCACAGTGGGCCTTTCCCTGGTGCCCCCACTGGCTGGCTGGGTCTCCGGAAAAGGCTGACCAGTTACGGAAGCAGAAGTATATCTATTAGAAGTATTCTTGAGCTTACTGGCTGGATGGGCCTGCTGCTTCTGGAAAGTTCCTTCTCTATTTTTTTTTTGGAGGGGTGGGGGACAGAGTCTGGCTCTGCTGCCCAGGCTGGAGTGCAGTGATGCAATCTCGAACTTCCACCTCCTGGGTTCAAGCGATTCTCCTGCCTCAACCTCCCGAGTAGCTGGGATTACTGGCGCCCACCACCATGCCCGGCTAATTTTTGTATATTGTATATTTAGTAGAGATGGGGATTCACTATGTTGGCCAGGCAGGTCTCGAACTCCTGACCTTGTAATTCTCCCACCTCATCCTCCCAAAGTGCTGGGATTACAGGTGTGAGCCACCGTGCCCAGCCAGAAAGTTCCTTCTCTTTCAGGACAGGTTCAGAATACACCGTTGCGCTGGGGGCTAATAACAAATGTGGCCAATGAAAGTTTTTGACCTGGTGCAGTGGCTTCTGCCAGTAATCCCAGCACCTCGGGAGGCCAAGGCGGGTAGATCACTTGCAGCCAGGTGTTTGAGGCCAGCCTGGGCAACATGGCAAAACTCTCTCCGTCTCTACAGAAAATAAAAAATTAGCCAGGTGTGGCGGTGTGTGCCTGCAGTCCCAGCTACCCTGGAGGCTGAGATGGGAGGATCACCTGAGCCATACTGTAGTCTGGGTGACAGAGTGAGACCCTTTCTCAAAAAAAAAAAGAAGAAAATTCTCCAGCTTTTCTTGCGTTTTCTTTCCCTTCTCTTTGCTCACAGTCTGTAAGTCACTTCCCGAAGGCCTCGTGCTCCTTCTCAGGGAGTTTTCCCGTTTCCCTCTGCCTACTTCTCTTGAAGCCCCTGAAGCATTCCTGGTCTTAGGGTTTTCAGCTTTTCGTTGTGTTTGAGGACTGCACAGAGTTCCGCGTGTGGACTCTCCCGTGTTGACCCTGTAGCTCCAGGGATCAGGCAGACAGTCTTGGACCTACGATTTGTCAGCTTTGGCGATAGGCGTTTGCTAGAAACCCCCTGCTCTCCTGATGTGTGGAGGCCGGGTGTGCAGGGCGCTGAGCTCCAGCTCCCAGTCAGCCACGTGTCTTCCGCAGAGGGTATTTCCCATTTACTTTGGGTTTATCAGGATGGAGCAGCTGCTGCTGCTGGAATTCCTACCTACCACTCCTGCTCTTTTTCCTGTGTCAACTAGCACGGCCACTGCCA
Organism: Aotus nancymaae; assembly: GCF_030222135.1. Classification (NCBI taxonomy): domain Eukaryota; kingdom Metazoa; phylum Chordata; class Mammalia; order Primates; family Aotidae; genus Aotus; species Aotus nancymaae. The sequence continues at coordinate 2,409,799 of NW_026988414.1, read as the reverse complement.
TCCCCAGTCTGCCTCCCGTCAGATCAGGCCCTGGCACTGTGGGAAACACATCGGCTGAGAGTTGGTGCCCGGCGTGCACTCGGACCGCCGTCATCCAGGCCCCAGCTGCCCTTCTGAGCTCCTTCCACACTGCCCTCCCCTTTCCACTCTCCGCCCTCTGATGGCCCGCGCTGTCACGGCCACTCCCTCTGTCCATGCCCCACCCCTCCAGCACTCCCCGTCATCTGCTGTTCAGGAAGGATTCCTCTGCCCTTTGACTTTCCTCTGCACCTGAGAATCCTTCTATTTCTGCTCTGTATTTTTGTTGCCTTTTTCCCTTGTCTGTCTGGACTGGAGCTCTCAGGGGGTCTTGGCAAGCCTCACCGCCACTAGAACAGCGCCTAGGCATGGCGCGTCTTGGTGACAGCACTGTGCCTGTGGGAAGCCTCTGGCAGGCTGGCCGCCCGTGGAGCCTGGAGCTGCCGAACTGTCATCCTGTCCCGAAGGGCGAGGTGGGCCTGGGCTCTGCTGCCAGGACCCAGCTGAGGCTTTCTACTTCCCTCCTTCTGCGTGGCAGTGGCCTCCTCGTCCCCTGCCATCTCCACCGCTGCCAGCACAGGCTTCAGACGCACCCATCTTCCCGGGCCACTCTGCTGAGCCTCAGGGTGGTTCAAGCTCGTTGCCCTGTAGGGTGCAGTTGAGATTGCTAGAGTTGACCTGTGAGACCAGGAGCTTGCGGCGCGAGGGCTGACTGTCCTTCCCTCCGAGAGCCCTGCCGTTCCTGCGCCTGCTTTGCCTACTCTTGCCCATCCACCAGCTTCAGCTTCCACGTCACCTCCTCAGGGAGGCCTTCCCTGCTCCCCACACCTGTGTCCACTTCCTCCCGCTGGGCTCTGCTGGCACTCATGTGTCTCCTCTGCAGGCCTCCCGGCAGGTGTGGTTATATCTGTAGTGTTGTTTTCTGCCTGGCTGTCTGCCTGGTTCACAGCCTGGCATCTGGCAGACTTCCCGCTCCTCGCCAACGGAGGACCGGACCCCACGGCGAGTTGTTGCTGTGCTCGGAGCCGGAGGAAGGCAGGCGTGGGAACTTCCCCGGCCCTCCCAGGGTCGCTGGTGCTGTCTGCTTTGTGGTCGTCTTTACTGATCAGGGTTTTCTTTTCCCAGAAGCCACTGAGTCAGGTGCCATATAGAGCATGTCAAGAACTCGAAGCCAGGTCAGACACAGTGGCTCACACCTGTAATCCCAGCACTCTGGGAGGCCAAGGTGGGAGGATCTCTTGAGGCCTGGAGTTCAAGACCAACCTTTGTAATGTAGTGAGACCCTTTCTCTATAAAAAACAATTAGCCAGGCATGGTGGCACACAACTGCAGTCCCAGCCGCTCCGGAGGGTGAGGTGGGAGAGTCACTTGAGCTCTAGAGTTGGAGGCTGCATTGAGCTATGATCACGCCACTGCTCTCCAGAAAAAATGAAAATATTGCCGGGCGCGGTGGCTCACACCTGTAATCCCAGCACTTTGGGAGGCCGAGGCGGGTGGATCATGAGGTCAATAGATTGAGACCATGCTGTTCAACATGGTGAAACCCCGTCTCTACTAAAAATACAAAAAATTAGCTGGGCACGGTGGCGCGTGCCTGTAGTCCCAGCTACTCAGGAGGCTGAGGCAGGAGAATTGCCTGAAACCAGGAGGCGGAGGTTGCGGTGAGCCAAGATCGCGCCGTTGCACTCCAGCCTGGGTAACAAGAGCAAAACTCCGTCTCCAAAAACAACAAAAAAAAATGAAAATATTAAAAGAACTTGAAGCCAGGACTCGGGGTGGGTACTCTGCGTGCGAAACACAGAAGATGCTGTTATCCAAGGGGTCGAAGTAGATTCGGGCATCCTGGACTCCCCCGGCACTGGGCAGGATGTGTGACTCGTGAAGCCCAGTGTGAGACTGGCGCTCTGCCCCGGGGGCCTTTCTGCCAGGTCCCTGGACCGGCTGACTCACACCCTCTTCCTTACCCAGGAGAGTCGCAGTTGCTGATCGTGGTGCTTGAGCAGAGCCGTGGTTGGTGACAGCATGACGAGCGAGGTGATAGAAGACGAGGAGCAGTTCTATTCCAAGGCCAAGACGTACTGGAAGCAAATCCCGCCCACGGTGGACGGCATGCTTGGGGGGTATGGCCGCATCTCCAGCATCGACATCAACAGCTCCCGGAAGTTTCTGCAGAGGTTTTTGAGGGTAGGCAGGTCTGGCGTGCTCTCCAGGAGGAGAGGCTGTGGCTCTCATGGCATTGCCGAGTCTGTGTGGGATGCCACCTTTCGCATGTAACACTGCAGGGCCATTGGCTATCTCTTGGTACCTACCCCAAGGCCTTGAGGAGCTGGGCTGGGTGGGCACACTGGGGTCTCTTCTAGATTATGGACTTAGCCTCAAGGTTACCAGACAGGAGTTGGCTGTTAGGCAGAATTGAGGTGCCCGAATTGGGCAAACTTCTCTGTACCTGTTGGGTTTTGCCAGGGAGGAAACCCCTGCTCTCCTGCCATGTCCACAGGTGTTTGGGCTGAGGGTGTTGGCCATTCTGGACGAAGACTCCTAGTTACATGCCATGGTTTCCACCCTCCCCTCCACCTCCAGCCTTTTCTGTACCAGGCCGAGACCCCCAGGCCCGGAGTCTCCCACCTCGTCTCTCATGGCTGGCACTGGAGGCTCTGTTCGTCACCTGCCCCACCCAGTGCCTCCCCCTCCACGTTCCCTCCCCTCACCCTTGTTCACCAGTTGCCCCGCTTCCATTCTCCGTACTCTGCTCTGCCCTGCCGTCGTTTACCTGGAGACTCAGGAGAGATTCATGCACCTGTTCAAGTTACCACCTTCAAGTGGAAATGAGCTTTCGTTTTAGAAATACATGGCCCAGGGCTGGGGCAGTGGCTCACTCCTATAATCCCAGCACTTTGGGAAGCCAATTTGGGAGGATTGCTTGAGCCCAGGAGTTTGAGACCAGCCTGGACAACAGAGTGAGGCTGGGGCAGTGGCTCACTCCTATAATCCCAGCACTTTGGGAAGCCAATGTGGGAGGATTGCTTGAGCCCAGGAGTTTGAGACCAGCCTGGACAACAGAGTGAGGCACCGTCTCTACAGAAAATCCGCTCCCCTGACCCCTGCCAAAAAAAAGAGTTGGGCATGGTGGCACATGCCTGTAGTCCCAGCTACTCGGGAGGCTGAGGTGGGAGGATGGCTTGAGCCCAGGAGTTCAAGGCTGCAGTGAGCCATGATCGCACCACTGCACTCCAGCCTGGACAACAGAATGAGATCCTGTCTCTACAGGAAGTTTCAAAGATGAAGGTATGGCCCAGCAGTGTGTCCTCCACGCTCATCCTCTCAAATCAGGACTTGGTGCAAGCTGGCAGCCAGCACAGACCTCCCACCAGTGCTCGGCTCGTGCAGAGTCCTGACTTGAGTCTAAGCCCCAGGGCTCCTGAGGAAGGGCCCTGTGTGCAGTGACAGGGTCCCTCTGATGATAGGTTATATGCCTCTGCTTTTTAGGAAGGCCCGAACAAGACAGGAACTTCCTGCGCCCTGGACTGCGGAGCAGGCATTGGGAGGATCACCAAGCAGCTGCTCCTGCCGCTGTTCAGAGAGGTGGATATGGTCGACGTCACGGAAGACTTCCTGGTTCGAGCCAAGACTTACCTGGGGGAGGAGGGCAAGAGGGTGAGGAACTACTTCTGTTGTGGGCTCCAGGACTTCACCCCGGAGCCCGACTCTTACGACGTGATCTGGATCCAGTGGGTGATAGGTGAGGGTCCCGCCGCCCTTCCCTGCCCACCTGTATGTCTCATGCCCCTCGGGTTCCCCAGAAGGTGTCAGGGACCAGGGCTCTGTGCTTCTGCAGCAAGTGGGCCAGTGAGGATTCCCCGATCCCCCCACGCCCACCCCGACCCCGTGCTTCCCAGCACTGAGGACAGACTTGGCCTGAAAGGTAGATTTCCTCCTTCAGGTGCCGCTTCATCCACTTGGGCGCAGTTTTTTGTTGAAAAAGTTTTAATGGCCAGTAATTTAACGCGTTCAGAGAAGTGCAAGTGTTTCCTAAGGGTTTTATTTTTAGTAAGATGAGAAGTTTAAGCTTCGGTATCTAGCCCTGTACCCTCCTAGCCTGACAGCACACCTCGAATGCTGTGCCCTGGTTTGCTGACCTGAGGCAGGCCACTCCTGAGGCGGCAGCACAGGCCTGCTGTGGACACTCTAGGTCTGGCCTTGTATTTTGTGGCCTCAGAGGCCTCTGTGGGGACTTCTAGGTTGGAGAAGGCCATCTGTCTGGGAGCTCCTGCAATGCCAAAGTCTATCCCGGGTTCACTCCTCTGATTCAAGCCTGGCTGGGGGCAGGGGGGCGGGGCATGGTATGTAGGTATCAGGCAGGGCTTGGAAGTCACCCCAGCAAGTTAAATTCTAGCTTAATGTGTGTCTTTAGGGAGATGACCTCTGAACCAGTTTCCTCTTCTATGGAATGGGGTTTAGTAAACCCGTCGGGACTGCTGAGAGCCAGCAAGGCCATGAGTCCACATATAACGCAGGGCACCAACAGAGGGCTGAGGAGGCTGGGAACTACATCCCATCCAGTGGGCGACATACGCTTGCATCGTGCCCGGTAACCTTGCCTCTGCCCTCCCCAGGCCACCTCACCGATCAGCACCTAGCTGAGTTCCTGCAGCGCTGCAAGGCCAGCCTCCGCCCCAACGGCATCATTGTCATCAAAGACAACATGGCCCAGGAAGGCGTGATCCTGGACGATGTGGACAGCAGCGTGTGCCGGGACCTGGACGTGGTCCGCAGGATCGTCTACAGCGCGGGCCTCAGCCTCCTGGCCGAGGAAAGGCAGGAGAACCTCCCTGACGAGATCTACCACGTCTATAGCTTTGCCCTGAGATGAGCCGGGGCTGGCAGGAGGAACTGAGGAACCACAGCTCGGGTTGGGGGAACTGGCAGCTGGGCAAGATCCAGGCGCCATGCTGGCGGTTCATGAGTGTCAAGGCGCCACTAAATATAGCTGTCTGCTGTCCACTCATTATGCAGGCTTTTCTTCAGAAGGCAAGGTGGGACCCGGTGGGGTGGGTGAGGCAGGAGCCCAGGCCCTGCTGCCCTGTGAGATGGGGTTGGGTGGTAGGGGCTCCAGGTCCCCCGATGTGGGAATACGGTGGTCACACCAGTAGCCGATATCCCGGGCCTCCAGCCTGGCCTTCCAGCCATGAGCCTGGCTGCCTGAAGAGGAAGGGAACAACCCCCAGCTTGGTTGTTGGGGACTTGAAGAAGTATGGTCTTTACCTAGGGGAAGGGACAGAGCTGGGCTGGTGGAACCCATGGGTGCTGCCCGATGGTGATGTGATTATGGTGCTCACGTGCCAAGTCCTACTTGGCAGTGGAGACCTGGAGCCTTGAGCGTTACAGCAGCCTGCAGCAAGGGAAGATGCCCATAGTCTCACTCTTCTCTAGGCTTGAGGCTGCTCCTTGGCAGGCATTTAAAGTAAAAAATAAAATGGGGGCTGGGCACAGTGGCTCACACCTGTAATCCAGCACTTGGGGAGGCCAAGGTGGGCGGATCACCTGAGGTCAGGAGTTTGAGACCAGCCTGGCTAACATGGTGAAACTCGTCTACTAAAATACGAAAATTAGCCAGGCATGGTGGCAGACACCTGTAATCCCAGCTACTCGGGAGGCTGAGGCAGGAGAACCGCTTAAACCTGGGAGGCAGAGGTTGCAGTGAGCTGAGATCGCACCATTGCACTCCAGCCTGGGCCAACATGTCTCGGAAAAAATAAAAATAAAGTGGGACCCCCCCCCAGTGTGGGGCCCTGGCCAGTCTGGAGTGGTGCTTCTTTGCAGGGACTTGGAAAGAAACCCCAAACACAGCTTCTCCCCTCACCCGCCGCCTCCTTCCTCACCTGCTGCCGTGGGAGCCTTTATCCCGAACTGTGGAGGGCGGGGCAGAAACGTTACACGAGGACTGTTAAGGCCAAAGTCAGTTTAATCTTATAAATATGTCATGTAGTCGCCTCAGTTATCCTCAGAGGCATTTACACCATCCACGATGACCAACGCAACCTGGAAGGGACTGAGGGCTCGCGGCTGGGCGGAACAGTGGGCTCTCAGCCTGCTCCAAAGTGGGCGCCTCACAGGAGACCCTTTAGAGGGCTAGTCCCAGCCGCGTGCTCCTGATTGCTTTTTAGCAGAAGTCATGGTCGCCAAGGCCCTGGGTTTGGCACAAGCACAGCTGCCCCCCCGAGCACAGTTCTGGTGGGTGGGGCCACGGCTGACCTGGCTCCAGAGCTACAGCAACCAGCAAAGGCTGGCTTGACTTTCAATACCATGAAGACAAGCCTGTGGTGGCCCCTAGTGCCTTCTCCCCCAGAAGCCACCAGACACACTCTGTAACAGAACCTGGAAGGAAAAGGGGCAGGGGTGAGGCCTTGCTGGCGGCCCCACGCACGATGCGCCCCTGGCTTCCTTACCTCCAGCTGTACTGCCATGCGCGGCAAACGAGATCCCCGCAGCCCTGGGAATGTTGCGCCTTGGTCCCGCCCAGCTTCTGCAAATGCCCTGGTGCTGCCCTCCAATTCAGAGGACATAAATATGACTTAAATCTAAGCCCTGTCCCTTTTTCCAACATGGGTGAGACTTGGAATGCCGCTGGGGGAAGGGGCAGTCTCTGGAAGACGGAGCCACACCACCACTGGAGTCATCACAGCTTCTGGCTCTGCCTGGCTGGCTTTTCTCGTGAAGGATCCCGTCTCTTCTCCCAGATCAAGAAAGACCCTCCTCTAAGGTTGTCTGTCCCAGGTTCCACCAACAAGCTGACCTAAGTTGCCCATGCCCCCATTCCTGTAGCCTGAGACCTGTCAGATGTCATCTTCCATGGAGTCACTGTGCTCGCTAAGAAGGTACCACTTCAGCCTGTCGGGCAGAGGCAGGGCTTTGACCTTCACGTCCACAGGCCACGGCTTAAGGTAGAGCCGGATGGACACACGGCACAGGTGCTTGAGGGGCGGGGGATAGCTCTCCAGCTGCCTCAGGGAGTAGTGGAGCGCCTGGATCTTTTCTGCCAGGCTGCCCACAGGGTGGATATCGAAGTTTTCGGGCAGCTGGAGTTTCTGAGAGTTGGTCACCATGAGGTCCAGGACAGTCTCAGCTTTGTGCAGGATGTCCATGTGGCTCTCGTCTTCTGTGCAGCCTGAGTGGGAACAGAGCCTCTCGAAGATGATGTGGAAGCCAGACCAGCAGGACGCACCGTGCAGGGAGCAGTTGTAGGCGGCTCCGGACTCCAGCAGGAAGCGCAGGAGGGGGAAGTGCAGTTTAAAGTTCTTGAGGCAGATGTGGGTGAGGGACTCGTGGGCCGGGCACTCGCTGGGGTCAGCCCCATGCGCCAGCAGCAGCCGTGTGACTTGGAAGCAGAAGCGGTTGATCATCTGCGCCTCCTCTTTGTCCCCTCCCACAGTCTCGCCAAGCAGGAAGATGATGCAGGTGAACACCGTGTCCCCATCTTTGGTGGTGGCCTTGACATCGGCCCCTAGAAGAGCCATAAAGCAAGAGATGCTGGGAGAAGGCCTGCAGCCCTGACAAAGCAGCGCCACACACTGAAGGGGGCAGGGACGGCCTGCAGACTGAAGTGCAAGCGACAGGTGAGAGTATGAGGCCTCGGAACGCGCCAGCCTCACCTCCTTCCAGTAGGAGCCGGATGTTCTCAGTATTGTGGATCTGCACCCCGTCACTGCTGGCCAGAGCGTGGAGCAGAGCGGTCTTTCCTAGGGAGGGAGGAAGGGAGAGCAAGGAGGAGTGGGAGGCCAGGAAGCCCGGGTCAGGGCAACCCAGACACTCAGAGCGTCAGAAGATGAACTTTCAGAGACAGCTCTCAGCCCGGTGAGGGCTGAGGGTGACGGGCTTCTGGCTATTCCCTTTCCACCCAGAGAAGGGGGAGTGGAAAGGCCAGGAAAAATAGGATTTTTCAGGACCCAAGAGGCTACCTGAGATGCGGGCTGGGCCTTTCCTGCCGGGCAGCCATTGTTTCTTGGAAGCTAAATGCACACATACCCTGTTTCTTCCTATAGATGGCCCTTGAGGGCCAGCACGGGGACAATAACTGCACTGCCTCTCGAAAGCCTGAGCGCAGCAAGTCGGCAGAATTCCCGTGTGCCTAGCTGTGCTGTGCCACCAGCCAGGGCCAGCATCCAGCCTGCCAACCTAGCTGTCATCCTGGTGCACCCTGGGGGTCCCCCACAAGGTGCCTGGGGGCCCAGCTGTCCTGGTTTCCTGCAGGAGACACCCACCATGCTTGTCAGCAGCATTGACGTCCGCTCCAAGGTCCAGGAGGCGCTGCAGGCAGGGCAGGCGCTCGGGCTCCTCGCTGGCCAGGTCCAAGGGGCTACTCTCATGGATCTGAGCCAAGCAAGCACAGCCAGGTTGGCCTGGGAAGCTGCTCGGCCCCCCGCCCCCCGACTTCAAAGCAGGCTGAACTGGCACTCACCCGGTCCCTCCGATTAATGTCGGCCCCGTGATGCACCAGCAGCTCCACCATGTCCGGCTGGTTCCGCAAGACGGCGATGTGCAGAGCCGTGTAGTAGGTGACTGGGTCTGAAGGCGCAGACGCAGCTCGTGTGGGTCCTGCCTCTCCGCATTCCCATGGGGCCCCTGACCCAGAGCCCAGCCCCACACTCACACCTCCAGTGTCCAGAAGCCACAGGCCCAGGCTCCTGTCACCATCAAGGGTTAGGACAGAGCTGTCTTACCAGATACCAGAGGGCCCTCGGGATGTTCTAGTGGGCACGCTACTTAAGCTGTTAGGGCTTTAGTTTCCTCTTCTGTAAGAGAGGACCATAAAATGCGGTGCCCCTTGGGATAGCTAGGAGCCATATTTAGGCCGCAGCTCCGTGGCTGCCCCACTCTGTAGGCCTGGTAGTAACAGCCGGGTTCTCCAAGCTGGTCTCCAAGTCACTGGCTTCAGAACCCGCCCTCCCGTCTCAGCTCCCTGACCCTCCAAGAGCCCAGCAGCCTCCAAGCCTGTCTTCGGATGGGGAAAGGAGACATGCCTGGTGGCATCAGGCCCCCATGAGGTTACGAGGAAGCCCTGCCTGTCTCCTAACCCCGCCCTCCCCGGGGGTGAAAGCCAGAGAGAAAGGAGCACGGCTCCATCCCCATCCCTGGCGCTCAGGAGCCGGAGCCGGCATGTCCTGCGGTGCTTGCGGCCTGTGCTCCCCTCTCCCTATGGCATGAGAAAAAGACACAAATTGGCTCAGAGTTAAGTGGCAGAAAATTACCTTCCCTTAGCTCTGGGCACAGTGCCAGCAGCCGCATTTTCACGTTAATGGAAGTGGGGACTAATCTGGGAGCTGGGGAAAGTTTGCTAATCAATCACACGGTAGAAGCAGCAACACTCCCTCTTGGAACAGAGGAGGGAAGAGCCATGTGAAAACCCGCAGGGGGTGGGAAGCCACCCAGTGGGAGTTTCCTTAGTTGCTGCCACCCAGGAAATAAACTGCGGGGAAGGAAGTCGCTCCTCAGAACGGTAAAAGCCGAGGCTGGAGACATGGGCGCCCACTCAGCACAGGGCCACGTTTAAGCCGCCTCCCCACCCCCGGGGCTCTGGCTGACCTTCGAAGTTGAGATTGGCCCCATGCCGCAGGAGAACGTCGGCAGCTTCTGTCAGCCCCAACTCAGCCATCTTGAGCAGGGCGTTGCTCACGCCTTCCTGGTAAAAGGGAGAGTGAGCTTTCTTCTCCAGCAGCTCGGTGAGAACAAGGATTCGGCCCTCCTCGCTGGTGACATAACTGGGCCTGTGGCAGGAGAGAGGCTGAGGGTAGGCACAGCTGTGGGACCGGCTGACCGGGCAGCCCGTGGGTGCGTGGCCTCTGGTGTCCTGCTGCAGTCAGCAAGCAGGGCCCCAGCTCTGTGGGGCACGGAGGTTTGGGAGAAGCTCTGAAGTAGAGAGGGCCAGGTGCATCTCTTAAAGACCGGAGCAGACTTGGATTTGCGGAGAACGGGCTGGGCCTGTCTACTCTCTCCTCCCAAGCTGCCCGGAGTCTGGTCCCAGGCTTGGGTACAAAGCCTCACACACCTGGGCTGCTGGGACTGAAGGGAACCCTGGAGGCCAAGAGCCCAAGCCCGACTCTGACTCTCCCTCCTCAGAAAGCCCTTCGCTCTCAAAGCTGCAGGACGGCAGCCCCGGCAACCCCCGCGGCCAGGACAGCAGCGCGGCCTCCTCCCTCCCCTCACACTGAGACCTTTAGCTGATATTGACGAAGAATGCCACCGTTCCCACCAGAGTCCCTGGATGGAGACTCATCATAACCACATGTTGGAAATGCCGGCCGACGTCCCCCCAGCACCTGAGCGCCCTTCCCGCTGCTCCTCTCTCCTCCCTTCCACCTCGGGCGCCGCTGCAGTCTCTCCACTGGAGCCCCCGCGCCAGGAAGGCGGGGCCTCTGCTGAGCCGCTGACGGACCCCAGGCGCCCAGTACCCTGGGCAGTGAATGCGGAATCGCCCCCGACACCTTTCCCGTAGGTCCACGATGGACCAGCTCTTGTCTATGAAGGTGCAAACCCTGCTACAAAAGCCCACCTTTGCACTGCTCTGAGGCCTCACGGCTTCCGCCCTGCTCCCCTGCCAGGACCCGAGCGGGGGGCGGCACAGGACAGGCAGGCGACAGGGTGGGAACTGAGGCGGAGGCCCTGCGACACCCCGCGAGCCCCCGCCCTCGAGCCCTCCCCACCCTTCGCCGCCGCCCTGCAAAGGGCGGGAGTGGAATCAGCGCAGGGCAGCGCGCGCTCCCATCCGGCTTCCGCCCGTCCCTTCCTCTGTCAAGCGGGACGCCGCGGGGTCGGAGCGGCCTCGGCCAGCCCACGGGAGGGGACGAGTTACCGGTCCAGGGACTCCTGCCGCTCGGGGTCCTGGATCCCCAGGGAGCCCAGAATCGCATCCACCAGCGGCTGGTACTCGAAGATGATCCTCCGGAAGCCGTGCAGGAACGGCATCGCCGCGGGCCCCGCGCGGCAGGGCGGCTGCGCTTTCCGCCGAGGCCGAGATGCCCAAACGCGGACCAGACTGCTCCAGCGGCCACTGCCTGTTCCGCCGGTCTAGTCCCCGCGCCCGGCCGGGTCCCCTCCTCAGCCCAAGCCGCGCCCCCGCCGGAAGTGACCCTCGCACTTCCGGCCTGCGCCCGCTCAGGGCAGAGCGCATGGCCACAGCGCCCCCTGCCGGCTCGGAGGACGTCTCGGAGGGCGGCCGGGAGGCGGACTGGGCCGAGGTCCAGGGGGCGGCCCCAGTGGAGTGGAGGTCGCGGACCCGAGCCAAGCCAGATCCGAGACCGAGGCGGGCCCGCCCCTTCCTGCCAGGGCCCGGCCCGGCCCGGTCCGGCTTCGCCCTGCGATCCCGCCCGCGGCCGCTGGGCGCCGTCCGAGTTCCGCCGGTTGTGCTCTCCGGCCCTGCCGCTGCCCGACTCCCGCTGGGCGCCCCTGAGCGCCGCTCTCATCAGCCACTGCCCCTTCCGGCTCGGCCCGGCTCTCGCCTTCCCTGAGGAGGGGCTGGGCCACCTCTGTCACCATCTGGCCCGCTGACTGGAATGATGAGGACCAGGGTCCCCGCGTGTCCCGTCCTCAGTTCCTTATTCTCTGTCCCGGGGAGCACCTGGCCAGGCCGGCTGCCAGCCCTCTCCACTTCTGCCCTGATGAACTCAATGCATCTTGTGTATTATTTAGAGACAGGGTCTCACTCTGTCGCCCAGGCTGGAGTGCAGTGATCTCGACTCACTGCAGCTTCCAACTCCTGGGCTCAGGCGATCCTGAGAAGCTGGGACACGGGAGTGTGCTACCTCCTGGCTCTGAACTTGGATTTCCTCATCTGTAAAATGGGTAAAATCCCCAGCACTTTGGGAAGCCAAAGCGGGCGGATCACCTGAGGTCAGGAGTTCCAGACCAGCCTGGCCTACACGGTGAAACCCCGTCTCTACTAAAAATACAAAAAAAAAAATTAGCCAGGCGTGGTGGCCGCGTCTGTAATCCCGGCTACGTGGGAGGCTGAGGCAGGAGAATCGCTTGAAACCGGGAGGTGGAGGTTGCAGTGAGCAGAGATCGCACCACTGCGCTCCAACCTGGGCAACAAGAACGAAACTCCGTCTCAAAAAAAAAGATATAATCACACTCACCCGAGATCCTAGAGCCAGTGCTCTGTAAGTGTCCGTGGAAGTCGAGTCCAGCAGGAAGGAACCAAAACCCTCTGGTTGTGGAAGGAGGCGGGAGTGGGCAGCCGGGTTGAAGCCACCCGAGGGTCGCACCAGCTTGGGCTTCCTAGAAGCAGCTCCAGGCCCAGGGTCCGCGGCTCCCAGCACAGTTCTGCCTTGGTTCTCGCCACAGGAAAGAAATATCTTCTCCCTGAGTGAAATCGGGAAATTCTGCTCATATGCAAGTGGAGACTTCCTGCTTGCCTTGGAAAAAACACTTTTCTGAAGTGGAGGCGCCTCCCGTCCCGCCACGAATGTGAGCCTCCTCTACCACCTGGAGTCTGCATGGAGCCTTGACGTCTTCTTGGTCCTGGGAAGCTGAGGATGAAGGGGGCTTCCCCGCCCCAGCCGCCCACATCACAGTGCTGGCCTCCTGGACCTCGCTCTGCCAAGTTGGGTGCCTCTCCCTGGCACCTGCCAGACAGCGAGAGTTGCCCAGTCCAGGAAAAAACATTTAAAGGCGCATTTCAAGGCAATCTGATGGGTTTTAGGATTAAACTTTTTTTTTTTTTTTGAGATAGAGTTTCCCTCTTGTTGCCCAGTCTGGAGTGCAATGGCACCATCTCGGCTCACCGCAACCTCTGCCTCCCAGGTTCAAGTGATTTTCCTGCCTGCCTCAGCCTTCTGACTAGCTGGGATTACAGGCATGCACCACCACATCTGGCTAATTTTGTACTTTTAGTAGAGACGGGGTTTCTCCATGTTGGTCAGGCTGGTCTTGAACTCCTGACCTCAGGTGATCTGCTGGCCTTGGCCTCCCAAAGAACTGGGATTGCAGGTGTTAGCCACCGCCCTCAGCCTTTATTTTTATTTTTATTATTTTTATTTATTTATTTTTTATTTTTTCAGATAGAGTCCTGCTCTGTTTCCCAGGCTGGAGTGCAGTGGTGGGATCTCAGCTCACTGCAACCTCCAGCCCCACCCTCTACCCAGGTTCAAGCGATTCTCCTGCCTCGGACTCCCAAGTGGCTGGGATTACAGGCAGCCGCCACCACACCCAGCTAATTTGTGTATTTTTTATAGAGACGAGGTTTCACCATGTTGGCCAGGCTGGTCTGGAACTCCTGACGTCAGGTGATCCACCCGCCTCGGCCTCCCAAAGTGCTGGGATTACAGGCGTGAGCCACCGCACCCAGCTGGATTAATCATTTTTAAGGCCCTTTACCATGAGCAAAACAGACTGTGCAAGAAGAGCCGAAGCACATCTTGGTCCAGCAATGAAACCTGACCTGCAAGGCTGAGGGTGGTCCAGCAGTGAACCCCGACCCGCAAGGCTGAGGGCGGTCCAGCAGTGAACCCCGACCCGCAAGGCTGAGGGCGGTCCAGCAGTGAACCCCGACCCGCAAGGCTGAGGGCGGTCCAGCAGTGAACCCCGACCCGCAAGGCTGAGGGCGGTCCAGCAGTGAACCCCGACCCCCAAGGCTGAGGGCGGTCCAGCAGTGAACCCCGACCCGCAAGGCTGAGGGCGGTCCAGCAGTGAACCCCGACCCGCAAGGCTGAGGGCGGTCCAGCAGTGAACCCCGACCCCCAAGGCTGAGGGTGGTCCAGCAGTGAACCCCGACCCGCAAGGCTGAGGGTGGTCCAGCAGTGAACCCCGACCCACAAGGCTGAGGGCGGTCCAGCAGTGAACCCGACCCGCAAGGCTGAGGGACCGCAGCGGCTGGTAACCGCTGGCTCTGGTGGTCAAAGCTGCTGTCAGATCCAGTGACAGGCTCTCGGAAACCGCCCCCACACCAGGCACTCAGAATGCCTCAGTTTGCTTCCTCTCCCATTGCCTACAGGAGCAGGAGGAGGGGTGGGGGTGGGCAGCCGGGTTGAAGCCTCTTTGGGGCCACACCAGCTTGGGCCTCCCAGAAGCAGCCACAGACCACAGGGTCCACGGCTCCCCGCACACGTCTGCCTCGCTTCTTGCTGAGGGAAAGAGGTATCTTCCCGAGTGAAATTTTGCTCACAGGGAAATGGAGATTTGCAGCTTGCCTTGTAAAAATCAGAAGGGCCCAAATTCTCACCGGACAGCGATGAGCATCCGGAGGGGGCGACTCTGCGGGTTGGGAGGTGTCTGTCTCGATTGAAGAGCCCCCACCCTCTCAATGGATCATAAGGCCCTGAGCGGTACGGCCGCTCTCAGGCGACCCAGGGGCTTCACCTCTTGATCACATGACACCGTGTCCGTGGCAGGCCAGGCCTTGGTCTTCTCACCTATGCGATGGCCCTTAGCCCTCAGGAGACGGAGGCCAGACCTACCTAAGGGCTCATGGTGAGGAACTGGGAGAGGTCAGCCACACGGGGTCCCTGCAGAGCTGGGTGGGGTGGCTTGGTCTGAGCCCCGCTTTTGCCCTAGGGCCGCTATAGCAGGTGCTGCAGACCTGGTGGCTCAAAACAATGGAAATTCCCTTCTCCACAGTCCTCGAGGCTGGAAGGTCAAATTCAAGGTGTGAGCAGGGCCTCGCTCCCTCCAAAGACTCCAGAGAAGGTCCCGTTCCTACCTCTTCCACCCCGGTGACCACAGGTGTGACTCGGCTTGGGACAGCAGCACCCAGTCCCCACCCACCTTTGTCTCCACACAGCCTTCTTTCCTGTGTCTGTGCCGCTGTCCAAATCCCCCTGTCCTTTCCAAATGGCCCCGGTCCCCAGATTCATAGGGCCCACCCAAAACCCCATCACGGCCACGGCTTCATTTGATGACATCGGCAAGACCCCTTTTCCCAACAAGGTCACATTCCAGGCGACAGGGCAAGGACTGAACATACCTTTTTTTTTTTTTTTAGTCGGAGTCTCGCTCTTGTATGAGACTGCAGTGCAATGGCGTGATCTTGGCTCTCACTGCAACCTCCGCCTCCCAGGTTCAAGCAATTCTCCTGCCTCAGCCTCCAGAGTAGCTGGGATTACAGGCGTGCGCCACCACGCCCAGCTAATTTTGTATTTTTAGTAGGGACAGGTTTCACCATGTTGGCCAGGCTGGTCTGGAACTCCTGACCTCAGATGATCTGCCCACCTTGGCCTCCCAAAGTGCTGGGATTACAGGGGTGAGCCACCGTGCTCGGTGTGAACACATCTTTTTGGAGCGCACACATAAACCCACTATCATGAGTGACCCAGGCCTGGCCCTTCTGGTCTCTGGGCCTCAGTTTCCTCACCTATAACCTGAGGGCCCTCCCAGCTCTGACAGTCTTGGAGCCAAGGACGCCCTCCTTGATGTGGCTGGTGAGCTCTGCTGGCAGAGAAGGCGTGAGGGGGACCATTATAATAAGCATAATATGAGTCCACTTGTATTTACAGGGATGCTTCTGTGTGCCAGGCACTAGACATGCTGAATGCCTGGAGCCCTGATCTCCCTAAATCCTGTAAAGTAGGTGATATTCTTACCCCATTTTACAAACAAGCAAGCTCAGAGAGGTCTGGGCACTCGCCCAGGGCTGCACTGCGAGGTTGGGCTTCCAGCCTCGGTCTGTGTACCTCTCCATGCTCTGACCTCTGGGGCTTGAGTGTCCTCATAGCTCCTCCGGCTGTGGGCTCACGAGCCTGGACGTGCAGGAGGGGGAGCCGACCCCTGCCCTCTCATGGCCCTGGGGCACCACCCCGTGGAGCCGGCCCTGCTGCCCGCCCACTGCCCAGGCTCCTAACCTTAGAGGGCTTCATGCCCCCTGACCTCCCTCCTGTCAGTAGGGCCAGCCTTGTTTCCTCCATCTGCCTCCCATTAGGGCGCTGTCACTCAGGGCCTCTGGCTCCAGCTCTCCGCTGCTCTCTCTTTTCCTTGCCTCTGCCACTCCCTGCCTGGCCCACCCAGCCCCTTCCTGCCGCCCACCTCCAGGGATCTTCAGCACGATCGGGGTTCTGGGGACAAAGACCCAGAGCTCAGGGAGTTTGGGAGTCACTCTGGCCAATGTACAGAAGGAGATGACCTTAATATATAAAGAACTGCTGAAAATCAACAACAAGGAAGCAAAAACACCAGTAGAAACTTGGGCAAAGAACATGCACAGGTGAGTCACAAAGGATGAAAAATGGTCAAAAAACAGGGATGGACGCTCAGCCTCTCCTGCTGTCCAACTATGACGGTAGCTGGTGACACAATGGGCTTCAACAGAGCCCATTACAGAATAGCAGTGCTGTGCATCCCATTTAGAAAAGCGTGTGTGTGTGTGTGTGTGTGCGCGCGCGCGTGCTCAGGAATCATTCCTGAAGGCCCCATGCTGAGATGTTAAGGGTGGTTGTTTGGGGTGTTGGGATCTGGGAACTTTTTACTTGGATATATTTCCTCTTTCTTCCCCAATGAGAGAGTGCGTCTTACCTGAGACTTACTAATAAAACACTATGTAAGCCCAGGGCAGAGAATCAGGCCCTGACACTCTCCGGGGTTGAAGGCAGCCTGAACACCAGCACCGGGCCCAGGCCTGTCCATAAACCTTCCTTCTTTCCCAGCCCGTGGAGTGACAGCCTCCTCCTCGGCCTGGACTTGCGCCTCACTCACTTCCCTCCCTAGTGGCTGTGAGTCCACCCGCCCAGGCTGGCTGCAGGAATGGCCAA
The DNA here is from genome assembly GCF_030222135.1 of Aotus nancymaae. Taxonomy (NCBI): domain Eukaryota; kingdom Metazoa; phylum Chordata; class Mammalia; order Primates; family Aotidae; genus Aotus; species Aotus nancymaae. The sequence continues at coordinate 2,393,051 of NW_026988414.1, read as the reverse complement.
TCGCCAGCAACTGGCTGAGGGCGGTCCAGCAATGAACCCCAACCTGCAAGGCTGAGGTGTCAGGGTTCACATCTCTGCCTGAGTGTGTCCCGGTCCCATGCATTCAGTAAGGAGCTCAACAAGTCTCATCCGCTCATCGCGACACCCCAGGAAGTGACCCCAGGACTCCCGTGTCACCGTCTAGGAGAGACCGCTGACTAAGCCAAGGTCAGCGAGTCAGAGGCCCAGGGAGGGGGCTTCACACCCAGGGCCTGGCTTCCAACCCCTACTGGAGCCCCACGAAGGGCACCAGCCACCTGCCTGGCCCCTAGCCCCTGTGTGTGTGTGTGTGTGTGTGTGTGTCCGTCATACTCATACTTGCACACACACCACTGAAATACACTCATGCTCACACGCACCACACACACCAATCACACATCACTCACACACGCACCACTCACACCACTCACACATCACACACACCACTCACACATCACCCACACTCACATGCACCACTTACACACTCACACCACTCACACACGCACCACTCACACACATCACTCACCCACACATATCACTTACATGTACCACTCACACACATGCACCACTCATACATGCACCACTACACACATCACACACACCACTCACACACACCACTCACACATCACCCACACACACACGACTCACACATGCCACTTACACATCACTCACACTCACATGTACAACTCACGCACACACCACTCACACATCACCCACTCACACACACCACTCACACATCACCCACACTCACATGCACCACTTACTCACACCACTCACACACACGCACCACTCACACACATCACTCACCCACACATATCACTTACATGTACCACTCACACACATGCACCACTCATACATGCACCACTACACACATCACACACAGCACTCACACACACCACTCACACATCACCCACACACACACGACTCACACACGCCACTTACACATCACTCACTCACATGTACAACTCACACACACACCACTCAAACGTCACCCACTCACACGCACCACTCACACATCACCCACACACACCACTCACACACACCACACACACACACTACTCACACACCACTCACATCACCCACACACGCACGACTCACACACACCACTTACATATCACTCACACTCACATGCACAACTCACACACACCACACATCACCCACACTCATATGCACTACTCACATACACCACTCACACACTCACACCACCCACACACGCATGACTCACACCACTTACACATCACTCACACATGCACAACACAAACACACCACTCACACATCACCCACACTCACACCACTCACACATCACCCACACTCACATGCACCACTCACACACATGCACCACTCACATGCACCACTCACACACATCACACACACCACTCACACACACCATTCACACACACACCACTCACACACTCACACCACTCATCACCCACACACGCACGACTCACACACACCACTTACATATCACTCACACTCATATGCACAACTCACACACACCACTCACACACTCACACCACCCACACACGCACGACTCACACCACTTACACATCACTCACACATGCACAACACAAACACACCACTCACACATCACCCACACTCACACACACCACTCACACATCACACACACATGCACCACTCACACGCACCACTCACCACGCACACATGCACCACTCACACACATCACTCACCCACACATATCACTCACATGCACCACTCACACACACACACCACTCACACATGCACCACTCACACAGGCATCACACATGCATCACACACATCACTCACACACATCACACACACCACTCACACACACACCACTCACACACACCACTCACACGCACCACACACATCACTCACACATCACACATCACACACCACACACACGCACCACTCACACACTCACACATCACACACCACTCACACACATCACATGTCACACACCACTCATGCACCACTCACCCATACTCGCACTCACACCAACATACACCACACACACTCATACACCACTCACACACACCACACAGCACACACACCACTCACACTATCACTAGTCACCCAATCACACACCACTCACACATTCATCACTCATACCACACACCCCCCCCACACACACACCCTGACACACATACTGGCTCACACACCCTTTCATGTTTGCTTATAAACACATGCATGCTCCACCCAGGTGCACACACACACATGCACACACATTCACACTCATATTCTCACACAAACACACAGTCTCACACCCTCACAAATATACACCATCTCTCTCACACGAATCCTCACCCACTTTCTAAGGCACATGATCATACAATCCATTCTCTCTCACACACACACACAAACACACACACACACACGTGCCCAGGGTGGGCAGCTCTGGGAGGAGTGGCGTGGCCCCGTCTCAGCGCCATCGCCCCCCACGGTGCCTGCTGTCTCCCCAGGAGGGGCTGTCGGCCACCAGTTCTGTCCCTTAGAAGGCCCTGGAGGGGAAGAACTGGGGAGAGGCCCCACCTTTTACTTCCTCTCTCTTTTTTTGGCGGTGTTTTCCATAAAATGAGCTATTTAGAAACGTGGCCATCACCATGAGGACCATTTCTCCATCTTCCTCGGGAGAGCCTCCAACTTCAGCCCCCAGCAGGTCCCCAGGGCACTGGGACAGACAGAGGGCCGGGCATATTTCTGAAGTGCGGTCATGGAGGTGGCGCCCTCCGCTTCCCTCCCGTCTGCCCCTCTCCTCCTGCCTGGCTCCCCTGCTTTCCTTCCCTCCTCCCCCAACACCCTGACCCCACCCTGACCCCCGACCCTCACGACCCGAGTGTCCCTGCAGGAGGCCCAGCCTGCCAGTTCCTGCCACAGTCCTCGGGCTGGAGGGGCAGGGCCCGGATTCCTGGGCTCCCTGAGGCTAAGCCTCTGTTGGCTCAGGGGGGAAACTGAGGTAGCAGCGGCTGGAGCAGGGGCTGTGTGGCAGGACAGTGGCCAGGCCAGTGAAGGACTTTTCTGTCCCCACCCTGATTCCATGTACTGTCCTAAGAAGCACCGAGGAGGCCCGGTGCAGTGGCTCATGCCTGTAATCCCAGCACTTTGGGAGGCTGAGGCAGGCTGATCACGAGGTCAGGAGTTTGAGACCAGCCTGACCAACATAGTGAAACCCTATCTCTACTAAAAATACAAAAATTATCCGGGTGTGATGGCGCGCACCTGTAGTCCCAACTACTTGGGAGGCTGAGGCAGGAGAATCGCTTGAACCCGCGAGGCAGAGGTTGCAGTGAGCCAAGATTGCACCATTGCACTCCAGCTTGGGCGACAGAGCAAAACTCCGTCTCAAAGAATAAAAGCACCAAGGAGCATTTCGGGGGGCCCAACCCCCAGAGCGACAAGCCCCAGAGACCTCTGTGCTCTAGATGGCCGGCCCTGCTTTCTCCTCCCTACCCGGCCCCACCAGGAAGCCCGCCCTGCCAGCCAGAGCCCCTACTCCTGGCACAGACACCGCCCAGTGGTTCCTGGTGCTGGGTCCAAGGGTAGGGCTGTGATGGCCAGTAAGGGTGGGGCCAGGCCCTGGTGAATCCCCCAGGTGGGCAGCCCAGAGCTCCGGATGGGACACCGTAGAACCCCTCTTTCTTTGCTGTTCCCCTGTGCCCACATGGAAGGCCCTGCCTGGCCCCCGCCTCTCCCAGAGGAGGGAAGTCAGCAGCCCAGAGCAGGGGGGAAGATGCTGAGCGCCCCAGGGGTCTCGCCCTGCACCTGGAAGGAGTCTGGGGCCTGGGGTCTGCCTGGTCCTTTCTCAGCCTCACTGCCCATCTGCACACGAAGTGGTGGGCTCAGGGTTCCCTGAAATTCCTTTCCACCCCAGGAGTCCAGGGTCCCACTGAGAGTCTGGTGGGCGAGGATTCTGCCCATGGGGGTTCTTCCCATGACGCCTCCCAAGAAACACCCCTTGGCCTGTCTCAGGGAGACCAGCCAGCCTGGCCCTGCTTCAGCCAAGCCTGGCGAGGACATCCATGCGATCCTGGCTGGGGCCTCGCCTTCTCTGAACCTTGGTGATTCTGCCCAGTGGAGGCTGGGAAGGGTGCCCAGTAGGCCTGAACCTGCCCCAGCTCTGGCTGGTAAGTGTGCCCAGAGTCCTGATCCCAGAGATTCCGCCATCTCACCCCTGCTGGTGCCCACTCCACATCAGTTGCTGGCAGGCCAGCCTCAAGGACAGAGCTCTGGGGTGGGGACCACTGGGGCCCCTCCAGCCACTGCAGCCGGACCCAGGGCGGGGTCAGGAGCACTGGGACCCCTTTGGAAGTGGCAAGAGCAAAGGCAGGGGGCCAGAGTCCTTTGTGCTCCCTGGGAAGCCCCCGCTCCACCCCCACTGGCCCTGCTTGGCAGAGCCGACGACGGCAGGAAGAATCCGGTCGGCCATCCGTCAGGGAGACGGAGTGGGCCAGAAGGAGGGCTGCTGGAGGAGGAGAGCTGGGGAAATTTGATCATTAAGAAACCCTCCCGGCTGTCTGGGGGAATTTAATTAAGTTGCTAGAGAGGGCTGAGAGAATGGGCCACATCTGGAACCAATATGTGGGCTTTGATTTTTTTTTCCCTTCTCTTTCTCTCTCTCTCTTCCCATCTCACTGCTGTAAAAGGGAATATGGTGGGGCTTTGGAGTATTGGTTCCTCTGGGCAAGAATTCCCAGCAGATTGAGAGGGAGAGAGACGAGGTAGGCAGACAGCAAAAATGCAAGACAGTGAGACCGTGATGGAGACACAGAGGTAGGAACAGGATCGCTCAGGACCGAGAGAGGCAGAGACAGGAAGCAGCGGGAGCCCGGCCAGGCTGGGCTTTGGGCTTCGGTTATGAAGGTGTAAGCAATGGCAAGGGTTAAAGACCCATTTTACAGACAGACAAAGTCAGTCAGGTCCCCGAGAACTTCAGAAACCAACATACCAGGCCAAGAGTCCCTTGCGTGGCCGACGGGGATTCTTCCACATGGGGAAGCTTTCCAAGAAATATGGCCCAACCTGTCCCAGGATGCCCTCTCCTCCTAAACGCGGCCAGCCTGACCCCGAGTCGATCAGCGCCGATCAGGCCCGTACGCTGCTTAGCACATGCCTCGTGGGGTGAACCCTCCCGACACCCCTAGGGTGTAGATACTGTCAATATCCCCGTTTGCAGATGAGAGGGGATGCGACTAGCCCAAGGTGACAAGGCACATGTGTGGCGGTGCGGGAGCTGGTCCTCGGTCTGTCTGGGTTCTGTCTAGACACGCTGCACGGGTCACTTGGGTCGTGATGACGTCATTTGGCAGCTGGTGCATTGGTGCTGGTCGGTGCCAGGACTGGGATGGGCTCTAGAGAGGAAGCAGCGTGGATGCTGGGCCCGAAGCTCCCGGCAAGTGTGGGGTGTGCTCGGGGCCGAGTGCTAGCGGGAGCCAGGGCAAGGTGGCCTCGCCGGGCACTCAGCGGTGGTTGAAGTGGACCCTCCGCCTGGGCAGGAGTGAACTGGGAGAGGAGATGGGGACAGAGGCCATGGGGCCTCTCTCTCTGCCCCTCTGGAAGAGAAACGCTCCAGGCCCCAGGTGCCAGCACCAGGCTGGGCCAGGGTGTGTACTCATGGCCTGGGAATGGTGGGTGCTTTTCTCACCTTGACCCCCAAGACCAAGCTATCTGGTCCCCTCTTTCAGCCAGTTTCCAGCATGTGACATGAGCCATCTGCCCCTGGTCTCCAAGCTTACCGTTTTCTCCCAGGCTCCAGAGCACCCAGGCCCACACGAGGCTCCCAAAGGCCCATCAGCCAGGCCCGTAGGGGAAGAGCATGGTCTCTAGCCTGGGCAAGCAACCTCTGGGGTAACTCTCTTCCCCTCTAAAACCCAGCACCAACTCCCAAAACCCAACTCCAGCCCCCTGCTACTAGCTTCAAAGCTGGCTTCCGCCCCGGCAGAGACTCCATCCCCCCTCAAGGAGCTCTCATCCCCGGGCAGCCTGGGGGCCCCTTCCCTGCTCCCATCCTGCCGGGGTGACTGGTGTCCAGACCTGCCTGGGCCCCGGCATTTGCATTCTCCTCCACTGCGTGAAGGAACAGCGACTTCAGTCTTCCTCTCTTGGCCGTGGCCCCAAGGGCAGAGGCCACTCCATCTGGTCCCCAGAGAGGCCCTAGGCCCAGCTCAGAGTAAGCAGAGGAAGGAGCTTGGTACATATTTGTGGAATGGATGTCCCATAACCTTGGTACATGCAGAGTTTAAAAATACAACTTGAGGCTGGGCACGGTGGCTCACGCCTGTAATCCCAGCAGTTAGGGAGGTTGAGGCGGGTGGATCACCTGAGGTCAGGAATTTGAGACCATCCTGGCCAACATGGTGAAACCCCATCTCTACTAAAAATACAAAAATTAGCCAGGTATGGTGGTGCGCGCCTGTAGTCCCAGCTACTTAGGAGTCTGAGGCAGGAGAATTTCTTGAACCCAGGAGGCAGAGGTTGCAGTGAGCCAAGATCGCACCATTGCACTCCAGCCTGAGTGACAGAATGAGATTCTGTCTCCAAAAAACAGAACAAAGAAAACTTGAGCAGAGCACTTGGGCATGCAGGGGAAAGTGAGGCACAGTGAGGCCAAAAATGCTACTGTGGGTTCCAGCCCCTGGGAACAGGTAGGGCCGGGTGCTCCGAGGATCCTTTGCACATGCCAGGTCTCCTGCCTGGCCACCTCTAGACCTGGCCCCCTCCACCTACCGAACGTGACTTCACCTGCAAGCATGGGCTTGGCCGGGCACGGTGCTTCACGCCTATAATCCCAGCGCTTTGGGAGGCTGAGGCGGGAGGATTGCTTGAGCTTAGGAGTTTGAGACCAGACTGAGCAACACAGCAAGACTTCTCATTTCTACTAAAAATAAAAAAAATTAGCCAGCTGTGGTGGTGTGTGCCTGTAGTCCCAGGCACTAGGGAGGCTGAGGTTCGAGGATCGCTTGAGTCTGGGAGATTGAGGTTGCTGTGAGCTGATTACACAACTGCACTCTAGTCTGGGTAACTGAGTGAGACCCTGTCTCAAAACAAAAACAAAAACAGACCGGGTGCGTGGCCCACACCTGTAATCCCAGCACTTTGAAAGGTTGAGGCAGATGAATCACCTGAAGTTGGGAGTTCAGCCTGGGAGACCAGCCTGGCCAACATGGTGAAACGCCATCTCTAATAAAAATACACAAATTAGGCTGGGCGCGGTGGCTCAATATAGCCGTGGTGGCTGTGTGCCATGGCTCAACAAAGCGCCTAAAATCCCAGCACTTTGGGAGGCCAAGGTGGATGGACCATGAGGTCAAGAGATCGAGACCATCCTGGCCAACATGGTGAAACCCCATCTCTACTAAAAATACAAAAATTAGCCAGGCGTGGTGGGGCATGCCTGTAGTCCCAGCTACTTAGGAGGCTGAGGCAGGAGAATAGCTTGAACCTGGGAGGTGGAGGTTGCAGTGAGCCGAGATCGCGACACTGCACTGCTGCCTGGTGACAGAGTGAGACTCCGTCTCAAAAATAAATAAATAAATAAAGTTAACCAAAAACAAAACAGTGGGGAAAACAAAACAGTGGGCTGAATTCACCTTCCTCAGGGAAGCCCTCCCTGATACCCCTCTCACCCTCCCTTTTGGTCTCTGATCTTCTTGCTCCTTCATCCTCTGTCAATATTGGCTTAGTGACTTCCCAGCAGGCCTGGACCATCTGATCACAGTTTTATCCTTAGGGCCCCAACCCAGTCCAGGATGGTGGCCACTACCGTTTAGTGGCTCCCACTCTTGTTATCAAGACACGAAGGTTTGAGGAAACTGGGGAGCTGGTTCAGTGAGTGAGCTGGTGAGAGGCTCACCAGCTTAAGGACTTGAACTCAGATCTGTGTGGGGCAGAGTCACTGGCATAACCACAGAGCACTATTTCCTCCTGGGACAAAGGAGGAGGATCCCCCGCTCCAGGAATCTGAGGATCCAGGGCTGAGCAGTGGGAGGCAGGTGTGGTGCGGGTGGGAGAGTGAAGGGCCCAAGGCCAGGACGCGAGGCCAAAGTTGCTGTACTGCATTCTGGGTGATCTGATGGGGCAGGGCACGGTGGGGCTACCAAATCCTGCTCTGAACTGCCCGGGAAGGAGAGGGAAGACCGGTGGCCGGGAGAGCCAGCCAGACTGCAGGGCCGTTCACACGTCCCGCTAATCTGAAACAAACCAAGAGGGAGACACAGGTCCCGCTTGGAGGCCCTGACAGGGTGATGATATACAGATTTTTAAATAAGTGTATCTCATTAGGGACGCGTTGTCTGGTGAAAGAAAAATAATGTCCTTCCCCGCCCTGCCTCCCATTTCCAAAAAAAAAAAAAAAATCCAGTGCTACAGCTAAAAAGGAAATTGCATTAATACAGATTGTTTTATTTAAAAAACCTTGACCTCAACTTCAAAAAAAGTCATTAGACATTCTCTTTCTCAAAGGCTGCCGGAGTGATTACGGGGAGGCCTGTTCCTTTCTCAATGACTTATACTGTTTCTGCACGGCTCGGGGAAGCGTGTGAGGGACCGGGAGTCATTTAAGGCTCCCTGCAGAAAGGTGTGTAAATCTTGGCATGTCTAAAGAAACTTTACCAGACCACTAAGTCCGAGGAAAAGAAAACTGGAAGAGTCCGAACCCCCTCCTCCTTTTTTCCGTTTCTTTCCTTTGGAACTCTGATCTCTTTGATCGTAAAAATGGTCATATTTCACCCCCAAAATATCAGCAATCAGCGGACTAAGGAAGCGGGAGCCCACGGGGAGTTTTGCCGCCGATTAGACCCTTGGTTTAATTATTTAACGCCTGCCTGGATCTTGTGGGCTGTGAACACGCCCTCCTGGCGAGGGTTCAAGAGTAAGTTATAAATAATAATAACTATTAGATCCCTAATTAAGCCCGTGAGCTGAGAGCCTGGTCCCAGACCTCCGCCCCGCCTGGTCTCAGCCGCTGTGCCCCCCATCATCACGCACGCCCCCCCCGTGCTGTGTGCAGCCGACAGCGTCTCAGAGCTCCACTGCACCGCAGGGTAATCACAGCAAGATGTTGCAGAGCTGGGGAGGGAGGAGGGCAGGGCCCTCGGGCTCCAGAAGGTTCCAGAAGGCTTTGGGAAGGCTCTGGGCTCCCCCAGGCCTCAGCCTGTGCCCCTCGCCTCAGGCATCCTTCCCCCCAAGGAGAGTGGGGAAACTTTGCCAGGAGAGAATTTGGGGAGCAGTCGTCAGGGGTGGGTTCTGTCTTCTCTGAGCTTCGGTTTCCCCATCTGTAACAGGAGGGAGTTCTCCAGCAAGGGTCAACCTGGGGGCTGTGTCTGTCCTGGAAACCCAAAGCCCACTGACTGGAAGACGCCTTTGTTGGAAGACTGGTCTAGCCCATCCAGGTCAGTCTGCAGTAGCCAGGTTGCCGCAGCTGGACCACAGCACCCCCTCGAGAGGCCCACTGGGGTTCACTGCCTGGGGCACACCTGGGATGCCTCAGTGTATAGTAGGTGCTCAATACATCACGGTGGTGTGAATCATTCAAGATTGTTTCCCACTGGGCTCCCTGTGAAGCTTGCAGCCCCTGCGGGCAGAAGGGGGTTGCCCGGCCTAGAACACAGCACGGCACCAAGCCCTGAGCCAAGTAGGCACCCAAAAGCAGCCTGTCATTTGCTTCCACACCCAGATCTTGGCCTGACCCTGCCCTGCTGGGTCCTCAGGATTCCAACCCACCTAACAGCACCCCCAGCATTGGCCGAAGCACAACCCACCACCCTGGTGCCAGGCGTTTCCTGTGGGGTGGGCAGTGGGGATTCCGACCACCAGTATTCGACCAGATGCTCACTCTTGGGCTCGCTGTGTAGGGAGCCCTGCTCTGTGCCAGCTGCCCCCGCCACCTGTAGCGGCTTCTCCTCTGTAAGGCTTTGGGGACTCCATGGTGAAAAGGACACACAAAGTCTCTGAACTCTCAGCTGCAGCGTCAAGAGGGCACAGCAAGCCGCTTACAGACCGGAAGCTGGGGCTCAGAGAGGGAAGAGCATCGCCTAAAGTCACACAGCGAGCCCACAGTGAGACTGGCCTTGAGCCCCGCAGGCTCTTCCCACATAGGGAGGTTCTCTGTCTCTATGTTGGCTTTCTCAAAGGCTTTGTTCACATCCACGGGTGATGTTCACTGAATATTTCCAACATACGGGCTCATGCTAGGCTTTTAGTTACACGGGTCATTTAATTTGATTCTCAGAACCCTAGGAGGTCGGTGCTATTATTACCTATGGCTTCACAGAGGTGGAACTGAAACCCGATGTGAAGTGACCCAATCAATGCCCAGCAGCTGGAGAGTGTCGAATGCAGGGCCAGTACCTATAAAAGATTTAAAACAAGAACAGGAAAACAAAGAACCATGTGGGACGAGAAGAAAAGGGGAGCTAATACACTGACTGCCACCTGGACAGATAGAGCTACTGTGATTACGTCGTAACACTACCTCTGGGTTTCCTGGTAGCCAACGCAAAAAGGGGAATACAAGCAGGTTGTCCAGGTTTCATTATTTCGTTCTTGTTTTTTTTTAAGGAGAGACTATAATTCTTCAAGAAAAAAGATAACTTCCTGGCTGTTAATTCTCATGGAAGAACTTGGCGTGATGGTTGAGAGCCTGACAAACTTACTGGGACACAGAGCTTAGGCTCTCTGAGCCTCGGTTTCCCTTCCTTGCATGAGAATTGTAAGGAGGCTTTGAGATAATATGGTTTACTATTAATACATGGCCTGGCTCACAGTGAGGCTCCCTAAGTGGGACCCTCCTATCACGGAGCATGTCTTTATCTTTGAATTCACAAGTAGGTCAGAACCGTTTTCAAAGGGGTGTACTATTTTGACCCTCGCCAAGAGCTGAGAGCCAGTCACTTACTTCAGCAAGGTATCCCAGCCCGGAGATGCTCAGAAAAGCAACCAAGGCTTGGAAAGCCAAGCCCAGCGAGCCAAGAGAGACAGCCAGATATTTTGGGCCCCCTGGGCTCAGTCTCCACTTCCCAGGGGGTAGACCGGGGTCTGGGAGGAGCAGGGAGCCCTGCTGTAATCTCCGTCTGACACAATCTTTACAGAACGCTGTGACTCGTCACGGTCACTCCTGGTCACGTCAGAGTCACATCAGCCTGTGCTGTTTATGATTCCCCAGACACACAGCAGTGAACACGACTTCGCCTGTGTGCCTTTGTGTGCCATCCCTGCCCAACCGCCTTCTTCAGAACAGGCTCCTGGGTCTGTGGCCGCAGGGAGGCTGATCCGCGCTGAACTGGAAGCGCTGCCGGATTCCATCTCGTCCTTGGTCTCTGCTTCCCCATCTGTGAAACAGGCCTAGTCCCTGAGTCACTGGATGTCAGTGGATGGTCAAGTGTCTTGCAGAGGTTGTGATGGTTAAAGAATGACACTAATTCACGCCTGTAATCCCAGCACTTTGGGAGGCCGAGGCAGGTGGATCACTAGGTCAAGAGATCGAGACCATTCTGGCCAACATGGTGAAACCCCGTCTCTACTAAAACTACAAAAATTAGCTGGGTCTGGTGGCGTGCGCCTGTAGTCTCAGCTACTCGGGAGGCTGAGGCAGGAGAATCGCTTGAACTGGGAAAGTGGAGGCTGCAGTGAGCCGAGATCGCACCACTGCACTCCAGCCTGGTGACAGAGCAATAATCCGTCTAAAAAAACGAGACTCCATCTAAAAAAAAGAAAGAAAGAAAGAAAAAAAAAAGTGGAGAACTGTTCCAGTGAAAAATTTGTAATGAGTCCAGGCACGGAGGCTCACGTCTGTAATCCCAACACTTTGGAGGCCGAGCCAGGCTGATCACTTGAGGTCAGGAGTTCAAGACCAGCCTGGCCAACATGGTGAAACCCTGTCTCTACTAAAAATACAAAAATTAGCTGGATGTGGTGCTGGTGTGCGCCTGTAATCCCAGCTATTCAGGAGGCTGAGGCACAATAATCGCTTGAACCTGGGAGGCAGAAATTGCAGTGAGCCGAGATTGCCCTTCTGCTCTCCAGCCTGGGCGGCAGAGTGAGACTCCATCTCAAAAAAATAAAATGGGTAGTGAATATAAACAGACATTTCACAAGAAAGAAATGCAAGTGGCCATTAAATATCAGACACTTACCGTTAGCAATAACTCCAGATATGCATACTGAAACAGAGAAATACCTTTTGAAATTTAAAGTAAATTGTAATAGCTCATGCTGGCAAGGATACAGAGAAACTACCAGGACCAAAAGTTGAAACAACCTTTCTGAAGACAATGAAGCAATATTATCAAAGATCTTCAATCAATCTGTGCAGAATCTTTGATCCAGTGTGTTAGCTTTTTTTTGTTTGTTTTTTGGAGATGGAGTCTCGCTTTGTCACCTAGGCTGGAGTGCAGTGGTGTGATCTCAGCTCACTGCAACCTCCACCTTCCAGGTTCAAGCAATTCTCCTGCCTCACCCTCCCGAGTAGCTGGGACTACAGGTACACACCGCCACGCCCAGCTAATTTTTTGTATTTTCAGTAGAGACGGGGTTTCACCGTCTTGCCCAGTCTGGTCTCGAACTCCTGAGCTTGGCAAATCCGCACATCTCAGCCTCCCAAAGTGCTGGGATTACAGGTGTGAGCCACCGTGCCCGGCCCAGTGTGTTAGTTTTCTATTTTTTGTTACAACTTATCACGGGCTGGCGAGGCGGCTCACACCTGCAATCTTAGAGCTTTGGGAGGTAGAGGTGGGTGCACTGCTTGAGCACAGTAGCTTGAGATCAGCCTGGCCAACGTGGTAAAACCCCATCCCTACAAAAAATTAGCCAGGTGTGGTGCCCTGCACTATAGTCCCAGCTACTCTGGAGGCTGAGGTGGGAGGATCTCCTCAAGCCCAGGAAGTCGAGGCTGCAGTGAGCCATGATCACACCACTGTACTCCAGCCTGAGCAATGGAATGAAACTCTGTCTCAAAACAAAACAAAACAACAACTTATCATAAACCTATGATTTTAAAAACACAAATTTGGACAGACATGGTGGCTCATGCCTGCAGTCCCAGCACTTTGGGAGGTCAAGGTGGGTGGATCACTTGAGGTCAGGAGTTCGAGACCAGCCTGGCCAACATGGTGAAACCCCGTCTCTACTAAAGATACAAAAATTAGCTGGGCATGGTGGCATATGCCTGTAGTCCCAGTTGCTTGGGAGGCTGAGGCACAAGAATTACTTCTCAAAGAAAAAAAATACATGCATACATACCTACATACATAAAACACAAATTGATGATCTTACTGTTCTTGAGGTCAGAGGTCCCAGGCTACGATCCAGCTGCTGGTGGGGCTGCATTTCCTTCCGGATCCTGTTTCCTGCTTCTTCCAGCTCCTGGAGGCTGCCTGCATTCCTTGGCTTGTGTCTGCCTTCCTCCATCTTGAAAGCCAGCAACAGCCAATAGAGTCTTACATCACGTCGCTCTGACACCAACGCTCCTGCCTCCCTTTTCCACCTGTGATTACTACATTGTCGTTGCTACGTGGGGCCCAGCCAGATAATCCAGAACAATCTTCCTGTGTTACAGTCAGCTGACAGGCAGGCTTAATTCCATCTGTTACCTTAATTCCCCTTTAACACATTCACAGGTCCAGGGATTATGATATGAACATCTTGGAAGGTCATTATTTGCCCACCACAGCCTATTCTAGGTATTTATTCTTTTTTTTTTTGAGACAGAGTTTCGCTCTTGTTACCAAGGCTGGAGTGCAATGGCGCGATCTCGGCTCACCGCAACCTCCGCCTCCTGGGTTCAGGCAATTCTCCTGCCTCAGCCTCCTGAGTAGCTGGGATTACAGGCACGCGCCACCATGCCCAGCTAATTTTTTGTATTTTTAGTAGAGACGGGGTTTCACCATGTTGACCAGGATGGTCTCGATCTCTTGACCTCGTGATCCACCTGCCTTGGCCTCCCAAAGTGCTGGGATTACAGGCGTGAGCCACCGCGCCCGGCTCTAGGTATTTATTCTTAAGAAAATAACTGTGCGTATATAGCAGTAAGGAATAATGTATCGGTAGGTGTCCATTAAAAATAGTGGTGAACAGACTATTCGAGGACAGAGAAAGAAAACGGGAGGTAAACACACTTCCACTTGTATAACAGGACTGCAGTATACAATCCTAAACATAAAACTGTATTTAGGACTGTATAATGTAGGACTATTTTTCTTATCTATCTAGATATACAGAGATAAGCTACAAAGATATATTCAAATTATCTTTAGTTCATTCCCTTTTCTTATCTTATTGCATGGTGCCTGTGCCCCTGGCCTCACCATCCCATTCCTGCCCCAACCCCAGCCCCCAGCCCCAGGCTAGGCAAGGGAATGGGCAGCATCGGTAATGATGCCAAATTCTCAAGAGCCCTTTGGACTGAGTCTGAGTCCTTCCCATTGTCTGCAAAAATCCCTGTTTTATAGACAATGGGGCAGACTCAGAGAGGATGAGCAAGTGATCTATTCAAGTGCTCAGCTTGTTTTCTTTTTCTTTCTTTTTTTTTTTTTCCCCTTTTTGAGATAGGGTCTCACTCAGTTGCCCAGGCTCAGTGCACTGATGCCATCACAGCTCACTGTAGCCTTGACCTCCCAGGCTCAAGCAATCCTCTGATCTCAGCCTCCAGGTAGCTGGGGACACGGGCATGCATTGCCACACCGGCTATTTTTATTTTTCTAGAGATAGTGTTGCTCAGGCTGGTCTTGAACTCCTGGGCTCAAATGATCCTCCTACCTCAGCCTCCCAAAGTGCTGGGATTATAGGCCTGAGCCACCATGCCCAGTCAGCTCATTTTACATTTGAGGTCCCCAAGAGAAAGAGGTTAAGTAGATTGCTCAAAGCTCAGACAAATCCTTTTCTTTTTGAGACGGAGTTTTGCTCTTGTTGCCCAGTCTGGAGTGCAATGGTGTGATCTCACCACGACCTCTGCCTCCTGGGTTCAAGCAATTCTCCTGCCTCACCCTCCAGAGTAACTGGGATTACAGACTGTAAGGCCGATTGCCTCGCCGGGAGCTCGGACGCACACCCCGCCCCCCTCTTTTTTCTGAAAGCTCTGACATGTTCCCTTTTCCCTTTCTTGCACAGCCTGGCCTGCCCTTAAAGAACCCAGTATGCAAGCAGGGTCTTGTGATTCTAGCCAATAGCAGCCAAGTCTTTCTAGCCAATAGCAGCCAAGTCCTGTATGCAAACAAAGGTTTGTAACCTTATCCAATAGTAGTCCTGCTCTCCCACAACCAATCGAGCTCCTTCACTCCCTATAAAACCCCACGTCTGAAAGGAGTCCATGCAACTTCTCCGGCCCCTCCTGTCGGACCGCAGACCCTCGCCCGGGAGCCTCAATAAACCCTTCATATTGGATCTTCTTGTGTTGGCCTCAGTTTCTTCCTTTTGAACTCGGCAAGAACCCAAGAACAAATCTCACCCAGACATGCACTACCATGCCTAGCTAATTTTGTATTTTTAGTAGAGACGGGGTTTCTTCATGTTGGTCAGGCTGGTATCAAACTCCCGATCTCAGGTGATCCACCTGCCTCAGCCTCTCAAAGTGCTAGGATTATAGCCGTGAGCCACTGTGCCCAGCCTCGGGAAGGTCTTAATCTGCACTCAGGAGGCTGATCCCAGACAGCCATCATTCTACAGAGGTGGAGATTACCTCTCAACATGTGTAGGGTGAGTAATGGCATGAGTGAATGGAAGAAGCCACCGTGACCACTGGCCATGCTGAGAGACGGTGACACTGTACTTCCCAGCTCTGGGCCTCCCATTGTCGATCTGTAAAACAAAAGGGCTTAGACCAAAAATTTCCATGGTTCTCCCAGCTCTGGAAGAGCTTTCACCATTTTTTTGCCTCAGTTTCCCCATCTGTCATCCAGGGGAATGGGACCTAGACGATCTCTTAGGCCCTTTCTGACTCCACAGGCCAATGTCAACAGTAACCTCTGTGTGTTTCAGGCCAGGGGCCCCGGAGTTCCCCTACCATGGAGTCCCCATTGTTCAAGTGATTCTTCTGCCTCAGCTCCCGAGTAGCTGGGATTACAGGTGCACACCACTACTGCCAGGCTAATTTTTGTATTTTTAGTGGAGACGGGGTTTCACCATGTTGGCCAGGCTGGTCTTGAACTCCTGACCTCAGGTGATTCACCTGCCTCGGCCTCCCAAAGTGCTGGGATTATAGGCATGAGTCACAGCACCCAGCCAAGGTGCTGAATTTGAGGCCACATGGCAGGACAGGGCATAGCTGGGGCTGGGACCCTGTCTCCAACACAGAGCTATTCTGCCTCTGGGATGAAGCCTGCACTCGGCGGTCTGCACTTTTCCCTCCGCTCTGCGGGTTTTACTGGGTGTATGGACAGGGTCCTCCCAGACGCCCTGAGCCCAGTAGTGGCCCCGCCCTGCTCGGTTCCTCAGAAAGTTGTTGAGCCACACACACTGTGGGTAGCACTGGGGATGCCCTGGTGCCCAGACTGGGCTCCTGCCAGCCGCCTAGGACAAGGGAGACTGGTGCCTCTTTGCCGGCCTTTCTTGTTGGACACTCCTTGGGGCAGAGGTCCAAGGAAAGAGCCCCATCATCTCCAAAGGCTGCCCTACCCGTGTGTGCCCCTGCATGGATTGCTGTGGCTAAAGACACTTGGGGGACACTGGACCTCATTTTTAAAAATGTATTTATTTTTTGAGACCGTTTCACTCTTGTCACCAAGGCTGGAGTGCAGTGGCGTGATCTCGGCTCACTGCAACCTCCGCCTCCCAGGTTCAATCAATTCTCCTGCCTCAACCTCCCCAGTAGCTGGGATTACAGGTGCCTGCCACCATGCCCAGCTAATTTTTATTTTTATTTTTTGTTTTTTTTTTGTAGAGACAGGATTTCTCCATGTGGACCAGGCTGGTCTTGAACTCCTGACCTCATGTGATCCACATGCCTCAGCCTCCCAAAGTGCTGGGATTACAGGCGTGAGCCACTGGGCCAGGCCTACTCAGCCTCATTTCAAAGGTGATTCCTTTCGAGGAACACAAACGACTCATGCTGTGAGGAATCATGTATTGCTAGGCTTTCCTTAAAAATAGTGTTCTGGGCTGGGCGCGGTGGCTCACACCTGTAATCCCAGTACTGTGGGAGGCCGAGGTCAGGCATTGGAAACCAGCTTGGCCAGCATGGCGAAACCCCTTCTCTACTAAAAATACAAAAATTAGCAGGGTGTGGTGATGCACACCTGTAATCCCAGCTACTTGGGAGGCTGAGGGAAGAGAATTGCTTGAACCCAGGAGGTGGAGGTTGCAGTGAGCTGATATCAGGCCACTGCACTCCAACCTGCGTGAGACTCCGTCTCAATAAATAAATAAATAAATAAAATAGTGGTCTGCAGGCTTTCAGGGATGTGTGCGGGCCGGTCTTCCGTGTGGGAGCCGGGAAAGAATGTTTTGAAGGCTTCCTCCGGTGGGCGACTTTGGCCGATGTGACTTTATGCCTCGTACGTAGTGAGGCCGGGGGACAGACGGGGACAGAGGAACGGGCCAGCAGGCGGCTGTCCTGGGGAAATAGCCATGGCATCCGGGGGGCTAGGGTCTCAGTTCTGCTCACCCCGCACATCTTTTCTGTGCTTTCCTTGAAAAACAGAAAGAAGAGCGGACACCGAAGTCTGCCTGTCTCGTTCCTGTCTCCCGTTTCAGTCTCAGGCTGGTCAGGCTGGCAGTCCTCTGTGCGCGCGCTAGAAACTCTGCAGCGAAGCGCCTGCCTCCCCGCTTGGTTTTCCTTGGGGAAGGGCCTGGGGCCTCCTGGGGGTGGGCACCAAGTGTGCGTGGAGGGACCTGGCAAGGAGCAGCGTGGGGAGAGGCGGGGTGGGGGCGTCGCGTGCGCCCCAGGAGCCTGAGGATGCGCTGCCTTCGGTGGCGGGGAGACAGCCTTGGGGCGGGTGGAGTGCACAGAGCTCTCTGGGTCAGCGCGGGCGGGGCCGGCGTCGGGGACGACGCGGGGAGCGAGGCTGGGGCTGGGAGTGGGGGGCTCTTCCCCGTCGTCTCCTGGACGCCCCCTCCACCTGAGGAGGCGATTGTAAAGGGAGGGGGGACGCCCTCTGCCACCACCTCCCAGGCACTTGGGAGATGGAAAACGACAAAATATGGAACCTCCCCCTCCCTAAAATGTGGGTGGGGAGGGTGAAGGGAGGACACCCCTTCCCCGCCCCCCGCGCCAGCCTCCGCCCGGCTCCGCCGGGGACCCCTCCCCGCGGTCGGGGTGGGGGCGGGCGAGGAGCGCGGGGAGGGAGCGGAGGGGAGGACGGGGGCGAGGTCTGCTTCAAGAAGGGGCGTGTGGCCGGCGCAGCGCGTGCTCCAGCGGCTCCGGAGCGAGCGATCGCCGCGGCGAAGGGGAGGGCGGAAAGTTTGTTTCCCCGACGTCAGCGCCGGGCGGGCCGTGGAGCCGGGAGGCGGCGGGAGCCGGGCAGAGCGCGGGGCGGCCGGGGCGCTCGCTCCGACCCGCGCCCGCGACCCCTCCTGGGACCCGCGCCCGCGACCCCCGCCGGCCTCCCCGGGGCCGCTCGCGGGCATGGACAGCGCGGCCGCCGCCTTTGCCCTGGACAAGCCGGCGCTGGGCCCGGGGCCGCCGCCGCCGCCGCCGCCCGCAATCGGGCCCGGCGACTGCGCCCAGGCGCGCAAGAACTTCTCGGTGAGCCACCTCCTGGACCTGGAGGAGGTGGCGGCGGCCGGGCGGCTGGCGGCGCGCCCCGGGGCCAGGGCCGAGGCGCGGGAGGGCGCGGCGCGGGAGCCGTCCGGGGGCAGCAGCGGCAGCGAGGCGGCGCCGCAGGACGGTGAGTGCGGCCGGCCGGGGACTGGAGCGGCGGGGCCGAGGCGCGCGAAGATGCGGGGCGCGTGGTAGGCGGCGGGACCTCCGGCCGCGCGTGTCGGTAACGGCGTGGGCGGCGGTGGATCAGAACTCAGGGCTGGGGGAGGGGGACCCTCTTCGGGTCTTGGGGCGTGTCCCCACGGGAAAGCGCGCTGCCTTCGCGCCCCAGTGCTCGGCTCCGGAACAGCCTGGGAAGTGGGTGTGGCTGCTGCCGCGTTACCACTAGGGAGACCGAGACCTGAGTGGGGCAAAACTGCTGAGCTGCACGTTGGGGTTTCAAACCTGCCGTCTCCCTGCCGCACGAGCGAGGGCCGCCCCAGCTCCTCCTCCGTCTTAGGTTGGACTCTTTGCGGGGCGACGGTGCCTGTCCACCCCCGCCCTCCAGTTTGCCCCGGGAGCAGCTGCCTCGGTGGAACGGGCCCAGCCAGGCCTCTCTTCCCCTGCGGAGGTTAAAGGTCATCAGGAAGGGGCTTTAAAAACAAACAACCCACCCAAGTGGCCTTTTTCAAAAAGTGACACAGGATGGCAGGGTCCTGAGCCCTTGGTAAGAAGGGGAGGGATGGGGAGAAGATGGAGAAAAAGCAAAGGCCCAGCCCTGGCCGGTTCAGTGGGGGAAGGGAGGGGAGGACCAGAGTCCTCGCGGCTGCTCGGCTCACACTGAGCATGGGAGCCGGGTGGTCTTGAGACCAGGCCCCTGTCCCCTAGCTCTGGGGGTGGCCGGCCTGCTCGGGGCTCTGGGGCCCTGAAGTGTGCCACCTGATTCCAGCAGCCTGGGGAGCCTGCTCCCTGCACCAGCCTCCAGGTCTCAGGGTGCCCAAGCTGGCTGCATTCCGCAGCTTTTCAGAGACAGGAGGTGGAGGGAAAACAGAGGTGCTGACTGCAGCCTGGTCTGAAACCATGTGCGTTGGCGGGGACGCCTGCGACACGCTTGCCTTTCACGGGGCACCTTCTGAGTGCACCCAGCTGCTGCCAGCCCGCCGCCGAGATGAGGCCACTGGCTCCCTCACGGCAGCGGCCACCACTCACCGGCCACAGTGGACTGGCCGCTCTCTGCACCCTCCGCAGTGAGTGTGAAGCCGGCAGACCTCCCAGGAGGTGGGGTTAACTCCCCAATGGAAAAAGGGAGGGAGATGTCCACTCTGTCGGGGAGGAAAGTAGGTGCCCCCTGGTTTGTGGTGGGGGAATGCCCTGCCTGCCCAAAGTCATTTGAGGACCTCAAACTCTGAGCCGGCCCCCACCCCCAGGACAGAGGAGAGGTCCTGGTTTTACCCTAAGGAAGGGAGACTCCAGGGGTTGGGAAGAGACGGAGGAACCACTGGAAGGTGAAGGGAAAGAAGGAACGGGGGGACATGGAAAGAGGGAGAGAGGGAGGGACAGAGGCAGAGGAAGGAAGGGAGAGGAGAGGGGTGCAGAGGGGTGAGGAGAGAAGGAAGGGGGCCAGGGTGTCTTGTACTCCAGTCCTGGCCAGGGGATGGGATGCCCATTTCTGCCCTACCCCGGCTGTGGGGAGAGACAGGGAGGCTGTGCTTCTCCCAGACACAGTGTAGAGGGTCTCTGGTGGCGGGTTTCCCTGGGATCCGAGAACAGCTAGTGTCAGCTGGGGGTGTGAGCGCCTGGACAAAGCCCTGGCAGCCTCCGGGCAGCTGGGTGTGCAGGGGGTCTTCCCAGCAGCCTCCTGGGGCTGGCCATCCTCCTGGAGAGCCCATGGGGCCCGCAGGCCTTCTCCTAAGAAGGGGCGTTGGCACACTGGGAGTACCCAGGCTTGCTTGGGACACACTGGGTGTGGGATCAGGTGGGGTAGAGTCTGGGCCAGGCTCCAGGAGGCGCTTGTGGAGTGGCCCCTGTTTTGGAAGCTGCCTAACTCTGCCCTAGAGAGGATGGAGCTCTGGCAGGGAGCGTCCCTGGGCTCTGCCCAGGGTATGGGTCTGGGTCTGGGTCTGCAGGCAGAAGGTGAAGAGAGGGGACTGCGGGCCAGGCACCAGCTTCCGGCTCATCCCTCTGGGTCAGACCGCCCCACCCACTGCCACTTGCTGTGGATTCCCAAGTCCTGAAGCTCCTAAGGTGGGAGAGATGGGGTCCCTCTTTCTCTCTGGACCCTTCGAAAGTGGGCAGCCAAACCTTGCTGGGGTTGCCAGGACTCCAGACCCCAGGCCAGGGGGCTGGGTATTGGGCTGCAGCACGGTCCTCCAGTCGCGGACTTACAGGAGCCCGGGTGCCTCACCCGGGATCCAGACATGCTTGGAGGTGGGTTGCCTATGGCTCTTGAGTTGTTTTCAGGTCCAAAGAAAGAGATGGTCTGGCTGGGGGCGGTGGCTCACGCCTGTAACTCCAGTGCTTTGGGAGGCTGAGGTGGGTGGATCACCTGAATTCAGGAGTGTGAGACCAGCCTGGCCAACATGGTGAAACCCCGTCTCTACTAAAAATACCAAAAAAAAAAAAAAAGGTGGGCATGGTGGCAGGTGCCTGTAGTTTCAGCTACTCAGGAGGCTGAGGCAGGAGAATCGCTTGAACCTGGGAGTCAGAGGTTGCAGTGAGCTGAGATCCCACTGCTACACTCCAGCCTGGGCAACAGAGCGAGATTCCATCTCGAAAAAAAGAAAAAGAAAGAAAGAAAAGAAAAAGAAAAGTGAACGGGGGACACCACTGAGTTAGTAATTAATGTGTCTTCAATCTGCTGGGATAGCAATAGATAAAGCCTGCTGTTGCCAATGACTTTCTAAGACCAGGCTCCCTCCAGAAATGGCCGGGGAAGGCTGTGGCTTCGCCAGTGACTCAGAACACATCAGGGTCTCGGGTTCCTTCTTCCCCAGTCAAATGCTGAGGGCTGCACCCAGCGCTGAGCTATGCCAAACACGTTAGGAAAACAAACCCTCGTTTGCTGCCTTTGCAGGGACTGACAACAAAAGAAACCACGTGAGTGACTGAGATTTTCTCTAAAGCATTCCCTCCTGTGGGCAGGGTGGAGACAGGGACGTGGACACGCTCTGGAAATAAATAGAGCCCCTAGAGCCAGGCAGGGGTGAGGCCTCCGGCCAGTGCTCAGGGCTGGTGCCTGCTTTGGAAAACCCCAGGATTCACTGCAGGGGAAACCAAGGGATCCCCCGTGGATTCACTTACCAGAGATTCGGGAAGATGAAGTGCTTGTGTCTAGGGCACGGGACGAGCCAGGGTGGGCTGGGAGCCCTCAGGGGGCTGTCGGTGCGTCTGTGACTAGGAGCGAGTCTGGTTTGTGATGGGGGTCTCCCAGGGCTCTGCGCGGCTGGAGGGGACCCCTGAGTTGAAGAGATTGGCAGACCTGCCTTCAGTGATGTTTTTGTTGCAGTGAAAGATGGCTAACATCAGATTTGCCATTTTCACCATTTACAAGAATGCAGTCCGGTAGCGCGAAGTCCACTCACTTTGTCATGCAGCTGTCACCACCATCCATCTCCAGAACTTTCTCATCTTCCCAGACTGAAACTGCACCCCCTTGAACATGCATCCCCCTCCCCCAGCCCGTGGCACCCAGCATTCCACCTCCTGTCTCTGTGGATTTGACTCCTAGGGATCTTGTATGTGAGTGGAATCCTGCAGTATCTGCCCTCTGTGACCACCTTATTTCATTTAATGTGGCGTCTACAGGGCTCACCCATGTAGCATGTGTCAGAATCTCCTTCCTTCTTAAGGCTGACTCACATTCCACTGTACGGACGGACCACACCGTGTGTATCGGGGGTTGTTCCCGCCTGCTGTGCACAGCACCATTGTGGACACAGGTGTCCAACTCTCCGTTCAGTTCCGTTTTTCATGATTTGGGGTATCTACGCAGCGTCGAAATGACTACATTCTATGGTAGTTCTACCTTTATTTTTTATTTTTATTTTTTCTCTGACGGAGTCTTGCTCCATCACCCAGGCTGGAGTGTGATGGCTCAGTCTCACTCACTGCAACCTCTGCCTCCTGGTTTCAGGTGATTCTCCTGCCTCAGCCTCCCGGGTAGCTGGGATTATGGGTGCATGCCACCGTACCTGGCTAATTTTTAGTAGAGACAGGTTGGTCAGGCTGGTCTTGAACTCCTGACCTCAGGTGATCCGCCCGCCTTGGCCGCCCACAGTGCTGGGATTACAGGAGTGAGCCACCTCACCAGGCCCTAGCTTTAAATTTGTTAAGGGACCATAATACTGTTTTCCACGGCTGACTTCAGTTTTTAACCGGCCTCCCTGTACCTGGTTCTGAAACACGGCATCAGCACAAGACCGGAGCCAGGTTTTGGGGGAAGAGACAAAGGGGTTCCTTCAGAGCCCAGCGTTTGAAAGACAGCTTGCTCACCTTCTCCCTCCCCTCTCCCCTTCCTTCCCCTT
This sequence comes from Aotus nancymaae, assembly GCF_030222135.1. Classification (NCBI taxonomy): domain Eukaryota; kingdom Metazoa; phylum Chordata; class Mammalia; order Primates; family Aotidae; genus Aotus; species Aotus nancymaae. The sequence goes on along the minus strand of NW_026988414.1, from coordinate 2,369,867 downwards.
TCTCTATTTCCTGGGGAAAGGGGCGTCGTGCAGTCAGTGAGCACTGACTGGGGGACCCACATGCTCCGGTCCAGGTCCTGGCTTTTGCTGTCCTCTCCGCCTGTGACCTTGGTTGGGTTATGTCCCCTCTCTGTGCCTCATTCGCCACCTGAATAGCGGGAGATGGCGTACAAGGGTTGGGAGACCCTTCCGACTGAGATGATTTGACCCAGGCCTAGGAACCCCATGATGGGCGCCCCTCCCAGGGATGTGGAGTCTCTGAGCCTGGGTCTGAGCTGGGCCTGGTGCCTGGATGCTCAGACATGTGACTCTGTCTCAGCAGGATCCTGGGAGCAGCGAGGGAGGAGGAGTGAGCAGCCAGAGGCTGCGTGCCCAGGGGGCTTTCCGTTTGAGAATTGCTGGGCCTCCCTGGGTGGCTGGGGGCGGGACAGTGGCCCGCCTCGCATCTCTGCCTTTTTGCCAAGGACGGTTGTTTCATTGTTTATGGTTCCAGGATGTCTTGCGCCTCGGTCCAGTAGGTCATGGGGTGGGGCTTGGTGGCCTGGCACAGGGGGCTCAGACCAGCTTGCCCTTCTCTGTGGGCAGAAACTTAACAGATTGGAGCCACCACTGTCCCCTCCCAGAAAACTCCAAAAAAGTAGCTTGAAACAGTAGTGACAGCACCTGCTTACACGCCACCCTTGAGGCCTGAAAAGAACCCCGAGACTATGCCCTAAGTGCATGCAGAAAAAAAAAAGAACCCCGAGACTCAGGGTTACCATCTATGGGATGGGAACGAGGGCTGCGGTCTCCCTCATAGCGGTGCAGTGAGCCCAGAGTGGATGGGGGTCCTGGGGTCCATGCCTGGGGCGAAGGATGTGCTCAGCAAAGCGTCTCCATTGCAGCTCCTGGAGACGCTCTATGAGGGCCTTTAAGTCAGGAGAGACTGGTGGTGCCATCTCTATATTTTGGAGGCCCAGAGAGGCAAAGCAACCTGCCCGAGGCCTCACAGCTGGGAAAGGAGGGGAGGGATTTGGTTTTGGATCATTAAGTCCAGACCTCCCTCTCCTGCGCTGTCCTTGGGCTGGGGGAGTCAGGGAAGGGAGCCCGCCTGGCTGTTGGGGAGATCCTCCTTGGGCTGGGGGAGTCAGGGAAGGGGAGCCCGCCTGGCTGTTGGGGAGATTCTGGCTGAGGCTTGTTGGGGACCGAAGCGGGCGAGAGGGACAGGCCCCGGGGGCTGGCACAGAACGGGCTCTGGGATGGACCTGTGCCTATGTTAGGCGTTTCTGGGTGGGTAGGGGCAGGAAGGAAGGTTTGGGGTGGGTTGTTCCGGGCAAGGACGTGCGGTCAGGCTGGACGAGGCAGAACCTGGGGCACGTCCCGTCCGTGGTTTCCTAGACCCTAAAGGACGGTGGCTGACCCAGGGTGGAGGGGGAGCTTGGGGGTGATTTAAGGGGATCCAGCGCTTCCCTGAACATACCCTACAGGAGCGCACCACCCTGGGCCAGAGGCCACGCCAGTGGAGCAGAAGGGGTGGCCATGGTGGGGCTGAAGGAAGGTGTGAGGGGATGGGGTGAGAGTGACCTGAAGCCTCGTGGGCACAGCAGCCATGTGCTCTGCATGTGGGCTGAAGCGTCACAAGCCTCACTGGAGGCTTGATACGCCCACCAGCCGTATCAAGCAGGTCCTGTGATTCTCCCCATTTTAAGGAGAGGGAAACTGAGGCTCAGAGAAGTCAAGGTCACACCATTCCCATTCCTGTAAGATTCCAGCCTGGCCTTCCTGTTCCAAAGCCCCCGCTCTCCACCACTGCCTGAAGCTGCCCCTGGCTCCCGAGAATGCTGGGGTGGCCTGACCGGGGATGTCCACCCCCAGGCAGGTGTGAGCTGCTTTCAGGGAACCGTGAGGTGGCCCAGGTAGGGGGTTCTCCGCAATATCTCCAGCAGCCTGGCCTGGGTCACTGGTGTGAGGGAGATGGGTCAGATCTGGGGAGTGGGGACAGCCCGGCGCTGGGGTGTGTGAAGTGGGAGTGGTGGGGCTGCCCTTCCCCTCCTGCCAGGAAATAACCAGAACAGCCACCCTCACCTGTCTCCCGGATGCTCTGGGAGGGGCCCTGTCTCTGGGAATAGCGATAGGACAGGTTCCCTTTCCCCCTCCATCCCCAGCTCCCGCATTTGTTCATTCATTCACTCATTTACAGTCATTTTCCAAATACCTGTAAGGTGTCAATTCTGGCCGGCGCGGTGGCTCACGCCTGTAATCCCAGCACTTTGGGAGGCGGAGGTGGGTGGATCACCTGAGGTCGGGCGTTCAAGACCAGCCTGACCAACATGGAGAAACCCCATTTTTACTAAAAATACAAAAAAGTAGCCAGGTGTGGTGATATATGCCTGTAATCCCAGCTACTTGGGAGGCTGAGGCAGGAGAATTGCTTGAACCGGGGAGGTGGAGGTTGTGGTGAGTCGAGATCACGCCACTGCGCTCCAGCCTGGGCGACAAGAGCGAAAGTCTGTCTCAAAAAAAAAAAAAATGTCAATCCTGAGTTCCACTGCTGGTCTGTGGTTCCCAGACTTCCAGTTTTCAAGTGCAGCGATGCAGAAACAGTTCCAGTCACTGAGGAAGCAGCATACGGTGGACAGCATGAAAGGTTTGCCAAGAAAAGCCATTTACTCACAACCCTCATGTCCTCACCCTTTCATCCACGAAATAACCTTTGAGTATCTTCATCTCTGAGTAAAGAAAGGCTCTTGGCCAGGCAAGGTGGCTCAAGCCTGTAATCCTAGCACTTTGGGAGACTGAGGCGGGAGGATTGTTTGAGCCCAGCTTAAGCAATGTAGCGAGAACTCACCTCTACAAAAAATGAAAATTTAAAAAATTATCTGGGCATGGTAGCATGGTAGCATGCACCTGCAGCCGCAGCTACTCGGGACACTGAGACAGGAGGATCCCTTGAGCCCAGGAGATCGAGGCTGCAGTAAGCCGTGATCACACCACTGCACTCCAGCCTGGGCGGCAGGACAAGACCCTGTCTCAAAAAATAAAAACAAACAAAAGAAAGAAAGGGTCTCAAAATCGACTTAATTTAGCTTCATAAAAAGCTCACTCATTGCCCCTATTTTTCTCATTTTGTTGGTGAAAACTTTGTCCTAGGCTGGCATTTGGGAACCACATGGTCTGGCCTTCCCAGACTCGCAGACACAAAGACACACACAGACCCACACCCGCCATGCCACATACACACACCGTGCACACACACATCCCCTATCGTGAGGGCTCCAGCCCGGTCCCCGATGGAGCCCTGGCTGCTAGTGGTCCGGGCGGCTGCAGCGGCTTGAGAGTAGAGAGTAGATGGCAGACGCGTCTGCACCGGTATGGGCCAAGGGTTAAGTGCCTTTTGCGAGGTGGTGAGTAGGAGAGAGCCGTGGGAGCTTCCTGTTTAGTCAGAGGGAGGCTGGGGAAGTTATCTCGCCGGCTCCCACACAGAGCAGACGAAGAGATGGGGTGCCCGGTGGTCAGCATCCAGCAGGTAGGGAGGTGACAAGGGGCAGGTGGCAGAGCATCCCTAGGAGGGGCAGAGCTGGCCACGGCCGCCCCTCCCAAGGAGCATGGGCTTGCCGGACACCCCACTCTGGCCGGAACCCAGGAGCCACGGAATCACACCAAGTCCTGGAAGTAAAGGTTGTTATGAGAACCAGAAAGTACTGGTTCCCGCTTGCTCTCGCTGCCCTGAGCCTGGGTCCAGGCACCTGCTCTGTGTCCCTTCCACATCAGGGAAGCTGTCGGTGCCCAGCCGGGTTCCGGGGGGCCACCAAGATGGCAGGATGGGTCCACATGGGGCCCTTGATGGCTAATGATATCTTTTCCTGTGTCCTAAAAATGAAGCAGGCTCTGGAAGATGTTATGTTGGTTTCTCTCTGTGATGGATTCTGCTTTTCTGTGCGTGGGATGGGCAGCCGAGACCTTCCGGTTTGGGGGAGGTGGGAGGGGCTGGGAGAGAGTGGGGGCGACGGGTTATGGAACTGCCAAGGAGCTGAGGCCTGTAGGATTGGGGACCGGGCAACAGGCTGGGGGCTGCAAAACGCGCAGTCTCTGGAGGAGGTTTGGGGGTGACACAGTGACAGAGAAGGAGACCCAGGCTGAGAGGCCTGGAAACTTCCACAGAGGGGCCCTCCCCTGAGAGCTGAACGAACACATGGGTTGCTGGAGATTTAACAAGGTGAAGACAGGGAACCTTCCATCACTGCTGCCCGAGAGGCAGTAAGAGGGGCCCCAGACTAAGAGTCAGGACACGGGGTTCCTGCCTCGCCAGGCCCAGCTCTGCAGCCTGAGATACACGCTGTCGCTGGTCCGAGCCTCAGTGTCCCCATCTGCCAGACAAGAAGGGTGGACATCTGTTTCTGGACATACGTTGTGTGGTCCCAGGAGTCACTGCGTTAGAATCACCCAGGGACCTGGTGCAGTTCCAGCCCCACCCCGACCCACCGGATGAGACTCGGAGCCCCGGCCAGTGCATCTGCATTTCATAGCACCCCTGCCTAGCAATTCCTGCACCCTGCTGCAGGCTTCTTCAGGGCTGACTCTGCCTCCCTCACCCTCCTCAGTTTACCAGAGTGGAAATCGGTCCTCTCGAGGGGATGGAGAGGCCAGGGGGAGCCACCGCAGGACGCATGAGGCTGGCATTGGACCCAGAAGTGCCCGGGAGTGTCCATTATACAGGAGAGGGAGGGGCTGCACCGAGGCTGAGCCCAGCATCCCCGGAGACTTGATTTTGTGCCAAAGCTGCACTGCGAGTCTAGGAAGAAGCATTCGCTCTCAGGACCATTCCCCAGCATTCATTGAGCACCTACTGAGTACCAGTCCAAGGCAGCCCAGGGGGTTGGAATGCAGGGGTGATGTGATCAGACGATTCCTGTCTCTTCTCTGCCAGCATCCGGACCCCCTCTAGCTTTGGCGGCCAAGGTTGGGGTGTAGGGGCAGTCAGAAACCTCCCTGCTGAGCTGGGAGTCTCTGGAAAAGCCCTCTCCTGGCATCCTGCCCACACCTTCTGCCCCCATGCTACCCTCCCTCCCCTTGTAGGGCTCCCTTGGGGATGGGGACCCACTGTCCCCAGGGGCATCCAGCTCACCCCAGACTTTGTCCCGCTGCCCCACCCCGCCTCCCTGTCTGTCCTCCCCCACTGCTGGCCTCCCCTCTTGCCGTGGGCACAGACGTTTACATGCCAGAGATGGCGTTATTAAAAATGACATTTAACCAGAGCTGGAATTACCACGTGGATGGCTGCAAACCTCGGAATCAAAGCGGGAGCCGCCGGGCGGGCGCGCCTGGCAGGGGCCTCGCGGCCTCTCTCCCCGCCAGAGCTCTGCGCGGGCCTCCCATATAAAACCCCGCAGAACTCCGAGGTCTTGAAAGCCAGTGCACCTCCTTTCATTAGACTAACAAATAACACGTAACAGAAAACAGCTGTTAACAGCAGCCCCTAATGCTCTCAAGATGGTGCTGCAGGCAGCCTGTCCAGCTAGTGGGCAGCCGGTGGGCAGGGCGGCCGCACGGGCTCAGGTGGAGGCTGCTCCCCCAGGTGGGTGTAGAATGCCTGGCACCCTCCTGTTTTCCAGGGCCTCCGTCTGCACCCTCTGGGACCCAGGAGGCTCCTCCTTCTGTCCTTCCTCCGGCTTAGTCACCCCCCTCCTTGCTGAGACCCTATGTCTGAGGGTCTGTTTGTAAGGGGTTGGGCTGTAGGATGGTGGGCATCAGGGGTGGCATGGCCAAGAACATGAGAAGCAAAGGCCAGATCTTGAGTTCTAGCCCTGCCTCTGGCCTGCTGGGTGATCATGGCCAGTTTCTCTCCCAGCTTCTCATTTGTCATCTGGGGAGGACAAGAGTCATGCCTCCCTGTAAGGAGGTTTTGAGGATTTGGGAGATGATGGAATTGGAGTACTCAGCAGGCAGCCAGACAGTGCTCAGAATAGAGAGTATCTGAGATCATGATTACAGCTGAGGAAGCTGGAGCTCAGAGAGGTTAAGTGACTTGCCCAAGGTCACACAGCAGGTAGAGAAGCCACAGAGCCCATGTGCTTTCAGGACACTGTGAAGCAGGGATTGAGGCATTCAGAAATGGGTCTGACCTAGCCCCTGCCCTCAGAGGGCTTCCAGTCCACAGCTGACGCAGAGGATGAGCTCCCTAGCCCAGGCTGAGGCCAGGCAACCCCTCGAGGCTCCCACCGCTAACCCTGCGGGCTTGGAAGCCAGAGGGGCCTCCAGATGCAGACATCATTCCAGGTGCGGGTGCTGGGAGACTCAGGGCCTCCCCAGAGCCCAAAGCGTGATCCTCACAGCTCAGAGGGACTCTGTCCTCAAGCCTGGAGAAGGAAGGGCTACATCCTCGGCTAGGGAGAAAAATCCAGAGAAAACCTTCCAAAGTTGGGAAGAAAGACAAATGGGCATTTTGTTTCATTTCCCCTCATGATGAGGCCGCAGAAAAGAGACTCCTTTGCCTTCCCCCTAAGTGACTGTGTGTTAAGCTCCATACCTCCCCACTCCCCACCGAGATCTGCTCTGCATTTTGGTTCCAGGAAAGCTGCATAGGATTCTCCTCATTTGCTCTTTATTCAGTGCGCATGCGTGTTGTTTTGAGCTGCTGGGAAAATCCCAGTGAACAGGCCAATCCTGGTCCCAGCAGGCATAAGCTTAGCACGAAGGTGCCCCCCGCCGATCCTGTTCTTACCATCTGCCAGGCTCCGAACCCTGGGATGATGCGTAGCCTCTCACGGAATCACTCAGCAGCCTCACGAGAGAGGTGAAAGCTTTATCCCTGTCTTACAGGCGAGGAAACTGAGGCTCGGAAGGATAAAGTGACTCGACCCAGGAAATATGCAGTGATCCCCAGAGCCCAGGTATCACTCGGGCCACCTGGTGCCAGTGCCCCAGATGGCCAGGGAGCCACGCAGGGTTCTCTTGCTAGAAACAGTCTAGGCTCTGTCCCTGGGGGAGGCCCAGAAGGGATAGGGGATTTCTCCCCACCTCCCCGGTTCCCACTGGAGACCTCTGCAGTGTCCTGAGGAAGGCCCCCTTTTCCAGGGACACACCCATGCAGACACTGGCCCATGGCATAGTCAGGCCGGGAGGCTCCAGGCCTCACTGTGATGGGAAGGGGGGTGACCAGGGAGGAGCCCTTGCCTTAGGGAAGCTCATGTTTCCTAGAGACATCATGTTTTAATTGGAAGGCCAGCCTCTCCCACAGAGCTGGCTGCCCCACGACCACAGCCCCGGGGAGGAGAGTGTCAGGGCTCAAATCGGGAAATTGCTAGAGACAAGAAGTAAAAACGGGCTACTCTGGTTTCACTGGGAAGGAAGAAAGAAAAGGCAAAGATCTAATACCGGCTGCGAGCGGGGTTGCTGTTTAAAGAAAACTGTTGCTGTTGCAGCAGATTCAAGGTTGGGGCTGCTTTTTCTTTTTTCTTTCTTTTTTTTTTTTTTTGAGATGGAGTGTCTCTCTCTGTTGCCCAGACTGGAGTGCAGTGGTGTGATCTGGGCTCGCTGCAACCTCCACCTCCCGGGTTCAGGTGATTCTCCTGCCTCAGCCTCCCGAACAGCTGGGATTACAGGCACATGCCACCACGTCCACCGGGTGAATTTTTGTATTTTTAGTAGAGATGGGGTTTCAGCATGTTGGTCAGGCTGATCTCAAACTCCTGACCTCAGGTGATCTGCCCGCCTCATCCTCCCAAAGTGCTGGAATTATAGGCGTGAGCTACTGTGCCCGGCCTACGGGGCTGCTTCTTTAAGGGGCTGGTTTCTCTGTCAAGGGAGGAAAAGTGTGGGAGGCGTTCTGTGGACCCTTCCCTCCTTCCACGAATAGTATTGAGCACCTACTGCCTGCCAGGCTGTGGCTGGGCACAGGGGCCCCTGCAGCAAACAAGGGCGCTGTGGTCCTTGGTGTGAAGGAGACGCTGGCTGCTGTAAGAACAGGTGATGGGGCCCCGACCTTGTCTGGAGGTTCAGGGAAGACTTCCTGGAGGAAGCAGAATTTTAGAAGGGACTTCAAAAATGAGTGGAGCTGTCCAGAGAGGAGGTCAGGGAGGGCACGCCGGCGGGAGGAGGCTCGGAGTTGGAGAAAGCATGGCTGCTCTGGAGCACGGCGGGGCCTCCATCTGGCAGACCTGGCTTGAGATTTGTGACTTTTGTACTAAGAGCCATGGGATGCATTCTGTGAGTCTGTGGGTGTCGAGGGTGGCCACTCACTCCGGCCCTCCCTGGGGCTCTCTCCGTGAGCATCTCTTCCCGTCACACGGGAAGCCAGTGTCTGATTTGGGGATGACTGTTGTGTCTCAGTTGCCCAGAGCTGCCTGGGCTGCCCCAGTCTCCAAAGGAGCTGACCACAAGCCCCTAACTGACCGCCCCCAGCCCTGGCTGCCCCTGGCCCAGCCGCTGTGAGACCTGTCCAGATCCTGAGCCAGGGAGGGAAAGCTCTGGGAGCCATTTAGAGCCAGTGGCGGGGCAGGTGCCCGGGCCCCACGTCGCAGTCCACCACATGCAGGATGGCAGCACCCATCGGAGAGGTGGGGAATGGGGTGCAGATGCCGAGGCGCTGGGCAGCCATGGCTGGTGATGAATTCTTGATGTCAGGGACCCAAGATCAGGGCTGTGTGTCCCAGGTGCACGACGACCCTGGGGTGGAGGTTTTGTTCACAGGACGAGGAAGGCAGGCCATCCCAGGCCATCTGACCTTGAATCCCGCATTCCACGAGGAACGGAGGGAGTCGGGGCTGCTTCAGCAGAGTCAGGACAGTTGAGCTGGGTAACGGTGGCAGAGGGGAGGTGGCTGTGAGTGCCACCCCCATTGTCGTCGGCACTGTGATCTGACAGGACCATTTATTGTGTGCCTGCTAAGTGCTGCGCCCTCTGCATGGATCATCTCATTAAATCCTCCGTAGCACTCCAGAAGGCATGTGGTCTCATGACCCCACTTTCCAGGTGAGGAAACTGAGGCCCAGGAAGCCAGGTTACACAGTGAGTGCAGGGGGATGCTAGGCCTTGGGCCCTTGACTGTGGTCTGCTCCCCACCTCTGCCGACCTGGAGTCCCTGGACTGGGCTGACTGTGGCCTCACCCACCCTCTCCAGGCCTGTTTAGGAAGGGAAGGGTAGGAAGGTTCTACGACGCTGAAGCAGGGGCTGCTGACCGAATCCAGAGCTGCCCCCTGACCCAGGCAGGCGGGCTCAGGCAGGGGCAGCCTCTGTTGTCCCCCATGCAGCTGAGTGGTGACACAGGCAGAGAAATGTAAAGCCAGATCCCGAGACCTCCCAAGGGCACCACCCCTCCAGCGCCTCCCTTTCCCAGGGACAGGACACGCTGGGGAATGGCCCGGCTCTGTTGTGGAGATTCTGGCCCCAACCTCAGCTCCACTTTCTGGGTGATCTTGGCAAAGCACTCATGTCTCTGAGCCTCTAATTCCTCATCTGCAAAATGATCATCATCACAGTACCTGGGCTTTGGGCTCCTCAGGAGTCGATGACGCCAGGCAGGTAGGGGCTTAGCTTTACGCCTGCCTCGCCCCTGAAAAGTGCTCAGTAAACACCAATTTAGCCAAGCGTGGTGGCTCATGCCTGTAAAAGCATCATTTTGAGAAGCTGAGGAGGTTGGATAATCTGAGGTCAGGAGTTCAAGACCAGCCTGGTCAACATGGTGAAACCCCGTCTCTACTAAAAATAGGAAAATAAGACGAGCATGGTAGAGTGAGCCTGTAGTCCCAGCTACTCTGGGGGCTGAGGCAGGAGAATCGCTTGAACCCAAGAGGCAGAGGTTGCAGTGAGCTGAGATCGCGCCACTGCACTCCAGCCTGGGTGACAGAATGAGACTCTGTCTCAAAAAAAAAAAAAGAAAAAGAAAAAAAATACCAATTTGCGCTCTCTCTCTCTCTCTCTCGACACCTGGGAGGAGGGGCAGCTGTCCCATTTAGGACCATCACATTCTCTTCACAGATGGAAAAACTGAGGGAGAGGTTTCCCCAAGCCCCACAGGAAGGGGAGCTGAGATTAGGAACAGAGTTCTGGGTGCCAGGAGCTTGCCTCATGGCTTTGCTGGTACCTAACCATGCTTTCCAAAAGGGAGATGAGTTACCCAGCCCAGCACCCCACCCCTAGCCTGCATACAGGACCCAGACCCCTCTCCCCGGCCCAGCCCTGCCTGGCAACCTGGGATCCCCTGTCTGGAAGGACAGCACGGATCCGCTGCACTGAACCGAGCTGCCGGCTGGATGTGACCGCTGCTCTCATGCGGAGGAGGCATCTTGCTTTATTTTCCACGGCACAGGTTGTAACCGGACATAATTTCATGGCAGATACCGTCTATAAAACACAACTATTTTTATAATGTGGTGTTTGAGGTTAAAAATCCAAATTAGAGATGAATGGCAACGCCTAGAAGGTCTGTGGCTAAGACGACTTTGGGGAGGGAGGCTGAGGCGCTCAGGTTTGCAGCCTGGAGCATCGCAGGTGGGTCCTCCCTGCGTGCCAAGAGCATGGCACGCACTTGCACGCACACTCCCAGCCCATTCCCCAGCTCCAGCAAAGCTGGGTTCGATGTGGCGTTGGCATCCCTGGCAGAGCTGACTTCAGTGCTGGCTCCTTTTCTGCCTAGGACCCTGAGGTCCAAGCAGCCATCAGAGAGTAGGTTCCCTGGCCGGGCATGGTAGCTCAGGCCTATAATCCCAGCACTTTGGGAGGCTGAGGCGGGCAGATCACCTGAGGTCAGGAGTTCGAGACCATCCTGGCCAACATGGTGAAACCCCATCTCTACAAAATTAGCCGGGCATGGCGGTGTGCCCCTGTAGTCCCAGCTACTCGGGAGGCTGAGACAGGAGAATTGCTTGAACCCGAGAGGTAGAGGTTGCAGTGAGCTGAGATGGTGCCACTGCACTCCAGCCTGGTCGACGGAAAAAGACTCCGTCTCAAAAAAAAAGAAAGCAGGCAAGCAGGTTCCCTGATGATAAAGCAGCGCTGGGTGTTGTCGAGGATGTCAGCTGGCAGCAGGAGGGCGATGGCAGTGGCTGGAGCCCCCAGAAAAGTCGTGAATGAATTGGGTTTGCCTCCATTCGGTGCCAGCTCTCTGCTCCTCCCTAATCCTGCCCTCCTTCCATCGCCCAAACCAGAACCAGATGGAAACCCAAGTGAAGAGTGGGTCTGAGGGTGGGGCAGATGGCGGGGCGGATGGCAGGGCGGATGGTGGGGCAATGGCAGGGCAGATGGTGTGGGATGTGAGCCCCACTCCAGAAACACCAAAGGCCGACATGTGTCCTTCGGCCAGCGGCAGTTTAGAGCCTGCCGCAGAAGAACCTCCAGGCTCCGGCAACTTCTGGGTTCCCTGGGGATCGTGGGCACATGTTTGCTGCTTTATTCAAACTGAGGAACCGCGGCAGTGGCCGGGAGAGCAGGGCGCCTGTGGCGCTGAGAAGTTTCCTCTCTCCACCTTCCCATGGTACAGGCTGGTCCCTGAGGAGGAGGCGTGGGTCTTAGGAGGAAGGCAGCTCCCAGGAGCTGTTGGCCAAACGCCTGTGGCCTCCCCCTGTGCCCGAGGTACCCCAGGGAGAGGAGGTCCAGAGTGGAGCCCAGGATGTCAGACGGATCCCACTTGGCTCCCTGGGGCAAGGGGCTTCTCTTCTCTCAACCTCAGTCTCTCTGTCCGTGACGTGGAGACAGTGGGACACCTACTCAGAGGATGCAGAGAGATGGGAAGCGCTTCACAAAGTCCTGGCACAGATGGCCCTGCCGCTACTGCTGCCCCTGAGATCCCAATACTATTGTTTTTAAAAAATCGTTTTATTGTTTTGAAATGGAGTCTCACTCTGTCGCCCAAGCTAGAGTGCTGTGGCGCAATCTTGGCTCACTGCAACCTCCACCTCCCGGGTTTAAGCAATTCTCCTGCCTCAGCCTTCCGGGTAGCTGGTATTACAGGTGCCCACCATTGTGCCCACTAATTTTTGTATTTTTAGTAGAGATGGGGTTTCATGATCTTGGCCAGGCTGGTCTCAAACTCCTGACCTTGTGACACACCCCCCTCGGCCTCCCAAAGTGTACCGATGCTATTATTACTGCCATCACTATTCTTCAAAACTCCTCTGTGAGGGCTCCTGAGAGAGGACGGGCTAAAGACCCAGACATCTCCCTGGCAACTGCAGGCCCCCAAGGACTCTCATCCCCCTAGCATTGGGTTGGAGGACTGTCCCAACCCCAACTAGCTCCATATTAAGGCAAAAACTCCATCCCTCCTCCCCCAGCCCCACCCTGGGGTGGGGTGGTGAGAGTAGGGGCTTGTGTATTCCTTTGTCTCTTGGCTGGTCCAGGGTGAAGCTGGAGGGAGGAGGGCAGGGAGTGTCTCCACGCCTCTCTCGGCAATGGCTTCGCCCCATCCTGGAAACAGCTCAGGTATCTTTGGCCCTACCCAGTCTTTGGCACAGCAGACAAAAGCCTGGGCCTTGTGGCCGGGTCAGGGACAGCCCCAGAGAGGGGCTTCGTCTTCAGGTCTCTCGGTGCCACCGTGGAGACCCCAGACCTGTGTCTCAGTCTTCCCCTCCTCGGCCGGGCAAGGTGGCTCACACCTGTAATCCCAGCACTTTGGGAGGCTGAGGCGGGCAGATCACCTGAGGTCAGGAGTTTGAGACCAGCCTGGCCAACATGGTGAAGAATACAAAAATTAGCTGGGCATGGTGGCATGCACCTGTAGTTTCAGCTACTCAGGAGGCTGAGACAGGAGAATCGCTTGAACCCAGGAGGCGGAGGCTGCAGTGAGCGAGATGGTGCCACTGCAACTTTAGCCTGGGCGACAGAGTGAAACCCTGTCCCAAAAAAAAAAAAAAACGACCAAATCTTTCCCTCCACTGGCCGTGCCAGTTCCTGCCAAGCCAGCATAAAGACTATAAAGATGTATTTGGGTGAAGTCCCTGCCCACTGGGAACCCCTCCTGGGAACCCCTTCAGAGCAGTAATTAATCATCTCCCTTTTAGGAGCCCCTCCTCTACGGACTAAGTATATGACACACACGATCTCCCCTCATCTTTATAGATGGCTATTGACATTTCCATTTTACAGATGAGAAACGGGGTCCTTCCTGTAGCGCGTATTTCTTGAGAGCCCCTGCTCTGTGCAGGCACTAGGCAGACATCCACCCATCAGCCCTTAGGGAGCTTGAGGGTAACTGATAAAGACACAGGCAGGTAATTTACTGCAGTGCTGGTAAGTTTCACTGAAGAGAAGCACAGGGGCCTCTTGGGCTCAGAGACGGGAGTGCCACCCCCAGGCTGCACAGCCAGCACCTGCAGAGGTAAGGCTAAAACCCAGGATCAGACTTCAGAATCCTTCCATCCCTACCCTCTTCCTGCACAAGGCTGTGGCTAACAGGAGCGCCTCCCGACGGGCTGCAGAGACTCACATCCCAAATTCGCCCTGAGAGGGACCCATGACCCTGGACCCTGTGTGGTAGAGGCGGTGACGGGAGCAGAGGAGAGAAGATTCCTGAGGCAGGTCCACAAGTCCCTCTGGCGCTGTGCTCTCCGCAGACCTGGGGGTGAGCGGTTCCCGTAGTGGGAGCCACACTACTCTAGTTCTGCCAGGGTGAGGACAAGGGTACGGTATCATTGGGCTTTGGCATTGTATCGGTCAAGGCTGTCACCTATGAAGGGTAGAAGACAGGTCCCAGCTAGCTTGAGCAAAACTAGGATATAGTCATTAGCCTAATTTAGAAATCCAGGGTGGGACTTCAGGCACAGCTGGATCCAGGCTTAAGCAATGACACTGGGGCCTGGGTTCTGTCTCTCTGGCTTCACCCTTTCCTATAGAGGAGACACACACACAGGGAGAGATACACACAGACACACAAACGAAGCCAACAGAAAAGAAGCCAGAAATCTCTGCAAAAATCTCGCTGTGCCATCATTGGGTCCCTGCCCACTTCTGAGCCAATCACAGTGGCCAAGAGAAGCTGAGTGCTGATTGGCTGAGGCCTGGGTGTGGGGTGGGGCCTCACTGGTGCCCCTTGGACGGGGAATGGAGAAAGGTTGCTCTCCGCGGGGTGCTCCTGGGTGTAATGGAGCTCACATTTATAGAGAAAGAGTTCCCTGAAGAGCACAGGCCACGCTTGAAGCTCTTCACATGTATTGTCTCACCTAATCACGGAGGGACCGTTATTGTGCCTGCTTTATAGACGAGGCAGCCAAGGCTCAAGAAGCTTTCCCAGGGTCACCCAGCTTGTGGGTGGAGTTGAGGGCACTCAGTCCAGGGCTCCTGTGTCAATCATGACTCACAAAGCAACCAGTGTCCATCCAGGAGGCCTGGGCAGCCGGCATTGGGCCACCCTTCCACCATCTCGTCCCCTCTCCCAGGGCAGGCAGTGTGCCACTGAGGCCCCTCCTGCCCTCTCCCTGGGCTGAGGGCATCACTGGCCAGTGTGGGCCCCGTGGGCTGCGTGGTCCCCAGGAAGCTGTGGAGGGAACAACTTTGGTTGTCCACTTGCTGCACCGTCACAGGAAGTCCACATTTCACTCACCGCTTGTTCATTTCCTTTATTTGTTTTTGAGACAGGGTCTCACTGTTGCCCAGGGCGGAGTGCAGTGGCATGATCACAGCTCACCACAGCCTCGACCTCCTGGGCTCAGTTGATCCTCCCACCTCAGCCTCGAGAGTAGCTGGGTGACATGTGCCACCACCTCACCCAGCTAATCTTTTTTTTTTTTTTTTTGAGACCGAGTCTTGCTCTGTCGCCAGGCTGGAGTGCAGTGGCGTGATCTCTGCTCACTGCAACCTCCACCTCCCGAGTTCAAGCTATTCTCCTGCCTCAGCCTCCGGAATAGCTGAGACTACTGGCGCCCGCCCCCACACCCAGCTGATTTTTGTATTTTTAGTAGAGACAGCATTTCACCATGTTGGCCAGGCTGGTCTCGATCTCTTGACCTCATGATCCGCCTGCCTCAGCCTCAGGCTCAGGTGCAAGCCACCGCTCCTGGCCTCTTTTTTTTTTTTGAAACGGAGTTTCTCTCTTGTTGCCCAGGCTGGAGTAAAATGGTGTGAGCTCAGCTCACCGAAAGCTCCACCTCCCAGGTTCAAGCAATTCTCCTGCCTCAGCCTCCCGAGTAGCAGGGACTACAGGCATGCGCTACTACGCCCGGCTAATTTTTTGTATTGTTAGTAGAGACGAGGTTATTCCATGGTGGTCAGGCTGGTGTGGAACTCTTGACTTTAGGTGATCCACCAGCTTTGGCCTCCCAAAGTGCTGGGATTACAGGCGTGAGCCACCGTGCCCAGGCTTAATTCTTTAAACTTTTTATAGAGACCGGGGTCTCGAACTCCTGGACTCAAGCAACCCTTCCCCGTCAGCCTCCCAAAGTGCTGGGACTGCAGGTGTGAGCCACTGCGCCTGGCCTGTTTCCCTTCTTCACTGTACTTTGGAACTGAATTAAAAACCATTTCCAGAATCCCATTTTCCTGGGGCTTTGAAAAGCTCCTGGGCCTTAGGTATTGTGCACTCAATGACTTAAGGGTGTAGTTTGTGAGTCATTCATTCATTCGTCCATGCAGTGTTTCCTGAGCACCTACTGTGTGCCAGGCGCCACTGCTGACGCAGCTCTGAGGGTGCACGGGAACCCTGTTGTTGGTGCAGTGCAAGCAAGTTGAGTCAGTGATGGTGGAGTAGCTGGGAGCCACAGCCAGACCCGCACGCCTTTCTGAGCCAGTGAGAGGAGGGTTCCCATAGGAAGTGGTTGGTGTCTAAGAAGGGAGGTGAGGGCTGGGTTGGGCTTTGTGAAGATGTGGGAAAAGTCTTCCAGCCAAGGGAACCGCACGTGCAAAGACAGGAAGTAGCAGAGTACCAGCGTCCAAGGAGCACAAGAAGGCCAGGATGGCCCGTGGGGGTGGAGGGGCAGGTCCTGGGAACTAGAACCTGGGCTGGCAGGCAGGCTCCCCTCCTGGTGCTGCTCAGAGCCAGGGTCAAGACAAGGGTGAGGGGAGTGAGATGCCTCGGGTGCAGATGCACGGAGGTGTCGCTGTTAGGGCTGCGCCTGTGAGGGCGGGTGTCTGGACACAGGCGTCCTTACTTTTGTTTTGTTCTGTTTTTGAGACGGGCTCTCGCTCTGTCGCCCAGGCTGGAGTGCAAGTGGTGCAATTGCAGCTCACTGCAGCCTCCACGTCCTGGGCTCAAGTGATCCTCCCACCTCAGCCTCCCAAGTAGCCAGCCACAGGTGCACACTGCCACACCGGCTAATTTTTTAAAAGGAGTCTTGGCCGGGCAAGGTAGCTCACGCCTGTAATCCCAGCATTTTGGGAGGCCGAGGCGGGCAGATCACGAGGTCAGGAAGACAAGCCTGGCCAAGAAGGTGAAACCCTGTCTCTTCTAAAATTACAAAAATTAGCCAGGCGTGGTGGTGGGTGCCTGTAATCCCAGCCACTCGGGAGGGAATTGCCTGAACCCGGGAGAAGGAGGTTGCAGTGAGCTGATCATGTCACTGCACTCCAGCTTGGGCGACAGAGCAAGACTCTGTCTCAAAAAACAAAAAACAAAAGGAGTCCTATTGTGTTGCCCAGGCTGTTCTTGACCTCCTGGGCTCGAGTGATCCTCCCACCTCAGCCTCCTAAAGCGCTGGGAATACAGGTGACAGCCATCATGCCTGGCTGACCCTCTTACTTTTGCAGCCTGGGTGCCTCCCTCCCCACACCAAGACCTGCTCAGAATGGGGATCCCTGATCATCCACATCCTCCGGATTTGCCCTCACCACCAGCCGCCCCTCCTCCACTTCTAAAAAAACTCCAGTGTCCTGATTTTTTGGGGAGGAGGGCCTTGATGGGTCCAGTAAGGGAGTGGGGTCTGAGCAGAATGCTAATGAAATCAGAGGAGCCCAGGTGGGGGGCAGGCCCTGGGCAAGGGAGAATTAAGCAGCTGCTGGCAGGCTGTCTTCCATATTTGACTGGCGCTGGCTGAGGGACAACCACCCACAGGCCAGCCGCCTGCAGAGGGGCGGGGGGAGGGGTGACGGGGACAGATCTGCTTCTTCAGCTGCCTTGGTCCTCCTCCTTGGCAGAGGCAGGCTGCAGCCCGGGCGTGGTGTGATCCCAGCACATCCGGAGGCTTAGGTGGGAGGATCACTTGAGGCCAGGAGTTCAAGACCAGCCTGGGCCACAAAATGAGACCCCCCTGCCTCTATGAAACATTAAAAAAGGAAAGAAGTGGTTTGCATTCAGCATGCACAGATGCTTCGTGGAAGGAAAGGGGCAAAAGTGACCGTGAGGCCCGGCCAAGGGGTGTTGGCCTGTTCCTCGGGCCCCTCGGGGTTGGCGAGGAGTGTGGAGGGCCCCGAGGACCCCTGTGAGTCCCGCCACCTGACCGCCTTCCAGGCGTCATCTCAGAATCCTTACACGATCCATGAGTGGCCGGGAAACTGAGGCATGGAGGGACGGAGCCGCGTGCCAGAGGGAGGGCCCACAGCCACTCCACCGTCACTAACGCAGCTTGCTTGCGCAGTACCAGCCGGCTTCCCTCTGCCACTCCACCGTCACTAACGCAGCTTGCTTGCCCAGTACCAGCCGGCTTCCCTCTGCCACTCCACCGTCACTAATGCAGCTTGCTTGCCCAGTACCAGCCGGCTTCCCTCTGCCACTCCACCGTCACTAACGCAGCTTGCTTGCCCAGTACCAGCCGGCTTCCCTCTGCCACTCCACCGTCACTAATGCAGCTTGCTTGCCCAGTACCAGCCGGCTTCCCTCTGTGCACTCAGGGTTGTGCCCGCAGTGGCGCCTGGCACGAGGGCGGTACTCAGTCAACGCTGCGTGAATGAACGAATGAGTGAGTGACTCAAAAACTGCGCCAACTCCGTGGAATCCTAACAGCCTCATCACACCCACCTGAGAGTTGGGGAGCCGAAAGGTGGCATGGCCCAGGAGACAAGGGCGGGCAGGCAGACAGGCTCAGACCCTCGGCGGGCAGGCCTAGGCAGGCAGCATCAGTTCTCTGAGCCTCAGTTTCTCCTTTTCTAAAGCAACCTGATGACAGTACTCCCCTCGCACAGTGACTGAGGGTGGATGAGAAAGGGCTTTTCTGGGGGTGGGGGGCCAGGGTCTCTCTCTGTCACTCAGGCTGGAGCGTAGTGGTGCGATCACTGCCCACCGCTCACCGCAGCCTTGACCTCCTGGGCTCAAGCGATCCTCCTGCCTAAGCCTCCTGAGTAGCTAGGACTACGAGTATGTGCTAGCATGCCTGGCTAATTTTTGTATTTTTTGTAGAGATTGGGTCTCATGCTGTCACCCAGTCTGGAGTGCAGTGGTGCGATCTTGGCTCACTGCAACCTCTACCTCTGGGCTCAAGCCATCCTCCCAGCTCAGCCTCCCAAGTAACTGGGACTACAGGCCTGCCGCCATCACGCTCAGCTAATTTTTGTCTTCTTTGTAGAGATGGGGGTCTTGAACTCCTGGGCTCAAGCGATCCTCCCACCTCAGCCTCCTAAAGGTGTTGGGATTATAGGCGTGAGTCACCATACCTGGTCAAGAAATGGCTTTGAGACTGGGAAGAGCCCCATGATGTCATGGGGGTTGTTTGAAGAGCTACCGTGGACCCGGGTCTACAGTGTGGTCCCTGACCGTGAGCTCCCTCCCGTAGTCTCTGCCCCTCTGTGGGTGCCTGCCTTTCCCTATCCCCCCACAAACACACACAGTAAGTAGCACATCGACCTCACATTTCCCCCAAGAAGCTCATCCATGTCAGGACACAGTCTATTGACTATGAAGGAGAACGGCCGGGAGGGTTCACTGGGTCTACATTTCTGTCACTCTGTCTCCTGCCATTCAATAGCATGGGGCTCAAAGAGACACCTGAAACTTGGGAGCCTAGCAGAGCTGAGACAGGAGACCAAGCCTGGAACGCAGTGTGAGGAGGGGTTCTGGGCATCAGGAGAGAGCTTTTCCAGTTGGGTCTTGCAGGATGAGTAGGAGCCCACTGTTTGCTCTCTTCACCAGTTCACTCAGCGCCACCCTCCAGTTTTGTGGCTCTAGGCCTAGCATCCTCCCCTCTGTGGCCTCGGGCATCTCATTCATAGAATGGAATGGAACGTGCCTGCTGGTTGCCGAAATCATACAGAATAGAGTCTTTTCAGGTTGGGTCTCACAGAAAAGAGCTGAAGTGTGCAGGAGGCCGTTGGCTGCAGGTAGGCTCATGGCTTAGGGGTGCTGGTTTCATGGCGCAGGGAGACACTCCTGAGGTCCTGAACACACTCCTGTCTTCTCTTCCTTTTCTTTTTTTTTTTGAGATGGAGTCTTGCTCTGGCACCTAGGCTGGAGTGCAGTGGCATGATCTCAGCTGACTGCAACTTCTGCCTCCTGGATTCAAGCGATTCTCCTGCCTCAGCCTCCTGAGTAGCTGGGATTACAGGCGTGCACCACCACATCCAGCTAACTTTTGTATTTTAGTAGAGACGGGGTTTCACCCTGTTGGTCAGGCTGGTCTCGAACTCCTGACCTTGTAATCCGCCCGCCTCAGCCTCCCAAAGTGCTGGGATTACAGGCGTGAGCCACTGCGCCCCGCTCCACTCCCATCTTCTCTCCACATCTCTACTCCTTCCAGCTTCCCTGCCTTCTCCACCCACAAGCTCTTCTCCGAGCTCCCAGGGCACAGGGCACTTCAGCGAGAAGCCAGCCTGCCTCGGTTGCAATCCTGCCTCTGCCCCTCTGAGCCAGGCTTCCTCTTCTGTAAAAGGGGAATAAGTGATAGTGCTTGTCTTGGACAGTGCCGGTGCGACCGCGCATTCGGCTCAGGGCCCTGCTTGAAGGAATCGCTCCCCGCCAGTCAGCAGCATCGGCCATCGCTTCCCATTCTCCCACCTCCCACTGTGCACGCTTGCTTGAGTTACCACCAGCAACAATCCTGTAGGTAGATGTCCATTTTTTTTCTTTTATTTGCTACCATGCCTAACCGAGGTGTCGTGACAGTAGATGTCCATTTTGCAGATGAAGAAACTGAGGCTTATTTGGGGCAAGTGGTCCCTGGCCATAGGGCTGGGCCTCAACGCTAGGCTGGTCCGATGCCCAAAGACCTTGCACTTGGTGTCGCCGGTGAGTGGTCCTCAACCCTGGCTGCACAGTAGCATGAGCTGGGGAGCTTCCAGTGAATCCTGATGGCCAGACCTCACCCCGAACCTGTGGAGTCAGACTGTCCAGGGTGGGGGGCGGGGGCTTGGCATCTTAACTAATTAAATGTATTTATTTATTGAGATGAAGTCTCACTCTGTCGCCCAGGCTGGAGTGCAATGGTGCAATCTTGGCTCACTGCAACCTCCGCCTCCTGGGTTCATGCGATTCTCCTGCCTCAGCTTCCTGAGTAGCTGGGATTACAGATGTGCGCCACCACGCCCAGCTAAATTTTGTATTTTTAGTAGAGACGGGGTTTCACCATGTTAGTCGGGCTGGTCTCAAACTGCTGACCTCAGGTGATCCGCCCGTCTCAGCCTCCCAAAGTGCTGGGATTACAGGCATGAGCCACCTCCCCCGGCCAATGGCATCTTATTTAATGGCTCCACCATCTACTGCTACCCAGTGATGCCCTGTGCAGCAAGGGCTGAGCCCCATCCCACCCTGCTGCCTCCAACCCTCCCACCTTACCCAGCCTGTCCTCCTCTCCCCTGGGGTCCTCTGTTTTCAGGGCTGCGTCCTTCTTTCCCTGAGAATTGGTCTAAGAGCTGAGGCCCGAGTTTTCTCCAGTGTGACTTTTCCAGCCCTCTGGGTCCACTTTTGAGGGTAAAAACTCACTTCAGAAAGGCCCCTGCTGCCTGACACGGGTGATGGAGTTGGCACACAGGTTGCATCATGCCAATGGGCAGGGTGTGAACCCTGATCTCAAGGTACTCAGGATCTGGGGACCTGAGAGGGTCCTCCCAAGGCAGCAGCCCTGGGGGCTGCTCATCCTTGGACAGACATGACTGGCACCATAACTACAGTGCCGGCTCTTAGCTTCCAAATGGGCTCTGCACCATGAGGCCAGCTCCAATAAAACACAGCTGCACGTGGGTAAGGATGAGAGGAAATAAGCAAAAGTGAGACCACCTCCTTCAGGTGGGCTGTGAATTACGGGGCTGCACTTGTGCCCACTCCTCCCAGTGCACAAGAGCCCATTGTTAAAGTTTCAGAATTTTGGAAGCTGGTTGTCAAACACAGATGCTATTAAAAATTAAGGTCTGGGCACCATGGCTCACACCTGTAATCCCAGCACTTTGGGAGGCCAAGGTGGGCGGATCACTTGAGGTCAGGAGTTCAAGACCAGCCTGGCCAACATGGCCGGTATCTACTAAAAAAAAAAAAAAGTTAACCGGGCGTCATGGCGGGCGCCTATAATCCCAGCTACTTGGGAGACTGAGGCAGGAGAATCACTTGAACCTGAGAGGTAGAGGTTGCCGTGAGCCAAGATCGTGCCACTGCACTCCAGCCTGGGTGACAAAGCAAGACTCTGTCTCAAAAGTAAATAAATAAATTATATAAACATAATCACATAAATTACGTTTAAAACACAGGCAATAGATACTCAGAAATCATCTCTTTCTCATAATTTTACAGTTTGCTGTTATTTACGAGGTTATTCGCACCGTGGTATCTGGAGGGTAGGAACACCACACTCTGCTGGGCTTTAGGGCACCTCTTCTCAACTTTGTCTTCATAGCTTGAAATTGGCCATGGTAGAAGTATTTATAGACCAGAAATTGACAAACACTGTAAATTAAGGATCCTCCTCTACCACAGAAAGCCAGTTGTGAAATTTATTTTTTAATTTTCTTTTCCCTTTTTAAATAGACTTCTGTTTATTTATTTAGATAGGTTCTAGCTCTGTCATCCAGGCTGAAGTGCAGTGGCATGATCACAGCTCATGGCAGCTGTGAAATATACAGTATATAGCCTTTCACTTAGTAAATATGCATGTAAGTTTCCTCCGCGTTTTCATGGCTTGATAGCTCATTTTTTTTTAGTGCTGAGTAATATTCCTTTGTCTGGATGTACCACAGTTTATCCCTTCACCTACTGAAGGACATGTTAGTTGCTTCTAAGTTTTGGCAATTATGAACAGAGCTGCTATAAAATCCAGGCGCAGGTCTTTTTGTGGACAGAAGTTTCCACCTCATTTGGGTGGGAACCAAGGAATGTGACTGCCGAATCGTGTGGTAAAAGTATGTTTAGTTTTGTAAGAAACTGCCAAACTGTCTTCCAGGGTGGCTGCCCCGTTTCGCATTCTCGCCAGCAGTGGTTGAGCGTTCCTGTTGCCCCACATCCTCACCAGCATTTCTTTGTCAGTGTTCTGGATTTTGGCCATTCTAATAGCCGTGCAGTGGTATCTCACTATTGTTCTAATTTGCATTTCCCTAATGATACATGACACGGTGTATCTTTCATATGCTTACTTGCCATGTGTATATCTTTCTGGTGACGTGTCTGCTCAGGGCTTCCGTTCATTTTTAAATCAGGCTGTTTATGATTGAGCTTGCTAAAAAAATTCTCATAGTAGATAGTCATTAAAAAAACAATAGATTGTTCTCAGATGGGCATTGTGGCTCATGCCTGTAATCTCAATACTTTGGGAGCCTGAGGCGGGTGCACCTGAGTTCAAGACCAACCTGGTCAACATGGTGAAATCCCATCTCTATTAAAAATACAAAAATTAGCTGGACATGGTGGCAATTGCCTGCAATCCCAGCTACTCAGGAGGCTGAGGCAGGAGAATTGCTTGAACCTGGGAGGTGGAGTTTGCAGTGAGCTGAGATTGAACCATTGCACTCTAGCCGGGTGACAGAGCGAAACTCTGTCTCAAAAAAAAAAAAAAAAGATTATTCTTTTGGGGCAAAACTCGCCTTGCCATCATTACTGATCAATGCAGTATTTATGTGCAGGAGGTGGAATATTGTCCCTGTTGGAAATATGTCCAGAGAGGTTGGATCATTTTTCCTGCCATCATTGAGGCCTAGGAGGAGGGATGAGGGTTTGCCTCCTGGCAGTGCCAGATTGCTGATTGTTTATTTTATTATTTATTTATTTATTTTTGAGACGGAGTCTCGCTGTGTTGCCCAGGCTGGAGTGCAGTGGTGTGATCTTGGCTCACTGCAACCTCCCCCTCCCGGATTCAAGCGATTCTCCTGCCTCAGCCTCCCGCAGCTGGGATCACAGGTGTGTGCCACCACGCCCAGCTGATTTTTTGTATTTTTAGTAAAGACAGGGTTTCACTGTGTTAGCCAGGATGCTCTCAATCTCCTGACCTCGTGATCTGCCTGCCTTGACCTCCCAAAGTGCTGCAATTACAGGCGTGAACCACCGCGCCTGACGCTGCTTGTTTATTTTAAAAGGCAGAACTGAACATCATTATCTTCAAATGTGCTTCTGTGGTCTATGTGGAACTTCTCAAAAATGGGCATGTCGAGGGACAAGGGATGGTAAGACGATGCCACACATGACATAGTTTGCTGTGTCCTTTGAGGTGGAAAGGGCCCCCAGCAGGGAGAGAAGGCAGAGTTCCTACTTGGGCTTTTTCTGGAGCTCTTCCTGAGCCCACGGCAGACAAAGCTAATCAATCAGAGATCCTCCCAATCCTCCCTAACACAGGGTTCCAGCAGCTACTAGCTGGCGATCAGGAGTGGCAGGGAGATGACACCATGATCCAGCCCTGGCCTGAGTGCTCTCAAAAACACCCCACCTCTCCGCTTTTATTTTTTTTATTTTTATTTTTTTTTTAAGAGACAGGGTTTCACCATGTTGGCCAGGCTGGTCTCGAACTCCTGACCTCAGGTGATCCGCCTGCCTCGGCCTCCCAAAGTGCTGGGATTACAGGCGTGAGCCACTGCACCCGGCCTCTGCTTTTATTTTTTGAGACGTAGTCTCCCTCCGTGGCCCAGGCTGGAGGGCAGTGGCATGATCTTGGCTCACTGCAACCTCTGCCTCCTGGATTCAAGTCATTCTCCTGCCCTCAGCCTCCCAAGTAGCTGGGACTATGGGTGTGCACTACCACACCCAGTTAATTTGTGTATTTTTGGTAGAGATGGGGTTTTGCCATGTTGGTCAGGCTGGTCTCGAACTCCTGACCTCAAGTGTTCCGCTTGCCTTGGCCTCCCAAAGTGCTGGGATTACAGGCCTGAGCCACCGAGTCCCTCTGGCTGGCCATTCAAAAGTCTCTTCTGACTTTGACCTTCTGTGCCAGCTGCCTCCTGGGGAGGAGGTGAATGCAGACTCATGTGTGCTCAGCAGGGAGCAGCGTGGTTCAGGGTTTGGGAGCCTGGGTGCTGGAATCTGGTGCCTCAGGGCATGGGTGAGTCCCAGTTCTTCCAGCAACTGGCTGTGTGGCATTAGGGAAGTCACTTGACCCTACGGACCCTGTTTCTTCCTCTTGTTGATACTTGCTTCCTGGGGTTGCAGGTGTGAGGATTCCTCCAACCTGTGTGTGTGCGTGTGCATGTGTGTGTGTGTGTAAAGTACCTGACATATAGCGGAGTCCACGGGAGCAGCAGAAGGAGCCCCATTCAGAACAGTGATGAACATTATGGTGTCTCCCATGACCCTGGTGGTTCAATGAATGCTTCATGGCTGGGCCAGGCTTCTGGCTTGGGAGATTCAGTGACCCTCTCCTCTCACCAGCTCCCACCCAAGCCCCACCTACCTGCAGCTTCTAGATGAAAGGGCTCACCATGGAGGAGGAATGGGGCGGGCTGCAGGCTGGCTCAGAGAGGTCTGGGGGCAGGGTCCCAGTACCCACTGGTCAATCCTTTGGGGTCACCTAGCAGTGCAGGGAGAACCCCAACACCCCACAGGCAAGTGGCCGGACCTGGCCAAGGCCAGGGCCTCATGAAGATCCAGGGTCATTCTAGAAGTTCTAGGAGGATTATTCTTTCTCCACCCTACAGTCTGCAAGTGTGGCTAGGTGGCCTGTAATCAACACCCCCTCCAGAGGTTTCTGGCTAAGGGGGACGGAGGAAAGGCCATGGAGTAGAAGGAAAGGCAAAAGGACAGAGTTCTGTGACCCGAAAGTGCCACCAGCTCTCTTCAGTCCCAAAGGATACTATCTTTTCAAAGAGACAGGCTGCGGAAGGGGCAGACGCCCTGGAGAATCAGCCTCCCTCCAGATTCCTGGTCTCTTGCTCCGGGCTTCACTTGACCCATGTGCTTGTTTGCTTTGGTTTTTACACACCCCGCAGGCTTCTTGTGTTTACCCCCTTTCCAGGCCTGCTGGGGAAGGGCCCAGTCGTAGCTTGGCACAGAGCTGGGAGCCGGGCCGGGAGCCCCCTTTCCTGGCCCACGCAGCTCTTCCTCCAGTGCCTCCTGTCCCGCCCCGGCCCCCAACCTTTAGCAGGAGACTTGGCTGGAAAGTCAAAAGGACCTTCCCAGCGCTTTCAGATGCCTGGGCACATTTCACCAGGCCATTATGAGGCTTATTACCTTCAGGCTGGGAACTTTTTAAAAGTGAGATATTTTTCTAAAATCCTAAATTTCTGACAGCGCAAGTTAACAAGCCCCCCCAAGTGAATTCAGAGGGCATTAATGGGAACGTTCTAAACACAACTTCTGTTGTCATGGAAGCAGCTCAGAAAAAAAAAAAAACACCCTTCTCCTATTTTAAGGGTGAACATGGCACTTTGATGTGGCCCCATTTCCTTATAAAGCCCCCTCTGAGAAGGTGGAAAGCCATAGTTTAATCTGGAGCCAACAAATTACTTCCAATTTGCAAGCACACATGCTTAGCCCATAGGGGCTAACGTCCACAGAGAAAGAAAGAGAGAGAGAGAGAGAGAGAGAGAGAGAGAGAGGAAGAAAGAAAAAAGGTCGGGTGGGGGCACTGAAAGAGAAAGGGAGGAAGACAAAACCCACCTCCACTCACCAACTGGCTAAGACTCAGATGTATTATCATGGAATCTAGTGTGATGGCTCCTAAAGCTTACAGCCCCCTTTTCAAAACCAAAATAAGCCACATACCCCTGAATAGTCGGATGGTACTTCTAAAGCAGGGCACTTTGGCTGGGTGCGGTGGCTGGTGCCTGGAATCCCAGCACTTTGGGAGGCCGAGGCGGATGGATCGCTTGAGCCCAGGAGTTGGGGACCAGCCTGGGCAACATGGTGAAACCCTGTCTCTACAAAAAACACAAAAATTGGCCAGGCATGGTAGCAGGTGCCTGTAATCCCAGCTACTCTAGAGGCCCGGGTGGGAGGATCACTTGAGCCTGGGAGTTCCAGGCTGCAGTGGAGCCCAGATTGCACCACTGCACTCCAGCCTGCACCACAGAGTTAGGCCCTGTCTCAAAATAATAATCATAATCATAATTTTAAAAAAATACATTAAAAAGCAAAGCTACCCTTAGTTCCCGGTTTGATAAGGGGTGGATTTCGAATAAGCAGCTGTCTTGCCACCTTGCCAAGGGAAAGGAGTTGCCCAAATTCCTACAGGGTCCCCACGAAGCCTCACTTCCACCAGATGCTTGAGTCGGAGGACCCTTGCTAAGGGATCAGGGTTGCAGGTGCAGAGGGGATCCCTGACTGAGGGCAGGCAGGGGAGGGGCACCCGGGGTGAAGGTGACCTTGAGTTCCAGGTGTGTGCATTAGCAGTTGAGGAGGGGGGCAGCATGGACCCTCCCGGGGTTGGAGTCTGGAAGACCAGCTGAATGTCCGCTCTGCTGCTTTCTGGCTGTGTGACCTTGCATCTGACCTCCTTCCCCCAGTCTCAGTTTTCCCGACTGTGAAATGGGGACAGTAGCAGCAGTACCTCCCTCATAGGATTACGATGTGTGGAGATGCCCCTATAGACGCCCGGCCCGGCTTGGCCCTTAGCCTTGGCCTTGATCGGCCCTGGGCACGTGGGAACTGCCTTTGTCACTAATTGGGGGGTTGGATTCCCCTGAACTCGGTGCCAGGATGGGAAAGAGCAGTTAGTCCTGGCTCCCACCCGGGACCTGCCTGGAGACCAGGGGTGGAGAGGGAGGTGTCTGAGCTGGAAGGAAGACGAGGAGGGAGCGGGCGGGGCTGGAGGGGAGCGCTGCGCCCCCGTCTCCCTCCCCCAGGCCGGGGCGCGCACCCTGGGAGCAGCTGGGCGGCGGCGGCGCGGGCCGCGCGGGGCTGGGCGCGGGATCTATTAACGTCTGTGTGTCTGGGCCGCGGGACTGCGGCGAGGCAGGCGCCAGGGGCTCGCCTGGAACCAGATGTGCCGCGGCGCCGCTCTGGCCGCCACCGGCGCGGCGCGCTCGCACGCTCGGGCTGGCGTGCACATGGCCGGGCTGGGCGGTGGCGCTGGCGCGCCGGCCCCGGCACCCCCTGGATTTCGGGCCGACCCCAGACCTGCGCGTTCGGAAAGGGGAGACCCCCGCCCAGCGAACCAGCACCCCGCCCAGATGGGAAAGCCACCCACGAGATGGGTGAGGTCCGCCTCGCCCCTCGGCCCTGTCCCCTGGGAGGGAAAGCTGGCTCAGAAACCTGCCCCCCTGCTAGCGCCTCCCTGCCCCGTCTCCACCCCACAAAGGGCTGGGGACTCTTCCCCGCCCCCCGAAGTTTGTTTTCCTAAGTTTGTGAGTAAGATTTTTCAAAGTTCTGAGTCAGAGCTTCCCCTAAGATGAGGCCTTTGGGGCATGCGAGAAATGTCAAAATGTGGGTGGGGGAGGGGAGCGTGGGGGTTGGAGGGTTTTGAGCGCAGAGATTCGGAAGGGGGCTTTTCACCCACAGGGTGAGTACCAAGACTGTCTCAACCACCAGGTGGTTCCCGGCGCTGGCTGCAGTCAGCACCGTGCCCTCCGTTCCCCAGGCTGCCTCGGGGTGCTCTGCCGCTCCGGATCAGCCCCTTCAGCTCCCTGCGCCCCCTCCCAGGGCCTATAAAGTGAGCAGTGGAGCTGGGAGCTCCCAGCAGGGGAGCTTAGGGAAAAGGGGTGGTTTGGTGGGTAAGTTCTCCACCAAAAGGAAGCATAGGACGGGGCGGTGGTGCTGCCAGGCTGGGCTGGGCCAGGCCAACCCAGTCTGGCTGCAGAGGAGAGGGCCTTGCCCAGGGCGTTGGGACTCAGCAGTTCCCCGAGTTCCCCTGGTGTGCAGCCCTTCCCCATGCTCGAGAGGAGAGCGTTTGGTAAAACACACGCGGTAAGAGCGGTTTTTCGGGCCACGCCTGCCTGCCTTGTTCCCAAAAAGTGGAGCTGGGATGCTAGCGCGGGTGGGGGTGTCAGCTGTGCACATCCACGCAGAGAGCCCAATCCTAAGCCCCGCTAGGCGCATGTGGCCAGAGGTTGAGACAAGCCAGACTGGGCAGCTAAGGCTTTGGCCATTTGTCAGTTCTGGGTGGACGCCCCGTTACGTCACTGCCATCCCATCGGAGGCCCCAAGGGCCCACTTCACAGGGAAACTGAGGCCCAGAGAGGAGCAGTCACAAAAAGTCACAGAGCTGGCACGTGGAGAAGGTGGGATTCCCACCTGGCCTGCTGGATTCCAAAGGTGAAACCTTGGGATTGGGGTCAAATCTTCCTGGTGTCTGGAGGCTCAGGAAGCAAGGCGGTTTGTTCCTAAACTCTAGGAAGTAGAGGGAGGGCGCTGGCCCAGCTGGAGGGGCGTCAGGATAGCCTGACTGTCTCTTCCCTCCCAGGGCATGCTGGGGGCCCCTCCCCTACAGGAAAGCCACTGTGCCTGTACCTCTGACTATGAGCACCAGCAAAACCAGGCTGAAGCCTTTCCCTGTGGGAGGCTGTTTCCCTAGCCCGTGCTCTGGCCTGTCAATTGAAAAAAATCCATCAATAGGCTGGGCGCAGTGGCTCACGCCTGTAATCCCAGAACTTTGGGAGGCTGAGGTGGGCAGAAAACTTGAGATTAGGAGTTCGAGATCAGCCTGGCCAATATGGTGAAACCTCATCTCTACCAAAAATACACACAAAAAAATTAGCCAGGCGTGGTGGTGCGTGCCTGTAATCCTAGTTGCTTAGGAGGCTGAGGTGGGAGATCCTTGAACCTGGGAGGCGGAGGCTGCAGTGAGCTGAGATGGTGCCACTGCACTTCAGCCTGGGAGACAGAGCAAGACTCTGTCTCAAAAAAAAAAAAAAATATATATATATATATATATATATATATTTGTGTGTGTCTGTGCTTATATGTATCATATGTATATATCCATCAGTATATTAGTTTCTGCAGATAGGAGGGTCCAGAAGTGATAAGGCTTGTAATTGTATACAGTGCATACAAATTTTCAGGTGTTTGGGTGGGTAGAGAATTGATATTATGTTCCCATCAGGAGCCAAAATCCATTCATTCATTCACTCACATATTCATTCAGTATTTATTGAGGACCTGCTATGTGTCTGCGCAGAATAAAGAATATCCAGTGTGTGACTGTGGCACGGTGTTCCGCCTGGTCCGGCCCAGCCTTCCGGGAAGCATCCAGGAAGGATGAACTCTTTCCTTGAGCACCTTCAGAGCAGCCTCTGTTCTGTGTGTGTCAGTGCAGGCTTTGGGGAGGAGATGTCCCAGGGAGCAGATAACTTGGTCTCTGAGGTACCAACAGCAGCTGTTTAGGAGAGAGACCTTGGGGTGCCAGGCATACGGGTGCTTCTGCCTCTCAGCATCCCCAGTCTCCACCAGCCAGTTACAAACTGAGGTCTAGAGAGGGTCAGTAACTTGCCCCAAGGCTGCACCCCTAACATGTACCAAGTCTGGGACGGGAATGCACACACACCTAACTCCAGATAAATACGCTAATGGCTAACGTGATTTGGCACTTACTATGTGCCAGGCGCTGTATTAAGAACCTTATATATATTCATTCATTCAATTTTCACAACCCTGGGTGGGGAGATGTTTTTATCCCCGTTTTCTGGATGGGATAACTGAAGCACAGAGAGGTTGTAGCTTCCTCAGGGTCAGTCAGCAGTGGAGCTGGGATTTGAACTTGGGCAGCCTGACGCCAGAGTCCAGCTCGTCCTCATTGTGTTGATGTATCTTGTTTTTGGTTTGTTGTTGCTGTTGGCTTTTTTTTTTTTTTTTTTTTTAGATGGAGCCTCACTCCGTCGCCCAGGCTGGAGTACAGTGGTGTGATCTTGGCTCACTGCAACTTCTGCCCCCCGGGCTCAAGCGATTCTCCAGCCTCAGCCTCCCGAGTAGCTGGGATTACTGGCACATGCCACCATGCCTGACTAATTTTTGTAGAGACAGGGTTCACTATGTTGGCCAGGCTGGTCTCGAACTCCTGACCTGGTGATCTGCCGGCCTCGGCCTCCCAAAGTGCTGGGATTATAGGCATGAGCCACTGTGCCCCGCCATTGTTGCTGTTTTGAGACAGGGTCTTGCGGTGTCACCCAGGCTGGTGTGCAGTGGCAAATTGTGATTCACTGTGACCTCCACCTCCCAGGGCTAAGTGATCCTCCCACTTCAGCCTCCTGAATAGCTGGGACTGCAGGTATGTGCCACCATGCCCGGCTAATTTTCTATTTTTTGTAAAGATGGGGGTTTTGCCATGTTGCCCAGGCTGGTCTCAAACTTCTGGCCTCAAGTGATCCACCTGCCTCAGCCTCCCACAGTGCTGGGATTACAGGCGTGAGGCACGGCGCTTGGCCAGTGCAACACCTTTTATTCTTTTCTGGGCTGGCCTGTTCTGGCCGACTTGGTGGCAAGAACGATCCTGCTGGAGCGGAGGGTGCTTTTGGAAGAACTTCTGAGAAGCATTTGGGGTCTTGAAATCCAAGGGAAGGACAAAGAAGTGAGACGTTTTCCACAGTGTTTACAATGGAGGAAAATAGCAAGAGGCCTAAGTATCCAGCAAGAGGGGAAGGGCTGCTGAGGCCGTTTCGGCATCCCCATGAGGGGAAGCGATGCAGCCACTCACACTAACGTGGGAAGAAGATTGGAAACACAGCAAGGGTTTAGGATGGAGCTTGAGGGACCACGGTTCACTGCGGGCCACTCACAGCGGGAAGCACTCTACCTGCACCGTCACATTGACTTTGCTCCATAAAATGGTGAGGTCGTGGCAATCACCAACACGATAGCTGATGTTATTCCACCACTAACTGGGTGCCAGGCATTGTCAAGGCACTTTAGGTATTGACGTTCCCACTTATAGTGGGGACACTGAGCCTCACAGAGCTCACAGAGCTGGAATGGACAGCCAGAACCAGAATGCAGCTTTTTCCAGGAAAGCAGGATAAGGTTGGGCAGGTTGTCCACTGCATAACTGTAGGGGGCACCAGTCACACTAGAGTCTATGGGAATGACACCCGTGAAGTTGTGCAGTGCACAACCTGTGCAACCATACACAACATCCCTGGATGTGTCTGATCACAATCCTAGGCTCTTAATCCATGCCCCATCCAAAACAGAAAACGATATTCATGCACACTGTAAATGGAGTCATGTGATAGCTAGATGCATGTGGACATACAACAGAAAGTATGCATGGAATGAAACAGATATGCTGGTGTCGTGGGAGTTGTAAATTTTTTTTTCCTTTCAAATGTCCTTAGGCTGGGCAGTGTGGCTCACGCCTGTAATCCCAGCACTTTGGGAGTCCAAGGTGGGTGGATCACTTGAGGTCAGGAGTTCAAGACCAGCCTGGCCAATGTGGTGAAACCCCGTCCGTACTAAAAATACAAAAAAATTAGCCAGGCCTGGTGCTGAGCACCTGTAATCCCAGGTACTTAGGAGGCTGAGGCAGGAGAATCGCTTGAACCCGGGAGGCAGAGGCTGCTGTGAGCCAAGATTGCACCACTGCACTCCAGCTTGGGAAACAGAGTGAAATTCTGTCTCAAAACTTTCTAGAACTTTCTGTAAGAATGGATGTTCCCTATCTGTGCTCTCCAGTATGGCAGCCACTGGCCATGTGTGGATATTGAGCCCTTGAAATGTGGCTAGTTCAACTGAGGAACAGAATTTGTATTTTTACTTCATTTTAGTCGATGAGAATTTAATTGAGATGGCCACATTCAGCTCGTTGCTTCCATGTTGGATGGCACAGAGCTAGAGGGCGGACTGGGGTCTTTCATTCTGAGCCATGTCATTCCCAGATGTCTGCTCTGAAGCTCGTGGTTCCTAAACTTGTGGGTGAGGGAGTATCTACTACACATTCCCAGCTGGCCCCTTGGGATGGAATGTCTGTCTTTAACAAGTTTCCCAGGGAATTCCCAGGCAAATGGTCCGTGGACTCCCTTTTAAGAAATGCGGAAGATCTGGTGCCAACCTCTGCACGTGGCAAAGCATGGCAAGGGGGGCAGGGCAGCTCCCAGAATTGTGGTTGAAGGTGCTGGAGCAGCTGCCTTCAGAGGTTAGCAGGGTGGTCTTGGGGAAGAGAGTCCCATGTGCTCCCCTCAAAGTGTAAGCACAGCACAGCATTCTGGGGGTGGGACCCACAGGGAGACGGACTGGGACCCACTGTAATGGAGAATTTTCTTTTTCTTTTTCTTTTTTTTTTTCAGGCAGAGTTTTGCTCTTGTTGCCCAGGCCGGAGTGCAGTGGCACTATCTCAGCTCGCCGAAACCTCTGCCTCCAGGGTTCAAGTGGTTCTCCTGCCTCAGCCTCCCTAGTAGCTGAGATTACAGGCATGTGCCATCAACCCGGCTAATTTTGTATTTTTAGTAGAGATGGGGTTTCACCATGTTGGTCAGGCTGGTCTTGAACTCCTGACCTCAGGTGATCCTCCTGCCTCGGCCTCCCAAAGTGCTGGGATTATAGGCGTGAGCCACTGCGCCCGCCATAATGGAGAATTTTCTAGAGCTAGGGTTGGCTGGTGTGCGAGGATGTGATTGGAAACAGGTTGGAGATGTGGAAGGTGGCCCCGTGCCCAGACTTACAGCGTGAACCCCACTGGTGAGGCTGCCCTGGGCGGGGCACGGCAGCTAGTGGGTACCTTCGGGAGGCTGGAACATAGCAGCGGAGCCTGGTGGGTGGGTGTGGACCGGGCACTCCGGCTTGCTCAGGTAGAGAGGGGTAGCCAATTAAGCCGCAGAAATCTGAGCGGTCTCTGCACCGGCCACCAGCACTCGCCTTGGCTTCCCAGCGGGTCCTGGCTGCAGTTTCAGCCGCCCAGGAGCTCTTAAATGGGGAAGAGCTCATTTCCCACACGGGGTCCTCAGCAGCGACTTCACCTGCTCTGGAAATGGTTAACTTTTCCAAGGGCCTCTTTCGTCCAGATATCGGCCGCTTTGGAGACAGACAGTGTGGACATCAGTCACCCCCACCCCTCCCCGATCGCCCCAACCCTGCAGGCATCAGATCTCAGTCCCTGGGTTCGAGACTTCACCTCTCTGAATCTCCCTGCCCCTGGCTGTGAACGAGGCCTCAAGACAGTGCCTTCCGCATTGTAGGGGGCGGGGCTCTGTAGCCAGTGCCAGGCGCATTAGAAAGTGGGGTAAATGGAAGCCAGAAAAGAAAAAAAGTTAAGGGTGTGGAAGAAGTCCTTCTCGCCTCACCGCAGTCCCATGCTGCAGCGAGGGGCGCGGCAGAAATGCTCAGGACGCCCTTGGAGTTTCGCCAAGCGAGCCTCAGACGCACATTTTCCAGCATTGCCCGGACTCACAAATGGGTCATAGAAACCTCCAGCAATGCTTTAAAGTTCAGCCTCCCTGGGAATGCAGCACCGCCCGGAGCGGGGGTCACGGCAGGTCCTGCCAGCCTCAAAAATACGGCAGGCACTGCCCTTGCCTGGGCTGCCTGCCATGAGGTGCTGGCCAGGGGACCCCGAGATGGGGCAGAGGCAGAGGGGCAGGTCCTTCCAGGGCAGAGAAAACCGACTTCCCATGGAGCTGGCGCTTCAGGGTGGGGTCTGTGGACAGGATTCAAAGTCTGTGAACCACCTCTCCCCACAACATCACATGCAAACTTTTCTGCACGCCTGTTTTCCTAGGGAAGTGTTCGTAGAATTCCGCAGAGTTCTCAAGGGGGTTCGTGATCAAAATGGGGAAGAACCAACAGGCCAGGCTGAGCCTTCACTGAGGATGAATCATAGTGGGGTGAGCAGTCGTTTCTGGAGCACCCGGTCAAGCATGACCTTGGGAGAGTCTTGGGCTGTCCCATCCTCACTGAGCCACCTGAGAGGGAGGTAGAGATACTGTTTTGCCCCAATACAGAAGTGAAATCAAGACCCCAAGAGGAGACACGCCTTGTCTGAGGACACACGGGGCAGTTTTCTCATTCTCAGATGCTCAGGGGAGGCAGGCGTTTGCTGTCTGGGTGGGCTGCTGGTTACCCCCCAACCCAACTGCTGGGTCAGGAATATTTTCTCCCACACCCTCCCAGGAAGCCCGGGAACAGAGACAGGAGCAGGAAGGAAGAGCGTGTGTGTCTGCAGGCATCAGATCTCAGCAGACAGAACTTGGGGTCCCACTGCCTTGCTGTGAGCCCGTGGCCGAGTCACTGCCCCTCCAGGGCTCAACCTTCCTTTCAGCAAAATGAGGGGCCTTGCCAGATGACCTCTAAGGTCGCTTCAGACCCTGGATCCTTGAGAGGACAGAAGTGACAGGCTTGAGACTGCAGAGCTGTTTGTAGGCTTGTTGCAAAACCAACCCACACGAAGTCAGAACGCCTTCATGCCCGGCCTGCAGCCCTCACCCTGAGTTCCCAACTGGCTCCAGGCTTCGGGAGGCCCAGAAGCTCTTAAACAGGAGAGGAAACCCACCTTGGGCCCTGGGCAGAAAACTTCATCATGGTCTGGAAACAGTTAACGAGGGCAGCTTTCCTCCCGATACCAGCCCCTTATTAAAATGTAGGCTTTGCAATAAACCTGGCATTTGGCCATCAACCTTAGATTAAAACCAGACGGGACAGACACGAACCCCTCTCTTAGAACAAACTCGGAGCAGAGGGCTGCTCCGCTTCCTCCTGGGTGACTCCCTGCCTCCCACCCACCCCTGTGCTCCCCACTTCAGCAGGTGCCCCCAATCTCTGGAGCTTGGTTTTGGGGTCTCAGGAGTAAAGGAGAGACTGGGCTGGACTTGGGATCCTTGGCTCTTAGTACAGAGGGAGATGGTCAGGTACCAAAAACCCAGGGGCTGAGGGGTCCCGCTAGGGCCACGCTGGAGAGCCAGGGCCTCGGAGCCGCTCGACTGCATCTGGCCTTGGCCCCGCTGGCCCTTTAATTGCCTGAGAACAGGAGGCAAATGGACGATGGCACGACCCCTGCTCACGGCATCCTCCGCCTCCCGGGTTCAAGCGATTCTCCTGCCTCAGCCTACCGAGTAGCTGGGACTACAGACACCCACCACCACACCTGGTTAATTTTTGTATTTTTGGTAGAGACAGGGTTTCACCACATTGGCCAGGCTGGTCTCGAACTCCTGACCTCAGGTGTTCTGCCTGCATTGGCCTCCCAAAGTTCTGGGATTGCAGGTGGGAACCACTGCGCCTGACCCTGAAGACCCCGTTTCTTGAGGCTCCCTAGGCTCAGAAGAACTTTCGGCCTCACCCGTTCCCACCTCTGGCTCCCCGCTACCGTGAGCCTGCTGCTGCAACATCGCTCCATGGGGACGTGCTGTGCAAGAGCCACTCCTGGCCAGGCACACCTGTAATCCCAGTACTTTGGGAGGCTGAGGCAGGTGGATCACCTAAGGTCAGGAGTTCAAGAGCCACTCCTGCTGGCTGTCTCACTCAGGGTTCCCCAAAGACCCTAACCCAGAGGCCCCTGACCTCTCGGGGCCTCCCTGGCACCCCAGCCCACCTCACCTCTCACCCCCTGTAACTCCCCAACCTCTGGCACCCCCAGAGACTCAGGAGATATTCTTTGCTTGCCATTCTCTCCAATCTCAATGCTTCTCTCGACACCCCCTCCTTTTTCTGTGTGTTTTTAAGAATAATTTTATTTAGTATATTTCACATACTGTACAATTGCCCATTGAAAGTGCACAGCTCAGGGCCGGATATGGTGGCTCACGCCTATAATCCCAGTGATCTGGGAGGCCAGGATGGGAGGATCACTTGAGGCCATGAGTTTGAAACCAGCCTGGATAACACAGTGAGACTCCTGTCTCTACACACACAAATTTTTTTTTTAAAGACGGGGTTTCACCATGTTGGTCAGGCTGGTCTTGAACTCTCGACCTCAGGTGATCCGCCCGCCTTGGCCTCCAGAGTGCTTGGATTACAGGCATGAGCCACCGCTCCAGGCCACAACAATTTTTTTAAAAAATTAAGCAGCTGGGCACAGTGGCTCATGCCTGTAATCCCAGCACTTTGGGAGGCCAAGGCGGTGAATCACCTGACATCAGGAGTTCAAGACCAGCCTGGCCAACATAATGAAACCCCATCTCTACTAAAAATACAAAAATTAGGCGGGGCGTGGTGGCTCAAGCCTGTAATCCCAGCACTTTGGGAGGCCTAGGCGGGCGGATCACGAGGTCAAGAGATCGAGACCATCCTGACCGACATGGTGAAACCCCATCTCTACTAAATATACAAAAAAATTAGTTGGGCGTGGTGGCGTTCACCTGTAGTCCCAGCTACTCGGGAGGCTGTGGCAGGAGAATTGCTCGAATCTGGGAGGCGGAGGTTGCAGTGAGCCGAGATTGCGCCACTGCACTCTAGCCTGGCGCCTGGCGACAAAGCGAGACTATGTCTCTAAAATAAAAACAAAAATTAGCAGGGTGTGACGGCAGGCACCTGTAATCCCAGCTACTCCGGAGGCTGAGGCAGGAGAATGGCTTGAACCCGGGAGGTGGAGGTGGTGGTGAGCTGAGATCACACCACTGTACTCCAACCTGGGTGACAGGGTGAGATTCCATCTCCAAAAAGAAAGAAAGAGAGAGAAAGAGAGAGAGAGAGAGAAATAATTAACCGAGGATGGTGGTGCATGCCTGTAGTTCCAGCTACTGGGGAGGCTGAGGTGGGACAATCACTGGAGTCTAGGAGTTTGAGGCTGCAATGAGCCATGATCCCAACACGGCATTCCAGCCTGGGCGCAGAGCAAGACCATCTCAAAAAATTAAATTAAATTAAAAAGATAAAATGTGCAGTCCAGTGATTTTTAGTGTATTCAGTTGTACAACCATCATCACAATATTAAACCATTTTCACACCCCCCCAAAGAAACCCTGAGCTCTTTAGCCGTCACGCTCCTACGTCCTCACTGCTGCCTCCCGCCCCCCGCCCCCGCCAGCAACCCGCAGTCTACTTCCCGTCTCCGTGGATTCACTTGTTCTGGACACTTCATATGAAATAAATCATGCGGCTGGGTGCAGTGGCTCACGCCTGTAATCCCAGCACTTTGGGAGGCTGAGGTGAGTGGATCGCGAGGTCAAGAGATCAAGGCCACCTTGGCCAACATGGTGAAACCCATCTCTACTAAAAATGCAAAAATTAGCTGGGGCGTGGTAGCACACACCTGTAATCCCAGCTACTCGGGAGGCTGAGGCAGGAGAATCGCTTGAACCTGGGAGGCACAGGTTGCAGTGAGCCGAGATCGTGCCACTGCACTCCAGGCTGAGTGACAGAGGGAGACTGTGTCTCAAAAAAAAATGCTGCTGTGGACATATATCATAGTGTACAGGACATATATCATGGTGTACAGGACATATATCATGGTGTACAGGACATATATCATGGTGTACAGGACATATATCATGGTGTACAGGTTTTGTGTGGACACGTTTCATTTCTCTTGCGTCTGTACCTAAGAGTGGAATTGCTGGGTCAGATGTAAGTCTATGCTTCACCTTTCAAGGAACGCCCAGACTGTTTTCCACAGCAGCTGTACCCTGCATTCCCACCAGCAGCGTGTGAGCGTTCCAATTTCTCCACTTCCTGGCCAACACTTGGTGTTATCTGTCTTTCTTTTTTTTTTTTTTTTTTTTGAGATGGAGTCTTGCTCTGTTGCCCAGGCTGGAGTGCAGTGGCGTGACCTCGGCTCACTGAAATCTCCACTTCCCAGGTTCAAGCGATTCTCCTCACTTAGCATCCCGAGTAACTGGAATTACAGGCGTGCACCACCACACCCGGCTATTTTTAATATTTTTAGTAGAGACGGGTTTCATCATGTTGGTCAGGCTAATCTTGAACTCCTGACCTCAAGCAGTCCACCTGCCTCAGCCTCTCAAAGTGCTGGGATTACAGGTGTGAGCCATCATGCCCGGCCATTGTCCATCTTTTGATTCTAGCCGTCCTGGTGGGTGTGAAGTGTGTCTCACTGTGGTTTTGATTTGCATTTCCCTGATGGCTAATGATGTTGAGCATTTTTGTGCCTGTTGGTCATTTGTGTATTTTCTTTAGAGAAATGTCTATTCAAAACCTACACTTATTTTTAAATTGGGTTGTCTTTTTATTATTGAGCTGTAAGGGTTCTTTATATTTTCTAAACGTAAGACCCTTTCCAAATATGTGATGTGTAAATAATTTTTCTGTTCTGTGGGTTGTCTTTTCAGTTTCTTAATGGTTATAAAAGTTACAAAACTGGGCTGGGCGTGGTGGCTCACACCTGTAATCCTAGCACTTAGGGAGGCTGAGGTGGGCAGATCATGAGGTCAAGAGATCGAGACCAGCCTGGCCAACATGGTGAAATCCCATTTCTACTAAAAATACAAAAATTAGCCGGGTGTGGTGGTGCATGCCTCTAGTCCCAGCTACTCAGGAGGCGGAGGCAGGAGAATCGCTTGAACCCAGGAGGTGGAGGTTGCAGTGAGCCGAGATCATGCCACTGCATTCCAGCCTGGCTACAGATAGAGACTCCATCTTAAAAAAAAAAATAGAAGCCGGTTGCGGTGGCTCACGCCTGTAATCCCAGCACTTTGGGAGGCTGAGGTGGGTGGATCACCTGAGGTCAGGAGTTTAAGACCAGGCTGACCAATATGGTGAAACCCCATCTTAAAAAAAAAAAAAAAAAATAGAAATAATTTTTTAAAATTACAAAACTGTTAAATTTTCATGAAGTTCCATTTATTTTTTTCTTTAGTTGCTTGTGTTTTTGGCGTCCCATCTAAGAAGCCATCATCTGGCCCTTTTGCAGATAAAGGGACCTGGCTTTTGTAGTTGAGACTCCGGATCCTTTTCTGGAGTGAGCTGCTCCTTCATGGACGTAGTCATTCATTCAGAAATAGTTTTGAAACCAAACTTCTCGCCTGGCCCTGGGGATCCAGCACGGCCCGTCTGATCTTCGACTCAAATGTGGGGTGGTCGGGCATGAAGCAGATAGATCACCAAAACACGTCTCTTCTCTGTTTTAGTTCATTGCAGATGCGCAGGAGAGAGAGAAGGCCTAGGAGTCCGTAACAAGGGGACAGTGCGTCTCTTGGGGCAGGCTATGGAGGCTGAAACCTAGGGCCGGGTCACCTTTAGCCAGGCAAAAGGGGTGCAGTGGGGACGGGGGAAGGCTGCCCCAGCCAGAGGGAACAGCACGCACCGAGGCCCAGAGGTGGGGAGGCGCTTGTTCTCCCTGCCAGGGGCAGATCCTGTTGGGGCACTGGCCCCTCCTCTAGGGTTTCTTGCAGGTCTAGTGGCCCGGTGGAAATGCGTGCATCATGTTGTGTGTTTAGGGGAGAGGCTCCAGGCCCCAGAAAGACCCAGATACACCACAACTGCCTCCAAGTGAGGCTCGGCTGAGGTTTGTGTGGGGCATGAGAGAACCTCCCCCCGCCTCCTCCAAACTCCAGGGTCATCCCAAGCATGTGGAGGCCACACTAGCCACCATCCTTGCAGCCACACGGGCCACTGGCCTCGGGGCTGGGAGCAGGTCGGAGCACGGCAGTCCCAGGCGGGGCGACCCATGCCTCTCGCTCTTGTGTGCTGTGCCGAGGCCTGGGGAGGCCATGGGATCGGGGATGGGGCCCCCCGGGGACCTGTCTGGCTCCTTCAGACCCACTGCGGCTTCCATCATCGCCTTCCTTCCCGGGATGTGTTTCTCCTTCTCCAGGCTGGTAGTTATAAAAATGTGTCAGCGTCGGGGGTTTTTGTTCAAAATTAATGAGGTGAAACATTCTTAGAAGTGCGGCAGGCCAGTGGCTGGAGGTGGCCAGCCTCCCCGAGCCCCTTCCTGCCTCCGAGGATGTGTCCTCGCCAGGCTGCCATGGCCCCACAGGAGGGACCTAGACCCCTGTTCAGGAGGGCGTGTTCCACTGGCTCACCCGGCCCTTCCCATGCCTCCTCCTACACTCAGCACTCAGCACTCAACACAGATTGATGAGAGGTTCCCTGTGCCAGGCCCTGTGATGCATTCCAAGGAGACAGAAAACAGTAAGTCCCAGTCCCTACTGGACCGATGACCCCACACTTACCCTACAGTGTGACAGAGCTACAATGGGAGAGACACAGGGCTTTTGGGGAGCTTAAGCCTGTGGGTCCAGGATGGCTTCCCGGAGGAGGAGGCATCTCTGCTGAGATCTGAAAGTGAGCAAGAGACAGCGGAGACGCCGCCAGCTCAGGGAGGGGTCTGCGGTGAGAGGGAGTGGCATGTGTGATGTGAGCAGTGACCTCCACAGAGGCAGGGACCTGGGACAGCAGCTGGGCAGCCCTGAGGCCGTCTGCCCTGGCTCTGCCTACTGGAGTAGCCTAGGCGGCCCCATCCAGCAATGGTCTAGGGAGGTGAAGATGGACCTGCGCCTTGTAACTCACACCAGAGGACCCGAGACCCTCCTTTGTGCCTTGCGCCTGGGCCCTGAATTTCTGGGGCTGAGGCCAGCTTGGCCCGATTGAAAGCCAGCTCTTGGGCCCTTTGGTTGGGTGCTGGCTGGGACCCCTCCTCTCTCCTCCCTTCTCCCCTTCCTTCTTTTCTGTCTTCAAATGTCATCGAGCCCTCTCTGTGCCCGGCCTGACTGTGGCCCACCCTCCCAGGGCTTGGGGCTGGGTCTGCACACGTCCCTAATCCTCGCTGCCCTGCTGCCTGTGTGGCGCTCGTGCTGCAGCTCCAGGAATGCTTCTCTTCCCTCCAGCGCCCGCCCCCCTCGGTTGTTCCAAACACCCTGGAGCCTCCAGGGAGACCCTCAGAATCCCAGCGCCTCGAGGATCTCAGGGACTCTTGGGGCTGGCAGTTCATGCCGAGGTGACTCAGCCAGCAGTGTGGGGAAGTGACTAAGACCCTGGACTATGTGCTGGTCTCTGAGTTCCAATCCCAGCTCTGGCCTTTCCTGGCCATGTGGCATCAGAATATTATTTAACTCTCTGTGCCTCAGTTTCCTCCTGCTTAAAATTGAACT
Source organism: Aotus nancymaae (assembly GCF_030222135.1). Lineage (NCBI taxonomy): Eukaryota > Metazoa > Chordata > Mammalia > Primates > Aotidae > Aotus > Aotus nancymaae. The sequence goes on along the minus strand of NW_026988414.1, from coordinate 2,328,787 downwards.
AGGAGCCAGCCATGTTGGGTTGTTATGAAGGTTAAATGAAGTCACTCCTGTTATTTCCATTCTTCAGACGAGATTATTTTATTTTATTTTATTTTATTTTATTTTATTTTATTTTATTTTTGAGACAGAGTCTCACTTCATTGCCCAGCCTGGAGTGCAGTGACACGATCTTGGTTAACTGCAACCTCTGCCTCCCAGGTTTAAGCAGTTCTCATGCCTCAGCCTCCCAAGTGGATGGGATTACAGGCGCGTACCAGCACAACCGGCTAGTTTTTTTGTACTTTTAGTAGAGACAGGGGTTTCACCATGTTGGCCAGGCTGGTCTTGAACTCCTGACCTCAAGTGCTCCGCTGGCCTCAGCCTCCCAAAATGCCGGGATTACAGGTGTGAGCCACCATGCTTGGTGAGATTCTTGAGACCGGGAATGGTTAAAGGGTCACCCCGGCACTCTGCTGGTGAGGCGGACCAGCCTTAACCACTGGACTGTCCTGCCTGTCATTCCTTACTGGGAGAGGTGAGAATCCTCCCTCAAGCCTCCTGTGTCCTTGCTGACGCTGCCAGGCAGCGGCTTCGGATGTGGTTTCAGAGTTCCTGTCTGAGCTCTTCTCCCAGGAGCCCTTCAGAGGAACCCAAATCTCTACCAAGAAATCTCAGGAGGAAACTGAAGCCTCTGCGGCCTCTGCCCCTTACCCCACCTCCACTTCCTGCCTCAGACTTTCCAGGCTGTAAATATTTCTCCCGCTTCGAGGCTCCTCTGAGAAGGCCCAGTGTTAATTTGTTAAATCCACATCGAGGTCCCAAGGACCCGTTGTTTCTTTTTGCGATCGTGTTGGCAGAGATCGCGTTGGGGGTGGTGGGGACAGCCGCTTATTCGGTCAGAATAAATGCTAATTAATAAAAGTTATTTATTTGGGTTGGAGCTCACCTCAGCCCCGAGGTCAGGCGCAAACTGACTATTTGAAGCAAAGACAAACAGAGCGTGTCTCTCACCAGCTTGAGAAAGACAGAAGAGGCTGAGTTTATTTGTCTTAGGAAGAATTTGCAGTTAATTCCCTCCAGACTATTTAGACCCTTAAATTACACGGAATAAGAAAAACGGTGCGCACAGGGGAGGGCGGTGGGAACACTTGATCGTTTGGCCGAGAGCAGGGTTTTTAAATGTCTTTGGCCCGCAGTCAGCCAAATAAATGGTACGTGTGAAATAATTTAATGGCAGAAAACCGTGGACCGGTCATTTTTTTTGTTGTAATGTGATCGGGGACAATGGCGTTTTGGTTTTAAGGGGGAGAGAGCGCGAGGCAGGCCTCCCCCATCCAAGCCGTTTCTCTCCTGCATCCAGACCTCTGCAAACGCAGCTAAACAGCCCTGTCAAAAGGGAGGCGGTTCCGTGCTTTATTTCAGCCTCAGGGAAAATCGGAACTCTTCCTCAACCAAAAAAAAAGAAAAGAAAAACCCTCTGGGCAAAGCCCTCCTTGGAGAGAGCAGACCCAGGGTTTGCTGGCCCGAGCGGAGGGGCCGTGAAAAGGCAGGAACCCGCTGCCAATGGCTTGAGGCTGAGAGAGTATTTATTTTATTTATTTCCTAAATGCTTTAAGCCCAAGCACAGAGTTCCCAGAGGAACACACACGCCCACCACAACGCATTTCTCAGGAGGTGATTCAGGAACTTAGGGCAACAGATATCCGGCACATCCGCTCCGAGGTGGAGGCCAGCGCCAGAGCCCCCAGCCGAAGTCCAGGGCTGTGGGTTCGAGTCTGGTCCCCGGGGAGGTGCTGCCTGGGCTCTTCTCCCCCTCAGCAGTCCTTCCCAGCCTCAGCCCACGGCAGGGGTACAGCCCCATCTTTCTGCTGCAGGCTGGGCTGCAGGGACCAAAGGACCAGGGAGAAAGGTCTTTGTCTTCTGATCGGAAGCTGGCTGCACAAAAGCAATCATGTTAAGGGGGATAAACATTTATTGAGCAATTACTATGTCCTTGGCATTGAGCTACACTCAACTCCTCATACCAATTTGGTGTGTCCTTGAGCAAGCTGCTGTCCCACACCCTCCCAGGGGTGAGGGCCTCCTTTAGGACGAAGGGGTGACACGAGGCTGGTGGCCTCCCACTGTGGCGTCTCCTGGCCCCACTCACCCATGGTTCAGAGAGCTGGGACTGGGCATGTGACGGACCCCCCACCCCCTGAGCCTGGGAGCGGAGGTTGCAGTGAGGTAGAAGAGGGAGGAGACCCCATGAAGAGGGGTTCCTAGCCTTGGCTGGCCAAGCCTCCCAGCAGGCAGTTTCACACTTGTCGCCCAGGCTGGAGTGCAATAGCACAATCTCAGCTCACTGCAACCTCCGCCTCCCGGGTTCAAATGATTCTCTTGCCTCGGCCCCCTGAGTAGCTGAGACTACAGGCACACGCCACCACGCCCAGCTAATTTTTTGTGTGTTTTTAGTAGAGATGATGGGGTTTCACCACGTTGACCAGGCTGGTCTCGAACTCCTGACCTCAAGTGATCCACCCGCCTTGGCCTCCCAAAGTGCTGGGATTACAGGCGTGAGCCACCACGCCCGGCCAACAGACAGCAATTTCAATCCCAGATGTACGACCTTGGGCAAGACACTCTCACAGCTTCAGCCTCCCTGTGTGTAAAATGGTGCAGTAGGTGGCTCACGCCTGTAATCCCAGCACTTTGGGAGGCCAAGGCGGGTGGATCACCTGAGGTCAGGAGTTCGAGACCAGCCTGGCCAACATGGTGAAACCCCATCTGTACTAAAAACACAAAAAAAATTAGCCAGGCATGGTGGTGCACGCCTGTAATCCCAGTTGCTTAGGAGGCTGAGGTAGGAGAATTGCTTGAACCCAGGAGGCAGAGGTTGCAGTGAGCCAAGATTGTGCCACTGCACTCCAGCCTGGGGGACAGAGTGAGACTCCGTCTCAAAAAAATAATAATAAAATAAAACGGCGCAGTGCCTCCAGGGTGTATGCGGGGGACGGTGGGGAGCCACATGTGGAGGGCTTGGCACCACTCCTGGCCCAGCAGGCTCTGGCTGAATGCGTCACATCACAGCTGCCTTGCCACGGCCCTGGGCAGAACTGACGTGGGACGCAGTGGGGACTCCAGCCAGTGCTGGGGGCGGTCTGGGCTGGCCGGGGTGGGGGCAAATGCCTCTGCGTGAGGGTTCTGGCTCCGTGAGTGGGGCTGTTTCTTTGGACGCCCGCTTGGCGAGGCGAAGTCTGCAAAACGGTTTTCATTTAAACACCCCCAGGTTTGAATTGCTCCGAAACTTCCCGAAAATGTCTCCTTTCTTGGCTGAAATGCCTCCTTCATTGAGGTGTGTGCGCATGGGGGGGTTTGGAAATCACCCCTGCAATGACTGGCTTTCCAGAAGCTTCCATCCCTGCTCTCAGGCTATTTATTGCTCACCACCCGGTTTTCAGCACACGGGCTCTTGTTTCGGTTTAAGGTTTCTTCTTCATCGAGGGCGTGGGGGTGGAGAAACCTTTGCAGGCACCAGAGGTTCTCATCCATCTTCACCTTGGCTTGAGGAGTGAAGAGTGAAACAGTCCCGGCTCGCACCAGGCCACTGAGGGCTCCCTCCCCACTGCCCCCACCCAGCCCCCGCCTGGTCCCCTGTGTTTGCAAGTTATTTCCCAAACGGGGAAATTTCTGAACATAACCTCTTAGTCATCCCTCTAAACCAGGGTTTCTCAACCTCAGTGCTATTGACATTTTGGACAAGATAATTCGTTGACGTGGGGTCCTGTCCTGTGTATTGAAAGATATTTAGCAAGGCCAAGCATGGTGGTTCACACCCATAATCCCAGTACTTTGGGAGGCTGAGGCAGGAGGATGGTTTGAGGTCAGGAGTTTAAGACCAGTCATGGCAACATAGTAAGACCTCATTTCTACACACACATGCGCGCGCACACACACACACACACACACAATTAGCTGGGTGTGGTGGCAGGCACCTGTAGTTTCAGCTACTTGGGAGGCTGAGGTGGGGGAATTGCTTGAGCCCAGGAGGTCAAGGCTGCAGGGTGTTACGATTGTGCCACTGGACTCCAGCTTGGGTGACAGAGTGAGACCCTGTCTCAAAAAATAAAAGATATTGCCGGGAACCGTGGCTCACGCCTGTAATCCCAGCACTCTGGGAGACCAAGGCAGGCAGATCACGAGGTCACAAGATGGAGATCATCCTGGCAACATGGTGAAACCCCATTTCCACTAAAATACAAAAAAATGCCGGGTGTGGTGGCGGGTGCCTGTAGTCCCAGCTACTCGGGAGGCTGAGGCAGGAGAATGGCTTGAGCCCGGGAGGCAGAGGTTGCAGTGAGCCAAGATCGCCCGCTGCACTCCAGCCTGGCAACAGAGAGTGACTCTGTCTCAAAAAAAATAAATTAAATAAATTTAAAAATAAAAGATATTTAGCAGCATTCCTGGCCTCTGCCATTACATCCTAGTTAGACCCCTTCCCTAGCCCCGATGATCAAAAATATCTCGTGGGTCAAAATTGCCCTGGGTTGAGAAGCAGTGGTCCAAACCCAGCTCCAAGGTCATCTTTTTCCTGGATGCCTCCCTGATTCCTGCCTGACAACCCTACATACACACACACACACACACACACACACACACACACACACACACGAACACTCATTTACAGTCTCATGGAACAATTTAACCTTACATCAGATCAGTTGGTTGCTCAAGAGTCAGTAAACCCTCCTAAACTGGGAGCTGATTAAAAGCAGATACTGAGCGGTGCCCATCCCTGGACCTGGCACGTTCTAGAAACTTCGTAACAGTTAACTGAACAAATGCCCAGGTCTGTGGAAAGAACGTCAGGTGTAAAACGGGAACACGTAACTGGGGAGACAAAAATACAAAGGTATGGACCAAAATCCAAGGCCCTTCTGTTGGCCGGACTCTAGGCAAAGCCCATCGCCCCAAACCCGGCCAGCGGAACACAAAATAAGAGCAGGCCTATGGGGGAATTTGGCCACATCTAGCACTCACTCATTGGCCAAGAAATTCCACTTCTAGGAATCTGTCCTAAATATGCACCGGCAGAAATAGAAAATCATATTTGCATGAGGTCATGCATTGTGGCATTCTTTCTAGTTTCAAGAGATCGGAAATACTCTAAATGCCCATCAATAGGGCTCTGGTTGAATAAACACGCAGAGTTGCACAGCCGACTGCTATGCAGCTGTGAAAAGGACACGAAGGGCTGTGGTGTGCTGGATGGGGGAATACCTGGGAAATATCATTACATGGGGCAGCCAGGCGTGGTGGCTCACGCCTGTAATCCCAGCACTGTGGGAGTCGGACAGACGGGCGGATCACAAGGTCAGGAGTTCAAGGCCAGCCTGGCCAATATGGTGAAACCCCGTCTCTACTAAAAATACGAAAGTTACCTGGGCGTGGTGGCGTGCGCCTGTAATCCCAGCTACTCTGGAGGCTGACGCAGGAGAATCGCTTGAACCTGGGGGGCGGAGGTTGTGGTGAGTGGAGATCATGCCATTGCACTCCAGCCTGGACAACTGAGCAAGACTCCATCTCAAAAACAAAATCATTAGGTGGGGGAAAAAAGAGAACAGTACATGCCGTGCTTTTATTTTTCTTCTTTTTTTTGAGACAGAGTTTCTCTCTGTTGCCCAGGCTGAAGTGTAGTGGTACAATATCAGCTCACAGTAACCTCCGCCCCCCAGGTTCAAGTGATTCTCCTGCCTCCGCCTCCAGAGTAGCTAGGACTACAGGCGCTCACCACCACACCCAGCTCATTTTTTGTACTTTTAGTAGAGACGGCGTTTCACCATATTGACCAGGCTGGTCTAGAACTCCTGACCTCAGCCTCCGGAGTAGCTGGGATTGCAGGTGCCTGCCACCATTCCTGGCTAACTTTTGTATTTTTAGTAGAGATGGGGTTCGCCATGTTGCTCAGGCTGGTCTCAAACTTCTGACCTCAGATGATCCACCTGCCTCGGACTCCGAAAGTGCTGGGATTACAAGCGTGAGCCACCACACCCAGCCACTATGCTTTCTTTTGATAGAAGAAAGGGGGAAAATTTTACACATATTTTGTTATATTTGCAAAAGGCAATGCTAGAGGGATAAAGCAAAAGCTAACTTTTAAAACGGTTCCTGAAGGTGAGGGAGAGAGAACAAAAGGGAAAATGCATTTTGGAAAAACAATAGCAATAAAGATGGTTAGGTCTGTTTCACTGAGATGGAAAGGTAGCCAGAATATTATTAAATAAAAACAGGCAAGCTGAAGACCCAGCGTGTGCTTGTCAATTTCTTATTTTATTTTTAAAGTTTATTTATTATTATTATTTTTTGAGATATAGTCTTGCTCTGTCACCCAGTCTGGAGTGCAGTGGCATGATCTCAGCTCACTGGAACTTCCACCTTCCAGGTTTAAGCGATTCTTGTGCGTCAGCCTCCAGAGTAGCTGGGATTTCAGATCCTTGCGACCACACCTGGCTAATTTCTCTCTCTCTCTCTCTTTTTTTTTTTTTTTTTTTTTTTTTAGTAGAGATGGGGTTTCACCATGTTGGTCAGGCTGGTCTCGAAATCCTGGCCTCAAGTGATCCATCTGCCTCGGTGTCTCAAAGTGATGGGATTACAGGTGTGGGCCACCGTGCCGGGCCATTTTTTAAACTTGTATTTGTAATCTTAGAAAATGTGGGGAGTGTGGCCAGGCGTGGTGGCTCACGCCTGTAATCCCAGCACTTTGAGAGGCAGAGGTGGGCGGATCACTTGAGGTCAGGAGTTCGAGACCAGCCTGACCATCATGGTGAAACCCCATCTCTTAAGATAATAATAATAATAATTTTTTTTTAAATTAAAGAATACAAAAATTAGCCAGGCGTTGTGGTGGGCACCTGTAATCCCAGCTACTTGAGAGGCTGAGGCATGAGAATCACTTGAACCCAGGAGGCAGAGGTTGCAGTCAGCTAAGATCGTGCCATGGTACTCCAGCCTTGGGGACAGAACAAGACCCAGCCTCAAAAAAAAAAAAGTGAAAATGTGGGGAGTGGGATAGGGGAGAGGAGAGTGTTTTGTTTTACTTTATACCCATCTGTATGGTTTGAATCTGTTACTCTGACAAGCAGTGTGATTACTTGGTTATTAAAATACACATTTTTAATGAGAAAATCAGATACACAGGGAACTGCTGAACCAGCAGCACTGGTTAATTCTAAGTGCTGGAGAGAAGGGGGTTCCATATGGACCCAGGCAATCAGGGAGGGCCCCCTGGAGGAGTGGGCATCCTAGAGGATGAAGGGTCAGAGGTTTTGCCCCTGGATAAAATTTAAATGAGGAAATAGTAGCTGGACGCCCCCCACCCCATCCTCCAAGGGGACAGGCTGGGCCCAGGGGTTGCAGTCCCATGGCCTCCCCAGGGTTCTTTCTGCTGGGCCCTCCTTACTAGAGCTGCCAGTTCTGTACCAAAGGCCAGCACCACCCCTGGTCAGGGCCCCTGCTGGGATCCTCCACCACCGCTGCTGGGCCTTGGCTGGGCGCCCCCCCTCACTCCCTCTGGCTGATTGGAGAACTCCCGAGCATCCTGCAAACCCCTTGCAAGCTCCACCTCTCCTGATCGGCCTCCCCAACCAGCTCCTCATTCCCACCAGCGCTGAGCATCCCCCCGTGCCCTGGCCCACACCTGGCCCGCACCTGGCCCTGAGCCACCCCACGGTCCCCCATCTTATTTGGGGCCTGCCTCCCCTGCTGATGAATCTGTCTCTCCCAGCCCCCAGCACAGCCTCTGGCTCAGTAGATCCTCTGGAAAGGAAGGCCATGCCCAACAGCTGCCTGATTGGCTAAACAGGAGAGGATGAGGACTCTGGTGCCAGACGGGTGGGTTCAGATCCCTCCCCCACCAATGACTTCACTGGGCCCTTGAACTTGGGCCGGGGACCGTAGCCTCTCTGACTCTTCCTCCCTTGGAGTGATGAGGATCGCGACATCTGTGTTTAGGGCTCCTGGGAGCTTCCTGGAATCAGTGGGTCCTGAGCCTTGACTCCCACTGCTCATAACATATTAATTATTAGCAGTAGTACAGGTCAGCACAGATGCCCATGCAGAATGCGCCATGCCACACAGCCTGAGCCAGGTGCTGGGGTCACTCAGGTGTCTCCTGGCCCCTCCTTGAGCAGCTCATTTGTCCCTGGTGGAGGGGACACCTGTCCCCAGGGCTCTTGTCGTGGTCTCATCTCAGCTGGCTCAGGCTGGGGTCTCCACAAGGCAGGGGGCATGGCTACTTGTGTTCACTACATCTCCCCTGAGTGTAGCACTGGGCCTGCCACATAGTAGGTGCTCAGTAAATATGTGTTGAAGAATGAATGGATGGGTGGATGCCCCAAGGAAGGAGTGAGGGAGTGAATTTAAGGAACGCATTCCTGCCGGCAGGGCTGGTCCATCCGAGGCACCAAAGCGCTCAGAGCAAATTGCGGAGCTGGGGGCTAACCGCGACGGTGGCCACTGGCCGCCCTGCTGACCTTCCGGCCCCTCTGCAGGTGAGTGTCCCAGCCCGGGGCGCGGCAGCGCCGCCAAGCGGAAGAAGAAGCAGCGGCGGAACCGCACCACGTTCAACAGCAGCCAGCTACAGGCGCTAGAGCGCGTGTTCGAGCGCACGCACTACCCTGACGCCTTCGTGCGCGAGGAGCTCGCCCGGCGCGTCAACCTCAGCGAGGCTCGCGTCCAGGTGAGCACTCCGTCCCGAGCTGCCCGTGGGAGCCTGCACCTGTGAGCGCGCAGCCACCGTTCACCCGGGATCACACAATTGCCCAGGAGGAGTGTTTAAGAGCAGAGCAGGAGCATCTGAGGCCAGGAGGACTGGGGTTCAAATCCCAGTCCTGCCACTTACCGATCATGTGACCTTGAGCAAGTTACTTAAGCTGTCTGTGCTGCAGGCACCTGCCTCCCTGGAAAATGAGTATCACGTAGGTCTTTGTTGTAGGAATCCTTCGAGAATTAAAGTTTTCATAAAGCAGCCAGGCACAGTGGCTCACGCCTGTAATCCCAACACTTTGGGAGGCCAAGGCGGGTGGATCACTTGAGGTCAGGAGTTCAAGACCAGACTGGCAAACATGATGAAACCCTGTCTCTACTAGTAATATTAAAATTATCTGGGTGTGGTGGCGTGCGCCTGTAGTTCCAGCTATTCAGGAGGCTGAGACAGGAGAGTTGCTTGAACCTGGGAGGCAGAGGTTGCAGTGTCACCCCCATTTTACTGAAAAAACAGGTTCAGAGAGGTAACGCTGCCAGCCCAGGGCTGGCGGCAGAGCAGGCACACACTCAGATCCAAAAGGACTTGGGTCCCCCCCGCCCATGCTGCACCCTGCTCACCCTCCCACCCACAGGTTTGGTTTCAGAACCGCCGCGCCAAGTTCCGCCGGAATGAAAGGGCCATGCTGGCCAGCCGCTCCGCCTCGCTTCTCAAGTCCTACAGCCAGGAGGCTGCCATCGAGCAGCCCGTGGCTCCCCGGCCCACCGCCCTGAGTCCAGATTATCTCTCCTGGACAGCCTCGTCTCCCTACAGGTGAGAGCGGGAACACCTTTAGGTCGGGAGCTAGGAGCTGGAGAAATCCCAGAGAGCCTTTTCCTGCCCAGACTCCTCTGAGGGTCTGGAGAGAGTTTGAGTGGTGTCCATGCGCCCCTGGGATCTGGGGTACACCACGTGATGTGTGGCGAGTGTGCCCATGAGTGGGTGTTCACGAGCACCCTCATGCGCATGTTGTAGGAGTTTGCATGTGTGTGTCAGTGCACGTGTGTCCACACATGACCGTGAGTGTGCATGCACGTGCCTGTGTGTGCAAAGGAGTGTGCAAGCCTGCGTGTCTGTGGGGATTTGAGCGTGTGCGTGAGTGCATGCGGGGAGAAAACAGGCCCCTCTGGAGGGGAGCCAAGTACAGGCATTGCCCTGAGGGAGGAGAGAAACTGCAGGAAGGTTCCTAGGCTGGTACTGGGGCCCCAGTGCCCTGTGTCCACCTCCAGGTGAGAAGCTGAGGCTGGGAGGCTGAGGAAATGGTCTCCCTGGCCTGTGGGCATGGCTGGGGCCCAGAGCCCAGTTCTGGGGCAGTTTTGTCTGGATAGAAGCTGGAAAGACTCTTAGCACTCACCACCCTCCTGACCTCCCTCCCGGTCCGTCCTTACCTGGGGCAGGAAAACCAAGGGGCACCCGTAATTTTTTTTTTTTTTTTTTTGAGACTGAGTCTAGCACTGTCACCCATGCTGGAGTGCAGTGGTGCAATCTCAACTCACTGCAACCTCCGCCTCCCAGGCTCAAGCAATTCTCCTGCTTCAGCCTCCCGAGTACCTGGGATTACAGGCGCCCACCACGACGCCTGGCTACTTGTTTGTATTTTTAGTAGAGACAGGGTTTCACCATGTTGGTCAGGCTGGTCTCAGGTGATCCGTCTGCCTCCAAAGTGCTGGGATTACAGGCATAAACCACCACGCTCAACCCCAAGGGGCATCCTGAAATCCAGGTGCCTGTTCATTCTACCTCCATCCTGCTGTGAGCCAAACCCAGAGCAGGCACGGGGTGCCAACAGGACGGAGGCCCCACTCTCAGGAAGCTCATGGTCCACAGGGGGGCTCCTGTGTCCCAGAACCGAGCTGGGGGCCTTCTGACTCCTTCCCAAACCCTACTTCAAACCACCTCCAATCCTGGGTGAAGATTTCCCAGGAGAGCAAGCTAAGGCGGGGTGGGGGCTGGCAGAACCAGAGGCTGGAGTGGAGGACTGACAGACAGCCAGAAGCACCCATGTGTCCTTGTGTCTCCTGTCGTCCCCAGCACAGTGCCACCCTACAGCCCGGGGAGCTCAGGCCCCGCCACCCCGGGGGTCAGCATGGCCAACAGCATTGCCAGCCTCCGTCTCAAGGCCAAGGAGTTCAGCCTGCACCACAGCCAGGTGCCCACGGTGAACTGACGTCCAGTCCCACCGGGGCCCGGCCGCCTCCCTGGGTGGACAGCGACAGAAAAGAGGGCAGACGCCCAGGAAGTGACCTTCTCCTGGATGGGCTCTCCCGGCCCGTCTCTCCAGCCTGGACTCCTGAGGCTGCGAGGCTGTCAAGGTCCCCGCAGCCGGGCCCAGCCCCTCTGTCCTCAGCCGCCAGAGACTGCACCCCACAACCCTTGGAGGGGTTGGGCCGGAAGGTGGAGGAAGAGCCTGCCAAGGACCTCATTTAGTTTGTGTATTAAAACCAAAAAGCTTTTGTCTTTAAGAAATAAAACCATTTTTTTTAAGCCCCAAAAGTTTGCAGGAAGATGGGTAAGGGCTGCAAACAAGGCTGGCTGCTGAGGCGAGAGCTGGGACCCCACGGGCTGGACGGCCTCCCCGGACCCTTTTCTGGCCTGCAGCAGGCACGAGACTGCACCAGGCCTGGCTCTGCCCAGCAGCCGGGGTAGACCCACTGCCCTCCTGTCTGTGCCGTTCCTGGGAGTGAAGTCCTCGGTCACCCTGCAGGGTCCCCAGGGGTGGGGGTGGTGGTGGATAAGGAGGACAGAAACCCTCCCTGGACCCCATCTCCCACCTTGAGCCCCAAGGGGACACCCAGGTGTTTGGGCAGAGGCTTGCTCTGTGACCCTGGGCAGGGAGCATCTCCCCATCCTCTCCAGGGGCAGGATGGGTGAACGTGGATTCCTAAGCTGGCCAAAGGGTGTGTGGATGGATGTGAGGAAACTCAGCCCCTTGCTTCTGGGCACACAGGAAGCATGGGATCTCTCTGGCCATTTGACCATGGAGGGGCTGGGAAAATGGCCCAGAAAACTGGGGTGCAGACTGGAGGTCCCGGCCAGGCCCCCAGGACAGTGGTGTGCTCCGTGACAGCTGAGGCCAGCAGAAGACCCTTTCCCAAGTCCCTCACCCCACCCATTTGCAGCTAGGAACTGGGGCTGCCACCAGCCAAGGATATCACTTAGGAGGGGTCTGCAGAAAACAGGGTGAGGGATGGCCTGAGACCAGCCCCTCAACCTGTCCCCATGCCCCTCCTTCTGATGGGCATGCTCACGCAGGAAGCCAGGAGTGCCTTTCTGCTCAAAGTAGCCCCAGGCCAGCGCTGGGGAGGCAGGACAACACTCCCCCACTCCAGGGGCAGCAGTGGGGGACAACCCTGGCCCTTGGGGTGGTGGGTGGCGAGTGGCACAGCAAGGAATCCCAGAGTCAATGACCTGGGCTGATTCTCCCTTGTCCCGCCCCGACCATGCATCAATGTGCCCCCAAAGCACCAGCTATGGGGCTCCACGCATGAATAGCCTTGCACGGGGACGCCCCACTTTATTTATTTATTTAGTTAGTTAGTTAGTTTTTTTGAGAGGGAGTCTTGCTCTGTCGCCCAGACTAGGGTGCAGAGGCACAATCTCAGCTCACTGCAACCTCTGCCTCCTGGGTTCAAGCGATTCTCCTGCCTCAGTCTCCTGAGTAGCTGGGATTACAGGCGCGCACCACCACACCTGGCTAATTTTTTTGTATTTTTAGTAGAGACTGGGTTTTGCCATGTTGGCCAGGCTGGTCTTGAACTCCTGACCTCAGATGATTCACCTGCCTCGGCCTCCCAAAGTGCTGGGATTGCAGGCATCAGCCACTGTGCCTGGCCCTCACTTTAGTTAGAAGGTACAGCAGCTACACTTGTGAGTGAACCGAGGAATGTCTCCCACCTGCCCCTGGTACCCCCTGAATACTCCTCTCCATCCTCCATCCGGATTTCCACCGCAGGACCTCGTTCTTGCGGGTTGAGCACTGGCCCTTTCAGATGTGCAAACAGACCTGGGGAAGAGTGACCACCTGGTCGCCATGTGACTTCTTCCTTCGGTGGCTGGACAGCTTCCTCCCTGGCCGCAGCAGGGACTCTGACCAGCAGGAGAGCCTGGGGCACCGGTGGGCGCTGCGGGGAAGGGGAGGAGGATTCTACTGAGGTCTCCAGCTGCTCAGGCCCACCCCACTGTGCGGGCCAGGCCTGTGCCCTGGGGAGGAGGGAGAGGCAGATTTGTGTTTTCTGGCTCAGTTTGGCCTCTGCCTCAGGTAAGTGCTTTCTGGGCTTCCATTTGCCATTCTTTTTTTTTTTTTTTTCCTTGATACGGAGTCTAGCTCTGTGGCCCAGGCTGGAATGCAGTGGCATGATCTTGGCTCACTGCAACCTCCACCTCTCAGGTTCCGGTTCAAGCGATTCTCCTGCCTCAGTCTCCCGAGTGGCTGGAATTAACAGCCATGCGCCACCATGCCCAGCTAATTTATTTTTATTTTTATTTTTTTAGTAGAGACGGGGTTTCACCATGTTGACCAGGCTGGTTTTGAACTCTTGACCTCATGATCCACCCACCTTGGCCTCTCAAAGTGCTGAGATTACAGGCGTGAGCCACCTTGCCCGGCCCCATTTGCCATTCTTGCACTGAAAAAATACTATGAAACACAAAATCCCTGGCCACAGAGGCTGCACCATGCTACGAGGAAGCAAAGCTAAAGGAATAATCACAGCACCACTGAGGCTATGAGCGGGCGCTGCAGGGGCCCAGGGTGCACAGACGGGGCCCTCAAACCTCATTTAAGGCATCCTGGCAGGCTTCCTGGAGGAGGTATGCCTGGGAGGAAGAAGAGTACACTAAGGCCGGGTGCGGTGGCTCAAGCCTGTAATCCCAGCACTTTGGGAGGCCGAGGCGGGTGGATCACGAGGTCAAGAGATCGAGACCATCCTGGTCAACATGGTGAAACCCCGTCTCTACTAATACAAAAAATTAGCTGGGCATGGTGGCGCGTGCCTGTAATCCCAGCTACTCAGGAGGCTGAGGCAGGAGAATTGCCTGAACCCAGGAGGCAGAGGTTGCGGTGAGCCGAGATCGCGCCATTGCACTCCAGCCTGGGTAACGAGCGAAACTCCGTCTCAAAAGAAAAAAAAAAAGAGTACACTAGATGAAGAGGGGAGAGGCGACAGTCTTTCTGGCTGAGGGGACGGTGTGTGTGTGCAGCGCTGGGCAGTGGCGCGATCTTAGTTCACTGCAACCTCCACCTCCTAGGTTCAAGCAATTTTCCTACCTAACCTCCTGAGTAGCTGGGATTACAGGAGGCTGCCACCACGCCCAGTTAATTTTTGCATTTTTAGTAGAGAGCAGGTTTCACCATGTTGGGCAGGCTGGTCTCGAACTCCTGACCTCAGGCGATCCACCCGCCTCGCCCTCCCAAAGTGCTGGGATTACAGGCGTGAGCCAACGTGCCCGGCCATACCTTTCTACTTTTCAACCCAAAGGGAGGGCACCCTGAAGAATGGCTAGGCTGAAGCTGCCTGTGCAGTGATGGGGTCACACCAGGTGGAGGCCTGGGAGGTCGGTCCCAGGAAGGCCGGCTTCAGAAAAAGCGGGAGCCCTTCCCACGGAGGCGCTGGCCCTGCCGTTGGACCATGAGGATGTCAATGACACTTCCTCCCTGTGCTCTGGAGAAAACAAACTGCCTTAATCGTTCACACATGCTGCTCGGAGAAGCTGAGGGAGGGGTCGAGGCGGCCCTCCCTGTAAAAGAGGAAACATTCAAACACTGCTGTCGCTATTGTAGCCCTAATTGCAGGGCTGTGTGGGCACATTCCTGGGCACCCATCCCAGGATATCGTTTTTGCATGAGGATGAGGTACCCAAGGTCTTGCCCCAGGCTGGAGAACTTGCTGCCTTTGCTCATTTGGCCAAGCGAGCTTGAGCCTGGGAGAGGGCATTGTGGTGTCTGCCTTTTTTTTTTTTTTTTTTTTTTTAATGAAATAAAAGAACTTGAGAGAGAAAGGGAGTGGGAGGGAGAGAGAGAGATTGAAGGAAAGACAATCAGCTCTTGCAAAAACCCAAACCAGAGAAATAAAGACTAGAGTTTCTGGTCCTGTGACCCTGGACAAGGCACTTCTCTGGGACTTGGTTTCCTACTCTGTAAAATGGGAGTGATTACAGAACCCCCGGAACAGTGTTGTTCCCATCCAGAGGCCGGGTGCGGTGGCTCATGCCTGTAATCCCAGCCCTTTGGGAGGCCGAGGCAGGCAGATCACGAGGTCAGGAGTTTGAGACCGTCCTGGCCAACATGGTAAAACCCCGGCTCTACTAAAAATACAAAAATTAGCCAGGTGTGATGGTGGGCACCTTTTGTAATCCCAGCTACTTGGGAGGCTGAGGCAAGAGAATCACCTGAACCTGGGAGTCGGAGGTTGCAGTGAGCAGAGATCGAGCCACTGCACTCCAGGCTGGTGACAGAGCGAGACTCCGTCTCAAAAAATAATAATAAGTCCTGTCCATGAATGGGCACTTCAGTGTTTATGGTGCAGGAGCACAGAGTGAGGGATGGAGTTTGGGAAAAGATACGTACTCCCCGTCCTGGGGTGAAATGGCGCTTTCTCTGTCCAGAGAACCGGCACACCCGGTTCAGCTCTTCCCCTCCCCGCTTCCTCTGATACCTGCCTTAGGCGCCCCACTTGGGGACCAAAACCAAGTGATACCTCCAGCTCCTGCACCTCCGCTTCCCGCCCCTGGAGGGCGCCGTGGGGCCGCTGCAGGGCCCTGCGCTGGGTTCCCGCGGATGTGGCAGAACACACCCCATCCCCTGCCGTCCCGGAAGATCTCCAGGGCTGGCCACGGGCTCCTGACCCAGCCTCCTCGGGAAAGACAAAGAAGCACATCCAAATGACCAGCAGGGGCCACAGCGTAAAGCTGAGCTTAAGCGTTCGGGAACTGGAGCCAACAGCCATGAAGACGTTCGCACGCTGTCACCCAGCAAACCCATCTCTAAGCTCTACTTTGAAAAATAATGAAAACCGGCGGGGGCGGGCGGGGAAACGATGTGCACAGCAATGTCTATCACACATTTTATACGTGCAGTGTAAAAAATCTGGGAAGACACAAGCCAAAATGTGAATAGCTTGATTTTTTTTTTTTTTTTTTTTTTGAGACCGAGTCTCACTCTGTCACCCAGTCGCTCAGGCGGGAGTGTGGCACAATCTCTGCTGACTGCAACCTCTGCCTCCTGGGTTCAGTCGGTTCTCCTGCCACAGGCTCCCGAGTAGCTAGGACTACAGGGGTGCGCCACCACGCCCGGCTAATTTTTTGTATTTTTAGTAAAGATTAAAAATACAAAAAAGCCAGACCATGTTGGCCAGGCTGGTCTCAAACTCCTGACCTCAGGCAATCCACCCACCTTGGCCTCCCAAAATGCTAGGATTACAAGCGTGAGCTACTGCACCCAGCTGGATAGCTTAAATTTTATGGTGATTCACAATCCACAAGTCTCCATATTTTTAAAACAACTTTATGGAAAAACAAAGCAGTCTTTAAAAAGAAAGCAGGGCCGGGCACAGTGGCGTGTGCCTGTAGTCCCAGCTACTCAGGAGGCTGAGGCTGGAGGATCACTTGAGTCCAGGAGTTCTGGGCTGTAGTGCGCTATGCCAGTCGTGTGTCCACATTAAGTTCAGCATCAATATGGTGACCTCCCAGGAGCGGGGGACCACCAGGTTGCCTAACGAGGGGTGAACCGGCCCAGGTCAGAAACAGAGCAGGTCAAAACTCCTGTGCTGATCAGTAGTGGGATCTCGCCTGTGAATAGACACTGCACTCCAGCCTGGGCAACATAGCAAGACCCCTCTCTTAAAAAAAAAAAAAAAAAGAGTCCAGGCACAGTGGCTCACGCCTGTAATCCCAGCACTTTGGGAGGCCTAGGTGGGCAGATCACGAGGTCAGGAGATCAAGACCGTCCTGGCCAACATGGTGAAACCCTGTATTTAAAAAAAAAAAAAAAAGAAAGAAAGCAGGCCATGTAACAGCCTCAAGTATGGAATTTGAAGCTGTTCAAAGGTTTAAAAATGTGCCTTCTTCTGTGTGTTTTGTGTCCCGCTGGTGCCTCACGCAGAGCTGGACATGTATGTCCCCTGGACGCTTGTCGGTCAGTGGAGGTACTGGAATCTGCGTTTGAGAACATCCATCTCCCAGGCTGGAGTGCAATGATGAGATCCTTGCTCACTATAACCTCAAACTCCCGGGCTCAAGTGATTCTCCTGCTCTGGCCTCTCAAACTGCTGAGATTACAGGTGTGAGCCACTGCATAGTAGCTCTCCAAGAATTTCTTAATTCTTACTTCTCATCTTAGAAGAAGTAGCAATGGATCGAGCTTGCGATGTAAGGCAGCCAGGAGTGGGCGCCTTGAAATCAGAAGGGAGACTCAAAAGAGCGACGGTGTGGTAGACATAATTCTTAGACGGCCCTGCCAGCCGGGTGTAATCCCAGCACTTCGGGAGGCCGAGGCAGGCAGATCACCTGAGGTCAGGAGTTTGAAACCAGCCTGACAACATGGCGAAACCCCATCGCTACTAAAAATACAAAAAATTAGCTGAGTGTGGTGGCAAATGCCTGTAATCTCAGCTACTCAGGAGGCTGAGGCAGGAGAATCGCTTGAACCCAGGAGATGGAGGTTGTGGTGAGCCGAGAGTGCGCCATTGCACTCCAGCCTGGGTGGCAGAGCAAGACTCCATCTCAAAAAAAAAAAAAAATGCTACCGTGATTCCACCCCAGGTAGCCCCACCTTTGCGTAATCCCTTCTGCTTGAGTGTGAGTGAAACCTGTGGCTTGTTTCTGACTAACAGACCGTCGGCAAAGGTGAAAGGATTTTTCAGATGTAATTAAGGTCTCCAATCAGCTAACGCTGATATAAGCAAAAGGAAGATTTTCCTTGGTGGGCCTCGTCAGGTGAGCCCTTTGAAAGATCCGGTCGTCCCTGAAAGAAGAGATTTAAGCAGAGAGCCACTTTCCCGCAAACAGCTGTGTTGAGAACTGCCTTTGGAGGGGGAGGCCGCCAGGAGCTGAGGGCCTCCGTTTCAGAACCACAAGGAGCCAAATTCTGCCGACAATTCAAACGAGCTTGGAAGGAGATACTGCGCTCCAGGTGAGACGCAGTCTGGATGACACCTTGACTGCAGCTCAGGGAGATCCTGAGCAGAGCACCCAGCTGGGCCCTCCCCGGACTCCTGACCTACAGAAACTGTATGATCATAAATGTGTATAGTTTTTTGTTTTGTTTTGTTTTTTGTTTTTGAGATGGAGTCTCGTTCTGTTGCCCAGGCTGGAGTGCAATGGTGGGATCTCTGCTCATCACAACCCCCACCTCCCAGGTTCAAGCATTTCTCCTGCCTCAGCCTCCCAAGTAGCTGGGATTACAGGCATGTGCCACCACACCTGGCTAATTTTTTGTATTTTGAGTAGAGATGGGGTTTCACCATGTTGGCCAGGTTGGTCTCAATCTCCTGACCTGGTGATCCGCCCGCCTCGGCCCGGAGTGCAATGGTCTCCCAAAGTGCTGGGATTGCAGGCGTGAGCCACCGCGTCCAGCCCATAAACGTGTGTAGTTTCAAACTGGCAACTTGTTGCGCAACAATAGAAAACTAACACAGGGAGGAATGAAGTTTGAAAGTTCACCTTGAGCTTGGCCTCCCTTGACGCACGGGACACCCAGGGAACCCCCAGACCTGCCATGGAGCAGCCTGGATGGTAGGCCCCTGCTCGTTTCTTGCCAGGTCACAGCAGCGGCTGCTTGTCTTATTTATCTCCTTCCTGGCCATTCTGCACAGTCAACAGGCTAATTGTCTAACACACAGCCTTGATCACATCTCTTCCCTGCCTAAAGCCTCCCTTGGCTCCCCAGGGCCCTCGCAGCAAAGATCAATTACCCAGGCCAGTTGTCTGCAGTGCCACCATCCAGTCTGAACCCTGCCTCGCCCCTACTACAGATTCTTTTTTAATCTTTTTCCTTTGTTTGCTTCAGCCCTGCAATTTTTTCTTTTTTGAGACAGAGTTTTGCTCTTGTCGTCCAGGCTGCAGTGCAGTGGCACAATCTCGGCTCACTGCAACCTCCACCTCCCGGGTTCAAGTGATTCTCCTGCCTCAGCCTCCTGAGTAGCTGGGATTATAGGCCTGCACCACCACGCCCAATTAATTTTGTGTTTTTAGTAGAGATGGGATTTCTCCATGTTGGTCAGGCTGGTCTCGAACTCCTGACCTCAAGTGATCCGCCTGCCTCGGCCTCCCAAAGTGCTGGGATTATAGGTGTGAGCCATGGTGCCCAGCCAGATTCTTCATACAATCCTAACAATTCAGTCCCCTCTTTCCACTATGTCCCTCCTCCCCCAAACCCTCTGCCAAAAAACCCACTCCAGTTAGTTTACACCATAGTGTCACCTTTTCAATTTATTATTATTATTATTGAGAGGGAGTCTCGCTCTGTCACCAGGTTTGAGTGCAACGACATGATCTCGGCTCACTGAAACCTCCACCTCCTGGGTTCAAGCAATTCTCCTGCCTCAGGCACCCGAGTAGCTGGGATTACAGGCATGTGCCACCATACCTGGCAAATTTTGTATTTTTAGTAGAGACGGGATTTCACCATGTTGGTCAGGCTGGTCTCGAACTCCCGACCTTGTGATCCACCTGCCTTGGCCTCCCAAAGTGCTGAGATTACAGGCATGGGCCACCACGCCCGGCCAGTACTATTATTTTTTTGAGACATGGCCTCACTCTGTCACCCAGGCTGGAGTGCGGTGGCGTGATCTGGGTTCGCTGCAACCTCCACCTCCTGGGTTCAGGCAATCCTCCTACCTCAGCCTCCCAAGTACCTGGGACGACAAGCATGTGCCACCACACCCAGGTAATTTTTGTTTTTTTTTTTGAGACAGGTTTTCACCATGTTGCCCAGTCTGGTTTTGAACACTAGGCTTAAGTGATCCATCCACCTCCGTCTCCCAAAGTGCTGGGATTACAGGCATGAGCCATTGTGCCTGGTCAATGTCACCTTTTTTTTTTTTTTGAGACAGGTTTTCACCATGTTGCCCAGTCTGGTTTTGAACACTAGGCTTAAGTGATCCACCCACCTCGGCCTCCCAAAGTGCTGGGATTACAGGCGTGAGTCACTGTGCCTGGCCAGTGTCACCATTTTTTTTTTTTTTTTTGAGACAGATTCTTGCTCTGTCTCCAGATGCCAAGTCGGAGTGCAGTGGTGCAGTCTCGGCTCACTGCAACCTCTGCCTCCGAGGTTCAAGCAATTCTCCTGCCTCAGCCTCCCGAGTAGCTGGGACTACAGGCCCGCGCCACCACTCCCAGCTAATTTTTGTCTTTTTTAGTAGAGACGGGGTTTCACCAGGTTGGCCAGGATGGTCTCAATCTCTTGACCTCGTGATCTGACCACCTCGGCCTCCCAAAGTGCTGGGATTACAGGCGTGAGGCACCACGCCCGGCCCAGTGTCACTTTAAAAAAAAAAAAACAAGTTTAATTCTGGTCAGCAAATATAAAAAAAAAAAACTATTACTCCGTGTTATAATTTTATATTTGGAAAATGGAGGGAAAAAGCCCTATTTTCATAATTGAAACTTCTAAAAGTGAAGCTACTCAAAGCCTTCTTGGCTGGTGTCGATGCTGAGGGGGCAGCCACCGTCACGTGGGTGGCCTCGAAGCCGCATCTCCAGGGACCGTCAGAAAATCATCAAAAGGGGCTTAGAGGTGCAGAAACGCTGCCTACCTCCCAGGCTCACTCTCTCTTTTGGACACATATGTATCCACGTATATCCATATTACATTATATATATTTAACATGAATAGTAAAACAATCTGGAACGTCGTAAACTGTAGCGCGACCAGGGATTTTCTCAGGGAGGTGGGATTCTGGGTGGTCTCTGTTCTTTACATGTGCACTGGTAAATTTCTCTACTTGGGTACTAAAAATTGACAAAACTCTAAAACATCCTATCCAAACTGGAGCCGTATTTCTGGAGGATGCTACGTACTACATTCCTTACAAACAGACGTGCGTTTTTGACCCCCTAATTTTACTGCTGGAAACATATTTTAGGCGGGGTGCAGTGACTCACGCCTGTAATCCCAGCACTTTGGGAGGCTGAGGCGGTAGGATCGTTTGTGTCCAAGTTTTTGAGACCAGCCTGGGCAACATAGCAAGACTGTCTCTACAAAAAATGTCAAAAAATTGGGCAAGCGTGGTGGTGCATGCCTGTGGTCCCAGCTATTTGGGAGACTGAGGTGGGAGGATCACTTGAGCCCAGGAGGTCAAGGCTGTAGTGAGCTATGATTGTGCCACTGCACTCCAGCCTGGATGACCAGAGCAAGACAGGAAGGAAGGAAGGAAGGAGGGAAGGAAGGAAGGAAGGAGGGAAGGAAGGAGGGAAGGAGGGAAGGGAAGGGGAGAAGAGGGGGAGGGGGGAGAAGAAGGGAAGGAAGGGAAGAGGGGGAGAGGGGAGGAGAGGGGTGAGAGGGGAGGAGGGGGTGAGAGGGGAGGAGAGGGGTGAGAGGGGAGGAGAGGGAGAAGGGGGAAACAAAGAAAGGAAGGAAAGAGGGAGGGAGGGAAGGAAGGAAGGGAGGGAAGGAAGGGAGGGAGGGAAGGAAGGAAGAACAAAAGGAAACGGAAAGAGATGGGGAGGGAAGGAGGAGAGGTAGAAAGGAAAGAAAAAGGAAGGAAGGGAGAGAAAGAAACAGTTTAACGAAATGCCTGTGAGGTAGGAGGTAGGACTCAACTCTGGAGGCAGGGCTCAGACACTGGACCAAATTGAGGACTAGCTAAAACAGGGATGGGGCAGAAGCAGCTTTCCATAACACAGGTCACCAGTGTGCCAGGTCAGTTGACTATTGCCACGGCAACACCCGGGAGTTACCCCCTTTTCCATGGCAATGACCCAACGACCCAAGTTACTACCCCTTCCCTGGAAATTTCTGCATAAGCTGCCCCTTAATCTAAATAATTAAAATATAACTAAAAGTGGGTATAAATATGACCGCAAAACTGCCCCGAGCTGCCCCTGTGTCCCCGTGGGGTAGTCCTGTCCTGCAGGCGCAGTCACGGAGCTGTGGATCGGCCGGAGCTGTGACGCCGCCGCTTCAGTGAGGCTGTCTCTTGTGCTCCACCGTGGCTCGCCCTTGCATTACTTCCTGGGCAAAGCCAGGAATCATCACGGGCTAAGCCCTGCTTTGGGGCTCGCCTGTCCCGCATCCGCCGTGCACAGAGACGGATGTGCGAAGGTTCCCATGAAAGCGTGGCGTGTGCTCATTGCAGCCTGATGAATTCATTATCCAGCAACCAGGGCTGATTAAATAAATGATAAGCGGACCGAGCCAGGACGCTGTCACAGTTCATGCTACTGACCATCGAGAGCCCTCGGAGGACGTGCAGATGTGTGATCAGAGGACATTCCCAAGTGATGACGAAAAAGCAAATCTGAGGTCCCTCTTCAAGGCTGTGAACACCCACCTCTGTGACACGCTGGTGTCTCCCCAGTGCCGAGAAACCCTCCGTAAGTATTTTTTGCTGTGGAATTCCATCCTGAATATAAACAACCCTCTAGTCTTCAATTTGGTCCAGTGGGGGAAGAAACAACCTGAATCTCCCTGTGACCCTCTGAGTATACGCACAGACACACGCATGTACACACTCATCGTTCACATCTGTTTCTTCACTTAACAGATCTGCCCTAGGAGCTGGGGGCACAGGCACGGCAGGGAACAGAGCAGACCTAAATCCCTGCACCGCTCGAATGCATATTCTAGTGGACACAGGCAATGAGATAAGACACAGGCCGGGCGAGGCGGCTCACGCCTCTAATCCTAGCGCTTTGGGAGGCTGAGGTGGGTGGATCACAAGATCAAGAGATAGAGACCATCCTGGCCAACATAGGGAAACCTCGTCTCTACTAAAAATACAAAAATTAGCTGGGTGTGGTGGTGTGCGCCTGTAGTCCCAGCTACTCTGGAGGTTAAGGCAGGAGAATCAACTGAACCCAGGAAGCGGAGGTTGCAGTGAGCTGAGATCATGCCACTGCACTCCCTCCTGGCAAAAGAGCATGACTCTATCTCAAAAAAAGAAAAAAAAAAAAAAAAAAAGGGCAGGCACGGTGGCCCAAGCCTGGAATCCCAACACTTTGGGAGGCCGAGGAGGGCAGATCATGAGGTCAGGAGCTCAAGACCAGCCTGGCCAACATTGTGAAACCCCGTCTCTACTAAAAATACAAAAAGTAGCCAGTCATGGTGGCAGGCGCCTGTAGTCCCAGCTACGTGGGAGGCTGAGGCAGGAGAATCACTTGAACCAAGGAGGTGGAGGTTGCAGTGAGCCAAGATCACGCCACTGCACTCCAGCCTGGCAACAGAGCAAGACTCCATTCCAGAGAGAGAGAGAGATAGAGAGAGAGAGAGAGAGAGAGAGAAAGACACAGAAGGTAAAGGGGTTCTGCACACGGATGACCTCGAGGGACCTTGCTTCCTCATGAGAACCTGACCTCCCTCCGAGCAGGTGAAAGCCACCTGACGGCTTTGCACGCAGGGGTGATGGGAGCCTGTGGCCCTGGGTGGGGACTGGCTGTGGGGGCTCAGGGTGGACTTGGGACATGGTCGGGAGGTGCTGCAGTTATCCAGGACCTCATCACAAGACACTTGAACAGGAGTCCCAGAGTGTCTGAAGCCTGGCCGGGGTCGGCCTCTGCGTGGTGAGAGTCCTGGAGGGATTGATTTTCTTCTGTGAGCGTTCCCATCGTTTCTAAACCTTTGACATTGACCATTACTTATAAGTACATGTAATTAACAAATGTTTCAAAACTTCTGAAACAGGTTTAGAAATTTAAACAAGTCTTTCTTGTGTTTTTGAGACAGAGTCTCGGTCTGTCGCCCAGGCTGGAGTGCAGTGGTGCAATCTTGGCTCACTTCAACCTCCAATTCCCAGGTTCAAGCGATTCTCCTGCCTCAGCCTCCTGAGTAGCTGGGATGACAGGCACCCGCCACCACACCCGGCTAATTTTTATATTTTCAGTAGATATGGGGTTTCACCATGTTGGCCAGGCTGGTCTTGAACTTCTGGCCTCAAATGATCTGCCTACCTGGGACTCCCAAAATGCTGGGATTGATTTACAGGAGTGAGTCACCACACCCAGACTAAAAACGTAAGCGTGTTTTAAATATCCCATCGTGCCAATTCAAGCAATGCCTCTTCTGGGAAGCCTGCCTGGATTCTCACCAGCCCCAACAGATAATACCCTCTTTGAACTGCCTTGAATTAGAAACAGTCCAACCTTCTAGCCTAGCCTGCCTGGAAGCCTGCTCCCGATGGCAGCGTCCTACAGGGATACGCACACAGAGGCCCAGGCCTCCCCTCAGTCCTGTGGGCTCTGCCTCCCCAGGGGGTCCCCCGGTTCGGTCCCTGCCTTGCAGACCAGCATCCACGGTGATGAACAACAGGCCCCTCTGTCCACCGTCATCACTGCCTGCTCTCATCCTTACCCCAAAGTCCTCATGCACCAGGGCACAGCTGCCATCACCTGCCTCAAGCTTCCTCCTAAGAAGGCATGTGGGGTGGGAATGAAGTCTTCCTTTTTTTTTTTTTTTTAGAGATGGGGTTTCATCGTGGTCAGGCTGATCTTGAACTCCTGACCTCAGGTGATCCGCCCGCCTTGGCCTCCAAAGTGCTTGGATTACAGGCGTGAGCCACCACACCCGGTCCCGCGCAACTCTTAAAAAAGAAAAAGAAAAGAGAACAGAAAACCATGAGTTGCCCTCCCTGCCTCGCTGGCCCACTGTGTTCTGCTGCTGCCCAGAGGCTGGCGCTGGCTCTCTGGGGTCCTGGCTGTGTGCCAGGAGGCATCTCCCTGGCCCTCGACTTCCTGAGGATGGGGTCTGATCTTGGGCAGGAGCAGCACAGTCCTCCAGGGTCTCCTCTCCCTTAAAAAATTCACTGGGCTCCTGACAGCAGCCAGCACACCATCCTGGGTACTGCCCCTCCCTTCCCTCGGCCGCACCTGGGTCCTCCAGCTCCTGGGTGAGCAGCCAGGGCACTGTCTGAGCCACTGGAGAAGCAAGGGTCACATCACTGCCCACTGTGTCCACTGCCCAGCTGTCCACCCCTCCCTGCCCTCCCCATGGCAAAGCCAGAGGTCCCTTAGGAAACAAACCCAGCCATACCAAGCCTGCCCTGGCATGGCCCATGGCCCCGAACTCCCTGATAAGGCCCAGAGGCTCCAGTGATGCCACACTGCTGATCCCTTTACCCCTCCCACACCTATATCTCCTTTCTATGCCACCTGCCCCCACCCCCACCTCCCTTCAGTCCCCACTACTCCCCCACCCATCCCCACCCCACCGCACCCCAAGCCTCCCCTCCATACCCCAATCCTCCCCCACACCCACCCCACCCCTGCCCTTCCTTTCACAGCCACCGCTCCCCACACCCATCCCCACCCCACCCCACCCCAAGCCTCCCTTCCATACCCCACTGCTCCCCCATTCCCAACCTACCCCATCCCAAGCTTTCCTTCCATACCCCCCTCCTCCACATCCACCCCCAACACCCACCCCACCTCACTACAAGCCTCCCTTCCACGCCCCAATCATCCCCCACCCCCACCCCACCCCAACAACCACTCCACCTCTACCCCTCCCTTCCATATCCACCCCTTCCCCACATCCCCTTGCCTCCCTTTCATACCCCATACCTCCCCCCACCCCCACTCCCTCTCCCCACCCCACACCCCCTCCCATCTCCCCTCCACACCTTCATCCCCGACACTCCCCTCCCCCACTCTCCCCACCGCCCCTCCACTCAGCCTCAGGACGGAGGGGTCTGGGGAATGGTGCTGAGCTCTCCTTTTTGCTCCTCGCTTTCTTGGCTTGGACGTTCCCCTCAAAACCGGTCTTTCACCCCCCACCGCAGGTGAGGAGCCACCTCCCCAGGCAGCCTCTCCGTAGCAGGGGTTAGACAGCCCCCATCTGCCTCCATGGGGCGCTGAGCGCTTGGGGTTGTCGCCGAAGCTGTCCTGCTGAGCTGCCCACCCCAGACCGGAGCTGTGGGGGGCCAGAGGGCAGGACGAGGTTACCACCCCACCCCAAGGAGACACTCGCAGTCCGGCAGAACAGGGGCGGTGCCAAGGAGAGGACCTCGTGGTCCCATGGTCTCTGGGCTCCAGTGCGTCAAGGGCCGCCTCCATCACCCAAGCTCCAGGTTCGTGCCCCATTGCCATGGGCACCCGATGCCCCTGCTCACCCGGGTCCCGTGAGTTCCCACAGGTTATTCAGCCCACAGAACCCCTCTTTCCCCAGGAAGGAAAATATAAATATAAAAATGCACCTTGGGTTCACCCCCTGGATGGCCCGTGCCCTGGGGTCTGTCCGCCCTCTGGCCTTACAGTGTCCCAGCCCAGGGACAGTGGGCAGGTCACCGCTCTCCTGTGAGGAGACCCCCCTCACCAGCCTCCTTCCTGTGAGCCTCGCCTCCTTCATCTAAAAAGCAGAAATGCCTCCCCTCTCAGATTGTTTTAGGATACCCAGGAGGGTGTCCGGGCTGCTGTCAGGAGCTCAGTGAATTTTTAGGGAATTTTGGTTTTGTTTTGAGATAGTCTCCCTCTGTTGCCCAAGCCGGAGTACATTGGTGTGATCTCGGCTCATTTCAGCCTCAACCTCCCAGGCTCTAGTGATCCTCCCGCCTCAGCCTCCCGAGTAACCGGGACCACAGGCGGACACCATTACACCAGGCTAATTCCTTTTTTTTTTTTTTTTGGTAGGAAGGAGATCTGCTAGTCTCAAACCTGCCCTAGGCTCAGATCTTCCCACCTCAGCCTCCCAGAGCGCCTTGAATTACAGACGTAAGCCAACCACCAGCCTGTTTTAAGGATCAGGTGAAAATAATCCAACTAGCACGCGTAGCCCAACGCTTAGCAAACAGTAGGCGCTCAATACTGGACGGCGCCCTTCCGGTTTCTCTCCCGCTGGCCGCTGCGGCCCGAAACAGAGGCGCCCCCTTTCCACCAGGGGGCAGTGTTTCCCCTCTCAGCCCCGAGCGGGAGCCGGGGACTCGAGGCGCGCTCGGGCGGGGCCTGGGGTCCCTGCGCTGCCTGAGAACCCGCGGCACGGGAGGTCCCTTCAGTCAAAGGGCGCCGGCCTCGGGGTGCAGGGAGGGAAAGTGAGGCCGTGCAGCCCAGGGGCTCCACACGGGGGCTTTGGGAGCCTGGCCCTGCCCTTCGGGGTGCTGGTCCCGGAGCCTCGGAGGGAGCTGATGGTGGCCGCCCGCGGGCTGAGCAGCCCTGCAGAGAGGGGCGACCTGACCAGGGCAGCATTCGGGTGCTCCCGGCTCCTCTCGCCAGATGCCACCTTACCCGCCCCCCGGGAGGCAGGAGACTGCTGCTTGCCGTGTGATTGACACCCAGTCAGGGGTGTTTGTGTCTGCGCCAAACTGGCCCTAGACAGTCACCGGCAAGAACGCCCAGCGCGCTGGAGCATCAGGCCAGCTCGGGCAGCAGGGGACACCAGGAACGGGCAACCCAAGATGAGTTGCTGGGCCGAGCTGGACAGACACTTCCATTTAATGAACAAAAACCACACATCTCAGTTCATGGGTCTAGGAGAAACCACACACACACAACACACACAACACAACACGTACACACACACACACACACACACACACACACACACACACACACACACACACACGGATTCCCCATTGAGGAGACATCTGCAGTTTCCAAACCTTGAAGATACTGAAGGGACCAGAAAATTCCTTTGAGTGGCTCGTCACCCAAAGCTCCCTGTCCTCCACCCACAGCCCTTTGGAGGGACTCAAGCCTTGGGAGAAGGCTAAGCTTCCTGTGGCCCCTCCCACCCATCCCTGAGCCAGAGAGAAGACTCCAGCCAGCAAAGACACCCAAAGCCAAGGCCAAGGGAAGCGTCAGAGAGGGCGGAGGAGCCAGCCCTGCCCTTGGCTCACTCAGCTTCCACCATGCAGGACCCCAAGACCCCAGCCTTGCTTCCACAGAGAACTGGCAGGGGCTTACTGGCCCGGCCATCACGGGGACTCACATGGGAGCCTCTTAAAACTCCAGATGGTGGCCCGGCGTGGTGGCTCACACCTGTAATCGCAGCACTTTGGGAGGCCAAGGCCGGTGGATCACTTGAGGCCAGGAGTTTGAGACCAACCTGGCCAACATGGCGAAACCCCGTCTCTACTAAAAATGCAAAAATTAGCCAGCCTTGGTGGCACCCACCTGTAATCCCAGCTACTCAGGAGGCTGAGGTGGGAGGATCACTTGAACCAGGGAGGCGGAGGCTGCAGTTAACCGAGGCTGTACCACTTCACTCCAGCCTGGACAACAGAGCAAGACTCCGTCTTGGGGGAAAAAAAAAAATCCAGATTGGCTGGGCCAGAATCTCTGGGGTGAGTCTGAAAAGTCTGCATTCTTAGCCCAGGATTCAGATGATCATTTGATTTGGGAATCTTAAATAGAGTCTCCCTTCTCGCTTTTCACTCTTAGGGAGGGTGATGCTCTGTTATTTTAGCTGAAGGATTTTCTATCAATCTTCACAATCTGTCCTGAAATGGTTTCCATCAGCCACTTCATGCAGGAATCCAAGGGGCTAAGAAACACACACATACACACACACACACACACGCATGCACGCACTCACACACATGCATGCACGCACTCACACACAGGCCCACTGGGCCCAGAGACCCCCCACATGCAGCAGGCTGCCAGGAAACCAGGACTCAGTGCCCACCACAATCTGGAAGGAACATCAAGTCCCCAGGTACAGCCACGGCGGCTCTTGGCCTATGGTCTGGTGGCCAAGGAGGCGTCTGCTGCTGGTCACAGGTGGCGGGCCGCTTCCCAGAGGATCTGCAGAGCCATGGAGGCACAGGGGAGCTGGGCCAGGGTGTAGGTCACGGAGCGGATTGGTGCCCGCAGCTTTCCCAGGTAGGCCACGGTGTGCAGCACGCGGCCCAGGAGGAAGACCAGGAAGTGCATCCAGGCAACAAAAGGGTTAGGACCCAGAAAGGTGTAGACAAAGCCCAGGAAAAGGAAGGGGTAGATGGTCTCCATGTCGTTCCGGTGGGCCCTGGGGAGAAACAGGGGTGTGGTTAGCTAGGAGTTAGCTTTGGGGACATGGGCCCTTCTGAGAGTGTCGTGGAAGCTGGGGCGCTCTGCCCTGACAAAGCCTTGACCCACTGGGGGTCACTTCAAGCATCCCAGACTCTCAAATCCATTCGTGACCAGGTCAAGGAGACGCCGACCCCAGAGTCCAGAAGAAGAGCAGCTCCAGGCTTATGCTTGCAAGCCGCTGAGACAGAGGCCCCGGCATGGGCCGGGAGTCACAGAGGGCTGCTGGCCTCCAATGCTCTCACCACGGCCCTTACCCTGGCTTGCCAGGACCCCACTCCTGCCGCACTCTCCCCTCCGTCTTCCTCTCTAGTCCTTGGACACCAGGCAGGAAAAGTGGGGCTCAGAGGTGCTGAGTGCTTTACAGAGCAGCGAGTGGAGGAGCTGGGACTTGAACCAAGTTCTGACTCGACTTTGTGCCCTTTACCTCCAGGGCAGGGTTTCTCTGAGTCAGGCCTGAGGTCACCCTCCTTTTTTTTTTTTGAGATGGAATTTCACTCTTGTTGCCCAGGCTGGAGTGCAAATGGCATGATCTTGGCTCACCGCAACCTCACCTCCCAGGTTCAAGCGATTCTCCTGCCTCAGCCTCTCGAGTAGCTGAAATTACAGGCATGCGCCACTACGCCCGGCTAATTTAGTATTCCCCTCTCCATGTTGGTGAGGCTGGTCTCGAACTCTCAACCTCAGGTGATCCGCCTACCTCGGCCTCCCAAAGTGCTAGGATTACAAGCGTGAACCACGGTGCCTGGCCTCACCCTCCTTCTGAATGCAGGTTCCTGGGCCCCTCCCAAGTAGAAGCCAGAGCCCAAGAGCAGACGTTTGACATGAATGCTGGGCTGTTTCCTGCCGCTAAATGTAAGTTCCACCCCTCCTTTTCAGGGACAGTCATCACAAGATCCGCTTCCACTCACTGGAACCACCCGCTGGCCAGCCTCTGCTGAAGCTCTTCGTTTTAGAAATGCTGTCCTGCCTCTTTTTTGGTTGAAAGTAATCAAGCATGTGCGTATGTGTGGCGGTTGTGGGGGGTAGGGCTCTGTCTAACCCCACCGCAAATAAATGACCCACAAGGAAAACTCACCCACTTCTGCTGAGAGTTGCTTCACATTTTCTATGACTCCCACTAATGGTTGGCTTCCTTTATGAAAGGTGGGGAGGTTGAGTCCCATACATTAGAGGCTGAACGAGCAACTAAAGCCATCGATTGCCACATGGGAAGCGCAAATAAACAGGAACTCGGTGCCCAGGGCATGGCCTCCCCCAGGGACAGGCCCCAAGTGTGAGGTGCAGGAACAGAAGCAGGTTCTCCAGGACTTCCTGCTCCAGGCCTTCTTGCTAAAATGCGTTTCACCAATAACTCCGTGTCCTCTGGTCAGGCCCAGACTAGCAGCACCCGTGTGGGGACCCGCTGCTCGGTCCTCCTCTTCCTTCCCACTGGCAAGACAAGTCTTGGACCAGGGCAACTGTGTGCGGGCCTGACCAGAAGAAAGCGGGCAGGGCACGGAGGGGGCAGAGAGGGGGCAGGGAGGGGGCCTGGAGTGCTTCTTCACCTAGCACTGTAGGGGGCTTTGCAGTGTGCCTGGGGCGGGGATGGGCAGGGAAGGAGATGTCTGTGTGGGAGCCTGAATGATGAGAAGCTGGCCCTGCAGAGGAAACACTTTCCAGGGAGGAAGACTGGTGCGTGCAAAGGTCCTGAGGTCGGAGCAAGCACGGCATGTTCAACGTGCAGGTAAGTGAGCCCATGGCTGCGATGCGGGGCACAAGAGGGAGTGAGGCAGAATAAGAGCGGAGGAGGAATTCGATCCGAGTGTACAAAACTCCTGTAAACCCAGCAGGGCCTCGATCTTTCTCAGACCAAACTCAGGACACAGCACCTGGCATAAGGGTCCCCATATCCTAAGACTGACATGAACCTCTCTTCTCCTTTTCTGTCAGATCCTGACCTTGCAACCCAGAAACAAGAAAAGCAAGTCTGTGGCAGACCAGGTCACCCAGGGCAGGGCAGGCCAGGTCACCCAGGGGTAGGGAACACCGTGGCCTGCCTATGTCAGAGAGAGTCTGGCTCTGGGTAGATCCTGGGGTACTGCCCTCAGGGAAGAAAAGAGAGGGAGGAGCCGGGTGCGGTGGCTCATGCCTGTAATCCCAGCACTTTGGGAGGCCAAGGTGGATGGATCATCTGAGATCAGGGGTTGGAGACCAGCCTGGCCAACATAAAAAAACCCTGTCTCTACTAAAAATACAAAATTAGCTGGGTGTGGTGGTGCATGCCTGTAGTCCTAGCTACTCAGGAGGCTGAGGCAGGAAAATTGCCTGAACCTGAGAGGTGGAGGTTGTGGTGAGTCGAGATCACACCATTGCACTCCAGCCTGGACAACAAGAGTGAAACTCCCTCTGGGCCAGGTGCAGGGTGCGGTGGCTCATGCCTGTAATCCCAGCACTTTAGGAGGCCGTGGCAGGAGGATCACAAGGTCAGGAGTTCGAGACCAGCCTGGCCAACATGGTGAAATGCCATCTCTACTAAAAAAAAAAAAAATGGTAGGGTTTGGTGGCGTGCACCTGTAATCCCAGCTACTTGGGAGCCTGAGGCAGGAGAATCGCTTGAACACGGGAGGTGGATGTTGCAGTGAGGGAAGATCGTGCCATTGCACTCCAGCCTGGGTGACAAAGTGAGACTTCGTTTCAAATTTAAAAAAAAAAAAGAAAAGAAAAGAAAAAGAAAAGAAAAAGAAACTCCCTCTCAAAGAAACAAAAATAAAAGAGGGAGAAACCAAAGACTGGGGCCACCTCCAAGTCAAGTAAGTCCCTTACCGGGACTCATGAGGAAAAACACTAAGTGTTCCTCCAAAATCACTCCATCCTTGGCCAGGTGCGGCGGCTCACGCCTGTAATCCCAGCACTTTGGGAGGCCAAGGTGGACGGATCACTTGAGGCCAGGAGTTTGAGACCCCGTCTCTACTTAAAAGTACAGAAAAAAAAATTAGCCGGACGTGGTGGCGGGCGCCTGTAATCCCAGCTACTCGGGAGGCTGAGGCAGGGAATCACTTGAACCCAGGAGGTGGAGGTTGCAGTGAGTCAAGAACACGCCACTGCACTCCAGCCTGAGCAACAGAGTGAGTGAGTCTCTGTCTAAAAAAAAAAAAATCACTCCATCCTCTGGAACTGAAGCTGTGGGTACCCACATCCCCCTACACGCTGATTAGAGGGACGCCTTTGGAAAACCCATTTTCAATTATGTCCCAAAATGAGGTCTGCCTGTCACAGTGATTCACAAGAGAGTGCCACCTGGATGAGGAATTTTGTAATGTTTACTTGAAAGTTGCAGGAAAAGCACAAGTAGCGTATGCAACCCGTCCCCGGCTATGGCGACCCGTCCCCCGGCTATGGCGACCCAGCCCCCGGCTATGGCAACCCAGCCCCAGCTATGGCAACCCGTCCCCCAGCTATGGCGACCCGTTTCCCGGCTATGGCAATCCATTCCCCCGGCTATGGCAACCCGTCCCCCGGCTATGGCAACCCGTCCCCGGCTATGGCAACCCGTCCCCCGGCTATGGCGACCCGTTCCCCGGCTATGGCAACCCATCCCCACCCCCAGCTATGGCAACCCGTCCCCCGGCTATGGCAACCCGTCCCCTGGCTATGGCAACCCATTCCCCCGGCTATGGCGACCCGTCCCCCGGCTATGGCGACCCGTTCCCCGGCTATGGCAACCCATCCCCACCCCCAGCTATGGCAACCCGTCCCCCGGCTATGGCGACCCGTTCCCCGGCTATGGCAACCCATCCCCACCCCCAGCTATGGCAACCCGTCCCCTGGCTATGGCGACCCATTCCCCCGGCTATGCCTTAAAGTATGTGTTGGTATTTTAAGAGCACGTCAATGTTTAGGAAGCTGTTAAGAGAATCACAGGACAGACAGTTCACAGACACAGCCAAACACTGAAGAGTGGGTGGAGGAAAAAGTTGGGGAACACAGGTGGGAAGGAGGAACAAGCAGTGGGGAGGTTTGTGGCAGACGTGGGTCCCGCTCTGCGGGGCATGTCTTCTGCTAGCTGGGGAGGAGCAAGCCTTGCAGAAACCGTGTGGTGGGGACTGAGCACCCCCTTCTATTTCCAGCCATTGGGCAGCGACTCAGAGGTCACCAGCGTGGTAGGAGAGGTGGTCAGGAGCTCTGACTCTGAGCCCCTGGCGCTGGCCCAGCCCTCCCTCCCTCGTCTGGTCTGTCTCAAACCGCAGTGGGGCCCCTCCAAGGCCGCAGGGGTGCCAGGGACAGGGAGCAATGGAGACATCAGGAATGATGGAAGGAAGCTCACTGCCCTCCTCCCACCTCCAGGCTCCAAACCGAGAGACATGGAGGCAGGCACGTACCACAGACATGCTTGGGTGAAATGCATCATTCAAATAATAACCACTTTTTTTAAGGTAAAAGCCACTCAAAGCAGATTCCTACTAGACCGGACTTGTAGCGTCTGCTGCAGCATCGGGCCCGCCTCACCCTCCAGACTCTTCCACGCCAGCTGCATTTTACTGCATAGGTGACAGCGGTGACGACAGTGACCCCCAGACGTCCAGGACGGGGCAGCTGCCGGCTGCTCCAAACGGTCTCCTCTTCTCTCCCCCGCGCCCCGCCGGCATCCATGGTGGCAGTTTCCTTGAATGTGTCTCAGGGTTGACACAATGCAGTGCTTGCTTCGTTTCAAAGGCAGGTATACAAGACAGCGACATCACCTTCTCGGAGAGGGACAGCCTCAGGAGCAGGGCCAAGAGTGCCAGGGTTCTCAGAATGCCAAGTGGGTGGATCCCTGGAAAGCGCTTACAACACTCCTGGACACTGCATAGGGAAATCGTTTTTGGTTTTTTTTTGGAGACAGAATCTCTGTCACCCAGGCTAGAGTACAATGGTGCAATCTCGGCTCACTGCAACCTCCACTTCCTGGGTCCAAGAGATGGAGTTTTGCTCTTGTTGCCCAGGCTGGAGTGCAATGGTGCTGTCTTGGCTCACTGCAACCTCCGCCTCCCAGGTTCAAGTGATTCTCCTGCCTCAGCCTCCCGAGGTGCTGGGATTACAGGCAATTGCCATCACATCCGGCTAATTTTTGTATTTTTAGTAGAGATGAGTTTTTGCCATGTTGGCCAGGCTGGTCTCAAACTCCTGACCTCATGTGATTTGCCCACCTCAGCCTCCCAAAGTGCAGGGATTACAGGCATGAGCCACTATGCTCGGCTGAGTAGGGAGATTTTAATCGAGCCACCATCTCCTCCATCGCCATCACGAGCCCTGTCCTGGACACCATCGCTAAAGCTCTTTACCCTCTTGGCTCTGCCAGACTTCCTGACTGCCCTCAGATGCCCAGGCCAAATGAATAAAAAGTACTTTATGGGGCTGTGTGTAGTGGTGCACACCTGTAATCCCAGGCTGAGATGTGAGGATCACTTGAGCCCTGGAGTTTGGAATCAGCTTGAGCAACAGAGCAAAATCTCATCTCTACAATAATAAAAATTTAAAAATTAGCCAGTCATGGTGGTACGTGCCTGTGGTCCCGGCTACTCAGGAGGCTGAAGTGAGATCATTTGAGTCCAGGTCACGGCATCAGTGAGCCGGGATCCCACCACTGCACTCCAGCCTGGGCGACAGAGCAAGATCCTGTCTCAAAAATAAATAAATAAAAAAGGCCGGGTGCAGTGGCTCATGTCTGTAATCCCAACACTTTGGCAGGCTGAGGCAGGCGGATCACCTGAGGTCAGGAGTTCGAGACCAGCCTGACCAACGTGGTGAAACCCCATCTCTACTAAAAATACAAAAATTAGCCAGGCGTGGTGGCGAGCGCCTGTAATCCCAGCTCCTCAGGAGGCTGAGGCTAGAGAATTGCTTGAACCCGGGAGGTGGAGGTTGCAGTGAGCCGAGATTGCGCCATTGCACTCCAGCCTGGGCAACAAGAGTAAAACTCCATCTCAAAAAAGTTTTTTTTTTTTAAGCACTTCATGGCGTGGTGGAAAGTGAGTGTCAGGTTGGAAACCTCCCGTTCTGCTGTGGTGCTAATTAGCCCCATGGCCTCAGGCATATCTCACTCTCTGGGCCTGCCGTTCACTATGTACAAATGAATATGCTGGATGACATCTAAGGGACTTCTAGGGCTGACATTTTGGGACCTAAATTCCTGACAAACCAGTTCACTCAGTTTAAGTCTATACATTCCAAACAGAGATACTCCAGCTTAGGTCACATGTCTGCCTCCCTTCTTTGGGACCACAAGATAACCCCCTCCATATCGTTCCACACACACAACCTCAGATTTTGGCCAAAACGCACATTGCCAGGAACTCTGGAGAGGTATCCTGAAAAGGTGGCTGGTCCCCGGCTTCTCCCTGAGCTGGGCTCACATTTGGACTCCAACATGTGCTAACCTGCAAGGCAGATTTATGCCCAAGAACCAAGTCTCGAGTGCTTTCCATTTGACAGAAGGTGACTAGAGTCACACCATAAACCCTGGTCTAATATTTAACCCACTTTTGCTTCCAGGTGGCCTCTCCTTCGGGTTCCAGCCAGTTCTCCGGTAGCAGA
Organism: Aotus nancymaae; assembly: GCF_030222135.1. Lineage (NCBI taxonomy): Eukaryota > Metazoa > Chordata > Mammalia > Primates > Aotidae > Aotus > Aotus nancymaae. The sequence goes on along the minus strand of NW_026988414.1, from coordinate 2,293,326 downwards.
CACAGGATGTAGAATTCTCTTAGTTCTGCACTCTTGAGTTTCCGTGATGTTCTGTGAAATCAGGTGGCAGATGAGGGGCCCAAGGGACCCAGGCACTCCCCAGATCTGGCATGAGCCCAGTGTACGGCCGGCCTCCAATAAATCCTCACCAAATGGCTATAAAGTATTATTAGATAAAAGGCGCTCAGAAAGTGCTGAGTTGAATTTCAACCATTTAAGCCCCAGTACTACCGATGATGGGTTATTTTGGGCTGGGCGCAGTGGTTCACACCTGTAATCCCAGCATTTTGGAAGGTCGAGGCAGGTGGATCACCTGAGGTCAGGAGTTCAAGACCAGTCTGGCCAAGATGGTGAAACCCCGTCTCTACTAAAAATACAAAATTTAGCTAAGTGTGGTGGTAGGCGCCTGTAATCCCAGCTACTCGGGAGGCTGAGGCAGGAGAATCGCTCAAACTCGGGAGGAGGAAGTTGCAGTGAGCTGAGATCGTACTATTGCACTCCAGCCTGGGCAACAAGAGCGAAACTCCGTCCCAAAAAAGAAAAAGGATGATTGGTTGGTTGGAAATATCTTGGCACCGCCCGGGTCTATTGTCTCTCCCTGGCATGGTTTCAGCCAGTAAAAATAAACCAAGTGTCTGTAAGGCCACTTGACCGCTCCTATGCCACATGAAAGCTTGGCTACAGAAAACCTCTGCAGTCTGGAGGAGCCAAAACGCATCCTGTTGGTGGCTGCTGTGAGCTGGCCCCGGGTGACCCACCGTCCTGGCTGCTTGCTGCCTGAACAGCTCATCCCGTCCTTCTCCACTGTCCAGGAGGGACGAGACAAGCAGGAACAAGAGTCACCAATGGGAGTCATGTATGGAGGGGACTTTTGTTCATGCAAGTACAGCTAGTGCTTAGCACAGGGTCTTGGACATAGTAGGTGCTCATTAAAGGACAGACAGATTTCATATGAAGGATTTGAAAGGGTGAAATAGCAAGGAATTCCACTTCCTACATGACACGTCTGTAATTTTTTTTAAAAAACACAAGTGTGCATATTATTGTCAATGGCCAAGAAAAGCATAAGAAAACAACCCACAGGCTTTCTTTCAAGTGAAAGACATTTGTATTATTTAAATGACAGTGCCCCACCCATTTCCACCTGTGACGCAGGGGAATGTGTTGAGACCCGTGCGACGGTTTGTCTCCGGCCTCAGCCCGTCCAGCTCCCCATCCTCCCCACTTCCCCTTCAAGCTCCTCTGATGACCCCCAACCCCTGGAGTGCCGCCACCTCACTCTCCAGTTAGCTGGTGAAAAATGGCAGAGCAGAAACTGCCAAAAAATTTTAATATTGACTGTGATTATGTGAAATCAACATTTAGTCTCTGATGGGATTTTTTTTTTACAAAGCCACTTTTTTCAAGAATCTTTTTTTTTTTTTTGAGGTGGAATCTCACTGTATCCCCCAGGCTGGAGTACAGTGGTGCGATCTTGGCTCACTGCAACCTCTGCCTCCCCGGTTCAAGCGATTCTCCTGCCACAGCCTCGCAAGTAGCTGGGACTACAGGTGTGTGCCATATGCCTGGCTACATTTTGTATTTCTAGTAGAGACGGGGTTTCGCCATGTTGGTCAGGCTGGTCTTGAACTCCTGACCTCGGTGATCCTCCCACCTTGGCCTCCCAAAGTCCGGGATTACAGGCATGAGCCACTGCATCTGGCCAAGAACCATTTTTTGAGTAACATTTACCAACGTGGAAAGTGTTCGTGAAATAACGTTAAGAGAAAATCAGAACTCCAAATTGAATGTACCGAATGCATGCCTAATTTATGAAAAATATTTAGATACAGAAAACAAAGAGGAGAGAGATGCAAGCGCGAACCGTGACTAGAACTGTGAGTGGCGGCCGGGTGCGGTGGCTCACGCCTGTAATCCCAGCACGTTGGGAGGCCGAGGTGGGCGGATCACTAGGTCAAGAGATCGAGACCATCCTGGCCAACATGGTGAAACCCTGTCTCAAAAAATAAATAAATTATTTTCCTGTAGGCAAGCATAAGAAAAAAAAAAAGAAAAAATTAAATAATTAAATATATATATGTGTGTGTGTGCATATATATATACATTTTGTTATTTTGTTGCACCCTGCGGTTTTGCTCACACACAACCACAAAGACAAATGAAAGAGGTGTTGAGACCAGGTGCGGTGGCTCACGCCTGTAATCCCAGCGCTCTGGAAGGCTGAGGCAGACGGATCACCTGAGGTCAGGAATTTGAGACCAGCCTGGCCAACATGGTGTAACCCATCTCTACTAAAAATACAAACATTAGGCAGGTGTGGTGGCACGTGCCTGTAGTCCCAGCTACTCGGGGGGCTGAGGCAGGAGAATCGCTTGAACCCAGGAGGCGGAGATTGCAGTGAGCCATTGTACTCCAGCCTGGGCGACAGAGCAAGACTCTGTCTCAAAAAGAAAAAAGGAAAAAAGAAAAGAGGTGTCGAGGTCTTCTGTTCATAGCGCAGAAAGACCCCAAATGCCCATCGGGGGGGAATTGGTTAGAGAAGTTACAGGCCATACATTCAACAGAGTGCAGCGTGCTGGAGCACCAATACAGTGAAAGCAGCTCCTCTGTGAGCGGACATAGAACAATCTCTGTTGTCATATTAATAATAATTTTTTAAAAAGCACAGTACAGACCAGTGGATAAAGGGTGAGTCTATGGGGTAGAGCAGGAAAAGCGAAGCACACATGTTTGTAAATGCAGAAAGTCTCTGTGGGAAAACGCGTGGCCCCTGGCAGGAGGGTTTGCCCCTGGACAGTAGAACTGGGTAGTTAGTGCCTTGAGGTCAGAGGTAGGAGGGAGCCTGAATTTTCACTGAATATACCTTTCTCACTTTGTAACTGTGAGTCATGACCATGTCTTACAAAGTTTATTAGAAATTAAATCACTGAATAAAGTAAAACAGTCAGAGCAGAATAGGAACTCAGAAAACCTCAGCCCCTGGGAATCCTCCAACCCCCCACCCTGTGTGCAGAAGAAAGTCTGGAAGGGCAGGCCACGTCGAGGTGTGGCCAGGCGGGGGGCCTGAAGTACTTGCCTGAGGCAGCGCTCCACGTCGGGGTCGCCCCGGCAATACTGGAGGCCTCCATGTCTCAGGGCGTCCTCGGGGTTGGCAAAGGCCTGAAATACACCAATTGAGAGTCACTTCTCATGAGACGAATGGCCCAGTCACCTGGGGCTGTGTTTTGTCCGTGGCCAGAGTTCACAGCAGCAGGACAGAGGTGCAGTTACAAGTTACACGCACGCCCATCCAACCGTCATCCATGACTCCTACCCTGAGCCAGGGGCTGGGAGCTCACTGTGAAAAGGCCCCCCGGCCCTGCTTTTATGAAGCTCACAGTCTGATGGGGGAGTTGCCAATGAACCAGGGAAGGCCAGGAAGGTTTCACCTGGTAAGGAGAAGACAGGGCTGGCCTTGAGGACATTTACACGGGACCTGACCCAGTCCGAAGGTCTGAGAAGGCTTCTCTGAGGCAGTGACATGAAAGCTGAGGCTTAGGGCTGGGCGAGGTGGCTCACACCAGTAATCCCAGCACTTTGGAAGGTCAAGGCAGGAGAATCGCTTGAGCCCAGGAGTTCGAGACCAGCCTGGGCAACATAGCAAGACTCTCACCTCTAAAGCCAGGTGTGGTGGCTCATGCCTGTAATCCCAGCATTTTGGGAAGCCAAGGTAGGAGGATCTCTTGAGCCCAGGAGTTTGAGACCAACCTGGGCAACATAGTAAGACCCCATCTCTAAAACAAGCCAGGTACGGTGGCTCATGCCTGTAATCCCAGCACTTTCGGAGGCCAAGGCAGGTGGATCACTTGAGCTCAGGAGTTCAAGCCAGCCTGGGCAACATGATGAAACCCTATCTCTACAAAAAATTAGCTGTGTGTGGTAGTGCACACCTGTGGTCCCAGCTACTTGGGTGGGGGCTGAGGCAGGAGGATCACTTGAGCCCAGGAGGTTGAGGCCACAGTGAGTCGTGATCTCAAGGCTGCACTCCAGCCTGGGCCAACAGAGCCAGACTCTGTCTCAAAAAAAAAAATAAAACAAACAATCTGAGACTTGAAAGATGTGTTGACATGAACCAGATGAAGGAAGGGCTGGAACAACAACATTCAAGGCAGAAGGGACAGCATGTGCAAAGGCCCTGGGGCCGGAAGAAGCAGGGCATATGTGAAGAACAGAAAACAGGCACGCTGGAGCACAGAGGGCAAGGGACAGGGGCCCAAGATGAAGGTACAGGGATCATCGGGGGTCCTGGAGGAGCCTTAGGAATTTGGACCTTGCACTAAAAGCCATGAGAGAGTCTTGAGAGCCCCGGGCTGAAAACCCAGCTCCACGCTGATCAACCACAGGATCCTGAACTCTGCAAACTCAGGATAAATCACAGCTTATGTGCCATGTGACGAGGGAGAGGGAGACCTGGAGAAGCCACTAGGAGTGAGGAAGGAGACCCTTAATCACCCTTAAGCATCTGAGACCACCTCCCCCTTGACTTCCACATTGACCAGGTGCCACCTTTACTTAAACACAATCAAACCCCCACCTAAATCACTGTACCCTACCCTACTCCAGGGCCCAAGACCCTTTCACATGTAAATCCTAGAGTTGTGGACCCAAGACCCTTTCCCGTGTAATATCTAGAGTTGTTGGCCTTTATAAAGGCAGAGATTTCCTTTGTTAGATGAGCTTGGCTGTTAGGCAGCCATGCCACCTTGCTCCCGGCCAAATAAATCACCCCTTTCTTCCCAGTTCAGTGTTCAAGAGGTCTGTTTCCCAAGGCTGCTCCTGCTTCAGGATGACACTCAGCACAAGGAGGTGCTCAGTGAATCGTCACTTTCACTGGAAAGCAGAGACTTAAGGTCACACTGAGATCATCGGAGGTCCATGGCTCCTGTCCCAGTGTTCCCTGCTGGCGTCCAGGCAAAGCCAGACCCCACCAACCCCACAGTAGGGCCTGAATTTCAGCAGCACCTTTTCTAAATTGTTCAGCTGATGGCAAACGCTGTGCTTCTGACTCATGACTGTCCCCCAAGGACTGGTTTGTACTCCCTGGTGGGCCTGCCCTGCCCTACCCCAGAGGAGACTGCAGCTCAGATTTGCGAGATTGGAACCTTCACACACAAAATTCCTCTCTGCTGGCCCTTAAATCAGTGAATCACCAATGCCCATGGCCTCCTCCGTGAATCTGTGATAACTTTCAAAGGGCCTCAACACGGCCGGGCACAGTGGCTCACGCCTGTACTCCCAGCACTTTGGGAGGCTGAGGCAGGTGGATCACCTGAGGTTGGGAGTTCGAGACCGTGGAGAAACCCCGTCTCTACTAAAAATACAAAATTAGCCAGGTGTGGTGTCACACGCCTATGATCCCAGCTACTTAGGAGGCTGAGGCAAGAGAATCACTTGGACCCAGGAGGCGGAGGTTTGGATGGGCCGAGATCACGCCACTGCACTCCAGCCTGGGCAACGAGAGCGAGACTCCATCTCAAAAAAAAGGGGCTTTTGTCTGCAGTGTGTAGGATCCACTCTTTCCCTTGTTGGAAGTCTCGCTCCTGGCCTGCACTTCTGCCTTTACCAGAACATGGAATAGGCCCATCCTAAGGCCCAGTTAAAACAAAGTCCTTATTTCAAAAAGAAGACACAAGCCAGGGTCGACTGCCTAACTCAAATAGTAGGCTCCTGAGGACTTGCTCTGAGGAAAGAAACCCCTCTTTCCTGTCTCTTATCTCAAAGAAGGAGAACGTAAAAGCTGAGACATAGCAGGCATGAGGTCAGTGGCCTGGAGGTTAAAGATTAAACCCCCCCACCATTAAAATCTCAGGCGATCTTAAGGGTGGGGGCGATATGGAGAAATGCCCTGTATGGTTCCCATTCAATCTTGTCAAACCCCCACGGGTACTTCATCAATCAGGACCTCCTCACATGTACTTCCTAAAACTGTAAACCCAAGGTCCTTTCACATGTAATATCTAGAGTTGTGAGCCTGTATAAAGGCAGAGGTTTCCTTTGACGGACGAGCTTGGCTGTTAGGCAGTTATGCCACCTTGCTCCCGGCCAAATAAACCACCCCTTCCTTCCCAGTTCGGTGTTGGAGAGGTCTGTTTCTTGTGGCCGCTCCTGCTTCAGCTCCACACTGAAATGACCATCACAAAATAACTGCCTTAGGAGTCCACTGCCCATGGGATTGGTCCCTCTGCAGATAGAACTTGATACCAGTTAGCCAGGCCAGAGCCAGCTGCAGTGCAGACCAGGAGGCCCAATTGCGCTCCCTTGAAAGTGACCTGAGGCTGCTGTGCCCATGTTAATTTCAGTTACTTATAAGTCTTTTTTTTTTTGAGATGGAGTCTGTCGCCCAGGCTGGAGTGCACTGGCACAATCTTGGTTCACTGCAACCTCCGCCTACAGGTTCAAGCAATTCTCTGCCTCCGCCTCCCGAGTAGCTGAAATTACAGTCACCCATCACCATGCCCGGCTAATTTTTTGTTTTTAGTAGAGATGGGGTTCCACCATCTTGGCCAGGCTGGTCTTGAACTCCTGACTTAGTGATCTAGCTGCCTCAGCTTCCCAAAGTGCTGGGATTACAGGTGTGAGCCACCACACCCAGCCTGGAAGTCCTTTTTTTTTTTTTTTTTGAGACAGAGTCTCGCTCTGTAGCCCAGGCTGGAGTGCAGTGGTGTGATCTCCACTCACTGCAATCTCCACCTCCTGGGTCCAGGTTCAAGCAATTCTCCTGCCTCAGCCTCCCAGCTAGCTGGAATTACAGGAAGGCACCACCATGCCCAGCTAATTTTGGTATTTTTAGTAGAGACGAGGTTTCTCCACGTTGGCCAGGCTGGTCTTGAACTCCTGACCTCGTGATCTACCCACCTCGGCCTCCCAAAGTGCTGGGATTACAGGAGTGAGCCACCGTGCCCAGTACTTAAAAGTCTTAAGAAGAAACATTGATGAGGCGTTGCATTCTCCTGGCACTCCTGTCATGACCCTATTTATAGATGAGGACACTGAGCTCCCAGACTTGCCCAAGTCCCCAGGCTGGTGGGCGGAGAAGCCAGGGCCTGCGACTGTCACCTCCACCAAGTCATTCCTGGACGACACTGAGCACCCAGAGCAGAGATAAGAGGGGGCCACGTTGTCATGAGGAACACCTCAGGGTCAGCCCAAGGAGCGGGGGTTTTCTTCTGTGGTGTCCCTGCCAATCAGGCAGAAAGGCGCTGGGACAGGCTTGCCTCCTCCCCTCCCTGAATTCATATTAAAAGGAAATCATCGGCCAGGCGTGGCAATTCACGCCTGTAATCCTAGCACTTTGGGTGGCCAAGGCGGGTGGATCACCTGAGGTCAGGAGTTCGAGACCAGCCTGGCCAACATGGCAAAACCCTGTCTCTACTAAAAATACAAAAATTAGCCTGGTGTGGTGGCACACGCCTGTAATCCTAGCTACTCGGGAGGCTAAGGAAGGAGAATTGCTTGAACCCGGGAGGTGGAAGTTGCAGTGAACCGAGATTGTGCCATTGCACTCCAGCCTACGCAACAGGAGCAAGACTTCATCTCAAAAAAAAAAAAAAATTGAAATTGTTGCTGGGTGCAGTGGCTCACACCTGTAATGCCAGCCTTCTGAGAGGCCAAAATGGGAGGATCACTTGAGCCCAGGAGTTCGAGACCAGCCTGGGCAATCTGGCAAAACCCCACCTCTACCAAAAATAAAAATAAAAAATTAGCCGGGCATGGTGACACACACCTATAGTCCCAGCTACCTGGGAGGCTAAAGTGGGAAGATCACCTGAGCCTGAGAAGTTGAGGCTACAGTGAGCTATGATGGCACAACTGCACTCGAGCCTGGGACACAGAGCAAGACCTTGTCTCTAAAATAAATAAATTATATATATATATATACACACACATATATATGTGTGTATTTTTTTTTAAAGGGGCCTGGCACAGTGACTCAAGCCTGTAATCCCAGCACTTTGGGAGGCCAAGGTGGGCGGATCACAAGGTCCGGAGTTTGAGACCAGCCTGGCCAATACGGTGAAATCCTGTCTCTTACTAAAAATACAAAAATTAGCTGGGCATGGTGGTGCACACTTGTAATCCCAGCTACTTGGGAGACTGAGGCAGGAGAATTACTTGAACCCGGGAGGCAGAGGTTGCAGTGAGCTGAGATCCCACCACGGCACTCCAGCCTGGATAAGAGTTTTGAGACTCTGTCTCAAAAAAAACAAAAAACAAAAAAGGAACCCCAGCCTCCAAGACAGGATGTGGGCTCCAAAGCTGGACACTAGAGTTCAAACCCAGCTGTGTGACCTCCACGAGTGATGTCTCCTCTCTGAGCCCTGGTTCCTCACCTAGAAGACAAGATGACCATGGTGCCTCCCCTGCTCCCCAGGGCTGTGGTGAGGATCTCAGGCTCAGCTCTGGGCCACATTTATCCTCCGGGAAGGATTCAGTGAGTGAATGCAGCTGTTCTGCTTGATGCCCAGATCCCACATCCCAGGACCAGCCAAGGCAGGGAGAATTCAGAAGCCATCGGCGTGCCGTGGCCTCTGGGCGTCCTATCACTTGGGCAGCTGCCCTGCCTTTAATCCTGCCTGTACCTGCAGCAGGGCCTGAGCCTGGCTCTCGGCCAAGATCCTCACTCCCCAGGATCCACCCGCATGCGGTGCCGGAGCCAGCCTCGTCTCAACTTTGAACTGGACACAGGGGAAGACAGAGGCAGGAAATCATTGCTCTATTAAAATACCCAGGAAGGAAGCAACAGGTGCCCGGGCCCTTTCTGCATTCTGCCACCAGGACAGCCGACGAGCTCAGCCTATGACTTTTCAGACTCACCGTCCAGTGTGGCAGACGCCGCTGGAATTTTTTTTTTGAAGAAGGGGCCGGGTCCAGCTCTGGGACTCCTGATTGTTGTTTTGGTTCAGGGGCTCGGATTAGTGGGGAAATTCCTCCCTGAACACCCCGATGGTGCCCGGCTGAGAGCTGGCCTCGGGAGGCTGCAGTGGGCTTGTCAGTGACATCTGCCAGGAATTGGGAATTTCCACTTAAATGTTTCTCGGACTCCTGTTTTGCCGGTTCCCACTCCACCCAGATATCAGATCTCCCGTGCCGGAAAGCCACCAGGCTTTGTGCTGTCGCGCTCCCACACGCCACCCTCCAGAACCTGCTTCTCTCAGAGACACTCGCCGGCTCTCCCCGTGCAAAGAACTCAGCCTGGTGGCATGGCAAGCGAGTAAGTACGTGCTCTTGAGCCAGAGAGGAGAAGGTGAAGGCCTTGCTGACCCACGGGGCTGGCAGGGAGGCACCCGGGGGGCTAGAAGAGGTGCCCAGCTCCAAGCCCTGCACGCACCTTGGCCATGTTTCCGATCCCAGGGCTTTCCTGGCAGGGCATCGAGGGAAGCGAGGACGACCTGGGCCGGGGCCCCCAGGGCGGCACGTACCTTCTTCCGCAGCCTCACTTGGCCCGTGATGATGGCCACCACATACATCTTGATGACCAGCAGCGTGCTGCAAAGCAGGAAGGCAGGGAGGGCCGGGCTGCTCATCGCCAGGCTGTGGGCAGGCATCTCTGGTCAGCGCAGCTCAACTGTGGGTGTGATCAGCTCGACGGAGGAGCAGCCTGCGGGGAAAGCAAAGTGGGCGGAGAGCCTTTTGCAGTCAGCACGGCCAACGCCCCGCCCCACGACTGGCAGGGCTCCCTTCTGTGAAGAGAAACAAAAGCAGTCCCTGGAGCTCCAAGAAGCAGAGAGCCCCGGTGTGTCCCGGACCCAGCCCCTGGCTCTGGACCCCTCCTCCCTGGCAAATCATCACTTTCAAATCTGTTTCAAAGCTACTTCCTTATCTGTAGTATGGGAGCGTGTGGTGGTGCCTGCCTTCTGGGGGAATGACAAGGCTGGGCACCTGGTGGGACCTCCGCACGTGGTATCACTGCTTCCTGCTCACCTCCCTCAGGGTCAGGGTAGGTGGTGGGCATGAGAACCACGCCACACGCCCCTCACTCAGCCTGGACACTGGAGCTGCAGCCACATCTACAAGGACATTGCCATGTGGCAGGCTGAAAAACCCCCTCCATCCCCATCAACATCCACGTCCCAATCCCTAGAACCCGTGACTGTGACTTTCTGTGGCAAAAGGGACTTTTCAGATGGGACTTAGTAAGGATCTTGAGATGGGAGAGATGATCCTATTTTATCTGGGTGAGCCCAGTATAATCAGAGGAACCCTTCCAAGAGGGAGGCAGTAGAATTAGAGAAAATATATAAAAACAGACGCAGAATTAAGAGAGGAGATGAAAGGACAGTGCAGGAGTCAGACAGGAGAGATGCTACCCTGCTGGCCTTGAGGATGAAGGAGACCATGGCCCAAGAAATACCAGTGGCCTCTAGAAACTGGAAAAGGGGACCGGGCTCGGTGACTCACGCTTGTAATCCCAGCACTTTGAGGGCCGAAGTGGGCAGGTCACGAGGTCAAGAGATCAAGACCATCCTGGCCAACATGATGAAACCCCATCTCTACTAAAAATACAAAAATTAGCCGGGTGTGGTGGTGCGCACCTGTAGCCCCAGCTACTCAGGAGGCTGAGGCAGGAGAATCGCTTGAACCCGGGAGGCAGAGGTTGCAGTGAGCTGAGATCACGCCACTGTACTCCACCCTGGCGACAGAGAGAGACTCCGTCTCAAAAAAAGAGAAAAAAAGAAAGAAACTGGAAAAGGGGACGAAATGAACTCTCCCCTGAGCCTCCAGACATAATGCAGCCCTGCCCACACTTTGATTTTAACTCTGTGAGGTCCACGTCAGGCTTCATCTGCCAGAGCAGATCTCCCCACTGCACTCTAGCCTGGATGATGGACCAACACAGAGAATGAAGCTGTGTCGTTTTAAGCCATTAAGTCTGTGATAATTTGCTATAGCAGGGAGGGGGAACCAGCACGTGGCTCCACTGACTTCCTGACCATCACTTGACTTTTCTGGGACTCTTTCCCCAGGCAAATGGTTTGATTCTTCATCATGAGATCTCCCCAAAAGACCCAATGACTCTTTGGTAGAAAGCCTGAATGGGCCTGGCACCGTGGCTCACACCTGTCATCCTAGCATTTTGGGAGGCCGAGACGGGCAGCTTGCTTGCACTCAGGAGCTCAAGACCAGCCTGGGCGACATAGGGAGACTCCATCCCTACAAACAAATTTAAAAATTAGCCGGGCATGGTGGTGCTCGCCTGTGGTCCCAGCTACTCGGGAGGCTGAAATGGGAGGATCACCTGAACCCGGAAGGCTGAGGCTGCAGTGAGCCATGATCTCCCCACTGCACTCTAGCCTGGGTGACAGAGAAAGACCCTGTCTCAAAACAGAAAGCAGAATCAATGGTTTGTGTCCTAAGATTCTTTAAATTCCTCACTTCAAAATCCTCACCTGGCCAGGCACGTTGGCTCACACCTGTAATCCCAGCACTTTGAGAAGCTTAGAGGAGTGGATCACCTGAGGTCAGAAGTTCCAGACCAGCCTGGCCAACATGGAGAAACCCCCCGTATTAAAAATGCAAAAATTAACCAGACGTGGTGGCAGACACCTGTAATCCCAGCTACTTGGGAGGCTGAGGCAGGAGAATCGCTTCAACCTGGGAGGTGGAGATTGTAGCAAGCCAAGATCATGCCACTGGACTCCAGCCCGGGCGACAGAGCAAGGCTCCGTCTCAAAAAAATCCTCACCTTGCTGCATCGTGCCCCCTTCCCCAGGTTCTGGGCAGGACCTCTACAAGGGCAGGGATCTTGTACATGGTTCTTGCTCATTTATTTTTGCCAACACTTTGGCTTTGCTGAGACGTACGCTGGGGAAGCTGGGCAAAAGGGAAAGGAAAAAGCCAGTCTCCCGTGCCTGCTGCACTCTTGGGTTTGACCGGGTGCTTAGGGACCGCACCTGCTCAGAGGGACAACTGTGTCAGTCCAACCTATGCCCCAAAGCCCCAGAGATCAAAGGGAAGATTAACCAGAGCCAGATTTAGCCGGCTTCGAATCCCAAAGCCAGCCCTCAGCTGCGGTTCTGTGGCCTTGGGCAGACAGTTTCCCCCTCTGAACTGGTTTCCTCAGCTGTAAAATGTAGCTGACCCTAAGTGACTCCCCACTGCAGTTGTGGGAGCTAAAAGGAGTCTCATCTATCAGTCACAATCATTAAGCCCCTGGCACACAGGTAGCCCTCCGTTCAGTATCAGCCTCTGAGCTTCAGGTTCCTCCTGCTCAAAGCGAATAATGATCCCTCCCTAGCAAGGTTGTCAGAAGAAAGACTTATAGAAAACCCTGCCCTCGCTGCTAGGGGAGGTGGGTGGGAGGAAGGTGGGGGTGGCTCCTTGCCCATTTGCTGTGTGCCAAGCAGTCCTTTATCCAAACAAAAGATGTGCTTGATAAACTGGCTCCCATGGTTCTAAAGCGTGGGGAACTGCCAGGCCAGGCTGTCCCAATCTCGCAAGATAAATGATAAGTCACCGTACCATCAGGGACGGGACATGGAACATACGAGATGTCCTGAGACACATTTTATCTCTGTTGTATGTCAGAGGAGCTGTGCAAGCTCGTTTCTTGCTGGTATTTCTGTCGGAGAAGAGAAGACATCTGCCTCTCTTGTCCCCAGCCCGAGGAAACCCCTGCAGATAGCTACCTTCCTTGTCAAAAAGCTCAGTTATGAGGTTGGGGTCTGGTGGCTGCACCACTCCCAGAATCATGGACCAGACACAGCCCAAGAGCGGCCCTTCGGTTGCCCTGCTTGGACTAGGGAGCCTGGCTCTTCTCTGCTTGGTCTTCTGAAGTAACAAGATAGAAAGCAGAGGCTGGGAAAACCAGCGTGGGGCGAAGAGCAGACGGTCAGCTTTTGCTCCCTTGAGCTGAAAATCAGAGAGACTTGGCCAGGCACTGTGGCTTGTGCCTGTAATCCCATCACTTTGGGAGGCCGAGGCAGGTGGATCACTTGAGGTTGGGAGTTCGAGACCAGCCAGATCAACATGGAGAAACCCTGTCTCTACTAAAAATACAAAACTACCCGGGCATGGTGGCACATGCCTGTAATCCCAGCTACTCAGGAGGCAGAGGCAGGAGAATCGCTTGAACCTGGCAGGCGGAGGTTGCGGTGACCTGAGATCACCCCATTGCACTCCAGCCTGGGCAATAAGAGTGAAACTCTGTCCCATCTCAAAAAATGAAAAAAGGCAATAAGAGAGACTCTGTAGGGGACTATGACTGATGGGCGTGACCTCAAGGTAGGAAATTTTTCCTCACTGTCTACTGATATGAACCTGCTAAGCCAGGGCCTACCAAGGAGGGCACAATCTCTGATATTTGGCCAAGACGTTCCAGGAATCTGCTCTTGGCCAAGGGAAGCTGCTGTTGTGGTTTTGGGGTCATGGTGATGGTGGTGTCACTTCTCTCTGAGCTTCCATCTCTTTGCCTGTAAGATGGGCTTGGTGTCTCCTGCCTGCAGAGGGTAGGGGACAGGAGATGGCGTGTGTACAGGTCTGGGGCTGGGGGACACTCACTGTGGCCTGGTCCTGAGGCCCACAGGAACCACAGCAGTGTACCCATACCAGTGAGGATAAAAGAAGCCCCTGGAAATATTTTACATCTTGTCCTGGGTGGTGATTACCCAGGTGGATACATATGTCAAAAGTCACTGAGATGGGCTGGACCCGGTGGCTCACGCCTGTAATCCCAGCACTTTGTGAGACCAATACAGGTGGATCACTTGAGGTCAGGAGTTTGAGACCAGCCTGGCCAACACAGTAAAACCTTGTCTCTACCAAAAATACAAAAATTAGCCAGGCATGGTGGTGTGTGCCCATAATCCCAGTTATTCAGGAGACTGAGGCAGGAGAATCGCTTGAACCCAGGAGGTGGAGGTTGCAGTGAGCCAGGACCGCACCACTGCACTCCAGCCTCGGCAACAGAGCAAGACTCCGTCTCAAAAAAAAAAAAAAAGTCACTGAGATATGTCTTCAAACCTTTTTACTTGATTTTCTTTGACACACGAACGTGAAAGTTCTTCTTATCCCCATTCTACAACCCTGAGCAGAGGCGCTGCCCTGTCAAAAGCCATCCTGTGGCTTAGTCCAGCGCCCTTCTTGGCATTTCCTGAGGATCAGAAACCAAGCTCTTTACGCTGGCTGATTGTCCCTAACATCAGAGGAGGCTTAGAGGGAGGAGGAAGTGGCCCTGCCTCGCTGCTGGTTCCTGACTTTTGGGAGTATTGCTAGGCTTTCTGTAACCAGTGATGGGGAAATAAATGCACAGTGATTTTTTTTTTTCTTTTTTTTGAGATAGAGTTTCACTCTGGTTGCCTAGGCTGGAGTGCAGTGGCATGATCTCCGCTCATTGCAACCTCCACCTCCCAGCTTCAAGCGATTCTCCTGCCTCAGCCTCCGGAGTAGCTGGGATTACAGGCGTTCGTCACCACACCTGGCTAATTTTTGTATTTTTAGTAGAGACGGGGTTTCTCCATGTTGGTCAGACTGGTCTCGAACTCCTGACCTCGTGATCCGCCCACCTCGGCCTCCCAAAGTGCTGGGATTACAGGTGTGAGCCACCGTGCCTGCTCACGGTGATTAAAAAAAAAAATGTGGCCGGGCGCAGTGGCTCATGCCTATAATCCCAGCACTTTGGGAGGCCAAGGCGGGTGGATCACGAGGTCAAGAGATCGAGACCATCCTGGTCAACAAGGTGAAACCCCGTCTCTACTAAAAATACAAAAATTAGCTGGGCATGGTGGCGCGTGCCTGTAGTCCCAGCTACTCGGGAGGCTGAGGCAGGAGAATTGCTTGAACCCAAGAGGCGGAGGTTGCGGTGAGCCGAGATCGCGCCATTGCACTCCCAGCCTGGGTAACAACAGCAAAAACTCCGTCTCAAAAAAATAAATAAATAAAAATTTAAAAAAAAAAAAAAGTAACTGAAGTGACTCAGACTTGCACCATAGTCATGGCTGCGGCACCAGCCCTCATTAAGAGAGTTGTGTTTGCGAAATGTGGTGTGTGGTCTGCAGGCACAGCGCTGTGCAAACCTACATCCGCGAGTCCTTTCCATGGCTCTGCAGCGACCCCCCTTCCCCCTGCCCAGACAAAAACCCCTGGACTTCCCTTAGGATGAGCAACTCAGTGAGGCTCCTCTCTCTAAGTTCCTCTGATGTCACAATTAGCCAGCGTGAAGTCAATGAAGGATTGTTGATTTTGTCTGCCAGCTCACCTCTCCCTCCTGCCTTCTGGGAAATCATACCCTTTTTTTCAGGGACTGTACTCCTTTTGACAATGATTCTTTTTTTGTTGTTTGTTTTTTTCAAGACGGGATTTCACCATTTGGGCAGGCTGGTCTCAAACTCTTAACCTCAGGTGATCCGCCAGCCTCAGACTCCCAAAGTGCTGGGATTACAGGCGTGAGCCACCGTGCCCGGCTCCTGACAATGATTCTTTTTTTGTTTTTTTTTAAAGATGGGGTTTCACCCTTATGGCCAATGATTCTTACGGCTTCGCCAACAGGAGCCCCCCATCCTTTTGGTAGTCATAGCCATGTGACCCAGGCCAGCCAATCACAAAGTTACTGGCATCTGGCCCCGCTAGGGGCTAATCAGATAATTTTCCCAGGAGTTTCTATTCTAACACTGATAGGGAGATCCCCTCCCCCCCCCCACCCCCGCCGGCCTTGGTTCTAGGATCTTGCTGGGCTACGGGGTGGGGTAAATCTGAAGCTGTGTGCAGCCATGCCCCCTTCCCACGTGAAGGCAGCCTGTATCCAGCAGGAGAGAATGAGGCCCCAGCCTCTGACTCAGCCGAGCCTAGAAATCTGGGATTTTTCTTTGTTGTTTATAAAAAAACATCAGTCAAATCACTTCCTTCCTTTTCAGCAGATACTGCAGTGGCTCCCATCTGGCTCAGAATAAAAGCCAGCCTCTGGACCACGGCCCATGGTCCTGTCCTGGTTGTCCCCATTTCTCTTGGAACGCCTCTTTTCTTCCGCCCCCTCACTCACTAAGCCCAGCCACGCTGCCTTCCGTGCTGGTCTCAACCCTGTCAGACACAGTCCTGCCTCTGGACCCTTGCTGGGGCCGATCTCCCCCAGGCTTCCACGTGGCTGACATGTCATTTCCTTCAAATCGTGGTTTGAATCTCAGCTTCTCCATCAGGCTCGTCTTGGCCACCTTATCTGTTCATCTGTTCTGAAGTCTGCCCCGGCCTGAGGCCACTTCTCTGCCTCTACTTTTCTTTCCGTAGCAGCGCATATCACCCACTAACACAACATCAATTTTTTTTTTTTTTTTTGAGGCGGAGTCTTGCTGTGGCTGAACCTCAGCTCACTGCAACCTCCATCTCCTGGGTTTAAGTGATTCTCCTGCCTCAGTCTCCTGAGTAGCTGGGGGACTACAGGCGCGCACCACCACACCCAGCTAATTTTTGTGGTGGTTTATTTGTTTTTTTGTTTCTGTGTTTTTGAGAGATGGAGTTTTGCTCTTGTTGCCCAGGCTGGAGTGCAGTGGCGCAATCCCGGCTAAGTGCAACCTCTGCCTCCCGGTTTCAAGCGATTCTCCTGCCTCAGCTTCTCAAGTAGCTGGGATTACAGGCATGCGCCACCATGCCCGGCTAATTTTGTATTTTTAGTAGAGACAGGGTTTCTCCATATTGGCCAGGCTGGTCTCGAATTCCTGATCTCAGGTGATCCACCCGCCTCAGCCTCCCAAAGTGCTGGGGTTACAGGCATGAGCCACTGCGCCTGGCCTAATTTTGTATTTTTAGTAGAGACGAGGTTTCTCCATGTTGGCCAGGCTGGTCTTAAACTCCTGACCTCAGGTGATCCACCTGCCTCGGCCTCTCAAAGTGCTGGGATTACGGGCATGAGCCACTGTGCCTGGCCTCACATTATCTAACTTAGCCTTACTGCCTAACATCTGTGCCCCTGGGGCAGGGCTCTTGGATCACCCATGAACCACGGGCACCAGTATTGTGCCTGCCGTATAGCCACAACCACAATTTGTTAAATTGAACTGAATTAAGCTAATCTGGTTTGGATTTCTCTCCCTTATAAACAAAAGAATCTACACTGACATAAATGAAAACCTCCACTTCTCTTCCAGGAGCTTGGCTCTGGGTCCTGAAGCTTGACCCTGGGTCCTGACTCCTGCCTGCCTACTTCCTGGAACAACCGGGGGACGGTGGCGGGGGGCGGGGGGGATTCCTGGCTGACCTGTCTTCTGATGGGGAGAGAGCCAGGAAAGAGGCCTGTGTGTCTCCGAGAGGGGCTGGCTGCTGGGCAGGCTGGGATCAGAACAGGGCCACCGAGGCATTGCCGCAGCACACCCGCCTTTGGTAACCATTCCGTTGGGACTGGAAAAGACTGTGCATTTCAAATTTATTTTGCATATTGACACCACAGACACCCATCCAGGAGTGAAGAACACAGAAGCTGACATTTATTGATGAGTGGTTAGGACTGGAAGCTGCCTGTTAAGGAACCACTAATTGGCCAGGCGCGGTCGCTCACACCTATAATCCCAGCACTTTGGGAGGCAGAGGCGGGCACGAGATCAGGAGTTTGAGACCAGCCTAGCCAATATGGTGAAACCCTGTCTCTACTAAAAAATACCAAAAAAATAGCCGGGAGGGTGGCAAGTGCCTGTAATTCCAGCTACTTGGGAAGTTTAGGCAGGAGAATCGCTTGAACCCGGGAAGTGGAGGCTACCAGTGAGCCGAAATCGTGCCACCGCACTCCAGCCTGGGCGAAAAATCGAGACACCATCTCAAAAAAAAAAAAAGACAGGGCATCCACCCAGTGGAATATTACTCAGCCATAAAAAGAAATGGAACCTGACCTGTGCTGTGACGTGGCTGAACCTGGAAAACATGATGCAAAGGGAGAGAGGCCAGACACAAAAGGTCACTTTTTTTTTTTGAGACGGAGTCTTGCTCTGTTGCCCAGGCTGGAGTGCAGTGGCGCCATCTGGGCTCGCTGCAACTTCCGCCTCCTGGGTTCAAGCGATTCTCCTGCCTCAGCCTCTGGAGTAACTAGGCCTACGGGCGCGCAGTCACATGTTTGATGAGGATTCCACGTATATAAAACGTCCAGTATAGGCAAATCTTTAGAGAGAAAGCAGGGGGGAGGCGGGGTGGGGAAACGGGAGTGACTGCTTCATGCATATGAAGGTTTCTTCTGAGATGATGAAAACATTCTGGAAATGGCTGGTAAAGACAGTTGCAAAATGTGACTGTACTAATGACACAGAATTACACACTTGAAAATGGTTTGGGTTATGTTAAGAAAAAAGACAAACTGGTCTTCTGTCTTATTCATGGCCGAATTTACAGTGCCTAGCGTGGTGTGTGCCCAGAGCTGAGCTGTGCTTGGTAAATATTTGTGAAGAGACAGACAGCCTGAACGTGCGCGTTAGGTGCGGGGGAATTCCTGCAGCCGACTGTGATGCCGTCCTCTCTTTCTGTCTCTGGAGAGACAGACACACTTTTGGCTGCTTGAGCTCTGACCACAGTGCAGCAGCCCCTGATGGAGCCCATCTGCTGCTCCCTGGACTCTGGGCCTCTCATCCCACAGCTGATGTGCGGGGCTGTGGTCAAACCAGGAGCATTTCCTGGCTGTGGCTCACAGGACAGGCAGATGGGGGAGGAGGTAGAGGAGAAATGTTTGTCTCAGCACAAACCACTGCCATTTCCAGGGAAGCTGCTGTCACTCTGAGTGTGGCTTGAGGCAGAGGCTCTGGGGTCAGAGGGAGCCAAGACTCTCCCATGCCCAGCTGCCCCTGCATTAATTAGGCACAGATAGTCTCGTGCACGCACACACACTGCCCACGGATACTGTTTTCCCACGACTGCAGAGGAGATGGGCAATTCCTGTGTGCAGCTCTCAGACGCATCAGGGACCCATTTCCTAGGAGCCCGAGCCAGGGAGCTCTGCATTCCTCGGGTTGGACTCAGCCAGTGATTAGCTCCTGGGAAGTTGGCTGGAGTTTTCAAACACAGAAATGATGGGAACTGCTCCCACTTTTTCAGTAGCCTCCAAGCCCAAAACAACCTCTATCACACAAGCATCACCACCCCTTTCCCTGAGGGCCTTGGACACGGGACAGAATTTTATGACTGGTTTGTGGTTTTTTGTGTGTTTGTTTTGTTTTGTTTTTGAGATGAAGTCTTGCTCTATTGCCCAGGCTGGAGGCTGGAGTGCAGTGGCACGATCTTGGCTCACTGCAACTTCGCCTCCTAGGTTCAAGCAACTCTCCTGCCTCAGCTTCCCGAGTAGCTGGGATTACAGGTATGCGCCACCACGCCCCACTAATTTTTTTGTATTTTTAGTAGAGATTGGGTTTCACCATGTTGGCTAGGCTGGTCTTGAACTCCTGACCTCAAGTGATCTGCCTGCCTCAGCCTCCCAAAGTGCTGGGATTACAGGCGTGAGTCACCACGCCTGACCGACGGGTTTTTATTAATCATCCAAATATGCCAGATGCTGCAATTGTCAAGGGGGAAATGTGTGCGTCTTCTTTTACTTCTGATACAAGGGTCATCTCTGCAACTTGCTGATGGCCCCTCTCAACTGCAACCTTTCCAGGCCAGGGGAACTCATTACTTTACAGTAATAGTAATAACAACAACATATGGCCAGGCGCGGTAGCTCACACCTGTAACCCCAGCACTTTGGGAGGCCAAAGTGGGAGATCGCATGAAGTCAGTAGTTCAAGACCAGCCTGGGCAACATGGCGAAACCCCATCTCTACTAAAAATACAAAAATTAGCTGGGCATGGTGGCAGGTGCCTGTAATCCCAGTTACTCGGGAGTCTGAGGCTGGAGAATTGCTTGAACTCAGGAGGCAGAGGTTGCAGTGAGCCAAGATTGCACTCCAGCCTGGGCAACAAGAGCAAAACTCTGCCTCAAAAAAAAAAACAAAACAGCAAACAACGGATGTTATTTGCTAGGCAGCTCCTATTGGCCAGATACCCTTTAAGTGCTTTATATTTTATCTTCAGCATCATCACCCAGTACTGTAGAGCATAATCAGGCCTACTTAACCAAGGGAGAAACAGGGTCAAGCTAGTGAATGACCTTATCTGAGATCACAGATGTGGACAGAGATGTAGCTGGCTCCAGCCAGAGCCCAGGCTCTTGACCCCCAGGCAGAGCTGAGGTTTGAGTTTAAGCCAGCTGTTCCCTTCTTGCACAACTTTCCATGTTCCAAATTCTTCAAGATTCTTTCCTTATGCTGAGCTGGATCTGCCCTTTAGGGCCACAGAGAACACACACAAATACACACACACACACACACACACACATAAACACACACTCAATTGCTTTTCCTCTCCACTGCCCTTCAGAAATTGGACACCACCCAGTTCACCCAAAATCTTGTCTTCCAGGCAAAACAACAGCCGCCCCGTTCACTCACCCTTGGAGCTCAGGTTTCCCAGCTCCTGTAACCACTGGTTCCTTGCAGTTTGTAAAGGTCCCTCTTAGAGGGGGCTTATCCCATGGGCTGCTGACTCAGCTCAGACTGCAGGGGGCCTCCTCTATCCTTTGCTGGGAGCCCCTCACTGCTATAAGCAGAGGAAGAAGTCCAGTGCAAAATGAAAATGCAAACCCCTTGTTCAAAAATTGTTCAGAACTTCAGAACAGGGACAGAGAACATTAAAGCAAGCCTGGGGGGGGTCCTTCTTCTTGTGGGCCCTGCGTGACTGCAGGAAGCCAGCCCAAATTCCAAGCTCAGGATGACTCAGCATAGGGTGAGTAAGGAAGGCATGTCCTACTCAAAATCCACACAAGGACAACATCTGAGATAGCTGAAGATGCCATCGGCTTGACAGGGCCTCTCATGATATAGCAAATGCCAACATTTTATTATGAATGATAACATGAGCAGTAAATAGCAGCTAGCATTTTTTAGTGCTGTGCTTCCCCCCAGCCAAGAAACATGTAATTAGTATCATTATTTTTTGAGATGGAATCTCGCTCTGTTGCCCAGGCTGGAGTGCAGTGGCACAATTTTGGCCCACTGCAACCTCTGCCTCCCGGGTTCAAGCGATTCTCCTGCCTCAGGCTCCCAAGTAGCTGATACTACAGGTGTAATATCAGCTGTAATTTTATTAGAGACAGGGTTTCACCATGTTGGCCAGGCTGGTCTTGAACTCCTGACCCCAGGTGACCTGCCTGCCTTGGCCTCCCAAAGTGCTGGGATTACAGGCATGAGCCACTGCACAAGGCCTAATTTTTGTATTTTTAGTAGAGACAGGGTTTCACCATATTGGCCAGGCTGTTCTCGAACTCCTGACCTCAGGTGATCTGCCTGCATTGGCCTCACAAATTTCTGGGATTGCAGGTGGGAACCACTGCGTCTGACCCTGAGGACCCCATTTCTCGAGGCTCCTAGGCTCAGAAGAACTTTTGGCTTCACCTGTCCCCACCTCTGGCCAGGTGGCATCTTAACTTCCAGCTCAAAGGAACTGTTGTTGTGTCTCCTGCCAGAAGCACTGCTCCCTCTGGAACTAAGATCTTCTTTATTTATTATTATTATTTTTTTAGAGATGGGGTTTCATGGTGTTGGCCAAGCTGGTCTCGAACTCCTGACCTCAGGTGATCTGCCCGCCTTGGCCTCCCAAAGTGCTGGGATTACAGGTGTGAGCCACCGCACCTGGCCTAGATTACTTATTGCTACCAAAACTTGTTGCTCACGAGGTCCAATCAGAATAATGTCATCAGGTCGGGTGCGGTAGCTCACACCTGTAATCCCAGCACTTCGGGAGGCTGAGGCGGGCAGATCAGTTCAAGTCAGGATTTCGAGACCAGCCTGGCAGGCAGGGTGAAACCCCATCCCTACTAAAAATGCAAAAATTAGCTGGGCGTGTTGGCTCGCACATGTAGTCCCAGCTACTCAGGAGGCTGAGGCGGGAGAATTGCTTTAACCTGGGAGATGAAAGTTGCAGTGAGCTGAGATCGAGCTGCTGCATTCCAGCCTGAGTGACACAGCAAGACTCTGTCTCAGAAAGAAAAAGAAAAAGAAAAAAGAATGTCATGAATGTAATGGATCGGTGTGGTATTTTGTGTAAGATTATGCTAACTAGATTATGACGCAGGGTTGGAGAGGTGACGTGCCCCAATAGGACAGTGAAGGTGCATCGCTGGCCTTGCCGGCTAAAAACAAACTGCCTCTGGCGGCCTTCCGGACAGGAATGCAGAAAAAGGCACTTGCTAGGCCGATAGCTGCTACCAGGTACTGGAGGATGTGTTAATTCGCTCAAGCAATAAAACCACAGCGGTACAGCAGCTGCAATTGGAGTAACCAAATATCTGGTTAAATGTATAATAATCCACTGTCATTCTCCAAGATCCGTCTGTCTTCTGCACAGGACAAATAGGAGGGTTGAATGGGGAAGTGGGGACCCTACATCTTTTGAGTCCTTGATGGTGGCACTCATCTCTGCCATCCATCCAGGAATAAAGTGCTGATTTTGATTTACTAGGTAGAGGCAGTTCAATGCCTTCCACTTGACTTTTCCCACCTTCAGGAAATCAACGTGGGATTCTGCCAGCTGCTTGTATGTCTATTCCAAGTATGCATCTGGAGCTGGGAAAATAGCCACAGGATGGGCTTGGGGGCCCACTGGACCCATGGTGAGATGGACTTGAGCTAAAACTTGTGGATCACGTGACCGTCATAAACCCCCTGCTCTGACTAGAGGGCCACAGTGACATGTGAGATCTCCTGGCGTCAGTAACAGTTCAGAGCCGGTGTCCAGTAGTCTCTGAGAGATCTGATTATTTCCTTCCCCCAGCACACAGTTACCCTGGTAAAGGTCTTTTTGGGGGAAGGCTGGGAGAAAGATTGGGAGTATAAATTTTCAGTAGCATACCGAGGTCCTTCGCCATGGGGACCCAGCCTCTTCCTCATTTAAGAGGTCCCGGCTCTATAAACTGTCTCAAGGGTGAGAATTCATGGAGGGGACATGACTCTCTGTTTTTATGATTCAGGTTGAACTTTTGTTCAGTTTATTTAGAACTTTTCTGCCTGTACAAGTCAAGTAAGAATTTAGTGGGCTTCCTATCTATTTCACTTCTAGGAACCAGTGATAACTTAACCAACACTGCAGGCCTGTGGAGTCAGACTGTTCTGAGCGCAGTAGCCACACCCACCTCGCCTTAGGCCCATGGGTGTTGCCACGTGGCCCCTGCCAACCCCCAGATCCAGTTGCTCCCACCGCATTTAAAGTTCCTGAGTTGGTGACTGCAGTTCCCACTTCGAGGTCTGGCCTGCAGAGAAGACTGATCACAGAGCTCTTCAAGAATGTCTGGACCCCTCTCAGATTTATTTCTCACAGTATTGATGGAAGGTGTGTTTCCCCTGCCCTGCCCAATGTGGGTGAGGAGGTCTCAAAGGTCTAGGCCAGGCCAGTGCCTCACACCTGTAATCCCAGCACTTTGGAAGGCCACAGCGGGTGGATCACTTGAGGTCAGGTGTTCAAGGTCAGCCTGGCCAACATGGTAAAACCCTGTCTCTACTAAAAATGCAAAAATTATCTGAGCATTGTGGCCGGTGCCTGTAATCCCAGCTACTCAGGAGGCTGAGGCAAAAGAATCACTTGAACCTGGGAGATGGAGGGTTCAGTGAGCTGAGATGGTGTCACTGCACTCCAGCCTGGGAAACAGAGCAAGACTCCACCTCAAAAAAACAAAAAACAGTCCAGGCACGGTGGCTCACGCCTGTAATCCCAGCACTTTGGGAGGCCAAGGCGGGTGGATCACCTGAGGTTAGGAGTTGGAGACCAACCTGGCCAACATGGTGAAACCCCGTCTCTACTAAAAATACAAAAATTAGCCGGGCATGGTGGCAGGTGCCTGCAATCCCAGCTACTCGGGAGGCTGCGGCAGGAGAATTGCTGGAACGCGGGAGGCAGAGATTGCAGTGAGCCGAGATTGTGCCATTGCACTCCATCCCGGGCCGTCAACAGCAAAACTCTGTCTCAAAAAAAAAAAAAAAATTCTGTTCATCGTTCTAGCATTCCAGTCTCCCTAAGCCTTTGAATCCCTTCCTCAGTGCTGGCTGGTCTCGAGCTCCTGACCTCATGATCCGCCCACCTCAGCCTCCCAAAGTGCTGGGATTACAGGCATGAGCCACCGCGCCTGGCCTCCAACCTCAGTGCTAAGCCGAGGCGTGCTCAGTGTTTCCAGTCTAATCACAGTGGGCTACCTCCGTGTCCCTGCTTCAGCCAAGCAACCAAACCACGAGAGCCTTTTCACTCCCCGGACTGCATCATTGAATGCAGAACACCTGCTTAGTGAGTCCTTGTCAATAAACTTGGCCTGGCCAGGCAGGGTGGCTCACCCCTGTAATCCCAGCACTTAGGGAGGCCAAGGCGGGAGGATTGCTTGAAGCCAAGAGTTCGAGACCAATAGCCAATATAGAAAGATCCTGTCTCAAAAATAAATAAATAAATAAATAAATTTGTCCTGAAACTTTATGCTCCTTCCACCATGATCCTACACTGCTTTTTTTTTTTTTTTTTAAAGAAAGACAGGGTCTGGGTCTGTTGCCCAGGCTGGAGTGTGGTGGCATGATCATGGCTCACTGTAACCTCAAACTTCTCGGCTCAAGTGATCCTCCTCACTCAGCCTTCTGAGTAGCTGGGTCTACAGGCATGTGCCTTCACACCTGGCTAATTAAAAAAAAATTTTGTGTGTGTGGAGACAGGGTTCCCTATGTTGCCTAGGCTGGTCTCAAACTCCTGGCCTCAAGCAATCCTCCCGCCTCAGCCTCCCAAAGTGCTGGGATTACAGGCATGAGTCACCACGTCTGCCAGCCTATCCCATTCCTACACACATTCCCCAGATTTCTGTCTGTATAAATTAGAAACTCAAGTAGTCCGGGCAAAGGGGCTCACAGCTATAGTCCCAACACTTTGGGATGCTGAGGTAGGAGGATCACTTGAACCCAGGAGTTTCAGACCAGCCTGGGTAATATAGTGGGATCCTGTCTCTACAAAAACAAAAATAAAACATGAGCTGGGTGTGGTGGCGCATGTCTGTGGTCCCAGCTACTTGGGAGGCTTAGGCAGAAGGATCACTTGAGCCTGGGAGGTGCAGGCTACAATGAGATGCCGTGATCATGCCACTGCACTCCAGCTCGGGTGACAGAGTGAGACCCTGTCTCAAAAAAAAAAAAGGCAAACTGATGTAGTTCTTCTGGAGTATGGAGTATAACATGCTTCCTCGCTCTTAAACCTGAGAAGGAGGTCATGAGCGCCTCTGATTTAAACCTGTTGGTTGGAAGCACAGGTGACAATCTGGACTCGTGATTGACATCTGCAGGGGGGTTAGTCTTGTTGGCCTGAGCCTTTTTTTTTTTTTTTTTTTTTTTTAAGACTCAGTCTCACTCTTGTCCACCAGGCTGGAGTGCAATGACACAATCTCGGCTCACCGCAACCACCGCCTCCCGGGATCAAGCGATTCTCCTGCCTCAGCCTCCCAAGTAGCTGTGATTACAGGCACCTGCCACCACGCTGGCTAACTTTTGTAATTTTAGTAGAGACAGGGTTTCACCATGTTGGCCAGGCTGGTCTCAAACTCCTGACCTCAGGTAATCTGCCTGCCTCAGCCTCCCAAAGTGCTGGGATTACAGGTGTGAACCACCGCGCCTGGCCGGCCTGAGCCTTTAACCTGTGGAGTCTATGCTAACTCCCGGCAGTTAGTTTCAGAAATGAGGCTTGGTGTGGAAAATCCACACATTAGGTGTCAGAAGTACTATGAGTAGCAGAAGAAAAAATTTTCTTTTTTCAATGCCTGTATATTACCATTTTAAGGTGTGATTAATATTTACAAATTATTAGTGAGACATTTTACTTTTTTTTTTCCATATTAGGTCTCGAGGTCCAGCGTTGATTTTACACTCACTGTGCAAATCAGTTGGACTCAATTTCGTCACATTTTGGGTGCTTGGTGACCACACCTGGCTTGTAGCTGCCATATTGGACAGCACAGTTGTATAAAAAGAGATGGGCGAGTGTCGTTTACTTTTTACTATGTAATAAAGTGTTCTAGGCCTGGTGCTGTACTGGTTCAAGCCTGTAATCCCAGGACTTTGGGAGGCCGAGGCAGAAAGATTGCTTGAGCCCAGGAGTTCGAGACCGCATCTCTCCAAAGAAACATAAAAAATTATCGGACCATGGTGGCACAGGCATGTAGTCTCAGCTACTTCTGAGGCTGAAGCAGGAGGATCGCTCAAGCCCAGGAGCTCAAGGCTGCAGTGAGCTATGATCATGCCTGTGAATAGCCATTGCACTCCGGCCTGGGCAACATGGCAAGGCCCCATCTCAAAAACAAAACAAACAAAGTAAAGATGACGCTGCTTTTGAGGGAGGTGCCCGAGTCACAGGCTGATCTTGAGCAAGCTGGTCTTAAAGGTCACCTCTGCAAACCCCAGCTTAGTGCAGAAAGAACAGCAAAAATTCCTCTTCCCTCCATCTGTGAAATGGGAAATGTAAGAAAATCAAAAGGAAAAAGAAAAATGCCCCTTTTTGCCTGGGCGAGGTGGCTCACGCCTGTAATCCCAGCACTTTGCGGGGCTGAGGTGGGTGGATCACCAGGTCAGAAGTTCAAGACCAGCCTAGCCAAGGTGGTGAAACCCCATCTCTACTAAAAATACAAAAATTAGCTGGGCATGGTGTCACACACCTGTAATCCCAGCTCCTCAGGAGGCTGAGGCAGAGAACTGTTTGAACCCAGGAGGCAGAGTTTGTAGTGAGGCAAGATCGTGCCACTGTACTCCAGCCTGGTAACACAGACTCCTTCTCAAAAAGAAAAAAAGAAAAATTTCCCTTTCCATCCAAGATAATAATCCCAAACTAGGGGCTGAGTTTCACTATTTGAAAAGTGCTTATTTTCTGTGACCACTTCATGCATTAAATCTTTTCTTTTCTTTTCTCTTTTTTTTTTTGAGATGGAGTCTTGCTCTGTCACCTAGGCTGGAGTACAGTGGTGCGATCTTGGCTCACTGCAACCTCCGCCTCCCGGTTCATGCCTCAGCCTCCCTAGTAGCTGGAATTACAAGTGCCTGCCACCATGACCGGCTAACTTTTTGTATTTTTAGTAGAGACAGGGTTTCACCATGCTGGCCAGGCTGGTCTCGAACTCCTGACCTTGAGTGATCCGCCCACCTCGGCCTCCCAAAGTGCAGGGATTACAGGCACGAGCCACCATGCTCGGCCACATTAAACCTTCTTAACCCACTTGAGGACTAGAGGAAACTGAGTCCTGGAGAGGCCAAGTAACCTGCCCACGATGCCCCGTCAGCTGAGGTTACCACCAGGCACTGTTGCTTCCCAGCTGAGCACCATACTGAGCCTCACTTCTTCCATCTCTAAAATGGGCATGATAATAGACCTTCCTTTCGGGATTACTGAGAGAGTCCAGGTAGCAGGGAGTCGTGCCTGGTGTTACATGTAAGCTAGCACTGCTGTTGGTATTGCTGTTGTTATTTTAACAACCGAGACTCAACCAAGCCAGGCTAATCCCAGAGGCCAAGTTTTTATGCAGAGGACAAGCTTTTATCCAGTCCCACCAGGTAAAAGGGGTAGGAAGTGAGTGTACCACCAACCACATTTACTCTGAGACACTCAACGAATACGCAGCAGCCGCTCAGGACACACAAGGAAGTTAACTCACCCCCTGATGACCTGGATCGCCAGGGTCAGACGTGCTCCTGCCAGCACAGCCCGGGGAGGAGGGAACGTTTCGTGGGAGCTGCCTACCACCCCATCCTCCGCACCCGGTGAGGTCAGCACCCGCTTTCCCACAGCTACTGGGTAAACACTCACCCAGCAAACCCTGCCAGAGGCCCAGGGGCGGGGGCGCATGTGTGAAAGTCCGCAGCCCTCCACCGACTCTCAGTGCAATGGGGGTAGAGACTGGAAAGAAATCATTGTCGGGCGGGCGTGGTGGCTTACGCCTGTAATCCCAGCACTTTGGGAGGCTGAGGCAGGCGGATTACCTGAGGTTGAGAGTTTGAGACCAACCTGACCAACATGGAGAAACCCCATCTCTACTAAAAATACAAAAATTGGCTGGGTATGGTGGTGCATGCCTGTAATCCCAGCTACTCAGGAGGTTGAGGCAGGAGAATCACTTGAACTCGGGAGGCAGAGGTTGCGGTAAGCTGAGATCAGGCCATTGCACTCCAGCCTGGGCCACAGAGTGAGACTCCGTCTCCAAAAAAAAAAAATCATTGTCTCAGGCCAGGTGCTGTGGCTCATGCCTGTAATCGCAGCACTTTGGGAGGCTGAGGCAGGAGGATCACCTTAGCCTTAGGCGTTCGAGACCAGCCTGGGCAATACAGGGAGACCCTGACTCTGCAAAAAGTAAAAAAAAAAAAAAAATAGCCAGGCAGGGTCGTGTGTGTCTGTGGTCCCAGCTACTTGAGAGGCTGAGGTGGGAGGATCTCTTGAGCCTGGGAGGTCAAGGCAGCAGTGAGCCGTGATCATGCCACTGCACTTCAGCCTAGGTGGAAGAAAGAAAAAAAGAAAGAGAGACAGAGAGAAAAAAAGAAAGAGAGATGGAAGGAGGGAAGGAAGGAAGGGAGGGAGGGAAGGAAGGAAGGGAGGGAGGGAGGGAGGGAAGGAGGGAGGGACAGATTTTTCTCTCAACATAAGAACCATAATGAAGACATGTGTGTCTGCCAGGTAAGGAGAGAAACACAGAGAAGAAACGGGAGGGTTGGTGGGTCCCCCAGGAGCCTGGTTGGCTGGTTCGAAGCCAGAGGATGCACTGGACAAGGTCCAGAAGCGGACCTGCCTGGTGCCCTATAAGGGGTCTCTCCCCATCCACAAGTAGACCCATCGCCCCCAGGGAAGCAGCCCTAAGTCACTCCTCACTGCATGCCTCACGCTCCTCTCCCAGCTCCCTCCACCACGGCCACAGCTGATGGGCAGGGGTGAGCACCTGGCCGCAGGCAGCCAATGGTGAGGCCAGCCAGCAGCCGATGAAATCCACAGCTCAGCCAGAGCTCCACTCAAACTGGGCTTCCCCAGTGTGAACTGAAGATGCCAGCAAGAGAAAGAAAGGTGGGTGGACCCCCACACACTGGTCTGAGACCACCCCCCCCACCACCACCCCCGCCGCCACCGGGAGGAGGCTGGGCTCAGGGACAAGGACTCGGCTGCCAGCAGCAGGAGCAGGCAGAAGAATGTGTGCCCCAGGGGAAATCCACTT
Source organism: Aotus nancymaae (assembly GCF_030222135.1). Taxonomy (NCBI): domain Eukaryota; kingdom Metazoa; phylum Chordata; class Mammalia; order Primates; family Aotidae; genus Aotus; species Aotus nancymaae. Next base: position 2,264,099 of record NW_026988414.1, on the reverse strand, counting down.
CCTCAGTTCGCCTCTGGCCCAGCAATGGCAATGAGACCAACAAAGTGCCACACACCAGCGCTGGTTCCCGCGGCTCTGCCACCGGCTCTGTCGGAGGCTGGGGTCCACCAGAAGCCAAGACCCCGCCAAAAGTCATTTCAGGTCTCACTTGTCATCCGGGCACTTAGGGTAAAAGGGGATATTTCTTTTTCTTTTTTTTTGTTTTGAGACAGAGTCTCACCCTCGCTCTGTTCCAGGCTGGTGTGCAGTGGCGCAATCTCGGCTCACTGCAATCTCCACCTCCCGGGTGAAAGCAGTTTCCTGCCTCAGCCTCCCTAGTAGCTGGGACGACAGGCGCTCGCCACCACACCCGGCTAATTTTTGTATTTTTAGTGGAGACAGGGTTTCACCATCTTGGCCAGGCTGGTCTTGAACTCCTGACTTTGTGATCTACCCACTTCAGCCTCCCACAATGCTGGGATTACAGGCATGAGCCACCGCATCCAGCCAAGAGGATATTTCCCTGTCTCTCCCATCCCCTAACTCCACCACCACGAAGGCCTCCCTGCTCTCACCCACACCAACAGCTGGGTTTTCCCTGGCACAGATAGCACAGCACAGACCCAGACCAGCCCTTTGTCATGTGTGTCCTGCCAGGCTGTTCCCCGGACGTGATTCTGGCTACACGGACCCATCAAGCACCAGCAGGGCCATGGGCGTGTTGCACTGTGACGCAGGTCGCTGAAGCAGGGCAGAGGAGAGACCAACCAGCGCCCTGGGGAGGGGGTAGAGCAGAGGGTGGGAAGCCACAGTTTGGCTTCAAGCCAAGCAGAAGATCTGGCCAAAGAGAACAGGCTCATACCTCCTGGACAGGGTGGCCCAGAGACAGGGCTTCAGCTGGGGCTGGGACACCAACTGGGCAATAAAATTAATGAAAATAATGATTGTGATATAACAATGTCGATGACATTACTGGCCAACTTCACCTGCCAGACACTCTGCTGTGTGTTTCCTGTAGATCAGCTCATTGTCCTCATGTAGCAATCCCAGGAGCTGGGTCTATTACTGTCCCCATTTTATTTTATTTTATTTTTCTTAGAGGTGGAGTCTTGGTCTGTCACCCAGGCTGGAGTGCAATGGCACGATCTTGGCTCACTGCAACCTCCGCATCCCAGGCTCAAGCAATTCTCCTGCCTCAGCCTCCTGAGTAGCTGGGACTACAGGTGCATACCACCAAGCCGAGCTAATTTTTTTTTTTTTTTTTTGTATTTTTTTTAGTAGAGATGGGGTTTCAACATGTTGGCCAGGCTGGTCTTGAACTCCAGACCTCAGGTGATCTGCCTGCCTCAGCCTCCCAAAGTGCTGGGATTACAGGCATGAGCTACCATGCCTGGCCTATTATCCTCATTTTAAAGATGAGAAAATTGAGGTTCAGAGAAGTGACATGACTCAACCAACGTCTGTGCTAAACTACAGTAAGATGATAGATAGACTGATCAATATCACATATATCTCATTTAACACTTGTATGGGCAAAAGGCTGTTGACCTCTCTCTTTGTGATTTATCAATCTATCTTCTATTTATGTATCTATCTTTCTATCCACCTACCTGTCTACCTACCTATCAATCTGCCTACCTCTCTATCTATGTGATATAATGTGAAAAAGACTCTTCAGAGAACTGACGAGGGGCTGATGCCCGGAGCAGCCTGCGGGAGACCCATCGAGCTGATCTCCCATGCTGGGCCCTGTTGGATGTTCTGACCTTACTCAGAGTGTCCGCATTCCAGTTTGACTATCTGGGAATCACAGTAAAGGGATGTGGCACTGCAGTTGACTGCTCAGCCCAGAGCGCAGGGCTGGGTAACCTTATTCCCAAAGGGTTCTGAAGCTGGAGCCTGGAATGGGCCAGCTATGCCCCTTGCCATCCAGCCCCACCCCCACCCCTGCAGCCGGGGACCCAGGGACCCAAGCAGCCCAGCTTGATGGTCCTGGGAGGCCCTGACCTCCCGCTGGGATCTCATCATCAGCAAAGCACCCAGGTCCTGGGGACAGCGTGGTCCGGGGCCTCTGCATTGGCCATTATTCTAGCGGGAAGCAATGCTTCTCCCTCCTGGCTGAAAGCTGCCTTTGCTCCGAGTGATCAGTTGTTCCCCAGCTCTGCGCAGATTGACCTGCACACCCAAGCAGGCAGACACAGTAGGCCTGAGACCAGAATGCCAGGGTGAGGCCCAGGCAGAACAGCCATTGGAGTGGGATGCCAGAGTATCCCAGATGATGCCCGGGGGTGGGGTGGACCGCTCGCCACAACAGAGTCTCCAACCGGGGCCTGGCTTCACCCGACACAGCCGTGGCCCTCCCTCTCACCTCTTACCCTGTCCCAGGCGCCTCTGCCTGAGCTCATCAGGCAATGACCTCAGCGACGTCACTCATCACTCGGGAGGCCTCGGCCAGCTTGAAATCCAGGGGGCTCTGGGCGCCTGCCTGCTCCTCCCTCTCTCTCAAGCATGACTCAGGCCGGGACTGGCCCTGGGCTGCAGAAAGGCTCTCCACTTTTTCGCAATCTCTTTCCTCACTAAAACCACAGGCCCTGTGGCGGCCCCCACCTCTGTCTCTCAACCCTCTGTGGTCAGGGTTCAGACGCTGGGCAGATGAAGGCCAACACCAAACCTCAGGAAATTGCCACAGTGAAGGGATGCTTCCTCCAGAGACACCCTCTGCCCTGCACTACTGGGTCCTGTCAGAGCCTCTTCATCCTCCCTCCTCCTTCCTCCTCTTCCTTTTCCCATCTCCTCCTCCCCTTTCCTCTTCTCTGGCCAAGAAAGTGACCTGATAACCAAATTCAACTGGTTAGTGATGAACCTATAATTTTTCCAAAGCATTGCTAGATCTCTGGTAATAGAACATGTGTTCTTTCATTCATTCATTCATTCATTCATGGAGGCATGGAAGAGCAGTTAAAATCATGGTCAGATACCCTGTGGGTGTGTCCCAGCTTCGCCATTTGCCACCTTTGCAACCGTGGCCCAGTGACTTCCCGTCATTCCCCTACCCCCTCATCTGGGCTGTGGCTCCGGCTTGGTAAGATGAGGCTTGCTGGGTGCTCACAGCAGTCAGGACCCAGCCCAGGACAAGGTGATGATTAGGAGAGAAACTGAGGCTGGGCGCAGTGGCTCATCCTTATATTCCCAGCACTTTGGAAGACTGAGGGGGACAGATCACCTGCGGTCAGGAGTTTGAGACCAGCCTGGCCAACATGGTAAAACGCTGTCTTTACTAAAAATACAAAAAATGAGCCAGGTGTGGTGGGCACGCCTATAATCCCAGCTACTCGGGAGGCTGAGGCAGGAGAACTGCTTGAACCTGGGAGGCGGAGGTTGCAGTGAGCTGAGATGGCACCACTGCACTCCAGCCTGGGAGACAGAGCGAGATGCTGCCTCAAAAAAAAAAAAAAAAAAAAAGACAGGGGGCGTTCTGCTCCCCAGAGAGACAGTGACCCCCTGGGGATGGTCACTGTCTGGACACCTACAGGGTGGCAGGAAAGAGACATGTGGCAAGAGACCCAACCAGAACACACAGAAGACAACTACTGAAGGATGCCATTTAAGAGAAGAAAGAGGGTGTCTCCAAAGGGGATGGGAGGGTTCTAGAAACGCAGAAAGCAGAGCCGGGCCCCAGGCGTGGGGAGGCCCAGGAAGGCAGATTTCTCCTTAATCACAAGGAAAGAAAGAACATTTTCTAGCAACAGAGAGGCTCCGGGTTCGCGAGGTGCACAGCCTCAGGCCCACAGCAACTATCACTGAACATGTTCCACCGTCCTGCAGGGAGGGAGGCAGGCCGCAGGAGGTTCAGACTCCCCAGAGAGGAATGCACGGAAGCTTCTTTCCCTGCTGTCCACCTTAGTCAGCTCAGGCTGCCATAAAACAATGGCAGTGCCAGGTGCAGTAACGCACACTTGTAACCTCAGCACTTTGGGAGGCTGAAGCAGAAGGATCACTTGAGCCCAGGAGTTCAAGACCAGCCTGGACAACATAGCAAGACCTCATCTCAAAAAAAAAGGCAAGCGTGGTGGCATGCACCTGTAGTCCCAGCCACTCGGGATGCTGACACGGGAGGATCCCCTGAGTCCAGGTGTTTGAGGCTGCAGGGAGCCATGATGGTGCCACTGCACCCCAGCCCAGGTGAAATAAATAAATAAATAAATAAATAAATAAAATAAATAAATAAAATGCCACAGACTGGGTGTTTAAACAACAGGAATTTATTTCTTATGTTTATGGAGACTGGGAAGTCCAAGATCCAGATGGCTTCTCACTGTGTCCTCACGTGGTGAGAGAGAACGGAAGCAAGTTCCCGGGTATCTCTTCATATAAGGGCACTAATCCAATCTTGAGGGCCCCACCCTCATGACCTCATCAAACCCTAATCACCTCCGAAAGGCCCCGTTTCCAATACCATCACATTGGGCATTTGGAGTTTGACACACAAATTCTAAGGGGACACAAATCAGTCCCTAGCAAAATGCCCCAATGGGTGTCTGCCTTGCCTCTCATAACTGCTCCCCACACCAGCAAAAGGGGGTGCCAACCTCCATGCTAGCTTCCGAGAGTGATTTATTTACGTTTATTTATTTATTTATTTTTGAGATGGAGTTTTGCTCTTGTTGCCCGGGCTGGAGTGCAATGGTGCGATGTCAGCTCACTGCAACCTCCGCCTCCTGAGTTCAAGCAATTCTCCTGCCTCAGCCTCCCAAGTAGCTGGGATTGCAGGCCCCCACCACCATGCCCAGCTAATTTTGTATTTTTAGTAGAGGCAGATTTTCAACATGTTGGCCAGGCTGGTCTCAAACTCCTGACCTCAGGTGATCCAACCTCCTCAGCCTCCCAAAGTGCTAGGATTACAGGCGTGAGCCACCACGCCCAGCAATAATTCATGTGTTTTATCCAATGCACCACTTCTAGCCTCCCCATTGCTCCTGCCTGGTGTTGAGTGGGGGCTGAGGTCTCCCTTCATGGGTGCCTGGGGTGGCTCCGAGGCCCCTACTTGGGCTGCTGACCTAGCCTGTGGCCCAAGGGTCCGTCTCAATGTAGAAGTATGGACAGATGGCTGAAACACCCTGACGTTTCTTTCTTTTTTTTTTTTTTTTTTTTCTTTCTTTTTCTTTTTTTTTTTTAAAGAGAGAGAGAGAGAATAGGAAGGAGGAAAAAGGAAGAGAAAGAGAGAGAGAGAATGGGGAGGAGGGAGAAGGAAAAGAAAGAGGGAGAGAGAATGGGAGTATTGCTTTCTTGCCCAGGCTAGAATGCAATTTAGTAATGGGTATTGAAAACCTCTTTTATACTGATAATTATACTTAATGATGTAGTCAGGAAGGAATAAGGGAAGAAAATAACAAACAAACAGTCAACCAATATTTAATTTAAACCTATGAAATGCTATGCGATTACTGAGGAGTGATTTACTTCCAATTATATAGTCACCTTTGGAATAGGTGTGAGGTGGTAATGTATGTTTTGTGTATTTGAAGTGGAGAGTTCTATAAATGTTTATTAAGTTTACTTGTTCCGGGTCTGAGTTCAAGTTCTGAATATCCTTGTTAATTTTCTATCTCGTTGATCTATAGAATCGTTAGCTCTTCTTGTTGCATTGATCCTTTTGCCATTATGTAATGTCATTCCTCGCCTCTTTTGATCTTTGTTGCTTTAAAGTCTACTTTATCAGAGGCGAGAATTGCATCTCCTGCTTTTTGTTTATTAGTTTATTTTTACTCTCTGTTTGATTGGTAAATCTTCCTCCTTCTCTCTGAGTCTTTGTGTATTGTTGCATGTAAGATGGGCCCGGATGCAGCATACCGATGGGTTTTGGCTTTTTATCCAATTAAAATATATATAAGTTTAATACCGGCGTTTGATGCCAGCTGGCTGTTTTGCCCATTAGTTGATGTAAATTTTTTATTGTGTTAAAGTTCTTTGCTTTTTGATATATTTTTGGAAAGGCTGATATTGGTTGTTCCTTTATATGTATAGTGCTTCTTTCAGAAGCTCTTGTAAAGCAGGCCTGGTGGTGGTGAAGTCTCTAAGTACTTGTTTGTTCGCAAAAGATTTAATTTTTCCTTCGCTCATAAAGCTTAGTTTGGCTGGATAGGAAATTCTGGGTTGAAAGTTCTTTTCTTTAAGGATGTTAAATATTGGTCCCCACTCTTTTCTGGCTTGTAGGGTTTCTGCTGAGAGATCTGCTGTAAGTCTGATAGGTTTCCCTTTATGGGTAACCTGACCTTTCTCTCTGGCTGCCCTTAGTATTTTCTCCTTCATTTCAACCCTAATAAATCTGGCGATTATGTGCCTTGGGGTTGGTCTTCTTGAAGAATATCTTTGTGGTGTTCTCTGTATTACCTGGAGTTGAATATTACCCTGCCTTGCCAGGTTGGGAAAATTTTCCTGAATGATATCCTGAAGAGTATTTTCCAACTTGGATTCATTCTCTTCATCACATTCAGGTACACCTATCAAACGTAAATTAGGTCTTTTCACATAGTCCCATATTTCCTGGAGACTTTGCTCATTCCTTTTCATCCTTTTTTCTCCAATCTTGTCTTCCCGTTTCATTTCACTGAGCTGGTCCTCGACTTCTGATATCCTTCCTTCTGCTTGATCAATTCGACTGTTTAAACTTGTGCATGCTTCGCGAAGTTCTCGTGTTGTGTTTTTCAGCTCCATCAATTCACTTATATTCTTCTCTAAATTGTCCATTCTCGTTAACATTTCGTCAAACCTTTTTTCAAGGTTCTTAGTTTCTTTGCATTGGGTTAGAACAAGTTCTTTTAATTCACAGAAGTTTCTTATCACCCACGTTTTGAAACCTGCTTCTGTTATTGGAACACACGTGTAATCTATTAAGCCTTGTTCCGTTACTGATGAGGAATTGCAATCCCCTGTAGAGGGAGAGGCATTCTGATTTTGAGTATTCTCTACCTTTTTACGCTGGTTTCTTCCCTTCATTATATATTTGTCCGTCTGTCGTCTTTATAATTACCAACTTTCTAACTGGGTCTCTGACGTCCAACTTGTTGATTCCCTGCGCCAAAATCTGAGCAATCCACTGAGCCGGCCAAAACAGCGGTGTTAAGATGGATGGTGCTTTTCTGCCTGGGAATCTCCGGACTCTGCACCAAGAACTGGCGTGCTAAGGCACCAGCAAAACCGCCACGCCGGCCACAAGAGTCGCCCTGGCGACCCGTGGAGCTCCTCCACTGGGAATGTCCTGGTCCGTGAGCAACAAATATTCGTCTGAAAGTGTGGCGTCCTCTCGTTCTTTGCGCTTTCACTGGGAGGTACGTGCCCGAGCTGCTAATCATCAGCCATCTTGGATCTCTCTCCGATGTTTCTTTTTAACTTGTAAAATTTTGGTACAGTATGTTACATTTCTTAAGACAACAAGAGCTATCGTATCAATCTCTTTTTTTTGTAAAAACAAAAGCAAATTTCCAGGCATAGAGAGCTGTGCATTTGTATCAGCAGAGCAAAAGGTCTGGAAGAAGGAACACCCAGCCAGCAGCAGGGTTCACCATCTCAGGGACGAGGATTGGTAAACGCAGGGTAGGTGACTTCCCATCCTTAACTGACACATATCTGCATCACCAGGAATTCTATTCACAGGCTCATTTCACACCATGAAGCCTCGTTTTATGTGTTAGAGTTCTCCAGAGAAACGGAGTAGGAGATAGGAATATAGAAACACGCACACATATATATTCTACATATGTTTATATATATTTATATGTAGAAGAGAAACAGAACCAATAGGAGATATAGAAGCACATGCACACACACATATGTTTGTATTCCACACATGTTTATAGAGAATAGAAACAGAACCAATAAGAGATATAGAAGCACATGCACACACACATATGTTTGTATTCCACACATGTTTATAGAGAATAGAAACAGAACCAATAAGAGATATAGAAGCACATGCACACACACATATGTTTGTATTCCACACATGTTTATAGAGAATAGAAACAGAACCTATAGGAGATGCTATGTATATAACTACATATAATGTAAATAAATATATAATATATAACTATATTATATATTTATATATATAATATAGTTATAACTAGTTTTATATATATTATAAAATATATAAATGCAGCCAAGTGCAGTGGCTCACACCTGTAATCCCAGCACTTTGGAGGCCAAGGCGGGTGGATCACCTGAGGTCAGGAGTTCAAGACCAGCCTGACCAACATGGAGAAACCCTGTCTCTACTAAAAATACAAAATTAGCCAGGCATGGTGGCGCATGCCTGTAATCCCAGCTACTTGGGAGGCTGAGGCAGGAGAATTATTTGAACCAGGGAGGTAGAGGTTGCAGTGAGCCAAGGTCATGCCATTTGCACTCCAGCCTGGGCAACAAGATCAAAACTCTGTCTCAAAATATATATATATATGGCCAGGCACAGTGGCTCACGCCTGTTACCTCAGCACTTTGGGAGGCTAAGGTGGGTGAATCACCTGAGGTCAGGAGTTCAAGACCAGTCTTGGCCAACTTGGTGAAAACCCGTCTCTACTAAAAATACAAAAATTAGCCGGATGTGGTGGTGGGCGCCTATAATCCCAGGTACTTGGGAGGCTGAGGCAGAGGTTGCAGTGAGCTGAGATCACACCACTGTACTCCAGCCTGGGAGACAGTGAGACTTTGTCTCAAAATAAATAAATAAATATATATCTATATATGTATATTTCCTATTGGTTCTGTTTCTATTCTATATACAAACATGTATAGAATATATGTGTCTATATGTATAACTATATATATGCTTATATATTACCATATATAGTTTTATATATGTAAATACCCTATATATATATATATATATTTTTTTTTTTTTTTTTTTTTTGAGACACCCAGGCCAGATTGCAGTGGTGCAGTCTCAGCTCACTGAAACCTCTGCCTCCGGGGTTCAAGCAATTCTTGTGTCTCAGCCTCCTGAGTAGTTGGGATCATAGGCACACACTTGAACCTGGGAGGCAGAGGTTGCAGTGAGCCGAGATTGTGCCATTGCACTCCAGCCTGGGCAACAAGAACAAAACTCTGTCTCAAAAAAAAAATATATATATATATATATATATATGGCCAGGCAAGGTGGCCATCACACTTTTTTTTTTTTAAGACGGTGTTTCACCATGTTGGTCAGGCTTGTCTTGAACTCCCGACCTCAGGTGATCCACCCGCCTTGGCCTCCAAAGTGCTTGGATTACGGGCGTGAGCCACTACGCCCAGCCCATCACACTTTTTTTAAGATGGAGTTTCGATCTTGTTGCCCAGGCTGGAGAGCAATGGTGTGATCTCAATTCACCACAACCTCCACCTCCCAGATTCAAGCAATTCTTCTGCCTCAGCCTCCCGAGTAACTGGGATTCAGGCATGTGCCAGCACGCTCAGCTAATTTTGTATTTTTAGTAGACACAGGGTTTCTCCATGTTGGTAAGGCTGGTCTCAAACTCCCAACCTCAGGTGATCTGCCCACCTCAGCCTCCCAAAGTGCTGGGATTACAGGTGTGAGCCACTGTGCCTGGCCTAATTTTTGTATTGTTAGTAGAGACAGGGTTTTGCCATGTTGGCCAGCCTGGTCTCAAACTCCTAACCTCAAGTGATCTGCCCATTTCAGCCTCCCAAAGTGCTGGGATTACAGGCGTGAGCCACTGCGCCTGGCCTACACACACACACACACACACACACACACACACACACACACACACACACACCATATATGTTTATATATAGGATATAGAACCAATAAGATACACAAACACACACACACACACTCTCTCTCTCTCTCTCTCTCTCTCTATGTATGTTTATATATAGGATACAGAACCAGTAGGAGACACACACACATCCTCTCGCCATATTAGAGAGAGAGATCTATTAGAAGAAATTGGCTTACACAATTATTCACGAGGTCTCAGCAAGTTGGTGACCCAGGAGAGCCATGCAGTCAGTCGTTCCAGTCCAAGTGAAGGCCTGAGAACCAGGAGACCTGACAGCACAGGTTCCAGCCCGCGGGCAGGAGCTGATGCCCGGTTCCCGCAGTCGGGCAGGCTACCCTCCGTCCTAGCCAACCTTTTGTTCTCTGCCGGTCCTCGGTTGATTGGATGGGCCCACCCACGTTAGAGAGGACAATCCACCTTAGCCTACTGATTCCAATGTTAATTTCATCCAGAAATGCTCTCACAGACACACCCAGAATAATGTCTGTCCAAATGTGTGGGCGTCACGTAGCCCAGTCAAGTGGGCACGTAAAATCACCAGCACGCTTTAACTTCCAGCTTGGAAGAAATACAGGGAGTAGGAAATGAGCTGAACAATGTCACGAGCAGCAACAGATCCAAGAGGTGGGGTTCCCCATGGGACATCTGGCCCAGTCTGCTCTTGGGGCACTGTCACCAAAGAGGGGCACACTGGACTAAATCTCAAGGGCACAGCGACCGGACGTAGGACACCACGCCAGAATGCACAAACCAGCTGTAAAGATAATTTGAGCCTGGCCAACATGGAGAAACCCCGTCTCTACTAAACATGAAAAAATAAAAATAAATCAGCCAGGTGGCGCACGCCTATAAGCCCAGCTACTCAGGAGGCTGAGACAAGAGAACCGCTTGAACCCGGGAGGCGGAGGTTGCAGAGCCAAGATCGTGCCACTGCACTCCAGCCTGGGTGACAAAGCAAGACTCTGTCTCAAAAAAAAATTTTTTTAAAGATAATTTTGGGCCTGGTTCACATGGCAAAACCCCGTCTCTACTAAAAAATACAACAACAACAACAAAATTAGCCAGGTGGCACATGCCTGTAATCCCAGCTACTGGGGAGGCTGAGGCAGGAGAATCGCTTGAATCCAGGAGGCGGAGGTTGCAGTGATCCGAGCCTGGGCAACAAAAGTGAAACTCTGTCTCAAAAAAAAAAAACTTATTTAATCAGCATCTCCTAAGAACGATAACATTCTCATATAAAACCATGACACCCATCAGCCAGTGATCCGGTCATACAAGATCTCAGTTGGGAAAACTGAACTGAAACAAAACTCCAATATGCAATGCCTGGAAAAAGCTTCGGAGGCTGTGCACTGATATTTAAAGAAAAATTGTATCAGTGGTAGGGATGTGAGGTTTCTGATTATTTTTGCTTGTTCGTATCGTCTGCTTTTCTTCAACACATGGCCTGTGTTTCCGTCATTTAAAAAATATATCTTAAAATATACACATGCATTATAGGTGCTTTTTTTTTTTTCTCCCTTAATTCTCAAGTCAAAAGAAAAGACAGGGGCCGGGCGGGGTGGCTTACACCTGTAATCCCAGCACTTGGGAGACAGAGGTGGGCAGATCACGAGGTCAGGAGATCGAGACCATCCTGGCCAACACAGTGAAACCCTGACTCTACTAAAAATACAAAAAATTAGCTGGGCGTAGTGGCACGCTCCTGTAGTCCCAGCTACTATGGAGGCTGAGGCAGGAGAATCGCTTGAACCTGGGAAGCGGAGGTTGTAGTGAGCCAAGATTGTGCCACTGCACTCCAGCCTGGCGACAGAGTGAGACTCTGTTTCAAAAAAATAAAAAATTGCTGGGCTGGAGAAAAATTGGAAACAACTCAAACATTCATCAACTGATGAATAGGTGCATTGTGAAGCATCCTTACAATGGAATACTATTGGGCAATAGAAAGGAACTATCCCCAGACAGCTGCTGCAACACGGATGAAACTCAAAGACATGCTCAGGAAAAGAAGCTGGACACAGAAGACCACATATTACATGGAGCATTTCAATGCAATATCCAGAAAAGGCAAAGCTATAAAGACACGGTAGATTAGTGGTTGTCTGGGTAGGAGCTGTAGCAGAGACTGGAACTTTCTTTTTTTTTTTTTCTGAGACAGAGTCTCACTCTGCCACCCAGGTTGGAGTGCAGTGGCACGATCTCGGCTCACTGCAACCTCCACCTCCCGGTTCAAGTGATTCTCCTGCCTCAGTCTCCCAAGTAGCTGGGATTACAGGCACCCGCCATCATGCCCGGCTAAAGTTTGCATTTTTGTACAGATGAGGGTTTCACTATGTTGGCCAGGCTGGTCTTGAACTTCTGACCTCAGGTGCCCCCCACCTCGGCCTCCCAAATTGCTGGGATTACAGGCATGAGCCACCACTCCCAACCAGAGACTGAAACATGTAAATGTGCATGAGAGATCAGATTGGGCAACATAATGAGGTTCTGTCTCTACAAAAAATAGAAAAACGAGCTTGGTGTGATATTGCACACCTGTAGTCCCAGCTACTCAGGAGGCTGAGTTGGGAGGAACGCTTGACCCCAGGAGGTCAAGGCTGCAGTGAACATAAACAACAGAGCAAGACCCTGTCTCAGAGAGAGAGAGAGAGGGAGAGAGAGGTCATATCGGGATGATGAAAATAATTTAAAACTGACTTATGGTGGTGGTGGCACCATAGTAGTTTAGTAAATTGACTATGATGGATGATGTGGTAAAATTGCTGTGTTGCACACTTTAAAAGGTGAATTATGATATGGAAAATATGCCTCAATAATGTTATTTTAGATGTTCACTGGATTAGACCATGTTGACGGATTTATTTATTTATTTATTGAGATGGAGTCTCGCTCTGTCACCCAGGCTGGAGTGCAATGGTGTGATCTCGGCTCACTGCAACCTCTGCCTTCTGGATTTAAGTGATTCTCCTGCCTCAGCCTCCTGAGTAGCTGGGATTACAGGCACATGCTACCACAACCAGCTAATTTTTGCATTTTTAGTAGAAATGGGGTTTCACCATGTTGGCCAGGCTGGTCTCAAACTCCTGACCTCAAGTGATCCACCTACCTTGGCCTCTCAAAGTGCTGGGATTACAGGCTTGAGACATCACATTCGGTCTATTTTTTTTTTCTTTTCTTTCTTTCTTTTTTTTTTTTTTTTTGAGACAAGGTCTCACTCTGTCACCCAGGCTGAAGTGCAGTGGCATGATCTCAGCTCACTGCAGCCTCAGTCTCCCAGGCTCAAGTAATTCTCCCATCTCAGCCTCCGGAGTAGCTGGGACTACCAGCACACCACCATGCCCGGCTAATTTTTAAATTTCTCATAGAGATAGGGTCTCACTATGTTGTCCAGGCTGGTCTCAAACTCCTGGACTCAAGTGATACTCCCACCTCAGCCTCCCAAAGTGCTGAGATTACAAGAATGAGCCACCACACCCAGCCCTGATTTGTTTGTGTGTGTGTGTGTGTGTGTGTGTGTGTGTGTGTGTGTGTGTGTTCATTCCAAAGAATTTGAATTTTATCCCTGCGCTGGCCCTGGGATTTGAGCGAGACAAACACCACCCCTTCCCAGAGGAACGCACAGCTCAGTCTGGGCAGAGCAAATACATGAGGATTCTAGGGCTAAGAAGAGGGCAGGGATATGATCACATGAGCTTAAGTTATGAGGCCCTATGTGCCTGCTGGAGAGAGCATAGTCGTCTCACTCTGTTGCCCACGCTGGGTGCGGTAGTGCAGTCACAGGTCACTGCAGCCTCAAACTCCTGGGCTCAAGGGATCCTCACACCTTAGCCTCCCAAATAACTGGGACTACAGGCTAGGTAATATTATCATCATCCCTACTTTACAGATCAGAAAACAGAAGCCTAGAAAGACTAAAACTATCACCCAGGGTCACAGAGCTGGTCAGGAGCAGAGCCCAAAGGTGAACTCAGGGCCTTTACACCAAAGCCCACACGTTTCAGAGGAACACGGGTCATTCCAGCTCCAGAAGGTGCACACGCCTCCGGGTGGTTCAGTGAACGGGGGTGGAATGATATCAATCAGACAGAGGGATGGGGGCCCAGCGCGGTGGCTCACATCTGTAATCCCAGCATTTTGGGAGGCCAAGGTGTTTGGATCACCTGAGGTCGGGAGTTCAAGACCAGCCTGGCCAACATGGCAACACCTTGTCTCTACTAAAAAATACAAAAATTAGGCTGGACGCAGTGGCCCATGCCTGTAATCCCAGCATTTTGGGAGGCCAAGGTGGGTGGATCACCTGAGGTCAGGAGTTCGAGACCAGCCTGGCCAACATGGCAACACCTTGTCTCTACTAAAAAATACAAAAATTAGGCTGGACGCAGTGGCCCATGCCTGTAATTCCAGCACTTTGGGAGGTCAAGATGGGTGGATCACGAAGTCAGGAGATCGAGACCATCCTGGCCAATATGGTGAAACCCCATCTCTACTAAAAATACAAAAAAATTAGCTGGGTGTAGCACACCTGTAACCCCAGCTACTCAGGAGGCTGAGGCACGAGAATGGCTTGAACCCAGGAGGCTGAGGTTGCAGTGAGCTGAGATCACGCCACTGCACTCCAGCCTGGGAGACAGGGAGACTTCGTCTCAAAATAAACAAACAAAAAAACAAACTCAAAGGGATAGGAACTGGAATTTCCCTGAGCCCGCTGGCATCTGTTTTAATGTGTAACGACTGAATCTTGGGTAACTTCCACCCAGAAAGTAGGTGCTTTACCAACACCTGTGGATGGTATTGCTACTTTAACCAGGGGTTCTTTTGTTACCTGACTCCTGTTTTTCTTTTTCATTTTCTTTTTTTCCAGACAGAGTTTCACTCTGTTGCCCAGGCAGGAGTACAGTGGCACGACTGTGGATCACTGCAGCCTCAAACTCCTGGGTTTAAGTGATCCTCCTGCCTCAGCCTCCAGAGTAGCTGGGACTACAGGCATCATGCCACCATGCCCGGCTAATATTTCATTTTTTGTAGAGACAGGGGTCTCACTAATGTTGCTCAGGCTAGTCTCAAACTCCTGGACTCAAGCAATATGCCCTCCTCAGCCTCCCAAGGTGCTGGGATTACAGTCGTGAGCCGCCTCGCTCAGCTGTGACTGCTGTTTTTCTACCTTCACCTGTCTGTCAGGTTCTCAGGTAAATTCTCGTCCTCTGTTTCTCTCTTGCAGAAACTGATTCTTTCTTGTGTTGAGTAGCCAGAAGGATCCCACATCCCTCCCTCGGGTCCCCCCGTTTCTAACCCGTAGTATTGGCCCCATCTAGTGGTTAGATTAGGGAAGTACCCCAGGCTCCCTCTGCCACGCCCCTGGTGAGGCACGGTTTGGGAGAAACAGATGCTTTCTAGCCCTTCTCTCACAGGCAAAAATAGCAACGCTCTTCAGGTGACCAAAGGCCAGATATTCCAGATGTGTGTAAGCTACCCATCTAGAAACCATCTTAACTTTTTCATTTAATTATAAACTATTTCATCGAAGAAAGAGGAGAGAACATACTCTCCACCCAGATTTAACAGAAATTACATTTTGCTGTATTTGCTTCAGATCTCTGTTATCTTTTTTTTTTTTTTTTTTGAGACAGGGTCTCGCTCTGTTGTCCAGGCTGGAGTGCAGTGGCTCAATCATGGCTCACTGCAGCCTCAAACTCCCAGGCTCAGGCAACCTTCCTACCTGAGCTTCCCCAGTAGCTGGGACTATAGGTGCACAACACCACACCCAACTACTTTTTGTAATTTTTGTGACATGTGCCTAGTTCTAGCTACTCTTGAGGCTGAGGAGGGAGCATAGCTTGAGCCCAGGAGATTGAGGCTGCAGTAAGCCATGATCGTACCACTGCACTCCAGCCTGGGCGACAGAGTGAGACCCTGTCTCTCTCTCTTTCCTTTTTTTTTTTTTTTTTTGAGAGGGAGTCTCACTCTGTAGTACAGGCTGGAGTGCAGTGGCGCGATCTCAGCTAACTGCAACCTCCGCCTCCCGGGTCCCAATTCAAACAATTCTCCTTCCTCAACCTCCCGAGTAGCTGTGATTACCAGTATGCACCACCACGCCCAGCTAATTTTCGTATCTTTAGTAGAGACAGGGTTTCACCACGTTGGCCAGGCTGGTCTTGAACTCCTGACCTCATGATCCGCCCATCTCCATCTCCCAAATTCCTGGGATTACAGGCATGAGCCACCGTGCCCTGCCAACCCTGTCTCTTAAAAAAAAAAAAAAGTCCCTAAAGTCCCTATGGATACAACCCATCAACCTCCTTCTTCATCCTTGGATTGGTGCCTTGGTGGTGTGTGATCCTTCGGACAGCAGGTGTTTTGCTTTCCCCACTATGTTTTGCTTTTTGAGCAGGTTGACAGCCCTTGAGTCCACACCCATTGGGAGGTCAAAGGGGGTGGGCAAGTCTCAGGGTAAAAAGAAACCAGCTCTGGGATAACCGTATTCTGCAGAGAATTCACAGGTGAACAACTGAGCTTTGACTGAAAATAAATAATGGCAAGGTTGCACAGTCCGTAGCAGCATGGCTGGGCTTCAGACCAGTCATTCCCACACCCAGCGCTTGGCCGTCCAGTTTGTGATGGGTTCAGGACTGGAGGTGGCACTGGTAAGGGAACAATAGTGGGAGACCAGAGTACTGTATATGCACAAGCCCAAAGAACTTTTTCAACAGCAGCGGCAACGTCCTTGGGGTGTATTTCAACAATATTGCACTTACAAAGAATTCTCCACGGGGTGGCAAAAAAATTCTTATCTCAGGCAAGGTTGGGAGAGCTTGGAGGAATGAAGCTGGAGGGACTGTGAAAGTGAAGTATGTGCCTGTACTTCCCCCAGCTCAGCACTCATCCCACTGGACTGTAATTGCTAGACACTTGCCCCTCTGCCCCACCCCCTGACCAGATGGGCGCCCTGGGAGGTGACACCAAGTCTTCCTTATTCACTATTGAGTCCCAACACCTGACAAGGAGGAAGCCCCCGGCCACAAGTAGATGGGCGCTGCATTTCCAACATGGGCAGGACAGATGACAGTGGCCCAGAGTTCAAGGAGAGAACTTCCTGGAAGTCTTGGCTCCCAAACCAGCCACCCCCTCATTTTATTTATTTATTTTTTTTGAGACGGATTCTCTGTTGCCCAGGCTGGCATGCAATGGTGCGATCTTGGCTCACTGCAACATCTGCCTCCTAGGTTCAAGCGATTCTCCTGCCTCAACCTGCGAGTGGCATCTGCCAATACTCCCAGCTAATTTTTTGAATTTTTAGTAGAGACGGAGTTTCGCCATGTTGGCCAGGCTGGTCTCAAACTCCTGACCTCATGATTCGCCCACCTTGGCCTCCCAAAGTGCTGGGATTACAGGCGTGAGCCACTGCGCCCAGCCACTGGCCACCCGCTTATGATCTCCTGGTTCCTGCACGTCTGTCTCACTGTACTCACATCCCACACTGTGGCCACTTGTTTACTGGTCTGTCTTGAAAACTTTCTGCTGAGAGGCCTCCTCGCTCATCATCTCAAGTGACCTCAGACAACCCCATAAGGCAGGGACAACCGTGCCACCAACGAGGAAACGGACCTAGAGGGAGGGGTTGGACAACCTGCCCAGGGTCATGTTCATGGTCATGGCAAAGGCGGAATTGGACCCCAGGCAGTGTGCTCCTCCCTGTTGGACTGTTAGGGGAAAGAGAGGCAGGACAGACAGTGGGGTGGAACCCCGTGTGTCCTGGCTCCAGCACTTTTTTTTTTTGAGACTGAGTCTTGCTCTGTTGCCTGGGCTGGAGCACAGTGGCGTAATCTCGGCTCACTGCAACCTCCACCTTGAGGGTTCAAGCGATTCTCCTGCCTCAGCCTCCCGAATAGCTGGGATTATAGGCAGCCGCCACTATGCCCGGCTAATTTTTTGTATTTTTAGTACAGACAGGGTTTCACCATGTTGGTCAGGCTGGTCTTGAACTCCTGACCTCGTGATTCGCCCACCTTGGCCTCCCAAAGTGCTGGCATTACAGGCGTGAGCCACCGCAGCCGGCCTCTAGCACTTTCTATGTTATAGGAACTCCCTTGGTGAAGTTATTTCATTTTCTGCACATCACCTTCTTTGCCTGCACAACGCAGATCTCCACTGCTTTCTCACAGGGTTGCTTTGGATTTAAATGAGATAATGACTGGAACATTCCCACAGCCTGGCACTGAGCAAGCATGTCGTAAATAAAATACTGTCTGGTAATAGGATTTGTAAAAGTCTATAAAAAGTATACTAACCTATAGTGACAGAACGAGATCGGTGGGTGACAGGGAGGGAATGTGAGGGAGAGAAGAGAGGAAAGGACGACAAGGTGGCACGAGGAATCTTCTGGCTGTGGTGAGTATGTTCACAACCTTGTTTGTGGCAATGGTGGCATGGGTGCGTACAAATGTCAAAATGTAGCAAATTGCACTGTTTTTTTCTTTTGAGAGGGAATTCACTCTTGTCGCCCAGGCTGGAATGCAGTGGCACCATCTCAGCTCATTGCAACCTCTGCCTCTTGGGTTCAAGTGATTGTCCTACCTCACTCTCCCATGTAGCTGGGATTACAGGTGCTCGTCACCACGCCCAGCTAATTTTTGTATTTTTAGTAGAGATGGGGTTTCACCATGTTGGCCATGCTGGTCTCAAACTCCTGACCTCAGGTGATCCACTCGCCTCGGTCTCCCAAAGTTCAGGGATTAAAGGCTTGAGCCACAGCGCCCAGCTGCAAATTGCACACTTTAAATATGTGCAGTTTTTTCTGTCAATTATACATCAATAAAGCAGTGTGGGCCAGGTGCGGTGGCTCACATCTATAATTCCAGCACTCTGGGAGGCCAAGGCGGGTGGATCACCTGAAGTCAGGAGTTCGAGACCAGCCTGACCAACATAAAGAAACTCCGTCTCTACTAAAAATACATTAGCTGGGTGTGGCGGTGCATGCCTGTAATCCTAGCTATGTGGGAGGCTGAGGTAGGAGAATTGCTTGAACTTGAAAGGCAAAAGTTGCAGTGAGTCAAGATCATGCCACTGCACTCCAGCCTGGGCAACAAGAGTGAAACTCAAAAAGAAAAAAAAAAAGCAGTGTGAAAGCACATGTGATATTCTATGATCTCAAGACTTCATAGAAGTAGGGCTGGGCTCAGTGATTCACACCTGTAATTCCAGCACTTTGGGAGCCCGAGGCAGGTGGATCACCTGAGCTCAGGAGTTCAAGACTAGCCTGGGCAATATAGCGAAACCCCATCTCTACTATAAACTACAAAAATTAGCCAGATGTGGTCTCGAGTTCCTGTAGTCCCAACTACCCGGGAGGCTGAGGTGGGAGGATCGCTTCAGCCTGGAGGTCAAGGCTGCAGTAAGCAGCCTTTTTTTTTGTTTTGTTTTTTGTTTTTAAACATTCTCCTGGACTCAAGCAATCCACCCACCTTGGCCCTCCAAAGTATTGAGATTACAGGCATGAGCCACAGCGCCCAGCAGAACTGTTGACATTTTAAATAATCTAGGCTTTTCAACTTTTTCTTCCCTCCCCCGCCCCCTGCCCCAATCTGGAGGTTACAGATAAACCCAGCTGCAGGTCCTCAAACCTGCAGCTCACCAGCACCCTCTAGTGCCTCCTTGCTGTGAGCACAGAAGTCTCCTAGCTGTGGGCAGTTTCCAGTCTATCAGCACGAGGACACCTCTCTACAATCCTCAAGTCTGAAGCTGGGTGGGAAACCGGTGTGGACCCGGGGCGCTGTCTGTGGTCCTGAAAGTTACAGTCAGCCGCGAAACCAAAGTCCAGAGCCCTCTCTGCAGTTGAATCACCCTTCCACACCTGTCCGGGCCCTCTTTCCATTGATGATGACCTCAAGGAGTACAACTGGTAGTTTTGAATGTTTTGGATTGACTATTTAAATGTCACAGGCAATGCTTCCGGAGAGCAATGATAGAAAGAGTAAAGAGAATGGAGAACGAGTGTGAGATGAGTAATATGCTGGCCTTCCAGCAACTCAGGATGACAGCCACCACAGGCTCGGACAATTTATGAAAACCAAATATAGTCTTAAAATAGAATGTGGACCTAAATACCTGGAATCACCCCCTTGGCAAGATTTGTAACAAAAAGATTAATAAGAGGCCAGGCACAATGACTTGCACCTGCAATCCCAGCACTTTTGGAGGCCGAGGCAGGTGGACCACTTGAATCCAGGAGTTCAAGATCAGCCTGAGCAACATGGTGAAACCCCATCTCTGCTAAAAATACAAAAATTAGCCAGGCATGGTGGCAGGCACCTGTAATCCCAGCTACTTGGGAGGCTAAAGCATGAGAATCGCTTGAGCTTGGGAGGCAGAGTTTGCAGTAAGCCAAGATTGCACCACTGCACTCTAGCCTGGATGACAGAGTGAGACTCTGTCTCAAAAAAAAAAAAAGAATTAATATGAACAGAGTTAACAATTTGAATGGAGTAATGGACCCAAGCGCCATATTGGTGCTGACAAAATGGCAGCATTTATTACATGAAGCTTCAAAGTGGTCCTGCAAGAGCTCTGGCATCTAAGGACATCTAAAGAAAATGTGAAACTCCCTGAGCTGCCTGGAGGCCAGTGTTACAGCAACTAATCCAAAGGAAAAGCCATAGGTCCTTCCTGCCCTTTTGATTTAAGCAATCTTCATTGTCCACAGCAATAAATTTTCTTTCTTTTCTTTTCTTTCTTTCTTTCTTTCTTTTTTTTTTTTTTTAAGACAGAGCCTCCCTCTGTTGTCCAGGCTGGAGGGCAGTGGTGCCATCTCATCTCCTTGCAGCCTCCACCTCCTGGACCAAGCCATTCTCCTGCCTCAGCCTCCTGAGTAGCTGTGATTATAGGTGCCCACCACCATGCCCTGCTAATTTTCGTATTTTTAGTAGGATGGAGTTTCACCATATTGGCCAGACTGGTCTCGAACTCTTGACCTCAAGTAACACACCCACCTTGGCCTCCCAAAGTGCTGGGATTACAGGCATGAGCCACTATGCCTGGCCCACAGCAGTAAATTTTCTAGATATGTTTTGCAGAACTCAAAGAACTGAAAAGGAAGTTATTACTCAAAGGCAAATTATCTTTCTTTCTTTTTTTCTTTTTTCTTTTTTTTTTTTTTTTTTTTGAGATGGAGTCGCACTTTGTCGCCCAGGCTGGAATGCAGTGGCTCAATATAGGCTCACTGCAACCTCTGCCTCCGGCTTCAAGCAATTCTCCTCCCTGAGCCTCCTGAGTAGCTGAGACTACAGGCACGTGCCACCACATCTAGCTAATTTTTATATTTTTAGTAGAGCTGGGGTTTTGCCATGTTGGCCAGGCTGGTCTTGAACCCCTGACCTCAGGAGATCCATCGCCTCAGCCTCCCAAAGTGCTGGGATTACAGGCATGAGTCACCATGCCCAGCCCAAGGGCTAATTATCTTAAGATACTGTAAATGTCACCTGTAAATGTGTGAGAATTTTTTAAAAGATACTATAAATTATGCTAACTTTTGTTGATTTGAAATATATGTTGTTTTGTTTAAAAATGTTTGTGTGGTGGCGCACGCCTATAGTCCCAGCTACTCTGGAGGATGAGGCAGAGCAAGACTCCATCTCAGAAAAAAAAAATTCACTTTGGGAGGCTGAGGCAGGCAGATCACCTGAGCTTAGGAGTTTGAGACTAGCCTAGGCAACACAGTGAAACCCTGTCTCTACACACACACACACACACACACACACACACACACACACACACAAATACAAAAGTTAACCAAATGTGGTGATGCACACCTGTAGTCCCAGCTACTTGAGAGGCTGATGTGGGAGAATAGCTTGAGCCCAGAAGACGGAGGCTGTAGTGAGCCAAGTTTGAGCCACTGCACTCTTCCCAGGCGACAGAGCCAGACCCTGTCTCAAAAGTAAAAACTGGAAAAGGAAAAAATTGTTAACTCTTTTAAAAGAGGAGGAATGGGCCAGGCACGGTAGCTCATGCCTGTAATCTCAACACCTTGGAAGGCCAAGGTGGGCGGATCACGAGGTCAGGAGATCAAGACCATCCTGGCTAACACAATGAAGCCCCGTCTCTACTCAAAATACAAAAAATTAGCCAGGCATGGCCAGGTGCGGTGGCTTACACCTGTAATCCCAGCACTTTGCGGGGCCGAGACGGGCGGATCACAAGGTCAGGAGTTTGAGATCAGCCTGGCCCATATGAGACCCCATCTCTACTAAAAATACAAAAATTAGCCACACACAGTGGTGAGCTCCTGTAATCCCAGCTACTCAGGAGGCTGATGCAAGAGAATCACTTGAGCCCGGCGGGTGGAATTTGCAGTGAGCCAAGATCATGCCATTGCACTCCAGCCTGGGCAACAGAGCAAGACTCTGTCTCAGAAAAAAAAAAAAAAAATTAGTTGGGTGTAGTCGCATGCGCCTATAATCCCAGATACTCAGGAGGATGAGGCAGGAGAATTGCTTGAATCTGGGAGGCAGAGGTTGCAGTGAGCAGAGATTGTGCCACTGCACTCCAGCCTGAGAGACAGAGTGAGACTCAGTCTCAAAAAATAAAATAAAATAGAAGGAACGGGTCACAAAACAATGTCAGGATCATTACGTAGTGGGGGCAGGGAGCAATTGCTGGGGCCACCCAGAGCGCTCGCTGTGAGGCTCTGAAGGCCCTTTACCCTGCTGCTGCCTTCCCATGCTTCATGGATTTCAGTGGCAAACTTTGAGATAAATGATCAAATGACAAATCAGGAAACACCCACACTTTTTTTTTCTTTTTCTTTATTATTATTATTTTTTTGGCACCAAATTTTAAAACGTGTGCATTGAATGAAGAGACCCCCCTCAAAACAGGCTTTGTGTGAGCAACATGGCTGTTTATTCACCTGGGTACAGGTGGGCTAAGGCCGAAAATGGTGTTAGCCTCTTTTTTTTTTTTTTTTTTTTGAGACAGAGGCTCGCTTCTTCCCCAAGGCAGGAGTGCAGTGGTACGCTCTCAGCTCACTGCAACCTCTACCTCCTGGGGTTCAAGTGATTCCTCTGCCTCAGCCTCCCAAGTAGCTGGGACTACAGGTGCCTGCTACCACACCCAGCTAATTTTTGTATTTTTAGTAGAGATGGGGTTTTGCCATGTTGGCCAGGCTGGTCCTGAACTCCTGACCTCAGGTGATCCATCCACCTTAGCTTCCCAAAGTGCTGGGATTACAGGCATGAGCCACCATGCCCAGCTAATACCCACACTTTTAAGGGAACAAAATGTTATCCAAGTAATTAGAGTAGCATAAACTAGGGGCAGGGAGATCCAGGCACAATGACCCGCAGCCCATGGCTCCTTGATCCAAGGTCAACCGTTGAGCAGATCACATCCTCTCTCTGCAAACTTGAAGTTGAACCAAGCATGCAGGTATGGGAAGCTGCCAAACCTGATCCTCCTGTGGGCAATGCCCCAGCAACAGGGCCCCCAACTCCTGCCACTGAGTCCTACACGACATCCCCGGGGACTCTGCTCGTCCTGAGACGTGGTCAGTCCTCATTTTCACATTTTTGAGAGTCACCCTGAGTTCCTCTAACAAGTCCTACAAAAGCCCAAGTCAGGGGCAGCTTCTGTTGCTTGGAAACAAAGAACCTGAACTGATAGAGTAATTGGCCACTGAGCAAGTGGGAGATGGACAGCAGGTGCTTAGGGAAATGTGGGGACTAGGGATTGATTACTGAGCCCATGTGGAGAAAATGCAGGGAGGCACCCCCCTTCCCATCACCCATCCAAAGTAACAGAGCAGCTAAGCCAATGTCACCTGGACCTCCCTGGGGACCATCTACCACCAAGAGATCAGCCCCAGCACCCTGGGAAGCCACTGCCTCAGGCCAACCAATGGAGGGGTGACAGAGGCCAAGATCCCACCACCACCACCACCCAGGGCAGAGCAGTGGCTCCTAATCCAAGTGAGACATTGAAAGCTATTCAGAGGTACCTTCATCGGGCATGGTGGCTCATCACGGCTATAATTCCAACAGAGGCTGAAGCAGGAGATTGCTTGGCCCAGGAGTTCGAGACCAGCCTGGGCAGCACAATGAGACCCCATCTCTACAAAAAATAAAAACTCAGCTGGGCATGGTGGCACACACCTATAGTCCCAGTTATTCAGGAGGCTGAGGTGGGAGGATCACCTTTTGCCTCTGAGGTTGAAGCGCCATGAGCCGTAATCACACCACTGCACTCCAGCCTGGGTGACAAGGTGAGAGCCTGTCTCTAAACACACAAACATATCAGTGCTATTTTGGCAAGTTGTAATCATTGGAATGATGACTCGATTCAGAATTTTTTTTTTGTTTTTCTAAGACAGAGACTCACTTTGTCGCCAGGCTAGAGTGCAGTGGCCTGATCTCGGCTCACTGCAACCACCGCCTCTTGGATTCAAGCGATTGTCCTGCCTCAGCCTCCCAAGTAGCTGGGACTACAGGTGTGCACCACCATGCCCAGCTAATTTTTGTATATTTAGTAGAGACGGGGTTTCACCATGTTGGCCAGGATGGTCTTGAACTCCTGACCTCAGGTGATCCACCTCCCAAAGTCCTGGGATTACAGGCATGAGTCACCTCGCCTGGCCCATTGTGAGTTTAAATGATCAGAAAAGACTTGATTTTTGCACTTTAAGATAACACTGTTGGCTGGGCACGGTGGCTCATGCCTGTAATCCCAGCACTTTGGTGGTGGGCGGATCAAGAGGTCAGGAGATCGAGACCATCCTGGCCAACATGGCAAAAACCCATCTCTACTAAAAATACAAAAAAAAAAAAAAATTAGCTGGGCGTGGTGGCACCTGTGGTCCCAGCTACTTGGGAGGCTGAGGCGGAAGAATTACTTGAACCCAGGAGGTGGAGGTTGCAGTGAGCTGAGATTGTGCCACTGCACTCCAGCCTGGCAACAGAGCAAGACTCCTTCTCAAAAAAAAAAAAAAAAAAAAAAAAAGATAACACTGTTGCATTGCTCTTCTAGTTACTCAGTGGAATCTAGATACCATAGCAATTGAACCGCCCATCATCCATGCATCAAATGTATGAACAAGTCAGACACTATGATCTTTTTTGTACTAGAACCCATATTTCCACTCCACTCTCATCAAATGTCATGTGAATGAAAGGTTTTTGTTTGGTTGGGTTTTTGCCTTTTTGCCTAACAGTCTTATTGATCATACTATCTTTTTTCTCTGCAACAGAGATACGTATATCCTACAAATTAAAACCTAATATAGGCCGGGTGCAGCCTAAAACTGTAAAACTTAATATAATTTTTTTGTGACCACAAAGCCCTAAGTACTAAATATTTCTTTTGGATTATTTTTAGAATACAGTTGCTCAAAATAACATAAATGGGTTACAAACTTTTTGTTAGTTTGTTTGAGACAGAGTCTCACTCTGCGGCCCAGGCTGGAGGGCAGTGGCATAATCTGGGCTCACTGCAACCTCCGCTTCCCCAGTTCAAGTGATTCTCCTGCCTCAGCCTCCTTTTGTATTTTTAGTAGAGACAGAGTTTTGCCATCTTGGCTACACTGGTCTCAGACTCCTGACCTCAAGTGATCTATCTGCCTCAGTCTTCCAAAGTGCTGGGATTATAGGCACAAGCCACCACACCTGGTCAAAATTTTTTTTTTTTTAAGAAATTTATGGTGCTCGCTTCGGCAGCACATATACTAAAAATTGGAACTATACAGAGAAGATTAGCATGGCCCCTGAGCAAGAATGACAGGCCAATCCGTTAAGCGTTCATATATATATTTTTTAATTATAAATAAAAAAAAAGAAAGAAAAATAAATTTATGGCTGGGTGCAGTGGCTCACACCTGTAATCCTAGGACTTTGGGAGGCCGAGGTGGTGGATTTCCTGAGCTCAAGAGTTCGAGACCAGCCTGAGCAACATGGCAAAAACCCATCTTATTAAAAAAAAAAAGAAAGAAAGAAAGAAAGAAATTTCTTTCTCACAGTTCTGGAGGCTGGGGAGCCCAAGATCAAGATGCCACCAGACTTGGTGTCTGGTGAAAGCTGCCTTCTTGCTGTGTCCTCACAAGGAAGAAGGTGGAAGGGTCTAGCTGGTTCCCTCAAGCCCTTTTTTGAGACAGAATCTCACTCTGTTGCCCAGGCTGGAGTGTGGTGGCATGACATCAGCTCACTGCAACCTCCACCTCCCAGGTTCAAGTGATTCTCCTGCTTCAGCCTCCTGAGTAGTTGGGATTACAGGCACCCAACACCACATCTGGCTAATTTTTGTATTTTTTAGTAGAGACAGGGTTTCATCATGTTGGCCAGGCTGGTCTTGAACTCCTGGCCTTAAGTGATCCACCTGCCTCCCAAAATGCTGGGATTATAGCTGTGAGAGATGGTGTCCAGCCCCTCAAGCCCTTTTTATAAGGGCATAAATTCCATTAATGAGGGTAGAGCCCTCTTGGCCTAATCACCTCGGAAAAGGCCCCACCTCTTAACACCACCACAGTGGAGATTAACCACAGCACCAATCCACTTGTGTCTTGCAGGCATTGTGTGTATTTTGTTTGATGAACATAAGATACTGAGCTTTTGTAATTCCAGATCTACCTAAACACCACTCATAAATCCTGCCAGCACTTCAGTATAATCCTTAAAGACAACAAATATTTCCTTTGTGAGCTAAACTGTCTCTCCTGACTTGTGAATTTCATAGGATGGTTGAGAGGGTCAAAGGAGATGATAGTCCCAGCAAATGGATCCTACTGAACTCTTACTGTAGGCAGCGCTAAGTGCTCTACGTGCACCAGCTCACTGGTACCCCAACAACCCCAAGAAGAAGGGACTATTGTGATCCCCACTTTACAGACAGAGAAACTGAGTCCAGAAAGGTAGCATCACATTTTCAGAGCCACTCAGCTAGGAAGAGAGGGAACAAACGAGGTTGTGATTTACAATTTCAACCTCCTCTTCTCCCTCCCAACTTCTGATGCTGCAAAGCCCCTGGAGACAGCAGAGCTGCCCCTTTGTCCCTTGTGGCTGCACCCTCACGAACATGCTGGACTCGCCCAAGGCAGCCTCTCAGTCCTCAGGGCCTGCTGGAGAAGCGTTTCCATTAGACAGTGCAGCACTGGGTGCCAGGCTGCTGGTTATATGGCCCTGGGAGAAGTGCTGGCGCAGCCTGCCTTTTTCGGGTAGTGGTTGTGACATTCCTTGTAGTGGGACTTTCCCTGCCCTAGGCTAGACCTCTTTAGCCTGGGGCATGTGACCCTCTGAGGTAGGTGAAGACTTCCCAAGGGTGCATAAGAGTGGACCACTCTGGCTGGGCGCGGTGGCTCACGCCTATAATCCCAGCACTTTGGGAGGCCGAGGCGGGTGGATCACGAGGTCATGAGATCGAGACCTTCCTGGTCAACATGGTGAAACCGTCTCTACTAAAAATACAAAAATTAGTTGGGCATGGTGGCATGCACCTGTAGTCCCAGCTACTCGGGAGGTTGAGGCAGGAGAATTGCTTGAACCCAGGAGGCAGAGGTTGCAGTGAGCCAAGATCGTGCCATTGCACTCCAGCCTGGGTACCAAGAGCGAAACTCTGTCTCAAAAAAAAAAAAGAGTGGATCACTCTAAGGATCCTAATTCTAGAAACAACCTCTTTCCTCCTTGGCCGTGGCACCGGTGGCCCCAGCTGCCCCATGCTCCTTCTCATCTCCCCTTTCTGGAGATGCCTGGAAAGAGAAAAGTCACTTTGTAATTTCCTCCTGGGGATATATGAAGTAAATGGAAAATAAAAGAGAACCTTCATCCATCCTATTAAGAGATAGATTTTCCGGCCAGGCACGGTGGCTCACACCTGTAATCCCAGCACTTTGGAAGGCTGAGGTGAGTGGATCACCTGAGGTGAGGAGTTCGAGACCAGCCTGATCAATATGGTGAAACCCTGTCTCTACTAAAAATACAAAAATTAGCTGGGCATCATGGCAGGCACCTGTAATCTCATCTACTCAGGAGGCTGTGGCAGGAGAATCACTTGAACCCTGGAGGTAGAGGTTGCAGTGAGCCGAGATCATGCCACTGCACTCTAGCCTGCGTGACAGGGCAAGACTCCATCTCAAAAAAAAAAAAAAAGAGAAAGATACATTTTTAGTTATTTAATTACTTATAAAAAGTTTGTGGGCTGGGTGCAGTGGCTCACATCTGTAACCCCAGCACTTTGGGAGGCTGAGGAAGGAGGATCACTTGAGATCAGGAGTTCAAGACCAGCCTGGCCAACATGGTGAAACCCCATCTCTACTAAAAATTCAAAAAATAGCTGGGCTTCGTGGTACACATGTGTAATCTCAGCTACTAGGGAAGTTGAGGCAGGAGAATCGCTTGAACCTAGGAGGCAGATGCTGCAGTGAGCTGAGACCATGCCTCTGCACTCTAGCCTGGGCAACAGAGTGAGCTTCTGTCTCAAAAAAAAAAAAAAAAAAGTTTGAGCCACTTCCCGCGGCCAACTTCTATTCATTTGTCCGATGTCATTCCTGCCATCCAGCAAGGGGCCTGCCACCTAGCATGCTGAATGAAAGAATGGACCTTGGGGTTTGAGTGTGGAAACCTGGGCAGGTCTGTCTTGGTGTCGCTGCATCCCTAGTGCCCAGCCTAGGGCCCAGCACTGAGAGCTTATAAAGTGTTTCAGGAAGAAGGCAGGCGGAGGGTGGGCAGACCCGAGAAATGCACAAGATAGCTCCCGGGAAGTGAAGGGAGGGATGACAAAGCAAAGCTTGAGGGCTCGGAGGAGCGCTCAAGAAAACAAACCTAGGCATGAACCCGCGCCTGTAACCCCAGGCTCTGGAAACCCGAGGCGGTTGGATCGCTTGAGGTCAGGAGTTCGAGACCAGTATGGGCCACATGGCGAAACTCCGTCTCTACTAAAACTACAAAAATCAGCCGGACGTGGTGGCGCATCCCTGTAGTCCCAGCTACTCGGGAGGCTGAGGCCGGGGAATCGCTTGAACCCGGGAGGCGGTGGTTGCAGCGAGCCGAGATCATGCCACTGCACTCCAGTCTGGGAGACAGAGCCAGACCCTGTCCCCAAAATTATATATATATGACGAGAAAAGAAAATAAGAAAGTTTTAAGAAAATTTTTGAAAGAAAGAAAAGGAAAACAAAAGAGTCACCGACATCTTCGAGCCACCTCACAAGGATAATAGCATCACCCTCCTCTCCGCCCCTCATCAACATGGCCGACCCCAGGGGGATAAGCGGGTCTGAGGGGCGGAAGTGACGCACAGCGGAAGTCCGTCCTGCCTGTCGGTCACCAGGCCCTGAGCTCAGTGGCGGCTCCGGGCTGCGGGCTGCGAGGTGCGGATGTTGCAGGCCGGGTGGCTCCGGGGCTACGCGGCGTTGGCGCTGCTGCTGGTGGCCCAAGTGGTGGCGGCGTTCGAGCCCATCACCGTGGGTCTCGCCATCGGGGCCGCGTCGGCCATCACCGGCTACCTGACCTACGATGACATCTACTGCCGCTTCGCCGAGTGCTGCCGCGAGGAGCGGCCGCTCAACGCCTCTGGTACGGCGCGCGCGCGCGAGCTGCGGGTCGGCGCTGCTGGGGGTGCCCGGGCCTCTGTGACCCCTGGCGGGGCGCTGGCGCGCGGAGGGACGGGCGCGCGGCCTCTAGACGGCGGTGGTCCCAGCTGGGGTGGGCGGGGAGCGGAGGCGGCGGCCCTGGAAACGCGGTCCGGACTCCAGCCCTGGAAGCAGTGCCTTCGCAAACCGCCTCCAGGTCGTGGGCCTCTGCCCAGCGCCTTTCTGAAGTTCCCGTTCCTGGGGATCACAGGCTGAAGAAACGGAAAGTACCGTGGCCGGCCCTTCTGCGCCCTGCCCACCCTATTAGGTGGCTTTCAGACGTGCGTCGTCGTCCACAAAGCCCACATTGGGCCCCCGGTTTTCCTACAGGCCAGCAGGGGTGGCTGGGAATAGAAAGCTCTCAGTCGAGCGACGGTTCATATCTGGATGGATGAGCATTTAGCCTCCCTATCGGACGCCTAAGCGTTAAGGACGTCCACATAATGCATTTCCGTGAAAGTGGCATCAGTGCCTCAGTGTCGTGCTGGCCCTAGGGTTTGGCAGACACCCTGCTGGGTCCCTGGATAATCGGTGCTTCTCTCTTTGACCAGCTGGGATAGTGCTGCGTTGCTGATGCATTTTTAATGTCTGTTTCTCTCTCTGTTCTGGGGCCGTTCCTGCAGCCCTCAAGCTGGATTTGGAGAAGAAGCTGTTTGGACAGCATCTGGCCACCGAAGTGATTCTCAAGGCGCTGACTGGCTTCAGGAACAACAAAAATCCCAAGAAACCACTGACCCTTTCCTTACACGGCTGGGCTGGCACAGGCAAGAATTTTGTCAGTCAAATTGTGGCTGAAAATCTCCACCCAAAAGGCCTGAAGAGTAACTTTGTCCACCTGTTTGTATCGACTCTGCACTTCCCTCATAAGCAGAAGATAAAACTGTACCAGGCAAGAGAACCCACTATTGTCTCGTCCACAGGCCACTGGGACTGGTCTGGGTGACCTGCTCACTAAGTCTGGCCTCTGCTTCTCTTTCCTTTGTGTTGCAATAGCTACTGGCTCCACTGAGTTAAGGCACACTTAGTCCAGGTAGCTACAAAGCTCTCTTACAACGTTTCTCTTACTCGGTTCCAAAACAGTCCAGTGGGGTAGGGCATGTTATTTCCATGAAAAGATGAAGCCAAGGGCCGGGCGTGGTGGCTCACGCCTGTAATCCCAGCACTTTGGGAGGCCAAGGCGGGCAGATCACTTGAGGTCAGGAGTTTGAGACCAGCCTGGCCAACATGGTGAAACCCCGTCTCTACTAAAAGTACAAAAATTAGCCAGGCGCGGTGGTGGGCGCCTGTAATCCTAGCTACGCCGGCGGCTGAGGCAGGAAAATGGCTTGAATGCAGGGGGCAGAGGTTGCAGTGAGCCAAGATTTTGCCACTGCACTCCAACCTGGGCGGCACAGTGGGACTCCATCTCAAAAAAAAAAAGATGGATGTGGTCAAGGCTGGGCGCAGTGGCTCACGCCTGTAATCCCAACACTTTGGGAGGCTGAGGTGGGTAGATCACTTGAGGTCAGGAGTTCAAGACCAGCCTGGCCAACATGGCAAAACCCTGTCTCAACTAAAAATACAAAAACCAGCCAGGTGTGGTGGAGCACCTCTGTAATCCCAGCTACTCGGGAGGCTGAGGCAGGAGAATTGCTTGAACCCGGGAAGCGGAGGTTGCAGTGAGCCGAGATTGTGCCACTGCACTCCAGCCTGGGCAACAAAGTGAAACTGTCTCAAAAAAAAAAGAAAAGCTGGAGCCTGGAGCCAAGAGAGGCAAGGTGGCTTACTCCTTACCATCTTTGTGGCAGAGCAGGAACTTGAACCAAAATCTCCTCACTCCCAGTAGACATGGTAGCCACCTTCTCCAGTGAGTGAAGGCATTCAGCATCCCCAGCAGTGCAGTTGGTGAGAGGGGCATTCAGTCTTCAAGGATTTCCGTGGGCATGGCTTCATTCAATTCTGCCCACCTCTGGTGCAGCCTCAGCTTTGCCTCTGCTCTCTCTCTGCAATGTAGCCTAGAGGTCTTCTTTCTCCTAGACAGGTTTATTTCAGTTGTTCCTCCCATCCTTCACATCCTTGTCATTGTTTTCTTCAAAGGAAGCCTCAAAGAACTGAACCTTGAGACTGTTTCTCCTTTTGAGATCTTCTTTCACATTTGTTTTATATTAAGTTGTCTAGGAGGGTTAGTTCTCATTTAAATGAACGTTGCCCTTGTCAAGGTTAGCATTCCCACTGGCAATATAGCAAAACCCCATCTCTACAAAAAATAAGAAATTAGCCAGGTGTGGTGGCATGCACCTGTAGTCCTAGCTACTTGGGAGGCCAAGGTGGGAGGATCGCTTGAGCCTGGGAAGCTGAGGCTACAGTGAAGCATGGTTGTGTCACTGCGTTCCAGTCTGGGTGATAGAGCAAGACTCTATCAAAAAAAAAAAAAAAAAAAAAAAATTCCTCCTGTTAGGTGGGGACTGAAAAAAGAAACAGAAACTTAACTGAACAAGGAAGTAGAAGTGTTTGCATCCAAACTGGCGTGAGACAGGGAAGACTGCCAAAAAGGAGGGGAGGATTTTCTTGTTTTCTACATTCTTTTATAAATCTCCAGAAACAGAATAATAGAGATGGATGAGGGCATGTCTGGGGGAGCTTCATGGTACAGCCTTTCACACTTTGGGGTTGAGGGCTGGTTGCTTGGGTGCCTTTATGTTTGCTTCAGGGAAGCATCTGGAACAGATGCTTTTCGTGAAATGTGGTCGAGTCAGCTCTGTTGGTCTGGGGCACTGTGCACTGTGCAGGTCTTCATCTAGTTCATTCTTCCTCAGCATGTGTGGCAATACGAACTTGAGACTGTAATCCAAGAGGGATGAAAACTATGGATAGGTTCACAGTGAATGATAAATATTCACGGATCTGGCTGTGTGGCTCCTTCCTATAATCCCAGCACTTTGGGAGGGTGAGGTGGGTGGATCACCTGATGTCAGTAGTTCGAGATCAGCCTGGTCAGCATGGCAAAACCCCGTCTCTACTAAAAATACAAAAATTAGCCAGGTGTGGTGGGGGACGCCTGTAGTCACAGCTATATGGGGGCGCTGAGGCAAGGAGAATCGCTTGAACCGGAGAGGTAGAGGTTGCAGTGAGCTGAGATGGTGCTGCTGCACTCCAGCCTAAGGGATAGAGCGAGACTGTCTCAAAAAAAAAAAAAATCACAGATCTTGTACCTCTTACACCTTTAAAAGGTTACATTTAATATATCATTTGAGTTAGGAAAAAACTTCTCTGCGCTTTAGCACCTGTCTGCCAATTTCTACTTTTTAGAGATGAGGTTTTGGAAAAGCTGCTGCCCAGTGAACGCGGGTGAGGGAGCAGTTCTAAGGCTTTGGAAAAGCTGCTACGCAGCGAGTGGGGTGAGGGTGCAGTTGTAAGAGCTCTGACCTCGACCGTCAGTGCAGGACGAGCAGATGCTGCCCGCGCTCCTCTTGGTGCACCGTTTGAGCTTCGCGTCCTATTTCTTCTTTCACGGCCGGTCCAGGGCCAGTTACAGAAGTGGATTCGCGGTAACGTGAGTGCATGTGCGAACTCTGTTTTCATATTTGACGAGATGGATAAATTGCACCCTGGGATCATTGACGCAATCAAGCCGTTTCTAGACTACTACGAGCAGGTTGACGGAGTGTCTTACCGCAAAGCCATCTTCATCTTCCTCAGGTCAGCGGGAGGTGGTTTCTTGGGGAACACAATCACCTCATTCTCTCAGTGATAAAATGAGGTCCCCAGCACCATCAGCACTTTATTTACCAGGACAGAAGTGCCTGCTGGGTACAAGGCATTTACCTACTGCTTTCTCCTTTGCCAGTCTCAGCATGGCACACAGTGTGGGCAGGGGAAATGAACTAAAGAAATAATTGCTGATAGCAGGCAATTTTAGCCAGAAATGGTGGCATGGGCCTGTAGTCCCAGCTCCTTGGGAAGTTGAGGCAGGAGGATTGTTTGAGCCCAGGAGTTCCAAGTTTGATTGAGCTATGATCATGCCACTGCACTCCAGCCTGGGGGACACATCGAGACCCCGACTCTAAAAATGAAATTGAAATGAAAGCAGGTAATTTTATTAACTGCACATGTTGGTTTTTAGGGTTATAAAGGCCTTAACCCAGCTAGTTGTGAAGAAACATTTTAAGTTCCTTGAGATTAAACACTTTATTGTCTAGTAGCACTCAGTAAATATTCCTTGATGAAAAATAGATCTTCAGCCAGGCATGGTGGCTCACGCCTGTAATTCCAGCACTTTGGGAGGCTAAGGTGGGCAGGTCACTTGAGGTCAGGAGTTCGAGACAGGCCTGGCCCACATGGTGAAACCCCATCTCTACTAAAAGTACAAAAATTAGCTGGGCACGGTGGCACGCACCTGTAGTCCCAGCTACGCAGGGGGCTAAGGCAGAAGAATCACTTGAATCCAGGAGGTAGAGGTTGCAGTGAGCCAAGATTACATCACTGCACTCCAGCCTGGGTGACAGAGTGAGAAGACTCCATCTCAAAAAAAAAAAAGAATGGGCATTGTGGCTCACGCCTTTAATCCCAGCACTTTGGGAGGCTGAGGCAGGCGGATCACGAGGTCTAGAGATCAAGACCATCCTGGCAACATGGTGAAACCCCGTCTCTAGTAAAATACAAAAAATTAGCTGGGCATAGTGGTGCATGCCTGTAGTCCCAGCTACTCGGAAGGCTGAGGCAGGGGAATCGCTTGAACCAGGAGGCAGAGGTTGCAGTGAGCCAAGATCGCACCACTGCACTCCAGCCTGGCGACAGAGCAAGACTCCATCTCAAAAAAGAAAAAAAGAATAGATCTTAGAGGAGGTTCATTTCTTGGTAAGACACAGAACTCTTAATATGTTATTTTAATCTTTATTTCTCTGGCAAACTCAGCAATGCAGGCGGGGACCTTATAACTAAGACGGCTCTGGACTTTTGGCGGGCTGGAAGAAAGCGGGAAGACATTCAGCTGAAGGACCTGGAACCTGTGCTGTCTGTCGGAGTCTTCAATAACAAACACAGTGAGTCCGCCAGGGTGGAGGAGCTCCCTGACTGGCAGTGAGCCGTCCTCTCTTTCATTGAGTGTTTCACAAAGCCACAGAATCCCACTGGACTTGCTGGCTTTGCTAAAGTTGGGAATTTTCTTAGGGCATTCTGTTCTAGAAACCAGTGAGTGAGCATCCAGCTGAGTCTCACGCGGGCTTGTTGGACACTGACAGAAAGACTCTCTCAAGGGGCACGGATATGAGGAACATGCTGGGGGTTGGGATCGGAGCTTGTCCAGGTGGCGGTGGCGGTGGGAAACCCAGCTGTGTCTTGTTCTGCAGGTGGCCTGTGGCACAGTGGACTGATCGACAAAAACCTCATTGATTACTTTATCCCCTTCCTGCCCTTGGAGTACAGACATGTGAAAATGTGTGTGAGGGCCGAGATGAGGGCCCGTGGTTCTGCCGTAGATGAAGACATTGTCTCGAGTGTGGCAGACGAAATGACGTTTTTCCCCAAAGACGAGAAGATCTACTCAGACAAGGGCTGCAAGACTGTGCAGTCACGGCTTGACTTCCACTGAGCACCTATCCAGATGGGGAAGGAGGCAGCCGGAAGGCTCAGCACACCAGAGGCCTTGCCTTTTGGGAGAACTCTGAAGACCCCTTTGGGGTTTTGCCTGTTTGCACCTTAGACTTTCGTGGTACAGAATTTTTTTTTTTTTTTTTTTTTTTTTGAGACAGTGTCTCGCTTTGTCGTCCAAGCTGGAGTGCGGTGGTGCAATCCTCAACTCGCTGCAACCTCCACCTTTTGGTTTGAGTGATTCTCATGCCTCAGCCTCCCTAGTAGCTGGGACTACAGGCATGAGCCACTTCACCCAGCTGGGATATAGCATCTTAGAGTTGATTTTGGAAAACACGTGAATCTATTGCGTGTATTTATCATTTTGCAATATGACACAAGTCCAGCTGTTCTTTGCAGCTGAGGGTGAACTTTTAAAATCCCCTTCACACTTAATGTACTGACTGACAGAAGTGCCTGGAAACAGCTGTGCATGGCCGGCCCGACTGGTTTCTGACCCAGAGCACCTGCACCTCAGAAGCTGCTGTCAGAACTGAAGGAGTCCAGAGACCTGCTGCAGGCTTGGGGGCACTGGGTTCCTACCAGCCAAAAACATCCTTTTGCTCTGTTCCATTCTTTACACAGAGAGAGTTCACTGACTTGAAGTATATTCAGTTTAAAATCGGGGGTGGAGGTGCACATGGTGTCTGACAGGAGGAGGACAGGCCGTGCCCACTGAGCGCTCTTGATCTGGGCTGACCTGTCTGTATGTGGGGTGGAGCCTCCACCTAAGACCTCTGCAGCAGACCTGGACAGACAGGTCCCTCCCATCTGTCCATTGCTCTGGCTGCTAATACAACCCTGGTTGTGGAATCCTTCTTCATCTCTCAGCTGGCATCAGCCCCAGCCTGCCTTGTGCCACATCTCAGCTTGGCTCACTGCTAGAGTCCCCCCAGCCACATCATCAGAGTTGAATCACAGTGAGACCGTTGGCTTTGGATTTGAGTCCTTGGTTCCCACGGGAGATGCTTAAGACTTTATACTTGGGTCAATCCTCTCACTTACATTGTAGAACCAATTGAAATCCTAGGACGCGCTCGTCCTGGAGAGATGACACGGGCCCAGGCTGAACAGTCAGCTTGCAGGTTCTGCATTGCCAAAGAAGTGAGAGCATTGTGTACTAGGAATGCTGGAGTTTTTGAGGATATGTATTTTTTTAATAATGTTTTTACTTCTGAATCTTAAATAATGGAAATATAGGACATTGCTTATTTTAAAACGAGGGAAGGACACAACATGGAATGATTGCTTATTCCTTCCTCAGATACTCTTAAAACCATTTTTTATTGTTAAATTTGTGGTAATACATGGTCACAGCTGTGGATCAAACAAGGTCAGTCTAAAGTTGTGGCAGGTCCTGGGTGTCATCTGATAGCACCACCCTCTGTGGCAGCGCCAGGCTGGACTGCCCTGATCCCTGGGAAGTGAGACTTAGATTCCGGCCAGTGTGAGTCACTGTATCTCCCATAATTGCAGCACAGCTGCAGACACAATCAGAACAACGTGCAGCATTTTTACAAAAAAAGATGGTAGAATTTGTGACATGGAAATGCCTTATAGGGTGTCACACTTAAGTCTTTAAAAAACACCAAGGTGAGGCTTACACTTTTTTGTTTTTTTTTTTTTGAGACGGAGTTGCGCTCTTGTTACCCAGACTGGAGTGCAATGGCGCGATCTCGGCTCACCGCAACCTCCGCCTCCTGGGTTCAGGCAATTCTCCTGCCTCGGCCTCCCAAAGTGCTGGGATTACAGGCATCAGCCACCACGCCCAGCCAGCTTGCACTTTTTACTACGTATCCTCAAAGTGGAGCTAAGTTATACTTTTCTAACCTGTTGGGCAGGTCTCCAGAGGAGACAAGATTTTCTCTGTTTGCAGTGATGCAGTAAATACGTGTTCGCCACCTTTGGACCGCTGTTGCTGATTTGTAACTTGAAAAGGCCGTGGTTGATCATGACCCCGCCTCGCCCCAGCCTTGTAAGATGTGGATGGGAGCCTTATTGACCTACTGAATATAAAATAATAAAGCCCAGATTTTGTCATGTGAAATGTCACTTGCTGACTTCTTTTTTTTCTAGTTTATTTGGTATCAAAGTTCAGAATGAATTTCAGCAGCACAACTGTTGAGACTTGCCATAACCTGGACGGGCGGGTGGGCGGTCAGCTACAGAAGCAATATTTACCTTAAATACTCTTACCCCAAATAGAAGTTAAATTAACTGACGGATATTTCATCAAAGAGATGGACTTCCAACAAACACTTTCTCCCAAAATTAATAGAGGAAATTGAGGTACTGGTAAAGGATGATTCACCTCTGACATCCTGAACCTGAGCTCAGGTGAGGAAACCTAACCACTGGGTCTCCCTGCCTGAAACTGGTAAACAAATCTTAGTTATGCTAATCTGATCTCAGCTTAATGACACATAACCTGGTATCATCTCACTTCAGTGAATAGCTGACACTCATCCTCTTTCAAAGGATTGAGGATTAGCAGATTTACTAGAAAGTTCAAACCCACATCACCATCACCTCACCCACTCCCTTAGGAATTTCTCAACAGAAGGTACTGAATTCCCAAGAGACCAACTTTCTAGGTCTGGTTCTCAGTCTAATGCAGTTCCTATTCCACCCCACACTGCCTCATCTACAAAGACAGAACCTTCCAAAATTGTCAGGGGACCCCTGTGTTCCCTA
Organism: Aotus nancymaae; assembly: GCF_030222135.1. Classification (NCBI taxonomy): domain Eukaryota; kingdom Metazoa; phylum Chordata; class Mammalia; order Primates; family Aotidae; genus Aotus; species Aotus nancymaae. The sequence goes on along the minus strand of NW_026988414.1, from coordinate 2,226,440 downwards.
ATTAGGGACTTCTGATGCCAGGGCGTCTTCAAATGAATTAGACCTTATCTGTGACTCCCAGGGGTATTAACAGGCTGGTTGCAGCTCAACACCAAGAACTTTCTAACGTGTGGCGCCATCTTTAGGTGGCCTAGGCTGCCCTAGGGGAACCCCATGCAGACTGGGGAGCCATAAGGCAGAGGGGTCTTGCATAAGACTTGCAGCTGAGGCCACCAACTTGTCTTCTGTGCATACTAGAAGTAGTCCCTGCAGCACTCTCGCAGCAGCTGCACCCATGGCAGCACAGCCCACATGCAGGGACACAGGTGTGTTGCATAAACAAGGTGTGCTTAGCTTAGTCTACGCCGCCATTCTTGCTGGCATCTCAGCTGTACTTGAACTCCGTGGCTGGCTGTCAGGAGCTCCAAGAACCCCCGATGGAGGGCAACTTCCCAGACCACTGGGTGAGGGGACAGAGGCGTCCTAGGATCCTCAGAGCCCTGTGTGAGACTGTTTCATTCCAAACTGGATTGACCTGCTAGGTCTTCACTGGCAGCCTCACCTCATAAGGCCTACACCCTCTTCAAAAACGCAGTCACCAATGACACACTCAACATTTTATTGTAAAACGGTAGCCATTTGCATTTATAAATAAAGACACAGTTCTCAGCATCCTCAGAAGGGGCAGCTAAGCTTTTTAGGTTTTGGGGATTCTGATTGAACATAACAGAAAATATGATAAATTTAAGATTTAATATGGCAAAATTCACATAATTTAGAATCCAGCAGAGAGCACATGTGGCTCATTCAGGAATGGATAGTGAAGAGCCACCTTCTGCAACACGAGTGACTGGGAAGTGACAAGCTGCAAATGCTTTTCTAACAATTGTTGACAATGTTGCCAAGATCATTCCCACAGCTCCCACTGTTGTGAAGGTTAAAACCCTTGGTGAGGCCATTTCGGGCTTATCTGCAGTGCCTAAGGGCCTCCTCTTACCTACTTGTCCTTCATCTAAACACTTCATTGCCCCTGGCAGCGCCTGCTGGGACCATCCTGGGACAGAGCTGGCTCGTGCTCCAGCCACATCCCCCGCGATGCCCTCCTGTGGAACCAATGCCATGCACGCGCGCTCGGGCTCCTTTGCAGTAAAGATACATCACAGTATATGTTATAATGACGGGAACTTAAAAAACACACACAAGGCCAACAACTCAGAATCGGAGCAGTCCCTCACAATGTTAAAAACCATTTTAAATAAAGTTATCACATTTTCAGTAAAACTTATTCATCCTTCCGTGAAACAGAAACACTTGGAATTAAAACATAATTTTTAAAAAATCACGAGCCCTGCGATGAGTGTGCTGGGAGCTGGCTCCTTCCTTCTCTGAGGGCTCGGGAGGCCTCCTGTCCTCGCCCATGGTCCCAAGGTGGCCTGCAGACATCAGGGATGGAAACCATGTCCGGAGAATTCCTGTCACATCAAACAGGAAACATTCACTTGAGTCCTCCTCAGGGAAAGGAGCAGGGGGCAGCGGCATGGGAAGGACTGAGTGTGGAGTTTCCTCTCCAACTCCAGGCAGTGAGTCTCGCTGTCAATCATGGCTGTCAATCATCGTAGTAATAATCTAACTTGGTGAACACGGTTTTGCAGCCTTTATCCGAGAAAACTCTCTCTTCTTTGGGGAAAAATGTCATCTCCTCAGCCACTCTGCTCACAATGTCTTCATCAATGTCATAGCCTCGGGACTGCATTTCGACTCTGATACACATTTTTAGGTGTTTGTATTCCAGGGGGAGGAAGGGAACAAAATAATCAATGAGGTTCCGATCAATTAAGCTGCTGTGCCAGAAGCCACCTGGGAAGAAAACACAAGGTGCTGTTCATCCACATCCACCCGCCCACCCTATACATTTCTCCTGGGCTCACTCACCCACCCCACCCACACACGTCTACTGGGGGTCACCCACCTACACGCCCACCCTCCCATCCGTCCCACACATGTCTCCTGCGGGTCACCCACCCTCCCATCCATTCCACACACATCTACTTGGTGCGCCCTCTCCCTTATGAAGCTCCGGATCCAATGAGGAGCAGATGTGAACAGGCACCTGCACACCGAGGTGCTTCTGTGACAGAGTGGAAAGGGACACTCTCTTTACACTGCAGCTGGGGGAGGCCTCCCAAGGTGTGACTTAGAGATCAGAGGTGGGAAAGAAGGGTGCTGGGGCCCGGGAATAAACAGAGGTGCGGAGTGGGGAAGGCAGAGTTCCACAGAAAGCAGAAGCAGGAAGGGCTCCGGGAAGGACTCTACCCGCCACACTCCCTTATTTGGGAACATTTTGACTCTCCTGGAGTTTCAGCAGCGGGACCAGCAACAGGGTAGAAGCCTGCTGCCGCTGCCACAGTGTTCAAACCCTATAGAGCACGTGGGCACCAAAACTAGCCTCGGGAATGCTGAGCCCACACTGGCTCCCCATGAAGGCCTGGCCTCGGCCCTGTTTTCTCCCCTGAGTGAGGACAGGCTCTATACCTGCCCCGTCTACTACTCCTGCGCTCCTGGAACTCCCGACCCAGGACACCCGCTCCCAGCCCCAGATGACACACACAAACTGCATCGTCCACCAGCCCATGGGTGTCTTCCCGTGAGCTGTTTCCCTTCCGCTCTGCCAGGTAATTCCGGGGCTCAGTCCCCAACCCAAGCTCCTCCTCAATCACTGGGTTAATGCTTTTCATGCCCAACAGGGCTTTGCACACAACTGGTGCTCAATAAATGTGTGGCCGACTAGATAGAGCAGAGCCCGTGGCCAGAGAAAGAACAGAACCAACCGCTGAACAGGAACAAGGGGCCGTCTTGCTATCGCGAGCTCACGTGGGAGGCTCGTGCTCTGAGGCCTGCTCTGTGCCAGGCATGCCCTGGGCCTGGGGACACAGCTGAGGGCGGCTGACCCTCATGGCTTTACCACTCTAGGGCAGGAGACACCCGACAATTGTGCTAGGAAACAATCTCAGATGGTGCTGGGAGCGGCGAATGCCACACAGAACAGACATGAGGGCGGGAGGCGAGGGCCAGGTGCTCCCGTGAAGCCGGGCTGCGCAGGACCTCAGGGCTGTGCCCGAACGACTAGGACCCAGCCACACAGAGTGGGGAGTGTCATCAGAACAGGTGACCTCAGGCAGCCCTGAGACTTTACAAGCATCTCCTGAGGACTCCCAGGATTGCCCTCCTAGCCTGAAGGCCTCCCTGGAGCTCCGCCGCTCTGCTCTGATGCCCCAGATGCCATTGCTCACCGAGCTCATCCATCCTTCCTGCTGTCACTTCCCTTCAATAGCAGGGCCACCCTTCCTATCACTCAAGCCAGGTCCTTGGTTCTTCTCTCATTCCCATGTACAATTCTGCAGGAAGTCTTACAGGTTCTACCTTCAAAACACCCAGAACCCGACCATGTCTCTCCACCACCACCGTTTCCGTGCTGAGCTCCCTGCCCCGTGACTGTGGGTCTGTCCTCTACCCAGTGGCCAGCAAGGTCCTGTGAAGGCCCCGTCAGATCACAGCACTGCCTGCCCCAGACCCTGCAGCCTCTCTCTTCCACTTGGAATAAAAACCAAGGCTCACATGGCCCACAAGGCTTTCCACGGTCTATATCTCCACCCCAAATCTCACCTCCTCTATCACCTCCTGTCCCCCTCCTGTTTATCCTGGACCAGTCACAGTGACCCAAGCACAGGCTCCCTCAGACTCCTGGAGGTGCTGCTGGCTCTGGGGAATGCTTTCCCTCAGACATCCACATGGCTCACGCCCTCGGGTCAGCCCAAATGCCAACCCTCAAAGGGAGCTTTCCCTGACCACTCTATTGAAGTAGAGCCCATCCTTACCCTGTACCCTAAAGGCTTTCTTGATTTTTTCCCCTCCTAGCCCCGAGGGGAAAGATATATATGTTTATGTGTGTCCATGTGTGATGTGTGCATATGTATTGCATGTATACACATACATGAACACATTAAATACATAAACATATGTATCCCCCACCATCTGATACTCTCTTTTTTCTCTTTCTTCTCATTTCTTTCTTTCTTTCTCTCTCTCTTTTTTTTTTTTTTTGACAGAATCTTGCTGTGTAGGCAAGCTGGAGTGCAGTGGCACGGTCTCGCCTCACTGCAACCTCCACCTCCCAGGTTCAAGCGATTCTCCTACCTCGGCCTCCCGAGTAGTTGGGATTACAGGCACTCACCACCACACCTTGCTAATTGTTGTATTTTTACTAGAGACACAGTTATACCCTGTTGGCCCAGGCTGGTCTTGAACTCCTGACCTCATAATCCGCCTGCCTTGACCTCCCAAAGTGTTGGAATTACAGGCATGAGCCACCACACCCGGCCCATTTTCTTTCTTTCTTATCACTAGGATGTCAGATCTATAAGGGCAAGAACTTCTTTTATTTTCTTTGAGATGGAGTCTCACTCTCGTCGCCCAGGCTAGAGTGCAGTGGCACAATCTCAGGTCACTGCATCCTCTGCCTCCCAGGTTCAAGCGATTCACCAGCCTTAGCCTCCCGAGTAGCTGGGATTACAGGAATGTGCCACCATGCCCGACTAATTTTTGTATTTTTAGTAGAGACGGGGTTTCTCCATGTTGGGCAGGCTGTTCTCGAACTCCCAACCTCAGGTGATCCACACACTTTGGCCTCCCAAAGTGCTGGGATTACAGGTGTGAGCCACTGCGCCTGGCCTAAGGGCAAGAATTTCTGTGTTTGTTCACGGCTATCCCCAGTCATACGTACGATTCCTGGAACCTACCAGGTGCTCCACATACGTTTGCTGAATGTGTTCGGCCATCCACCCGAGGCCACAGTCAGTCTGCGGGCCAGGGCTGCCCGACTCCCAGGACTGCACTCCTGAATGCCGTGTAACTCCACCGCACGGGCTCTAGGCCACTGGCCTCAGCCACCTCAGCATTAGGCTATGGTTTCTGCTGCATGCGTGCACGTTTTTTGGCAAGCCAAGAAACTGTCCAGCATGTTACAAAACACTTGTCTTGCCTCAGTAGTACTCCACTTGCACAAAGTGACATACAGTGCCCCATGCTGTTCACTAACTGTAGTATCAACTTCCTGGCAAGTCTGTTTCAAATGTGCCCTTCTGTTCTGTCATCTCCAGAACCTGAGGAGCAAAGACGTGAACAGCCCTGTGCAACCCACAAGTCTCAGCTAGTGAGTCAGCCTCCACCAAGCTGGCTTTACACCTCCCTGGGTTCAAGGTCAAAGGTCTCATAAGATTCCCAGGCTGCCTGGCCCTGGGCAAGCTGCCATATATCTTTGAGTCTCAGTCTCTAACCTACAAGGTATGGGGAAGACTGAGTGAAATCCGCAGGCACAGTGTTTCACACGGCACCCAGTACAAAGTAAGGGTCTGGCCACAATTTGGCTGTTGCTCTTGGGCAATGCAGAGAAAGGGAGTAACTAACAGGTCATCCCTCCCCTTGAGCTGCCCATGGCAGCCTTCCTTGCTCAACCACTGGCTCTTTCTTCTACAAAGAAAATCATGTAGCTGAAGAAAATGGGGAAACTGACTGGGCGTGGTGGCTCACGCCTATAATCCTAGCACTTTGGGAGGCTGAGATGGGCGGATAACCTGAGGTCCGGAATTCAAGACCAGCCTGGCTAACATGGTAAAACCCCGTTTCTACTAAAAATACAAAAATTAGCCAGGTGTGGTGGCAGGCGCCTGTAATACCAGCTACTCACGAGGCTGAGGTGGAAGAATCACTTGAACCTGGGAGGTGGAAGTTGCAGTGAGCTGAGATCGCACCACTGCACTCCAGCCTGGGCAACAAGAGTGAAACTCCATCTCAGAAAAAAAAAAAAAAAACGGAGGGGGAACTAATCTTCAAGATCTCAATGATCAACAATTTCCCTCATTACTTAAAATAGCAGGCCAGGTGTGGTAGCCCATGCCTGTAATTCCAGCACTTTGGGAGGCTGAGGCGGGAGGATCACTTGAGTCCAGGAAGTCAAGACCAGCCTGGGCAACATAGGAAGACCCCGTCTCTACAAAAAGAGAGATGGCGCCACAAGCCTGTGGTTCCACTTACGTGGGTGGCTAAGGCTGGAGGTTTGCTTGAGCCTAGGAGGTCAAGACTCCAGTGAGCTGAGATCACACCATTGCACTCCAGCCTGAGTGACAGAGCAAGACCCTGTATCAAAAAATAAGCTGGGCGCAGTGGCTCAAGCCTATAATCCCAGCACTTTGGGAGGCCAAGGCAGGCAGATCACCTGAGGTCGAGAGTTCAAGACCAGCATGGCCAACATGACAAAACCCCGTTTCTACTAAAAATATAAATACTAGCCGGGCATGGTGATGTGCACCTGTAATCCCAGCTAAAAGGGAGACTGAGGCACAAGAATTGCCTGAACATGGAAGCCGGAGGTTGCAGTGAGCTAAGATCATGCCACTGCACTCTAGTCTGGGCAACAGTGAAACTGTCTCCAAAAAAATAAAAATAAAACAGCACTTTTCAAACATCAGTGTTCATTAAAGTTACCTGGAGTCTGTCAACAAAGATTCCCCTCGTGAGTTCTGACTCGGAAAGGGACTGAGAATCTACATTTCTACCCAGCTCCCAGGTGATGGTGACGGTGACCCTAACACTTTCACAATTAGGGTGCAGGATTAGGAACCAGATGGGACTGGTGGTGGACAGCCCTACTCACTGTTTTTGTTATTGAAAACCGACACAGACAAGGCGTGTTCAATGTCTTTGAGCCTGATGTCTTCCCTCTGCTTTCCACTCCTCCAGAAATCTAAAGCCACATCTGTGATCCTTTCTGCTCCAGCATTGCTGCAAAACAGTGCCAGTGGGTAAGGATGGGGTTTTCTCCCAGAGCTCAGAGGCTCAGGCTCGGGGCCCGTCCATCATGTCCTAGCCCTGACCTTACCTGAGAAATATGAAGATGGCTTTCTGGTAGGAGACCCCATCCACCAGGTCGTAGTAGTCAAGGAAAGGCTTGATGGCATCTATGAGACCTGCATGCATCTTATCCATTTCATCGAATATGAAGATTGACCTCGCACAGGCGCTCACGTTGCCTCGAATCCACAACTGCAACTGGTCCTGAAGTAGACGGGGAAAAAGCCAACACAAAGTTCTCAGCCAGGGCCATCGGGCAGCTCCTTCTACCACTGAGAGCTGCAGCTTCACTTACAGACGACTGTGCCCTCGGCACCAAGAACTTCACACGTGCAAAATCTTCTGTTCCTAACATCCCCATGGAGTGGGCACTCATACACATTTCACAGATGAGGGAACTGAGGCACAGAGAGAGCTTACTTCACTTGCCCAAGACTATAAAATGAGTACATGGCAGAGCTGGGACCTGAACCCAGTCCTGCCTGACGCCAAAGCCTGACACTTTGATTCCTGCGCTGCAAGACACCACATGGATGCTGAGAGCTGCTGCTCTTTTCTCACCAAAGAGGCCATGGGCGATGTCAGGAGGATACTGATCTTTATTTAAAAACGGGATGGGGCTGGGCGTGGTGGCTCACACCTGTAATCCCAGCACTTTGGGAGGCTGAGGCAGACGGATCAGTTGAGGTCAGGGGTTCGAGACCAGCCTGGCCAACATGGTAAAACTCCCTCTATTAAAAATACAAAAATTAGCTGGGCATGGTGGCAGGCACCTGTAATCCCAGGTACTCTGGAGGCTGAGGCTTGAGAATCGCTTGAACCCGGGAGGCGGAGGTTGTAGTGAGCTGAGATCGCCGCACTGCACTCCAGCCTGAGTGACAGAGCAAGACTCCATCTCAAAAAATAAAAATAAAAATAAAATAAATAAATAAAATAAACAAGGATTCACTCAGACCTGTTAAGCTCCAGCAGCCAAGGTTTTCCCACTCTGGTGACCTAATTTGTATGTGATAATAGGAAACATGTACTGAGCGCTCACTATGGGCATGACAATATTCTAAGCACCATTCATATATATATATATTTTTTTTTTTTATTTTTTTATTTTTTAAAGACAGGGTTTCACCATGTTGCTCAGGCTGGTCTTGAACTCCTGACCTCAGGTGATCTGCCAGCCTTGGCCTCCAAAGTGCTTGGATTATAGGCGTGAGCCACTGCGCCTAGCTCATATATATATTTTTTGAGACAGAGTCTCACTCTGTTGCCCAGGCTGGAGTGCAGTGGCGTGATCTTGGCTCACTGCAACCTCTGCCTCCCAGGTTCAAGTGATTCCCTTCCCTCAGCCTCCTGAGTAGCTGTGATTACAGGCAGCTGCCACCACACCCAACTAATTTTTGTAGAGACGGGGTTTCACCATGTTGGCCAGGCTGGTCTTGAACTCTTGACCTCAAATGATCCCCCTGCCTTGGCCCCCCAAAGTGCTGGAATTACATGCATGAGCCTACCTGGCCTGTTCATAAAACATTTTACTGTGACCTCCTAGAACCCATCATGGTAGTTACTGTTGTGCTCCTTTTACAAATGAGGAAACTGAGGCACAATCAAGTGAAGGAACTTGCCCGAAGACACAGTTATTGTTAGTGAAGCCTCAGTTCTAAGATGACCAACTCATCCTGATTTGTCTAGAACGGTTCCTGTTTGTTCGGGACAGGGTCTCGCTGTCACCCAGGCTGCTGTGCTCACTGCAGCCTCAACCTGCCAGGTTCAAACCATCCTCCTGCCTCAGCCCCCAAAGTAAGTGGGACTACAGATGTGTGCCACCACGCCTGAATAGATTTTTTGTATTTTTTTAGTAGAGATGGGGTTTTACCATGTTGCCCAAGCTGGTCTAGAACTCCTGAGCTCAAGTCACAAGCCTGTTTTCGGCTTCCTATAGTGCTAGAATTATAGGGGTGAGCCACCACATCCGTAGAACGTTCCCGTTTTAGTACAGAACCACTAGACAGTGGGTGACCCACCTGCTCACCCAGACAGAAGGGAAATATGTGTCCGGGCGCAGTGGCTCATGCCTGTAATCCCAGCACTTTGGGAGGCCGAGGCAGGTGGATCACCTGAGGTCAGGAGTTCAGGACCAGCCTGGCCAACATGGTGAAACGCCATCTCTACTAAAAATGCAAAAATTATCTGGGGGTGGTGGCAGGGGCCAGTAATCCCAGCTACTTGGGAGGCTGAGGCAGAATAGCTTGAACCCAGGAGGCAGAGTTTTTGGTGAGCCAAGATCGCACCACTGCACTCCAACCTGAACCACACAAGATCTCAGTCTCAAATAAAATAAAATTAAATTAAAAACTGATTGTTTTGCCCATCTTGCAGGTCTGTTACAAGGATCTACAAGGCAACAGTTAACATCTGTTTGTAACATGCACCAGGCACGTTACACACTTGACAGACAGAGCTCTCTGGATTGTTACAAGCAACACTTTGTAAGTCAGAACCTATGTCTCAGATCAGGCAACTTTCCCAAGACTATGAAGCTAGGAAAGTTAGGACTCAAATCCAGGTGTGTCTGCTGCCAAAGCCCAAGCTGCTAATCAGTGAGTTCAACCATAAAAGCAGTTTGCGGCTGGGTGAGGTGGCTCACGCCTATAATCCTAGCATTCTGGGAGGCTGAGGTGAGCGGATCACTTGAGGTCAGGAGTTCAAGACCAGCCTGACCAACGTGGGGAAACTCTGTCTCTACTAAAAATACAAACATTAGCTGGGTGTGGTGGTGCACATCTGTAGTCACAGCTACTTGGGAGGATGAGGCAGGAGAATCACTTGAACCCAGAAGGCAGAGGTTGCAGTGAGTCAAGATAGCATCACCGCACTCCGGCCTGGACAACAGAGTGAGACCCTGTCTCAAAGGAAAAAAAAAGCAGTTTGGAAGCAGTAGGTTCAACAAACTTAGGACTTGCTACATGTTTCCTCTTTGACAAAATACATGAGATGTGTCTGGGCATGGTGGCTCACGCCTGTAATCCCAGCACTTTGGGATGTGAGGCGGGCAGATCACCTGAGGTCAGGAGTTTGAGGCCAGCCTGGTCAACTTGGCAAAACCCCATCTCTACTAAAAATACAAAAATTAGCTGGGTGTGGTGGCACATGCCTGTAATCCCAGCTACTCAGGAGGCTGAGGTAAGAGAATTGCTTGAACCGGGAGGTGGAGGTTGCAATGAGCTGAGATTACACCACCGTACTCTAGCCTGGGCGACAAGAATGAAACTCCGTCTCACACACACAAAAAGAAAACAAAAAGAAAAGGAGTGAGATGTGATGATCTCTAAGATGGATCTGATCATGTCCACCTCTAAAATTCCATGACCGTACATACTCACTGGACCTGTTTCCAGAAACCACCACAATGTAGCTTTGATGGTGTTAACTGCTCCATGCAGCTCAAACTCTGTAATTTCTACACCTTTCAAAGGGGAGCTGAGACGTGAACCATTTTCAGGACTCATTCATTTCAACACAGAATTCCCAAATCTCATCCCACAACAAAGAGATCCCAAACCCCACGACATCCAGGAAAGGGTCCCAAACTTCCATCCTCGCCTTGTACAAGGTGATGTTTGAGGCATGTGGAAAGTGCAGTGTGGCCACAAACAGGTGGACATAGTCACTGTTGAGACCACCCTCGTAAATATTCTCCGCGATGATCTTGCTGACGAAATTTTTGCCGGTGCCCGTCCACCCATGCAGGGAGAGGGTGAGAGGTTTCTTGGGCTTTGGGTTGTTTATGAAACCAAATACTGCATTTAGGATGATTTTCTTTGCAAGATGCTGTCCAAAGAGCTTGTTGTCCAGATCCTTCTGCAGCGCTGGAAAGACAAAGGCAATCTGGATTGGGGAAGAAACAGTGGCAAAATGTAGCACATCTACAGTCCATGAGAAAGCCAGCAAAGCCGCCTAGGCGCTCTTCAAGCACCTTGCGAAACCTCCAGTACTATGGGCTGTAAGCTCCTGGCCCAGAGGGGACGGCGGTCCAGGGAGCCCTCCCTTTGCTGGTCCTGCCTATTCTAAAGCTCTGGCCCGGCTGCTTCCCGAAAAGGGCCTCGGTGCCAATGCCACAGCCACCAGTTTGCACCCCTAACTCCTGTGCTGCTCCTCCTACCCCAAGGCAGAGCGAGGAAAGGAGGCAGTTTGGCCGCTCCTGTCGGCTCCGGAAGAGTCCTCACCATCCTTCCTGTCTCCCGCTAGGCTAGGAAGGAGGCAGAACCCTCTTCGGAGGGAGGTTACCACCGGTTCCCCCGCTTCCCAGCTTGGCGCGAAGCAGCCCAACCTGCAGCCCGGCTCCTCAGGTCACCGACTGAAGTCCGGCCCGTCTGTGGTCGTGGCCAAGGAGCCAGGCCTCACCCTGCAGGCGGGCCGCTCGGCTTCCGGGGTCCGGCCCTCGTGGACTCACCTCTGCCCAGGCCTGGCCGTCCTGGGATTTGACCCCTATCCCGGCCGGGCCCTAGTGCCATTCCCCATCCCCCAGCCTTCATCCCCTGGTCCTGGCCTGGCCCTAGTGCCATCGCCCAGCCCCAGCCTCCAGCCCCGTCCCCATCCTACCCTCCCGGCTGAGGCTCCGCTTCTGGCCGCAGCACTCGGCGAAGAGGCAGTAAAGACGCGGGTAGATGTAGCCGGTGAGGACGCCGGCCAGGGCCAGTCCCAGGCTGATGGGCTCTACCGCCTGCACCACGGACGGCGCCAGCAGCAGCAGGCCCAGCGCGGCCCGGCTCAGCTTCATGCCCGGACCCGCGCCGACCGCGCACTAGTGCCGCCACCAGACCCGCGCTTCCGGTTCCTCCTGCCGCGGAGGCCATCTTTCTTTAGGGCAGCCCTCCTACCGACGCCGGCGGCCGCCATCTTTGTTCGGGACAAAGCCTTGTTTTGCTTCCGGAAGGTCTGTTCTGCACTGCCCCTGTCGGCCACGTGTTTTTGTTTGTTTGTTTAAAGTAATCGACGTTATTTTTGCGGGCGTGGTGGTTCACGCCTGTCATCCCAGCCCTTTGGGAGGCTGAGAGGGGTGGATCACTTGAGGTCAGGAATTCCAGACCAGCCTGACCGACATGGTGAAACCACGTCTCTACTAAAAATATAAAATTAGCCCGTGTAGTGGTGTGCACCTGTAGTTCCAGCTACTGGGGAGGCTGACGCATGAGAATCGCTTGAACCTGGGAGGCGAAGGTTGCAGTGAGCTGAGATCGCCACCACTGCATTCCAGCCTGGGCGACAGAGTGAGTCTCTGTTCTCCCACCCCCCAAAAAAAGTAATGGACTTTATTTTTTAGAACAGATTTACAGAAAAATTGAGAAGATAGTACGGAGAGTTCCCATGTGCCACCCCTCCCTGCAATTTCCCGTTACTAAAATCTTAAATTGTTAGTGTGCTACATTTGTTACAATTAATGAAGCACTGTTGTCATATTATTAACTAAAGTGTACAGTTTATTCGGATTTCCTTCCTTTTACTTAATGCCTTTTTCTGCTCCAGGTTTCTGTTGAAAAACCCGCGCTTTGAATGAAGAGACCTTCCAAACAGGCTTTGTGTGAGCAACATTGCTGTTTATTCACCTGGGTGCAGCTGGGCTAAGGCCGAAAAGGGCATTAGCAAAGGGCAGTGGGATAGAAGTTGGTTTTATAGGTTTGGGTAGTTTTTGAGGGGGGCGGGGGTGTTGCAGAGTAAGTTCAGTTACAGTGGTGGGGGGTAGGGACAAGGGGGTATACATGACCACAAGTTCAGTTACAATGGCAGGGTTGGGTGAGAGGTATTTACATTATCATAAGAACAGTTAAGATGGCAGGGTTGGCTGAGGGGCTTGTCAGGGAAGCTCCACTGCGGGTCGATCAGGGACAATGGCGAACGCAGGCTGTGGGTGGGAGACATCAGCCGAGGCAAGCAGGACTTCAGACTTTCAGGCTCCAGGCTGCTTGCATATGGAGACCTGGCAGTTTCCATTCAGGATACCACATTACATTTAGTTGTCACGTCTTAGACTCCTGTTAGTGGCAGTGTCTCAGCCTTTTATTTTTATTTATTTTTTTAAATCTGTATTGCAGTGGTGTGGTCTCAGCTCACTGTAATCTCAGGCTCCCGGGTTCAAGCGATTCTCCTGCCTCAGCCTCCCGAGTAGCTGGGATTACAGGCACACACCACCATGCCCGGCTAATTTTTGTATTTTTAGTAGATGTGGGATTTCATCATGTTCACCAGGCTGGTCTTGATCTCCTGACCTCGTGATCTGCTCACCTTGGTCTCCCAAAGGGCTGGGATTACAGGCATGAGCCACCGTGCCCGGCCTCTGCCTTTTATTTTTGATGACCTTGACAATTTGAGGAGTACTGGCCAAATCTTTAGTAGGCTGGCCCTCTATTGGAATCTGATGTTTTTCTCAGGATTTGACTAGCGTTGTGGGGTTTTGGAAAGACAATCACAGAGGTGAAGTGCTATGCTCAACTCATCCTACCAAGGGAGGGTTCTTACCATCAACATTACTTATCACTGTTGGTGCTGACTTGATCACTTGACTGAGGTAGTGTTCGTCAAGTCTCCCCACTGTACACTGACTCTTCTCCCCTCCCCTCTATACTGTACTCTTTGGAAGGACGTCCCCATGTGTGGGAAGAGATGGCCAGGGGCCGACCTGTGTTACTTATAGTTAAATGATTACAAGCTTGCTTTGCTTTTTATATGCTGAGATTTGCGCCACAGATCACATCCAAACTACGGTGCAGTAAAATAAAAGTGAGATCAAGCGGTAACAGGAGGCCTGTGGTAAAGACCATCTGAGAGCGCCCTAGAACCGCGGAACCCTGCAGTGTGGCTGCAGAGCAGGAAAAACTGCTTTGGTCACACATATCTTCCCAACATAGTTTGTTTAAGGATTTTGTAAAGGGAGCTTACGCAAAAGACTCTGGGAAGGAAATGCAACATCTGCTCCTAAGACTCGGGAGGGTCTTCACAGATGGGTGCTAGTAAGGCCGGAAAGCCTTGCAGGGCAGAGACACCAGAACGCCACAGGCTGTAGGTTTCAGAATATGGAGCAATTCCAATTGCTCTGTGTCCACAATGCTGGGGAGATAAAAGCCCCTTGATGCATTGGGTGTGGTCAGACCTCATGGTGCCTTATCTGCTGCACCTCTCTTGCCGAAACACCTGGATAGACAATGGGTGGTAAAGTCTGTGTCCTTAGTTAGCATGCTGTTGAATGCTGCAGACATGTGCTCTTCCTCCAGCTATCTTCCTCCTCAACCCCCCCTCCCCACAGCCTGCAATATTAACAAGATACCTAATAAAAGCGCTTGGAGCCCAGAGCTCGATGCCAACACAGATCACCCCAAGAGAGTGCGCTGGACCCCTGCTTTAAAATTCTATCCTTGTGTCTTTCTCATTCCCTCGTCACTGCTGGGACACGGGGCACCCACGCACAGGGTTGGGCTGGTTCCCAACATCACAGATGAGAGAACTGAGGCTAAGAGTGAAAACGATCTGTCCAAGGCTACAATTAGTAAGCTGTGAGCTGGGCTCAGATGTGACTCCTGGGCCAAACCACTGTAACCACAATTCCTGCTCTAACCCCCCAGAAGTCAGCTGATCTGCTCTGTCCTCTTCCAGACCCATGTGGATGCCTCAGGAAAAATGAGGGGGTAGGTAAGAAGGTACTTGACAGTTAGCAGGTTGCAGCATGTCCATGACTTTTGAAATGAATGAGAAAACCCATCTTGGTAATTCAGCTTGACATTTGCACTACCCAAACCCTGAGCTTTGACAACATTCCCTGACGTTCGTATGAGGAAACATAATACAAACAATAAGGTTGGACTCGTTTTGTATTTAATAATTAAATTCTAATAGTAAGAAGAAACATAGTTTTTGCTTTTTCTTTTTTAATGAAAACAAGTAATTTTGTAAAAGTCAGAAAACACCAGTATCCTTCTCATCTCATCCTAGATTTTTCTGTCAGCTGGACCCACTGTAATCAATGGAGGCAGCATTTCTGACCCCATTCCAGATATGTGAAAGCAGAAGACATGATGCATATATAATAATAATGAAAGCACAATCTAAAAGATATTATCACACCATGAACACAGTTTCTTCCTGACCCAGAGCAAATATTAAGAGAAAGTCAATATATTTAAAAACAAGATTTAATAATGCTCCCAAGAATAGAGTTTGCCCCCAGGTGGAAAATTATATATTGTTTTGTTTCAAAAAGTTATAAATTTCGTGCTTGAAAAATCCAGCAGGTAAGCAGAAGGACTAATAGAGTCTGTTTCCAGAACTGTCTGCTGGCAAATGAGCACGCTCTGTCCAGGAAGCCATTTCTCATGGGAGGGATGTAGGGAGAGGAAGGCAATATTTACAGCCCACTCTGCACAGCTCAGTACCGCCTATTCATCTTCTTGAACTTCTCATAATGATAGTCATCAGTTGCCTTCTCGTTAGCAGGACGCTTACGGTTAGGAGGGGACCCTGAGAAGGAAAGAACAGGAAAGGTGGTTTGCTATGCTGGAACCCACTGCCAGACTTTACTCCACGCAGGAAAGGACAACTGCTTGTTTCCTTCCCCACAGAAGCCCCAGCGCCTAACCCAGTGAACAGAGTAGGGCCTCAGTAGATATCTTAATTCTTTTTTTTTTTTTGAGACCGAGTCTCGCCCTGTCGCCCAGGCTAGAGTGTAATGGCACAATCTCAGCTCACTGCAACCTCCACCTCCCAGGTTCAAGTGATTCTCCTGCCTCAGCCTCCTGAGTAGCTGGGATTACAGGCACCTGCCACCATGCCCGGCTGATTTTTATATTTTTAGTAGCGATGAGGTTTCACCACGTTGGCCAGGCTGGTCTTGAACTTCTGACCTCAGGTGATCTGCCTGCCTCAGTCTCCCAAAGTGTTGGGATTACAGGCATGAGCCACTGCGCCAGGCTGATACTTTTTTTTTTTTTTGAGACGAGTCTTGCTCTGTTGCCCAGGCTGGAGTGCAGTGGGGCAATGGAGTGCAGTGAGACTGAAGCCTCAGTCTCCCGGGTTCAAGCAATTCTCCTGCCTCAGCCTCCCGAGTAGCTGGGATTACAGGCATGTGCCACCATAGTTGGCTAATTTTTTTTATTTTTAGTAGAGATGGGGTTTCACCATGTTGGCCAAGCTAGTCTTGAACTCCTGACCTCAGCCTCCCAAAGTGCTGGGATTACAGGTGTGAGCCACTGCACCTGGCCGATACCTTTTTTTTTCTTTTAAAAAAAAAGATGTGGTCTCACTCTGTCACCCAGGCTGCAGTGCAGTGGTCCAGTCATAGCTCACTGCAGCCTTGAACTCTAGTCTCAAGTGATCCTCCTGCCCCAGCTTCCCCAGCAGCTGAGACTACAAGCGTGCGCTGCTGCACCCAGCTAACTTTATGAGTAGCTTTTATTTGTCCTTATTGAAATTTTCTAACTTCTTGAGTCTCTGCTGTGCTTAAGAATATGAGACAGTATGCTTGACAGCAAATTCTCAGAGCAATCCTAAGAGGTAGGTTCTATTAGGATTCCCATTTTATAGATAAGAAAACTGAGGCTTAGAAAGGGGAAGGCACATAGTCATGGTCCAGATGCCTTGGCTCCAATGCCAAGTTCTGTCCTGCCCCCGCTGCACCCTGCCTCCATAGGCCCCCCACAGCACTGAGCACTCCAGGCAGCCCTGATGCCTTTGCTGCACTCACGCTCAGGCTCTGGCTTCTCCGTGTCGCCTACTCTCAAGGGCCGGGCTTTGGGCTCTTCTTTGTTTCTCCGTATGGGTGCGTTGAGCTCCTCATGATAAACTGAACCAAAAGAGACCAGGGAACAGGTCAGACAGAACATGAGTTTCCTAGGGACCTCAACTCAAACAGGGGAGTGGGGGCAAGACTGCTCTCCCCGAGGGGCTTACATCTGTTGTGCTGCACGTAATTCACAGCCATGTTGGTAGGCACGAAGGAGGTCTCGCTGTCTTTCTTCTTGTTCTGCTGCTCTGCCAGCAGACGGGCCTTGGCATCCTCCGTGGAAATGATATTTTTTATTTTAGCACTATAGAGAGAAAAAAACCACACCACTTATAAGATCACAGCACCTTACTACTCAGACAGAAATGAGCATTGAGGCTGGCAGCCCAGCCACATGATAAGAAAATCATGTGTCCTGGGGCACAACTCTCCAGTTTACCAAGCGCACTTGTAGTCCCATTCTCACACCATGAGAGCCCCAGAGTTACTCTGCTCTTCTGATCAAGAGCAAATTGAGCTTCAGAGGAGTAAAATGCCTTAGGCATTTTGGGTAAAGATCATTTTACCTCTGTGATCCTCCTTCCAAAACCCTGTAACGCTAGTCTCATCCTGAGAAAAACATCAAATTCCAATAGAGGGCCAGCCTACCAAAGATTTGGCCAGTACTCCTCAAACCATCAAGGTCATCAAATACTTTTTCTGGCTCAAAGTTTGCAAGGCCAGAAAAGAGCCCAGAAGCCTCCCAGCTTTTGACTGTACAAAAAGATGATTCTGACAATTGCACTTCTCCCGTGACAATCCCCTTTTAAAGTAGATATTTTGTAGTTAAAATGAAAGAAGGATCATGGGGAGAAGGGATGGGTGAGCCTTTAACATGGCTCCTGCTAGAAGAAAACAGGAGAATAAAGGGCCTGATCCAGCTAAACAGCTGTCAACAGAGGCTAAAGAACCACTTTTGCTTTCAGCAGTCAGGGACCCTTACTACTCTGACCAAGCCTTCAGCGAAACTTCTAGCAACAACCTGCCAGAGACAGTCTCGTTTGTATTTGTAGGATTCTAAGGACACAGTAAGAACATGGGGTTTCACTACGTTGCCCAGGATGGTCTCCAACTCCTGGGCTCAAATGATCCTCCTACCTTGGCCTCCCAAAGAGCTAGGATAACAGGCACCAGTCACCAAGTCTAGCCTTTTTTTTTAAGACAGGGTCTTGCTCTGTCACCTAGGCTGGTGTGCAGTGGCTCAATCATGGCTCACTGTAGCCTCAACTCCAAACTCAAGTGAGAGCCCAGCTAATTGTTTAATTTTTCGTAGAGACAGGGGTCTTGCTATGTTTCTCAGGCTGGTCTCTAGCTCCTGGCCTCATGTGATCCTCCTGCCTTGGCCTCCCGAGTGCTGGGATTATAGGCATGAGCCACCACACCTGTCCCCCGTAACTTTTAACTGGAAAGCACCGTGTCCTCTGCCTAGGGGGTCTGAAACATACTCGATGCCCAGGTCCACCTCAGGAATGCCACTCAGCATCTGGTTGGAAAGCATCTCCTCAGTTTTCTTTGCTGAGGAAACGCGGATATTTTCTGGAAGTTCATAAAGACAGTCCTCTGCGTTCTTTGGCTTCACTTTCTGTTCCTCATGTTCCACGATTCCTTTCCTCTTCTTTAGCTCTGTCTCAATGTACTTCATCCTGAAGTAGAAACCCACACGCGTCAGGGAGGGGTGGGAAACACATACCAGGTGCCCTCTAAATGACTGGTCCCCAACGCTGTCCCACAGACCAGTGACAGTCCATAGAGAAATGAGAAAAATAAAAAAATAAAAAAATTAAAAAATTAAAAAAATCAAGTTAGAAATTTTCCACTTAAAGAAGCACCAACCTATGAGATTATGGCCTATTAATCTATTGGTATTATGATGTATAAGATTCTTTGAAGACAGAAAGATGATAGTTGCCAATGCCTTGTTGGCAAAATAAAAAGTGGGCAAGCCTATGTTTTATCCTTGCAATGTTTTGGGGAAATATGACTAGTCATAGAACCACCTTTGAAAAGAACTTTTTTGGGAGGAGGGAGATGAAGTTTCGCTCTTGTTGCCCAGGCTGGAGTGCAATCGGGCAATCTCAGCTCACCACAACCTCCCCCTCCTGGGTTCAAGCGATTCTCCTGCCCTAGCCTCCCAAGCAGCTGGGATTACAGGTGCCTGCCACAACACCCGGCTAATTTTGTTTTTAGTAGAGACGGGGTTTCTCCATGTTGGTCACGCTGGTCTTGAACTCCTGAACTCAGTTGATCTGCCAGCCTTGGCCTCCCAAAGTGCTGGGATTACAGGCATGAGCCACCATACCCAGCCTGAAAATAACTTTTAAGAGGTTTTCAAAGTTCTTAAGCTGGGAGGTAGAAAGAGAGGGGCCAATTTAGATGTCTTCTAGAAAATTCTAGAAATGTCACCTGTGACTAAATATCTTGGACTCTGACTAGAGTCCAGCCCCAGTTGCTCACAGCCAAACAGACTGACACTTACATGTCTGCATCCTCATCCCTTCGGTTGGTTTCTGCAGAAAACGATGTCCCCAGGTGCAGGTCCTCCTCTTCACTAATCCTGAAGGGAGAGAACAATGAGGCAGCGCTTTCAAGTCACAACTCAGTGAGGCTGAGTCTTAGGTTCCAAGAAAACAAAGACACAACACGAATTTATATCGTATTTATGGCTGACAAAAAAAATATACTATAGTATAACATGTAAATAAAAGAAACTCTAGAAATATATGCAAACAAACTGTTGGCTGCTAGTTACACCTCTAAAGATTGAGTGGATACAGTCATACTTAGATACCCATGGGGGATTGGTTCTAGTACCCATCAAGGATACCAAAATCTGCGGCTAGTGAAGTCCCTTATATAAAATAGTGTAACCTCTGCATCTAACCTATGCACATTCTCCCATCTACTTGAAATCATCTATAGATTACTCATAATACCTAATAAATTGTAAATGCTATATAGCTGTCACAAAATAAAAATACACAGTGTACTTTTATTTTTTAAACTTTTGAATTATTTGAATGTATTATTATTATTTTTTTGAGATGGCATTCTGCTTTTGTCGCCCAGGCTGAGTGCAATAGCATGATCTTGGCTCACTGCAACCTCTAGCTCCTGGATTAAAAAGTGATTCTCTTCCCTCAGCCTCCTGAGTAGCTGGAACTACAGGTGCATGCCACCTTGCCCAGCTAATTTTTTTCTTTTTCTTTTTATAATTTTTTTTTATTTTAAAGATGGGGTTTCACCATGATGGCCAGGCTGGTCTTGAACTCCTGACCTCAGGTGATCCACCCACCTCAGCCTTCCAAAGTGCTAGGATTACAGGTGTGAGCCACCATGCCCGGCCAATTTTTTTTTTTTTTTTTTTTTTAAAGACGGGGTTTCACCATGTTAGTCAGGCTGGTCTTGAACTCCCGACCTCAGGTGATCCACCCACCTTGGCCTCCAAAGTGCTTGGATTACAGGCGTGAGCCATTACACCCAGCCTTGCCCAGCTAATTTTTTCTATTTTTAGTAGACACAAGGTTTCACCGTGTTAGCCAGGATGGTCTCAATTTCCTGACCTCGTGATCCGCCTGCCTCAGCCTCCCAAAGTGCTGGGATTACAGGCGTGAACCACTGTGCTCGGCTGAATGTTTTATTTATTTATTTATTTTTTGAGATGGAGTCTTGCTCTGTCACCCAGGCTGGAGTGCAGTGGCGTGATCTGGGCTCACTGCAACCTCCGCCTCCCGAGTTCAAGCAATTCTCCTGCCTCAGCCTCTCGAATAGTTGGGATTACAGGCGTCTGCCACCCCACTAACATACATATATATATATATAAAAAGAAATATATATATATATATATTTTTGTTGTTGTTGTTGTTGTTGTTTTTGAGACGGAGTCTTGCTCTGTTGCCCAGGCTGGAGTGCAGTGGCGCGATCTCAGCTCATAACCTCCACCTCCCGGGTTCAAGCTATTCTCCTGCCTCAGCCTCCTGAGTAGCTGGGACTACAGGTGCACGCCACCATGCCTGGCTAATTTAGAGACAGGGTTTCACCATATTGGCCAGGCTGGTCTTGAACTCCTGACCTCATGATCCGCCTACCTCAGCCTCCCAAAGAGCTGGGATTACAGGCATGAGCCACCATGCCTGGCTAATTTTTATATTTTTAATAGAGACAGGGTTTCACCATTTTGGACAGACTGGTCTCAAACTCCCAACCTCAGGTAATCAGCCCACCTCAGTCTCCCAAAGTGCTGGCATTATAGGCATGAGCCACTGCAGCTGG
Organism: Aotus nancymaae; assembly: GCF_030222135.1. NCBI lineage: Eukaryota > Metazoa > Chordata > Mammalia > Primates > Aotidae > Aotus > Aotus nancymaae. The sequence continues at coordinate 2,205,484 of NW_026988414.1, read as the reverse complement.
TCTGTATGTTATTATTTTTGTAATTGTGTTTTTATATGAAACTTCCCCATGGGTTCACTTATTTTATTTTTTTGAGACAGGGTCTTTCTCTGGAGTGCAGTGATGTGATCACAGCTCACTCAACCTCCCTGGCTCAAGCGACTCTCCTACTTTAGCTTCCTGAGTAGCTGGGACTACAGGTGAATGCCACCACACCCAGATAGTGTTTTTTTTTTTGGATAGACAGGGGTCTCATTATGTTGCCCAGGCTGGTCTTGAACTCCAGGTCTCAAGCTATCATCCTGCCTCAGCCTCCCAAAATGTTGGGATTACAAGCATGAGTCATCATGTCTACAATACACTTTTACAAAAGGAGTCTACCAACTTGGCTCTAGGTTAACTTTTAAAGAGTTTTTGCTTTCTTTTGTTTTTAAAGAACATACCCTTTGCAAAGCACAAAACCTGCTTCAAGATGTCCCACTAACACTGCTGCTACAGGCCCCAGCTCTCTGAGGGAACCCAGACCCAGGCGGTGGCTAAAGGTGAGTTTGTGTATCAGCCTGTCCTGCACTTACTTATCTTTGCCCCTTTCCTTCAGTTTCTTCATATCCACCATACCACCTGTCTTCATCTGAAAAGGATCATCCTGTGGAAAGCAAACACAGTTAAGAAGGAAGCATCTAAATAAATGGTAGTGGAATATATTTTTTTAAAGCACAACCACTCACTGAAGAGCACTGCAGGGAGGGCTGCCATAAAACCCAGGGAAGACCCTATAACTTACCACTAGAGTGGTCTCTTCCTGTACCTTCTCTCCCACCAGCAGGGCCACAGCACTAAGCAAAACCAAAAAAGGAGATGGAGAGAGAGAAATGGCATTATTCAGAGATAAGGAAGAACCCTCTCAAGTTTGTGGATTGCAACATTTGAGGGATTTGAGGGGTGGGCAGGCAAGCCAGCTGGAAGAGCCTATAAGCATAAAACAGGGCTCAGCAAGCACCGTAGACGGTGGAAGAAGGGTGGGCTGGTGGTGAAGCAGTACACTTTCCCACTTTCCTCTAAAGCCATTTGGCATTATCTTGGCCCGGAAATCTCATTTCTAAGATATTCTCATCATGGAAAGTGCAGCTAAACATAATTTTAAGAGAATATCCACTGCAGCCTTATTTGACTGTAAAAATTTACAAAATCACCTACATGTCCCAAAATAGAGAATTTGTTAACAAATTATGATACACACGTCTGGTAGAATATTATGCAGCCATTAAAAAGGTTTTCTGAAAAATATTCCACAATATGGGTGAATGCCCACAATGCCATAATGAGTTGAAAAGAGCAGGGAATAAAAGTACTTAGGAAGTTGTTCACAATCTGAGAGAGTGAGAGAGAGAGAAAACAAATTGGAAAGAGTATTAAATATTAACACCAGTGCATTCTTGGGTGGCAAGGAAAAAATATGTTAACACTGGTCATTTCTGGATGGGAGAATTACAGGCGCTTTTTTTGTATTGACTATACTTTCCTAAATTATCCAAACTCTTAACGATCGATATGCATCTCACAATTGGTTTTAATAAAAAATGCGAGTTAGTGACCTGTTTCTGTACCTCTGGAGCACACCCCAAGACGACACAGCTTAAGGCATGTCCTGGTTAAACATTCGCAAAGAACACTGTTCTCTTTGGGCAGTGGAAGGTGTATACTGTGTCAAGAGAAAAATCTACGTCTCTGGCGATAGTAGTGACAGCGACCCCGGCGAGGGTGTGTTTGTCGTCCCCGCCTCCTCCTCCTCCCCCTCCCCCCGTGGTACCCACCTCACCCCGTTAGGCCTCTTCCTCAAGTTCTGTACCTCTCTGGTCTCTTCCAGTTTTAATCTTAAAAAATAAAAAAAGAATAAGAGGCAAAGCATAGGCTGAGTGACTCCCCGAGGAATCCAAAGCCAACAGAAACAGCAAAGCACCTTCGAGGGCATCCCAGCCCGGCTGCTGAGCCACCACCACAGGGCTCCAGAGGACGACCTTGTGCCTAGACCCACCGGGAGTCAGAGCCACTGCGCATCCCAGAGGCATGTCTCCCAACTGTGCGGGCTTGGGGCGGCGGCCTCCTTCAGCCTCAATTTCTGCGTCCGCAGAAGGAACAACCGCCCCGGCTCAGTTAATAATGTCAGCGAAGCGCCCGGCCGGGGATGAGTCCCCCAAGCAAGTCTATCTCCTCCAGGCCCATGGGAGCCCCGCCCCAAACGCACCGAACCTCCTCTGAGTCCTGCTCATCTTCCTCTGACTCCGAGTCGCCCCGGCGCCGACGGAAAATCTTCCTGACGACCGGCATGTTGACAACGTTCCAGCAGCCCAGCCGCCGCTCCGCTGCACCGCGGCCCAGACTGCTTCCGGCGCGCCGCAGCACTGTCAGAGCGCCAGCCCCGCCTGGCCCCGCCCCCAGCCCGCACTGCCCGCGTGGCCACGCCCCTTCCCCTGGCGTCAGCCTCTCCCGATTGGACAGCAGAGGGAAGGAGGTGGGGCGTCGCCGGACGGCCCCACAACCCTGTGCGGCGCAGCGGAAGGAGCGCGCTTGACTGACAGGCGGCGGCGGCGCGGTTGCGAGCGCAGGTGAGTTCCGGGCCGCCACCGGCCGCTTCTGTGGGCCGGGCCTCTCCGAGCTTGGGCGACCCCAGCCCAGCTCCGGGCTGACAGGGCCTGGCCTCGCCAGGTGCGCCAGACGCTGCGGCCAGGTGAGCCCGGGAACCCCGGCCGCCGCCGCCCCTCTCCCCTCCTCGGGTCGGCGTCCAGGGGGTCCTCAGGGCCTCAGCACCCGACTCTGAGCGCCCTGGGGGGCTCGTGCCTTCTCCAGAACCCTGGCCGCCCTCTGTCATTCCTGCCGGGGCCTCACCTAGCGTTGAAAGCATCCGCGTGGCGTCTCGCGGTTGGGGCGCTGACTTTTCTTTCCTCGGGCTCTGAGCCCTGACGCGCATTTTTTTCTTTAGGAACAAAAGATGACCACTTCCCTGCGGTGCTGAATTAGAGTCCCAGCGCCGACAGCCCCACAAATAATGGCCTCCAGCTTCTCCGCGAGGAGAGGCGCGTCTGATGTTTTGAAGCCACGCAGGAGGGTTTGAAGCCAGGGAGGCTCCCCCTCAGTGCTTGCCGGCCACCCCTCTGGACCTTCATGGGTCTCATTTTCCTCCTTTGGTCAGGAGGTTTGTCGCTCTACCCTCCGCCCCTTCCACCCCGAAGATGCAGTGAGGATAAAGTTTATTTGAAAATGGGTATCAGCAAACGCTTAGGAAATACCAACATGCATAAATTATGGCTTCTAGGACTTCTAAGAACCCCTTAAGCCACAGTAGCTTTCCTTTTCTCAGTATCATCCCTTTGAGAACTACCTCTTGTGAACCAGTTACTATGTGGCAGGCCTTGGGCTAAGCATAATCTCATTGAATTCTCCCAGCAATCCTTTGAGGTAGATTGTTTTTCGTTCTACAAATGAGAATGCGGAGTCTCGGAGGGCCAGTGCGCGCCTCAAGTTACACAGCTAGGAGGTGGAGCAGGAATTGGTTGCAGGTCTGTGTCTGCCGCACGGTTTGCACAGGGCCTGGCACAGAAGGGGTGCTATGGGTGTTTGCTGCTGCAGCTGCTGTTACATCTCATTGGCTGGGGGCAAGGGGCGATGGGGACCGTTTGGGGTTCCCTCCTCTGGAAGACCACTCCGAAGCAGGGCAGCATTTCTGGAATGCCTTGTGTTTTCTCTGGCACAGTCTGCACTGAGATTGTTCTTCTCTTCTTTGGACTGGAAAAAATAGACTCACGACTTCCTGCAGCAGCCTTTTATCTTTGGTCAAAAGCCATATATTAAAGTCTCAAAGTCTTGCCCTCTGCAGACTGGTTCAGCCAAAGCCAGATGCACGTGCACTCACTGGACGTGGAGTCCCTGTCAGATGATGGAGAGACTCCTTGGGCGTTGCTGCAGGAGCCCAGGGAGTCAGCGTCTGCAACTCTCAAGCTCTCAGAGGTGGCTCTGAATCTGCCCATCCAGCAGCCCATCCACTAGGGGTTACCGGACACTACTAAGGAAAGGGCAAGAAGGCCAGGGGCATTTCTGGACCCTCCTCCTCCTCATCTGTAGTCCCAGGATACAGATGAGCTGCCCACACCCTTGCTCTATGAGGCCAGAGTACCCAGTGATATGCACCACCTGTGCTGTGGCAGATCTAATTGAGTGCTGTGTAGCAAAAGGAATGCTGAAAAAGTGGCAGCTATGAATCTAGCAGTAAGTGGCTTTGTGAAGAGACTGCAGCCCAAGTCTTGCTGGGTCCTTTTTTGTTTTGTTTTGTTTGAGATGTAGTCTTGCTCTGTTGCCAGGCTGGAATGCAGTGGCGCAATCTCGGCTCACTGCAACCTCCACCTCCTGGGTTCAAGCAATTCTTCTGCCTCAGCCTCCCGAGTAATTGGGATTTCAGGTGCACATCACCACGCCAGCCTAATTTTTGCATTTTTAGTAGAGACGAGGTTTCACCATGTTGGCCAGGATGGTCTTAATCTCCTGAGTTTGTGATCCACCTGCCTCAGCCTCCCAAAGTTCTGGGATTACAGGTGTGAGCCACCATGCCCGGCCCTTGCTGGGCCCTTTTAAGGGTAGGGTGAGACTGCCTCTCAAAAAGACCCTCCCAGAAATACAGGTTCTCTGCAATTCCAAGACGAGTCCTAGATCTTAGTCTCGTTTGGGAGTTTAGTTGTTTGTACAGATGCAAACTAGGCTTGGGTTGGTTTCCTAGCTCCTTTCTGGAGCCAGATGAAATACCAGCTCATTTCAGGGTTCAGGGAGCATTCATGTCTGGGTATATTTGGGATCCAGCAGCGTGATACAGTTCACAGCCCAGCTAGAGTCAGGATTCAATAAATGCATTTATTGGATCAATGTATTCAACAGATACTTAGCATTTACTCTGTGAAGCAGGTGCTGTTCTAGGTGCTTGAAATAAGTCAGTGAGCAGAAGACACAACAGTTCCCTGATTTAGTTGAGTGTATGTTCTGATAATAAAGTATGTTAGAAGATGATAAGTGCTATGGAAAAGTAAAAAATAGAGCAAGGCAAGGGAATTGCCTCCAGGAGGGAGGGAGAGTGGAGCTGCAAATTAAAATTAGCGCAGTCTGGTTTGTGATTTGGCTGGGAAGTGACAGACACAGCAGTGGATGGACTGATAGGCCTTGGGTTCCAGTCGCTGCCCGGTGGTTTTAAGGGTCTGTAAGCTTGAACTTTATTTCACAAAAGCTTTTATTTAGAATGTACACCTTGAACTCAGGTCCTGATTGTTGGGTATTTAACAGTGATGAAAGAGCCAGGCTTTTCTTAGCTTTTCACCTTAACAAGACAAACAAATATCCAGCTGGTTCTTATTAGCATGAAAGAGGACACTTGGAGAAGCCATGCGAGTTGACAACAATTTTTTTTTTTGAGACAGAGTCTCTCTCTGTCACCCAGGCTGGAGTGCAGTGGCTCAATCCTGGCTCACAGCAACCTCTCCCTCCTGGGTTCAAGTGATTCTTTTGTCTCAGCCTCCCAAGTAGCTAGGACTACAGGCACCTGTCACCATGCCTGATTAATTTTTGTATTTGTAGTAGAGATGGGGTTTCACCCTGTTGGCCAGGTTGGTCTCCAACTCCTGCCCTCAGATGATCTGCCAGCCTCAGCCTCTCAGAGTGCTGGGATTACAGGCATGAGCCACTGCTCCCGGCCTAGAAACGTTCCTGTTGACGGAATCATGTATTTGTTTCCCAAACCTGCTGTAACAAAGTACCACAGACTGGATGGATGGCTTAAACAACAGAGATTTATTTTCTCACAGTTCTGGAGGCTGGAAGTCTCAGATCAAGGTAACGACGGGTTTGGTTCTTCTGAAGGACCTTTCCTTGGCCTGCAGATGGCTGTCTTCTCACTGCGTAGTGGCTTGGTCTTTCTTCTCTGGGAATCCACATTTCTCATCTCATAAAGATATCAGTAAGATTAGATTAAGGCCTGCCCTAAGATCTTATTTTAGCTTAATACCTGTTTAAATATATTATCTTCAAATCTGATTACATTCTGAGGTACTGGTGGTTAGAACTTCAGCATATGAATGGCGGGGAGAGAACAATTCAGTCTATAGCAAATACTGTACTGTAATAGGCAGTCCGTACTCAGACGTGCTGGTTGCCCCAGCGATGTTCTTGGTGGCATCCCCCTGCCTGATCCACGATCCAGTTTTGTCATGTCTCTTAGTGTCTTGCCTGGAACAGTCAAGCCTTGTCTCAGCCTTGGTGGAGAAAGGGAATCTTCAAGTTGCAAGGAAGCAGAAGTGCTCAGCAGGAATGAGGGTTCAGGAGCACAGGCTGCCCCAGGACAGGAAAGCTGTTGAAGGATTTGCTCTTGTCCATGAAGTTGCCTTTCCTGGCTTTTTCTTTGATGTCAAAAGCACCAGGAGGTGAGCTTGGATCTTAAGTGCACCAGGACTCCATGAATGAGTCACCTGCTGTGTGTCTGACTCCATCACCATGGCACCTGTTTGTTGCTGGGCTGGTTGGCCTGCAGAGCCCTGAATGGCCTCATGGAGGGCGCCCTTCTGAGTGACTTTGAACATGTGACTTCCATTCCTACCGATTTCCGTGTCCTAATGTAAAAACAGCCAGTGACACAAATTATAGTAGTAAACATTTTTTGAGCATTCTTGTCATGCAAATCAATAGAAAATCTGAGCCACCCAGAAAGTCATTAAACAGTGTTTACTATGCATTGGGTTACTTCCTCTTCTCAGGAACTCTCGGTGCTGTCATTGTCCCCATTTTATGGATGTGGAGACCAGGCGATGTATTTATCTAAAGTCACAGACTTGCAAGGGGCAGAGTAAGGTGTTGAACCCAGGGCTACTTGTCTCTGTAATTTCCTTCGATAGTGACCGTCACCTCCTAGGATAGTGTATGTTCAGCAGCTGACCCTCAGTGAGTGTAGGAAAAGGTGGTGCTGGTGGTGATTATCACCTCCCTAGTGGCTGCTTGCAAGTACCCTGAGGTTGAAGTATGGGACTCTGTGCCCCACAAGAGCAGGACCTGTGCCTGGCTGTTTCCCAGGACCCCAGGTCACTATTCTTGAGGAGGTTACATGGTCAGTATTGGTTGGGTACCAAAAGAAAGCAAAATGATAACTTTCAGACAGCTGAGATGTACACCCTCTTGTCGACCCACATGCTTCAGATATTTTAGGTCCTGTGTGTGGGATTTTTTTTTTTTTTTTTTTTTTTTGAGATGGGGTCTTGTTCTGTCACCCATGCTGGAGTGCAGTGGTGTGATCTTGGCTCATTGCAACCTCTGCCTCCTGGGTTCAAGCTATTCTCCTGCCTCAGCGTCCTGAGTAGCTGGGACTACTGGCATGCGCCACCACGCCTGGCTGATTTTTGTATTTTTAGTAGAGACGGGGTTTCACCATGTTTGTCAGCCTGGTCTCAAACTCCTGACCTCATGATCTGCCTGCCTCGGTCTCCCAAAGTACTGGGATTACGTGTGTGAGTCCCCGTGCACAGCCCTGTGTGTGTGATATTAAGTACCCAGTGTTTTCCATACTACTGCTCTTTCCCTTTTAACCATTAATTTAAAAAATGTTAATAAACGCTTAATTTTCTATGTTGCACATACTCATATACTGCTGATAGGCAGATAAATTTATATAATCTAAAGGGAAGCTTATCAGTATCTATGTGGAGCCTTCAAAGCACACATTTTGACCTAGTAGTTTTTCTTTTGGTCAAAGATGTAGGCTGGCGTGGTGGCTTACACCTGTACTCCCAGCACTTAGGGAGGCCCAGGTAATCGGATCACTTGAGGTCAGGAGTTCTAGATTAGCCTGGCCAATGTAGTGAAACCTCATCTCTACTAAAAATACAAAAATTACCTGGGTGTAATGGTGGGTACCTGTAATCCCAGCTACTCGAGAAACTGAGGCAGGAGAAACGCTTGAACCGTGGAGGCAGAGGTTGCAGTGAGCTGAGATCATGCCACTGCACTCCAACCTAGGTGACAGACTAAGACTCCGTCTCAACAACAACAACAAAAAACAGGCTGGGTGCAGCTGCTCACACCTGTAATCCCAGGACTTGGAAAGCTAAGGCGGGCAGATCACCCGAGGTCAGGAGTTTAAGACTAGCCTGGACAACATCGCAAAACCTTGCCTCTACCAAAAATACAAAAATTAGCCAGCCTCATAAACTGGTCTCTAAATAAATAAATAATAAATAGGTAAAATATAAAAACAAAAATACCAAAAAACACGTTGTTGAGTGCACATCCTGACCTGAGTGAGTCACGTGGAGAGGTGTGCTTGGGAGCCATCCAGGTAGCAGCTTTGGGGACTTCTGGGACCACTCAGATGCTGCTGCCCCTTCTCTGAAAACCACCCTGTGTAGGCTCAGGGCCATGCCTGGCACAGGGGCCTGGAGAACTCCAGGTGACAGGGTCTGTTTCCTACAGTGCCCTCGGGAATTGGGAAAAGCAACATACCTAGGAAGCCAGATACACACTCTTCCTATTTCTTATTTTGGAAACTTTAAAAACCATTTAAAGTAACCAATCTTGGTGTTCTTTTTTGTTTTTGTTTATAGGAGCAGAGGTTTTATAGGCAAAAGAAAGAAAGGAAAACAGCTCTGTCTCTAGTGAGAGTGAGGGGACTGCAGAGAGGAAAAGCATTTGTTGTTTTTGGATGCTGGTTTTTTAGAGATGGGGCCTTGCTCTGTCGCCCAGGCTGTAGTGCAGTGCCACCATCCTAGCTCACTGCAGCTCTGAGCTTAAGGGATCCCCCCTCCTCAGCTTCCTAGAAGCACTAGGATTACAGGTGTGAGCCACTGTGACTGGCATTATTAGATTATTAGATGAGAATGATGATAGTGCAGTCATTCAGGAAGCAAGTATAGGAAGAAAAAAGGCAACACTAGTTCATTGTAGAAAATGCAGACAAGCAAAAGGAAATAAAAATCACATGACACTATCCTCCAGAAGTGATAATAGCATCCTTTCCTTAGGCCCAAAACACAACATTATTTTAACAAAATAAGAGTTTACCATAATAAGAGTTCTTTCCCTCCCTTGACAGGGCCTTGCTGTGTTGCCCAGGCTGGAATGCAGTGGCGCCATCATAGCTCACTGCAGCTTCGTACTGCTGGGTGCAAGCTATCCTCTCGTCTCAGCTTCCTGAGTAGCTGGGACTACAAGTGCGCTCCACCATGCCCACCTAAGTTTTAAACTTTTTCTAAAGATGGGGTTTCGCTGTGTTGCCCAGGCTGATCTCAAACTCCTGGGCTCAAGCAATCCTCCTGCCTTGACCTCCAGAAATTCTGGAATTACAGGCATGAGCCACGCAACATGGCCTAATAGTGTTTTGTAACTGTATTTTTGAACCATTCAGCAAATATTTTCTGAGAAGTTACTGTCTTCTTTTTTTTTTGAGATGGAGTTTTGCTCTTGTCACCCTAGTACCTGGGATTATAGGCACCCGCCACAGCGCCCAGCTAAGTCTTGTGTTTTTAGCGGAGATGAGGTTTCACCATGTTGGTCAGGCTGGTCTCGAACTCCTGATCTCAAGGGACTACCCACTTTGGCCTCCCAAAGTGTTGGGATTTCAGGTGTGGGCCACCGCACCCAGCCTGACTTGTTTTACTGAGCAGATGTCTTTAAGGGTCATCTATGTTGTAGCATGTGTCAGAATTTCCTTTTGTGGGCTGAATCATATTTCATTGTAGGGATATATCGTATTTTGTCTGTTCATTTATCGATGGGCACTTGGTTTGCATTGTCTTTTGGCTGCTGCAGTAATGCAGCTGTGAACATGGGTGTACAGATATCTTGAGTTGCTGCTTTTAGTGCTTTTGGGTGTATACCCAGATGTGGATTGCTCAATAGTGTAATACTATTTTACAGTTCTTGAGGGACCACCATACTGCATTCTGCAGCAACTATACCATTTTACATCCTCACCAACAGTGCACAGGGCTCCAATTTATCCACATCCTTGCCAACACTTTTTTTTTTTAGATAGAGTCTTGATCTGTTGCCTAGACTGAAGTGCAGTGGGTGATCTCAACTCACTGCAGCCTCTGCCTCCCGGATTCAAGTGATTCTCCCACCTCAGCCTCCCGAGTAGCTAGAATTACAGGCTCCTGTCACCACTCCCAGCTAATTTTTGTATTTTTTTTAGAGACATGTTTCACCATGTTGGCCATGCTGGTCTCGAACTCCTGACCTGGTGATTTGCCCACCTCAGCCTCCCAAAGTGCTGAGATTACAGGTATGAGCCACTGTACCTGGTCTCATTCTGATTTAAAGAGCTTTTAGTTAACTTTTTTGAGGTATAATTTACATGTAATAAAATACATGCACTTTAAAGATAAGTTCACACGATTTGACATGTGTATACACCTGATTAACCCCCAACCCAGACAAGATCTAGAACATTCCAACAACATAGAAAGTTCCTTCTTGTCTCTGCAATATAGCTGTGCCCTTTGTCCCAGGCAACCACTGATCCAGTTTCTATCATCATAGGTTAGTTTTGTCTATTTTGAAATTTTATATAAATAGAATCATACGGTGTGTTTTTGTATCTGATTTTTTTTTCTCTCTGTTTAATGCTTCTCTAAATCCGACTCATGATTTAGAGCAAGACTGCACCAGACAGATCTGATCAGGGCTACACCTGTTACAAACTAGCCAAGTGATCGACCTCAGCCGAGTTCCTGAGTTACGTAAGTTCCAATTCTGTTTCTTCATCTGTAAAATACGAGTAATGAGAATACATTGAGGGCTGTTAGCTACAGGACAGAGTTTTCTCTCTGAAGTTGCGGGAATGTAAGTCCAATTGCACTTGCAAATCAAGAGTGGGCCTGTTAAATTAGTCAGGCGTGATGGCACACGCCTGTAATCCCAGCTACTTAGGAGGCTGAGGCAGGAGAATTGCTTGAACCTGGGAGGCAGAGGTTGCAATGAGCCAAGATTGTGCCACCATACTCCAGCCTGAGTTGGCAGAGTAAGACTGTCTCAAAAAAACCAAAAAACAAAAGAACATGCCAAGTTATAATCTGCCCCCCTCCCTCCCCAGCCATCTGACTGGAGAGATGAGCACATACCAAAGATGCTAGCAGAACCCGCACCCTGCAGCTTACAGCGTAGGACTAGTGCCAGCTCAGGGCACATGGGCTCAACAGAAACAGCGAAGAAAACCAAAACACTTGGCTTCAATTGAGGAGGTTTGGAATTTGGAATCTTGAACCTGTCATTGTCATGTGACTATTTTAAATGGTAGCTTCTAACTGCCTCTCCCTCTTTGAGAGTCCACATCTGGGAGACAGTGGCCTACCAGTGAAGTGTGGGTAGTGGCAATGTGTGGATGAACCCATTTGTGCCTACGGCCTGGGTTTGCTGAACACTTGAGGGTTGGGGGTTTCAGGGAATCCCTGAGAGGTCAAAGGATGATCTGAGGGACCTGGTGGCATGCGTGGAAGGGGCTGGGCTTTCCTGTGCAGAAGGTTGATAGGTTGTGGCAGCCTGAGTGGACAATAGAGAGGCCCTGCAGACCCCTCCAGCAGACCTGTGAAGGTTTCCTCCTGGGGATCACCAAGGTAATGCCCCAGCAGTGACTGGTGGAGGTGAGCACTCCCTAGGAGGGGCTTCCCCATTGCCAGCTCTTCCTGAGCCTTGGTCAGCTATTCCAGGAGTGATGTGGATTCACAGGGAGGAGTTCTAGCCTGTGGACATCCTGAATATCCCAAGATCCACTTGTTCCTCCCAGGAGGAATGCTGGGCCCTTTTTAGCTTCTAGTTGGTGGTAAGAGTGATTTTAAAATAATGGAACTGGCTGGGCACAGTGGCTCACGCCTGTTATCCCAGCACTTTGGGAGGCCCAGGGTGGGAGGATTACTTGAGCCCAGGAGTTGAAGACCAGCCGACCATAAGGCAAGACCCTGTCTCTACAAAAAATTTTGAAGAAATTAGCTGGGTGTGGTGGTGCACACCTATAGTCCCAGCCACTTAGGAAGTTGTGGTGGGACTCCAACCTGGGCAACAGAATAAGACCTTGACTCAAAAATAGTAATAACAGAGCTGTGTGAAATGCACTGGTTCATCCCCCAGGTTCCTTGCCAGAGGCCTCTACTCACTCCAGACCACTGCAGCCCATTGCTGTCAGCTGTTAAGGAAGGATGCGAATGCTGGCCGCTTCCTGCGGGCTTTGCTTCACCCAGAGGTAAGCCCATGGCCTCTCAGGTCTGTCCCTTCAGCATGGACTCAGGAGGACACGTGGATTTTTCTCTTTAGGTGAAATCATGGAATTGTGATTATGGGTTTTTTTTTTTAAGTTCTTATCTCTTAGAAAAATACATAGATGAAATGTGATTGCCTGTGTGTCTGGGATTTGCTACAAAAATGAGAGGAAGCAGGAGGTTGAGATGAAGCAAGATTGGCCATAAGTTGTTAATTGATGAGTCTAGGTACATGGACACGTGGAAGTGTTTTATACAGTTCTGTCGGCTTTTTTTTTCTTTTTTTTTTTTTTTTTTTGTCTGCTCAAAAATATTTTATTAAAAAACAGATGATTGGGAAACTGAAGAGGAAAAAGGGTGGGAGACCACATAGGGAAAGGGTGGGGTCTCACAGATTCAGCTGGGGATTGGGGATAAGGGGCAATCATTACCTTGGCAGAAGCACAAGGAATTCTCCCTGAGGTCAGCTTTGGAAAGAAAACAAACAAAAAAAAAACCCACCTAAATTTGCTTTATTAAAGTGACATACAATCATGTTTTCTGATTCTCTTCACTGTCTAGCCTTGGGGGGAGGTGGGTGGGAAAGGTGTTAATGATACTGATCCCTAATTCTGCTTCAAGGAGATCTGGTGTGGACTTCTTCCACCAGTCCAGAGTTCGCTGGTACTGACCTCATCCCTGTATCAAGGGCCCTGAATGTGGAAGGCTAATGGGATGGGGTTGGAGGCAGGAGAGGGGATGGCCTAGAGAGTTTCTCCATTCAGAGCTGGAGAGTTGCTGAAGGAAATGGTATGTTGAAAGGGCTCCAGCCACCCCTAGCCCCAGCCCCTCAGCTGTGGGGAGAGGCTGCCTCCTCTGATGGAGTCTCGATGCTGCTGCTCTGCTCCTGGTCTGGCGCATTGTCCTCTTTCTGCTCCAACTTGAAGTTCTCGAGCTCCTGAAAGATCTCATCCGTTAAGTCCTGAGAGTTCTGTTTGTAAGACACAGCTAATCAAATTGCATCATTGAAGAGCTTCACAACATTGGTACCATCAGCAGCTGAGACGAAATACAGGGGCAGGGAGAACTTCTTGGCAAAATTGAAGCTTTTTTTGGTCACGTTTATGTCTGCATCAATTTTGTTGGCCACCACGATGCATGGGATCTCTGGCCTGAACTCCCGAAGCTCTGTATACCAGGTGCTCAGGTTCTTATAGGTGACTTTCCTCTCTACATCAAACACCATGATGCAGGCGTGGGCCTTGTGGTAGTAGGAGGCATGCATGCTCTGGAACCGCTCCTGGCCTGTCGTGTCCCAAAAGTCCACAAGGATGGTCTTGCCATCTGCCGTGGCTGTGTGCTTGTACATGGTCAAGGCGTACGTGGACAGCTGCTGTGGCTGAAATCCATCCATGAGAAATTGCTCCATGAGTTTGGATTTGCCCACTGCACTGTCTCCCAGGCAGATGATCTTCATGTTGTCATCAGCATCATATTTCTCTTGGTCCAGCTCACTGGGTTTGGTTTTGTCTTCTGCCATTGGCTCCTAGCTGTAGAGAGGGGTCCGGCCCAGGGTGGCAGGGGGCAGGGGGGTCTTATCTGGACTCTGCGTGATCTCGAACCACGCCCGTCGGCCCCGCTAGCGGCGGCGGTGGCTGCACCCTCGACTTCCGGCTCAACCAGCGTCCGGCTTTTTTTTTTCTTTACCCTTGTCCTCAATGTGCCAGTAAGTTCTGCCTGCTTTTGCACATTTACACTTTCTTTTTTTTTTTTTTTTTTGCCCCCTCACGTCGGTGACAAGCACATTTACACTTTCTATAAGTTAGAAAGCAACTGAGCAGGCCCTTAGGATCTGAGCAACTTGAGTTTCAGCTTTAGTGTCAACAGTCCTGTGAGTCCTTGGACAAGAAGGAGCCTCTGTTTCTTAGTCTGTGATATGGGGCTAATCACAGCTGCCTCAACCATCACTGGGCTGGGAGAGTTTTTCATAAACGAATGCACGAAGAGCACTTAGCTTAGTATCTGATACCTAATCAGTGCTAATAACTCAAGCACTGGCTGAGAATCTGGCCAGTTGACCCCGGCTGACCATTTGGAACAGGGAAGGGCATGTAAGGAGGAATCTGGGGTCCACCTCTTAGATCAGGTGGGCACACATGTGGCTTCTGCCTTCATTTTTGTTCTGTTTTTAAAACCCATGCAGTCCCAGTGGGTTCTGCCTTTGGGTAAAGCAGTCTTGGCTCCAGTTACAGCTTTGGTTGGTTTGGACCTTATTTGGCAACAGTTTGGAGCTATAATCAGCAGTCAGATTCCTGGATGTGATTCTGCTAAAATACTGTAGGTGAAGGATTTATTTAGTTACTTATTTTTAAATGCTTTCTTTTGAAATAATTATAGATTCATAGACAGTTGCAAAAAGTGTACCCTAAGGTCTTTTGTACCTTCACCCAGTTTCCCCTAATGGTAAAAGAAACACATACTTTTTTTTTCTTCCTCCCCATGCACCTCTTTTTTTTTTTTTTAAGACGAGGTCTTGCTCTGTTACTCAGGCAGGAGTGCAGTGGCATGGTCATGGCTCACTGCAGCCTTGAACCTCTGGGCTCAAGCAGTCTCTTACCTCAGCCTTTCAAGTAGCTGGGACTATAGGCATGCACCAGCATCCCAGCTAATAATACATCTTAGTACGTCTGTAAAACAATCAGTAAAGTGACATTGGCTTAATCCATGGAGCTTTTCCAGTTTTACTAGTTCTGCAGGCACTGGTATATGTTCAGTTCTTTGCACTTTTAACACACGTGTAGATCCATGTAACCACCCCTCAATCAAGATACAGAGCTGCTCAGCACCACAACAGCGTTCCTTGAGTGAAGCATTTATTTTCTAAGACAGAAATCTTTTTTTCCCCCCTGATTTAAAAGAAAGAAATGCAGAAGAATGTTGGGAAAGATGCTTGCTACATGTTAGCAGTGATTTATTTTGCTTTGTGCTTTCTTGTTTGAGTTTTGTTTCTATAATGAAAATGTATCAGTTAAACAAAAGCAACAGAGCTTTTTTTCCATCTTGAAACCCATCACCCAGATGCACCGCTGTTGACGTTTTGGCAAACAGGATTTATTTATTTACTCATTTATAAATGCTTCCAGACTGCTTTCTAGGTTGTTCTCCTGCCTTTCTCTCTGACTTTCTCCATACTCTCAGAAGACTTTCTCGGGAGGCAGTGTCGCATGGCCTGTCTCCAAGGTGGTCTGCTGTTCAAGCCCCACTCCCTGTGGGACTCCCACAAGAAGTGGGATAAGTGGCCTGCCAGCACGTGGCCTCCCAGAGGCTCTTGAGAAGACCAGAGTCAACATCTGCTGCTTGCCTTTTTGAAACCCAGCCTTTCTACACTGCCCCTCCTCTGTCTGCATCCTTGGAGGGACATGGATTTGGCCTCCTTCTAACAAAACATCCGTGGTTTTAGATTGTCTGGTGTGCAGCTCCCTGCCTGCAGGCAGGACTCCCGTGTCTTCCCTACCAATAATTCTGATCATGATACCTGACACCTGCCCTGGGCTTTTCCTGTATCAGGGACTATGCCAGGCATTTGACAGACACTGTCTCTATGAATCCTAAGAGTGGCCCATTGGGAAAACTGTCACCTTCTTAGATAAGGGAAGTGATGCTCAGAGAGGTTAAGCAACTTCCCCAGGTTACCAGCTGGTTTGTGGCAGACCAGGACTTAAGGGCACAGTCATGTACTTAACCACTCACCTCCCCACCTCCTGTCAGCACTGGCTGCCGTTAACCCAGGATTGCTTGTGTCTTCTCATAGGTGAGCCCAGGCCAGGATGGGGGACTCCAGGGACCTTTGCCCTCACCTTGACTCCATAGGGGAGGTGACCAAAGAGGACTTGCTGCTCAAATCTAAGGTAAAGGGTCAGACCTTTGGGGCCGGGGCCCACACCCAGGGCCACCTCTTTCCTGGGGTGTGGACATTTCTGAAGGAGTGGAAAAACTGGCTCCCTGACAGTCTGTGCTCAGCCTTCTGTGTAAATGGAAATGCTGGCATCTGCTTGGGAGGCCACCTTCCGGGGCTCTGTCCTAATAGCCATTAATTATAGTTTATACCAGGCCATTTGGGAACCACTAATGCTCTCTGTCCATTAGCTGTTGGGGCAGAGCCTCTCCAAAGCAGGGAATGAAAGCTGCTTTCAGAATCCAGGAGTGTTTTTACAAATGTGGCCTGAGGAGAGCTTGGGGAGGCCTGGGCAGGAAGCTGGGCCTCCTCTCAGAGTAGGAGGATGCATTGCCATCCTTTTCGTGTTGTTAAATCAAAGTTTTTGAAAAGGTAATACTTGAACATGGTTAAAAATGAAACAGTATAAAAAGATAAATGTCAACAAGTCCTTCTCTCACCCCTGTGCCCACCCTCCCCAGCCCATCATCGGGTAACCACTTACTCTCTTGTGTATCTTTTCAGAGTTTCTTTATGTGAATACAAGCAGATACACTTACTTTAAGTTTTGCCCTTTCTTACATAAAAGATGGTATACCATCCTCTCTGAATTGAAACTTGCTTTATTTACATGACAGTGTATCTTGGGGCTCTTTGGACGTCAGTGCATAGAGACAGCTTTCTCATTTGTTACCTTGAAGCTGCATCATATTTTATCGTGTGGCCACAGTGACTGATGCACTGTGGATAGACACCTGGACCTTTTGCACCCTCTTGCCAGTAAAAAGATGCTGTGATGAATGGCCTTGTAGAAAAGTCAGTGCATCCATGGGCAGAACTGCAGGCAGGCATGTTCCCAGGAGTGGAATTCCTGGGCATGTTGGCACCTAATGCTGCTCCTGTGGCCTCACTGCACCAGCAGGTCCTTGGTGGCCTTTGGCGGTTCTTCATAGTGTCTATAGCTGCTTTTGAAGTGACATTGCCTCTTGCAGCGTGAAGTAGGGCAGAGTGAGGCCCGGGTGTATTTGCACTGCCTGATGCTGGGTTTCTCTCCACTTCTTAGGGAATCTGAGAGCAGGGACAGGATGAAGCAGGTGGGAGAAGGGAGGTAGAGCACAGGAAGGTTTGCACTGGGACTGGCAGCCGTTCAGAAGCCTGTTAGTGCCTCTAGGGCAGAGACTGGGCATGTTTGGGGTGCTCTGGGCCTGTGTGTCAGAGAGCACAACTTCAGTTCCTCCCTGGGTATCCAGAAAGTTACAAAAGAAAACCAGCACTGTTCTAAAATGCTCATAAAGGGCAAAGATATGAGCAGGTATTTCCCAGTAAACGAGATAGAAATGACAAACTTTTGGAAAAAGATGGCTGACCTCACTCTCGTGCTTATGGATATTACTAACGAAACAGGATGATAACCATTTTACTGATGGGCGGAAAGAGACTGATCCCACTCATAGCTGACAGTTACGGAGAAAATGAGCCACTCACGTTGTGGTAGGGCTGGGAGTTACTGTAACTTTTAGGGAAGCAGTTCTGCTTCTGGGAATTTATCCCGTAGAATGTAATCACAGTTATAAAGATACGATACAGCAGTAATTTACTGAGCATTATTTGTAAAAGGGAAAAACTGATGCCACCTGAATATTGCTCAAGAAGGGAATTGATTGCATGACTGTGTCCAGAGTGTGCAGTTATCACAGAGGAGATGCAGTCTTTATGTACAAGCTTGGGTGATGCTAAAAGGAGACACAGGTACATTACAGAGACATATGTATTAGGTGATCTTATTTTTACTAAAAGTCAACCCTTCAAGATCTAGGCATCCATGTTTTATATAAGAAGAATGTACAGAGGGAAATATTTCATATCATATATGGCATATAGATGTCATCTGAATTGTTATAGTAAGCGTCCGATACTTTTATAAATCAAATAACTGAAATGGAAAGAAAAACCTGAGAAGAGGAGGGTAAATTGTGAAATCAGAAAATCACAAGAGAGATGATAAATTCAGGAAGGTTCAGGGTGGCAGCTTTGATTTTTGCTAAGCAGGCTGCTCTCCTGGCACCCCCAGCATCCTCCATGAGAGACCCTAAACCACAGAGTGCAGATCTCAGCTTCATCTATGGGATGAGCTGCTTCACTTCAATCTGTTGTTCAGGCTTTTTACAAACACGGCTGGGATCTGGGTGTAGTGAGCCGACATGGCCACCATGGGGGAAGCCAAGCTTTCTTGGTGGGAGATTTGGTGACCTTGCTGCACTGGGATCCGGGCTCCTTGGCTACACCTGCTGATCTTGCTCTGTGACAAGGGTGTGACCTCTCTGAGTCCCCATTTTTCATCAGTGAAAGGGGGATGTTGGTGGGCCCTGCTACAGAGACTGGAGGGGATTATGTGAGCATTATGTAAAGAACTCAGCTGAAGGCCAGGTGCAGTGGCTCACACCTATAATACCAGCACTTTGGGAGGCCTAGGTGGGTGGATGACCTGATGTCAGGAGTGTGAGACCAGCGTGGCCAATATGGTGAAACCCTGTCTGTACTAAAAAATACAAAATTAGCTGGGTGAGGTGGTCCACACCTGTAGTCCCAGCTAATCAGGAGGCTGAGGCAGTACAATTGCTTGAACCCAGGAGGTGGAGGTTGCAATTAGCCAAGATCTCGCTACTGCACTTCAGCCTGGTTGACAGATTAAGACTCTTGTCTCAAAAAAGAATTCAGCTGGAGGCCTGACATGTCGTAATCCCTCTTCAAGGGTCCACTCCCACCATGGTGGAGCCTGATACTGTAGCAGCACCCGTAGTTCCTCTCACAACTGATGGAAGCACAACAGATGCTGTAGGGCCTCAACTGGGAACTGCTGTTGTAGAAATGCAGATACAGTCATTTGGGGCACGATTTAAGTTGCTGTAATGAAGAGTCCCTGAAATAGAGTGGCTTAAATGAGATAGAAGTTTCTGTTTCTCTCACAGAACAGACCAGAGGTAGGTAGGACTGGTAGGGTGCCTCTGCCATTCTCAACATGGGGCTTTCATCTCCGAGTCCAAGGTGGTTGCTTCAGCTCCTGCCGTCACATCTACATTCCAGCCAATGGTAAGAGGAGAAGGAGCAAGGGTAGCACACAGCTCAGAAGTGGCACACATCATTTTTGCTGTCATCTCATTGACTAGAACTGAGCCACGTGATCATGGTGGAAGCTGGAAAACATCATCTCCAGCAGGCTAGCTGTGTGCTCAGCTGAAATCCATGCATCCGCTTATTAGAGCAAGGAGGAGAAGGGATACAAATAGACACAGAGTAGGCCTTGTCGCCCAGACCACCAGAAACCTGGGTGTTTCCTGTGATTTGCCAGGTCCTTGAACTCTTCATTTATACCAGGCCCTGTGGACTCACAGGGGTTGGTAAAACAGGCCATCCCTCTTTGACAGAGCCCTGGTCTAACGGGTAGAAAGGCTGAAATAATTCAGTGCAAGGAAGGAAGAGTAGAAGGAGTAGTAAGAGAGCATGTTAACAAGTCTCTTACATGATTTTATTTTCCAAAATTAGGTTACAGACACTAAAATAAAATGTTGATTATGTTTTTACAGGCACATGATAGAATTCAAACAGTATCGTGTAGAGCCTAATTTGGACAGGTAGTCTGAGTAAGGCCTTCCAGGGCCAGGGCTTGACACTGAGACCTTTTCAGTGAGTATCAGCCAGGTGGGGCCTCCAGGCAGGAGCAACCCCAGAACTCAGCCCTCCATGGGCTCCTCACACCTGCTCTTTCTCTCTCCTCTCAACCCACACAGGGAACCTGTCAGTCATGTGGGGTCACCGGACCAAACCTGTGGGCCTGTCTCCAGGTAAAAGATCCTTGTGGGTATTGGGGGTATGGAGCTGCTTCTAGACTCTGGGCTGGGAACTTCCATCCCTGGTGGGCACTGCCAGGAACGTTGGGCAGGGGTACAGGGCTCCAGATTCAGCGAATCCTGGGCTGGCCATTCTGCCAGTCATTAAAAATGACAGGAGAACAAAACAGGTTGGAGAAGGCTCTGGACCGAAGGCTCCCATCTTCATAGGACACATAATTCTAGCTTGGCATGCGTATGTGAGAGTCGACGTGGGCGTCTTGGTGTTGAGGCCTGGCACTGCTGCTTAGTAGCATCTCTCCCTGGGCCAGTCTCATTTTTTCCCTGAACCTTCATTTCCCATCGATAAGAAAGGGGATGCAACACTGACAGCTGACAGCTGTCCCCGCCTCATGGGGTTAGGATGGAACTGGACAAGACAGGTGCCTGTGGCCGACCTGGAGACTGCATCCAGGAGAAGGTGGAAGGGTTTGGATGATTACTGGTTACTAAAAGGAGTAAAAGTAGATGTATGAAAACATGACAGTTTCTCCTGAGTGGTAGAATTACAGGTAATTTTCATTTTTTTCCTCTATAGTATTTAAAAAATGTTTGCAAGTATATATTTTTATGGTCATACTAAAAATGACTGTTAAGGCCAGGCGCGGTGGCTCACGCCTGTAATCCCAGCACTTTGGGAGGCCGAGGCGGGTGGATCACGAGGTCAAGAGATCGAGACTATCCTGGTCAACATGGTGAAACCCCGTCTCTACTAAAAATACAAAAAATTAGCTGGGCATGGTGTCGCGTGCCTGTAATCCCAGCTACTCAGGAGGCTGAGGCAGGAGAATTGGCTGAACCCGGGAGGCAGAGGTTGCAGTGAGCGAGATCACGCCATTGCACTCCAGCCTGGGTAACGAGCGAAACTCCGTCTCAAAAAAAATAAAAAATAAAAAAATGACTGTTACTTAAAATTTCTTAAAAAAAACAAAAACCCAGGAGTAGAAACAACAAAGACAGCCTCAGCGGGTGAAGACATCTAGTCAATCTTTGCAGAAGTGCAGGGGCCCCGGTGGGACTCTGGCCTCTCCTGCTCTGGCCTGTCACTCAGCACAAAGTAGATGGCAAGACATGGGTATCCAGGGGGCAGCAAGGAGTGCCAGATGTTATCTCCTGAGCTGTTAAAAGTGCAGGACGTGGTCCTCCCTCATAGGAGCCATAGTCCCCTCAGACAGATGTGGGAGCCTGCTGCAGAACATGGTACGTGCTTTCTGAGTCAGCCACATGGTAAAGATCCAATTGATTCCACCGTTTTCCCAAAAGGCCCTCACCAGCCTGTGCAGTGCTGATCCTGTAGAGAAGCCTTGGCCATTGACTACTGGCTGGCATGGAGGCCCACAGTGGAGGCACTGAGTGGGCCTTGGAGGATAGGTAGACTGGGATAGGAGAGTGCGAGGGTAGAGGCAGCGTCTTCAGGGATATGCAGGCCCTGTGTGGGGCACTGGGTCGGTACTGGGCTCCCACTACCTGTACACCTTGTTTCAAACACCTGGTACCCATTCAGCATCCCCCACTAGAAAATGGCTGTGAGGCCTAGCATCCCCACCAAAAACGTAGGTCCCAATAACTACCCCCCTTCCACGTAGGGTTTTCCTGAAGGGAAAGGATCTGGGTTCCGAACAGCCAGTCCTCATCTGGGACCCTGCCTGAGCTTCTTGCTGGAAAGCTGCAGCCCAGGACATACTGCTCATTTCATGCAGAGGGCAGTAACAGTGTTTATGAATTTTTATAGAAAAGGCTTCAGAAACATGCAATATCTTGTTTTTGGTTACCGTCCATCACTACTCAACAGAACTTCAGGTGTACAAACCCACAGGCCCATGTTCCTTTGAGATGGCAGAGCCTCAATCCCTTGTGGTCCCTGTTCAGGAGAGGTGGGAGCACTGACTTTGGGCTGGAACCAGAGACAGTATGTTGACACCATCCTTTTGGCAAGCTCCAGTCCACTCTCCTCCCCTCTGTCCACAGGTCGCCTGCCCCTATGTTGGCTGTGGAGAATCCTTTGCTGACCACAGCACAATTCATGCACAGGTGAGTGTGGTGGCTGAGAGCGTGGGCCCTACAGATGGCCTGGGGTTCAAACTCCAACTCCACCTTCCTGCTCTGGGCCTAAATGGCTGGGGCGATAAATGATGTCATACTAGCATGGCTTCTGCAAAGAAGCAAGAGATGATGCAGGTGAAAACATTTTGCACCTGCACCATTTGATAAACAGCAGCCCTCAGGGTCCCGACCGAGGGGTAAGCGAAATTCAAGCTTCCGGCCTCTGTCCTGACAGGGCCACTTACCGAGAGGCTGGGGAGTGGAGCAACCATCACAGGTTGGGGCACGTGTCGGGCCAGAGTACCCTGGACCTTGTTTTGGATATTGCCCTCTAGGCAAAAAAGCACAACTTGACCGTGAACCTGACCACTTTCCGGCTGTGGTGTTACGCCTGTGAGAAGGAGGTGTTCCTGGAGCAGCGGCTGGTGGCCCCTCTGCCGGGCTCCTCCTCCAAGTTCTCTGAACAGGTAACCTGTGTGGTGGGCTCTGTTTGGTTGTTGGCAACACTGTGTTGAGGATGGGGCGGTGTGACCTGAGCATCCGTGGAGCTTGGGTCAGTAGGTCTCAGAGGTGTCTGTTCCTGGGTCAGTATGTTTTCAGGTGACTTTGAGGAGCTCACATCCACACGTGCTCACTGAGCCCACTCTGTGCCAAGGCATGAGTGAGGCACTGAGGGTGCAGAAGTGACTGAGAGTAGGGCCTCCCTTGAGGAGCTCAGGGGCCATGGGGTGGCCCTGCAGAGTACAAGGGTCGGGTGGGCCCACAGCCGTGGGGTGAGTGTAGACCCTTCCAGGCCTTATGGAGATGGTTGATGAGGTCACAGATGGCCTGTGGCCATCCCAGATGTGAAACCATTCCTAAGGGAATTCCAGGTAGTTGCTACAGCACACTTTTATATGGGAAATGCCCAGAAACCACCTCGGTAATGTCAACCAGAGAATGGGCCTTTCGTCAGCAGTGCTGTGCAGCCTTAGAGGTGGCGGGTCACCAAGCCCACACCTTGGAGGTCCCAGCCCCAGGCCTGTCCTCAGGGAATGGTCAGTCACCCTGGATGGCAGAGCTGCCTGCTAGAGGAGAAGCCAGGACGTGTGTGTGCAGCATCTGCATGGCTGTCTCCTCCATATTTTTAAAATTTTCTTTTAGTTTAGTTTAGTTTTAGTTTTTGAGATCAAGTCTCGCTCTGTCGCCTAGGCTGGAGTGCAGTGGTGCAATCTCAGCTCACTGCAACCTCTGCCTCCTGGATTCAAGTGATTCTCCTGCCTCAGCTTCCTGAGTAGCTGGGATTACAGGTGCCCACCACCAAGCCTGGCTAATTTTTATTTTTAGTACAGTCGGGGTTTCACCATGTTGACCAGGCTGCTCTCGAACTCCTGACCTCAAGTGATCTGCCTGCCTTGGCCTCCCAAAGTGCTGGGATTACAAGCTTGAGCCACTGCACCCAGCCTGTTCTGTTTAGACAGTCACATGATAGGGCTCAATAAGTGCTTATTGGATGCATCTGTGAACTTGGTAGATGTTTATGAATTTTTGTAGAAAGGCTTTGAAACAGTATGTGCAATATCTTGTTTTTGTTGTGCATGTGTATTAACAGTTCAATGTCTGTATAATACAGGCCGGGCGCGGTGGCTCATGCCTGTAATACCAGCCCTTTGGAAGGCTGAGCAGGAGGATCACTTGAGCCCAGAAGTTTGAGACCAGCCTGGGCAGCATAGTGAGACCCTGTCTCTACAAAAAATCAAATGATCCAGGCATGGTGGCATATGCTTGTCCCAGCAACTTGGGAGGCTGAGGTGGGAAGGTCACTTGAGCCAAGGAGTTCAAGGTTGCAGTGAGCTATAGTCGTGCTACTGCACTCCAGCCTGGGTGGCAGAGCAAGACTCCATCTCTTAAAAAAAGTCTACATAGGTCAGGCGCAGTGGCTCACACATGTAATCCTAGCACTTTGGGAGGATCATTGGGCCCAGGAGTTTGAGACCAGCCTGGGCAAGATGGTGAGATTCCATTGCTACAAAATATAAAAATGTTAGCTGGGCACTGTGGCATGCACCTGTATTCTCAACTACTGAGGAGGGTGAGGTGGGAGGATCCCTTGAATGCAGAAGTTGGAGTCAACAGTGAGCTCTGATTGTGCCACTGCACACCAGCCTGGGTGACAAAGCAAGACTGTCTAAAAAACACACACGCACACACAAATCAAGGAGTTCCCAGGGAAAGGCCACCAGTCCTCTCTCTTTTCGCAGTGCCTTCTGCTCAGATAGACTGACTCAGCCCAATGGGTGCTTCTGGGCAGTGGGGCTGTATTTCCAGCCCTTGGGAGACACCTGGGCCTCTCTCCCCAGCTCCTCTGTTCCCCATTTTCCTCATTTTGGGTCTTTAACACAGGACTCCCCACCACCCTCCCACCCTCTGAAAGCTGTTCCTATTGCGGTGGCCGACGAAGGAGAGTCCGAGTCAGAGGATGATGACCTGAAACCTCGAGGTAATGGCCCCCACAGCAGGGGAAGCTGATGGGCCAGCTGGGGGCCTCACCTGGAGGCTGGAAAGCGCCACAGTCTTGTCTCTATTCGCACCTGCTATCTGGGCAGGCCCCTCTGCTATATGGTCTGGACAGTGGGCCTGGCTGGGCAGAGGGGCAAAGCAGTTCATCTGTTTAAAACGCTCAGGTAATCGCCACTGTTGTGAGCAGGAAGCACATTAATTTACTGGGAAGATTCCTGGGGTGGAACACTTCCACCATGTCCTCTTCTTGGGTCCTGGGCAGTTGAGAACCACAGCTTTGTGCCAAATGTGAATTGTAAGGTGTTCTTGGCAGGGCAGGGTGCTCACCTGCTCCTCCCCATTGTGTTTATTTGCCAGGCCTCACGGGCATGAAGAACCTCGGGAACTCCTGCTACATGAACGCGGCCCTGCAGGCCCTGTCCAATTGGTAGGTCGACGCTTTGTCAGAGAGCCGAGAGCTGTCCCTGGCAAAGCCCTGGAAACAGTATCAGTAGCACCCCCAGGCAGTTGCCCACAAACACGTGCTTAGGACACACAGCCAAATCCCTAAAAACACCCAGGCTTTTGACCCAGCAATCCCCGCAGTGGGAACGTATCCTGAGGAGATAACCAAAGATGCTGGGGAGGTTGGACATGCCAGGAGGCTCCGCGCTCTGTTGTTTATTGGAAGCGATTTAAAGGCCCATCTGCAAGAGAATGTAAATTCTCATAGCCCAGCCTTACAGCAAGTGCAGGAAAAATGGCACAAGACAACATACCTGGAAACAAGAAGGGGTTCGGAATCTGGTGAGTGAGGGGAGAAAAAGAGGTTATAAGGCATTGCATGGTACAATCCTGTTTTAGGGGAGAAATGCAATTTTCCATTAGGGATAGACTCTCAGCTCCATGAGGCCAGGGATGTCTCCTGTGCCAGAAATGCGTCTCCTATGCAGTGGAGATTAGAGATGGCAGTATATGTATTCAGGAAGGAGAAAGGGAATGGGTACAGATGCACAGACAATTCTGGAAGGCTATGTTCCAAAATGTTCGTAGTAACCTCAGTTGGCAGAACAATAAAATTATTGTTAATAATTGACCACGTCCAAACTGGGCACGGTGGCTCACGCCTGTAATCCCAACACTTTGGGAGACTGAGGAAGGCAGGAGATTGAGACCAGCCTGGCTAACAAGGTGAAATCCTATCTCTACTAAAATTACAGAAAATTAGCTGGGCGTGGTGGTATGTGCCTGTAGTCCCAGCTACTTGGAAGGCTGAGGCAGGATAATCGCTTGAACCCGGGAAGTGGAGGTTGCAGTGAGCCAAGATCATGCCATAGCACTCCATCCTGGGCAACAGAGCGAGACTCTGTCTCAAATAAAACAAAATAAAATGAAATAATTGACCACACCCAGGCTCACCTCTTTAAAAGCCGTGTCTTGGCTGGGTGCAGTGGCTCATACCTGTAATCCCAGCACTTTGGGAGGCCATGGTGGGTGGATCGCCTGAGGCAGGAGTTCACCAGCCTGGCCAACATGGGGAAACCCCGTCTCTACTAAAAATACAAAAAAATTAGCTTGGCATGGTGGCGTGTGCCTGTAATCCCAGCTACTCTGGAGGTTGAGGCAGGAGAATAACTTGAACCCAGGAGGCGGAGGTTGCAATGAGCCGAGATTGTACTACTGAACTCCAGTCTGAACGACAGATTGAGACTCTGTCTCAAAATAAAATAATAAGATAAAGTAAAAATGCCCTGTTTCTAGATACAGCCACACTCTCAGGTACTGGGGGTTAGGGCTTCACAGATTAATTCTGGAGAATACAATTTTGCCCATAACTGGTAGGATCCTTCTAGTCATCTTCAGATATTTCTGGGTCCAGGTCCACTGTGTTCTCTGTGCGAGCACTCATGGCTCCCCACTACACAGCCCTTTCTAAACCATGCCACGTGCCTCATTTGCTCTCCTGACCTGGTTCTCTCTCCCCTGCCCCCAGCCCTCCGCTGACTCAGTTCTTCTTGGAGTGTGGAGGCCTGGTGCGCACAGACAAGAAGCCAGCCCTGTGCAAGAGCTACCAGAAGCTGGTTTCTGAGGTCTGGCACAAGAAACGGTGAGCCATTGCATCCCTAGCCTCGGGCAGTGTGTGGGGCAGGGGTTTCCTGTCAGCACCCAAGATTGAGCGCTTCCTGTGGATTCAGCCCCCAGCGAGCACTTGCCTCACTTTGTCCCAGATAATTCTTGCAGCAAGCCTGTGGGGTGGAAGTTGCATCCAGTCCTTTTGTACAAATAGGGAAACTGAGGTGCAGAGAGCTTTAACTATCTTGCTCAAGGTCATAGAACCTGTGAAAGGTGAGCTAGAATTTGACCTGCTGTTGACCCTAGCTGGCAGCCACGGGTAGGTGTCTTTGCCAAAGACATGGTGACCCGGCCTGAGCCACAACTGTGTGTGTGGGAGGAAGTGTGGGGCAGAGGGGCGCAGATTGGATGGAGCTTCTGGCACAGAATGAAATGAGTTGAAAGACCAGAGCCTGGGATTTGACCTGTTTCTCCAGGAGAAGTCAAAGTTGGGAATAATTAAAAATGAGCACATAGAAATATGTATTACATATAGAAGCAGATTACAAACCAGCGTGGGGCCGGGCATGGTGGCTCATGCCTGTAATTCCAGCACTTTGGGAGGCCAAGGCCAGTGGATCACAGGTCGGGAGTTCAAGACCAGCCTAACCAATATGGTGAAAAACGCCGTCTCTACAAAAAAATATAAAAATCAGCCGAACATGGTGGCAGGCTCCTGTAGTCTCAGCTACTCGGGAGGCTGAAGCAGGATAATAGCTTGAACCCAGGAGGTGAAGGTTACAGTGAGCCTAGATTGTGCCACTGCACTCCAGCCTGGGCAATGGAGCAAGACTCCTTCTTGGAAAAACAAAAACAAAAAACAACCCAGCATGGTACAGTATAATTTCGCCTGTGTCAGAAGCCAACTTTAAGTGTATGTCTGTATGTATTTTTATATATGCATCTGTAGTTTCACAGAAAAATCCAGAAATCTAATGGTAACTGTCTGGTGCCATTAGTGGTGGTGTTTTTCTCCTGTACTTTTCTGAAATTTTAGATTTGTCAGTAATGAACATTGAAATGAGAAAACCGCAGTAAGTGTTTTAGAACAAAAACAAATCATGTTTAGGCAAGTTTGTTGTGCGCCAGCAGGAAATGGTGCCATCTTACTTGAGCTCTTTGCTTTATTGAGGCAGCTATGACTTGATGTTTTCTTCTTGTCTGTAGAGATGTGTGATACTCTTGGGGCTGCTGGCTGGGTAGGCGCCTCCCCAAATGTCAGGAAACGCCTCAGTCTGGTCCAGCCTGGCTGGCCAGCTGCCTGTTTCTCTCAGGAATGAGCAGCTCAAGGCAGCCTCCCTGTACTAATGGGTTTGGCCTTCCTACAGGCCAAGCTACGTGGTCCCTACCAGTCTGTCTCATGGGATCAAGTTGGTCAACCCAATGTTCCGAGGCTATGCCCAGCAGGTAAGCCATCTAAGCTTCCCAGGGGACACCCAAGGCTGTGACCCACTAGGCCTGGCTTTGATGCCAAAACCAGAGTGGAAAATCGCAATGGCAGCTGAACACTGGTTGGTAGGTCTCGTGGACCAGGCTGTCACTCCTAAGCCCTTCATATGTGTGGGGACAGTGGTGCCTCCCAGCAACCTGCTGATATTTAACCCTACTTCACAGACGGGCAGACTGAGGTTCAGGGGGCTGAGCCATTTGCACAGGCCACACAGCTGGCAAATGGTGGAAGGGAATTCTTTTTTTGGGGGGGCAGGGTACAGGGTCTCACTCTGTCATCCAGGCTGGAGTGCAGTGGTGCAGTCATGGCTTACTGCAGCCCTGACCTCCCGGGCTGAAGCAGTCCTCCCGCCTCAGGCTCCTAAAGTGCTGCAATGATCAGCATGAGCCACTGTACCCGGCGGAGGGGAGATTTGAACCTGGACAGCCTTGCTGCTGGGCCTGTGCCCCTCTGCATTGCACCCAAAACGGCACGGGATTTCACTTCTCCAAACTGCAGGCGAAATTGCACTTTTATTAAAGCAAAAATTTTTATTAAGAATTTTTTTTTTTTTTTTAACCTAGAGAGCTGCTTTGAAACCAACCACATTTTTCTGTTTTATAAAATCATAAGATCAAGACAAAGAGTGCAGCCATGCATACACCTCAGCCCTGGGCTGATGGCTTCTGCCCTCTAGCCTGCCCCAGATGGCCCACGGCAGGGCTGGACCTGGCTGGGTCCCCTCTTTTGCTGCCTGAATGAGGACCATGGATGGAGCGGCAGTCATGTGGGGACACTTCCACCCTCTCCTTTACCCTCTGCCTGCGAGCTCAGCGCTGGGAGGGAAAAAGGCGGTACCACATTCAGCCCAGTGACCTTTCACCCTACAGAAGAGGCAGTGGAGGTGGGCAGGGAGCTGGCAGAAGGACGAGGGAGTGTGATCCCAAAAGGGAGGGCTCACCTGAGTCCTGCCCCAAACCATGCCACCCACAGGCCAGGCCGCCTGTGTGATTCACCCTTCCTCTGGCTCCCCCTGCTCCCTCACTCCCTGTGCCAGCCCCCACATACCCTCACTCCCTGTCTCACCTTCCCACAGACCTGGGCATGACTCAGACTAAGCTGCCCCTGCAGGCAGTCCCAGGGTGAGTGCTGCGGGGCCTTTGGCTCCTGCTTGAGAGGCTCAGCACTGCCTGGACACCTCTCTTTTTGGGGAGTGATAGTCATCCACAATGACTAACATTCCTTGTGTACCATTTAAGTGGCCACAACTTAGTCCTCACAGAACTCTCACCAAGTGGGCAGTGTTGTCACCCCCATGTTATAGGTAAAGAGCTGAGGCTCAGAGAGGTTCTTCCCCTCACCCATGTCACACAGCACATCCTGGCAGAGATGGCATCCAGGCCTAGCTGAGCTCATCCCTCAGCACAGCGCTGCCCCGACTCTGTGCAAGGTGTCCTGCCGGTTCTCAGCTCTGGGTCAGGATGCTGTTATGGAGGGCCACGCGCTGCTACAGGACTCCACCTGGACTCCAGCAGAAGCATCCCTTCCTCTGGTTCTACGATGTAATGCAGAGGACGTTTCTGAGGCTGAACTGTAGAGGCAGCTGTGGGCCCCTCTTAGGGGCCAAAGGATGCTTTCATGCTTCCACATGGATTGAGATTTTGGCAAGGAACAGTAATTTTGTTGAAAGGAAGAACCAGAAAGAGAAGTAGATGGTGTATTGAAAGCCTGTTCTTGAAAGGGCCCTTGATCAGGCCTGCCACAGGTCACATGTCCCCTCCCTGATGCAACATAAGCTAGTGGTTCATTCCTCTGATCTTGGAATCTGACACTGCCTTGGGGAGTCCCACTCAAACCCCACTTCCCTGCACCTGAGCGGAGAGAGCCGGGCTCCTCTCTCCAGATGTGTGACACAAGGCTGGCTCTGGCTGCTACGTGACCGCTGCCTCCTGGGGGTCAGGGCCTGGGCTGGGGCTACTTATAACATGCAGGTCAGGGACTGCTGGGGCTGATTTGGGCCTGGAACCCAGGTCCTTCTCCATTGCCCAGCACCACTTGAGCACGCCCCAGCTGCTAGGGTCTGCTGCCGCCACCACTTTCTGACCTCCCAGCGCACCTGGTGAGCACACAGCTCTCAGTGGGGCTCACTGGGCACCTCTGCCCGAGCCCCTGCTGCCTTGGCTTCTGGCTGTGCTGGTGGCCCAGTCACAGAGTGGTCAGGACAAAATGGTCATTGCTGTGATTTGAGACCCAGGCAAACCTTGCAGGGGCAGCTTAGTCTGAGTCATGCCCAGGTCTGTGGGAAGGTGAGACAGGGATCGAGAGTATGTGGGGGCTGGCACAGGGACTGAGGGAATGGGGAGCCAGAGGAAAGGTGGAGCACGCAGGCGGCCTGGCCTGTGGGTGGCATGGCTTGGGGCAGGGCTCAGGTGAGCCCTCCTTTTTGGCATCACACTCCCTCGTCCTTCTGCCAGCTCCCTGCCCACCTCCACTGCCTCTTCTGTAGGGTGAAAGTTCACTGGGCTGAATGTGGTACTGCCTTTCTCCCTCCCTGCACTGAGCTCTCAGCAGAGGCAGGCATTTCCAAGCATGAGCCGGGAGTTGCATGGACCTAGGTGCATACCTGGCTCTGCCACTTGACAGCTGTGTGTCCTGGTGGGAGTCCTTTGGCCTCTCTGAGCCTCAGTGTCATCCACAGAGGAATGGGATTAGGACAGACCACCCTGGGAGGCCACTGTAGGGGTGAGCAGCTCCTCTGCAGCGGGCACCCATGAGGCCCTTCTAGATGGAGGCTGGCGCTCTCTCATCAGCCACAGGGTGTTGCAGGCTGCTTCCTCCTGCCTCCAGGAGAGCCCTGTTGACACAACCCCGGGTTCTAGGACACCCAAGAGTTCCTCCGCTGCCTGATGGACCAGCTGCATGAGGAGCTCAAGGAGCCAGCAGTGGCCACGGTGGCGCTGATGGAGGCACGGGACTCAGACTCAAGTGACACGGATGAGAAACGGGAGGGCGACCGGAGCCCATCAGAAGATGAGTTCTTATCCTGTGACTCGAGCAGCGACCGGGGTGAAGGTGACGGGCAGGGTCATAGCGGGGGCAGCTCGCAGGCAGAGACGGAGCTGCTGATCCCAGAAGAGGCGGGCAGAGCCATCTCCGAGAAGGAACGGATGAAGGACCGCAAGTTCTCCTGGGGCCAGCAGCGCACAAACTCAGAGCAAGTGGACGAGGACGCTGATGTGGACACCGCCATGGCTGCCCTTGATGACCAGCCCGAGGAGGCCCAGCCCCTGTCACCACATTCCACCAGCCCCTGCCGGACGCCAGGTATCAGCTGGGCAGGGACTTCGGGAGGAACGTCAGCCTGTGGCTCGGTACCTACTGGGTGCTGAGCACTGACATGCAGTAGCCCCCGGGGAATAGGTTCTTCCACTAGACTCAAATGACAGTTGGGAAGTCAGCTTCCAGGGGACTAAGTGATGCGCCCAGGTTCCCCCAAGCTAGTAATGCTGGAGCCCCATTTACAGCCATCTCCTGAAACCCTGCGCCTTCAGCCAGAAATGGAGTGGACAGCTCTGCTCTGGCCTGTGTGCTGGGGCCCGGAGTGGGCATGTGACAGAGGAGACACATTGGGTTCAGGCCTTCGTTCCTTTAGGAGGGGCTGGCAGGCCCTCTTCCTGACCACTTATGGAGCTGGCGTGGCTGTCCTGGCCCAGCAAGTTCCCCTCTCTGCCCCCAGAGCCGGACAACGATGCCCACCTGCGAAGCTCCTCTCGCCCCTGCAGCCCCATCCACCACCACGAGGGCCATGCCAAGCTGTCCAGCAGTCCCCCTCGTGCAAGCCCTGTGAGGATGGCACCGTCGTATGTGCTCAAGAAAGGTTCGGGGGGCAGAGGAGAGGGTCGGTCAGCTCAGGGCTGGGAGTGCAGATTGCGCCCGTGGCTGCCTTTCTCATAGCTCCCACGTGGCTGAGGGCCAGGCTATGGGCTCCTCTCAGATACAGCTCTGAGACACCAGTGTGGGGAGCCCCGTTTTGCAGAGGATGACATGGAGACACGAGGAGGTGAATTGCTTACCCAGTCACATGACTCACAGATACCACTGCACATCCTGGCAAAGGAAGCCCCAGTGCCTGCACCTTGCCCTGGCCTGGCTGGTGGAGGCTGGGCTAGTCCTGCGCTGTGTCTCCAGCCCAGGTCTCGAGTGCCAGCAGCCGGAGGCGGAAGGAGCAGTGCTACCGCAGTGTCATCTCCGACATCTTCGACGGCTCCATCCTCAGCCTCGTGCAGTGTCTCACTTGTGACCGGGTGGGTGCCCCAGGGATGGGGGAGCTGGGCCTGGCTGCCAGAGGCCTTGGCAGCTCTTGCCCTGACTGGGTGCAGGGTGGGCTCTCCATGGGTGCTCCCGGCTTTTGTTGAGGCGAGGGCCCTTCCTGCGTGGATCCCATGTCTATGGCCTGGGGAGCAGGCCCTCTGCCCCTCACCTGTGGGCTGGGGGTTGGGGTGCAGACGTTGCCAGAGGGCGGGCACCAGACTGACCTTCAACCCCACAGGTGTCCACCACGGTGGAGACGTTCCAGGACCTATCACTGCCCATTCCTGGGAAGGAGGACCTGGCCAAACTCCACTCAGCCATCTACCAGAACGTGCCCGCCAAGCCAGGCACCTGTGGAGACAGCTATGCCACCCAGGGCTGGCTGGCCTTCATTGTGGAGTACATCCGACGGTGCGCCCACCTTACCACTAGTGGGTGACACGGGCCGGGCCTTGCCCTGGTTTTCCTGGATGGGAGATACTACACAGCCAAGTCCATGCAGTTGAGGGACCAGGAAGGTCCTGGAAGGAGCTGGAGGCCAAAGGCTGCAGAGGAGTTGGCTTAATAAGCAGGGGATTTCTTGGCTACTTTCAAGTGGCCAGGATTGGATGATCCCTTGGAGCTGGAGGGCAGTGACAGCAGGGAGGTGACCGTGTGGCAGGTTGAAGGGAGGGCAGCAGCAGGAAGGCCTGGTGGGCAGGAAGGGCAGCAGCTTCCCCCGGGCCTCCTCACTTGCCCAAGGCCATGGACCCACCCAAGGCCATGGACCCATACCGCCCCAAGGAGGGGGCAACATCACAGATGAAGGCCAGGCTTGGGGA
The DNA here is from genome assembly GCF_030222135.1 of Aotus nancymaae. Lineage (NCBI taxonomy): Eukaryota > Metazoa > Chordata > Mammalia > Primates > Aotidae > Aotus > Aotus nancymaae. Next base: position 2,172,242 of record NW_026988414.1, on the reverse strand, counting down.
GAGGTGATATCACTTGGCCCAGAACATGGAGGGGTCTGACTCCAGGCCTCCGCCCCGACCCACCATGCCCAGCTGCCTCTCTGGGCCTCAGGTCTGACAGAACTCAGCCAGAGTCCCCTCAACTCCTGTTCTTGCCCAGGCCCTGGCAGCAGCTGCACTCTTTTCTTCTCTGTAGGTTTGTGGTATCCTGTACCCCCAGCTGGTTTTGGGGGCCTGTCGTCACCCTGGAAGACTGCCTTGCTGCCTTCTTTGCTGCTGATGAGCTGAAGGGTGAGTAGCCTGGCTGGCAAGGGTGCAGGAGGTGGGGAGTTGCAGGGACAGGGGTATGCAGACCCCTGCAGGCTAGCATGCAGCCCAGGGCTTGTGGGACACACGGCCAGGCTAGACTTTGCCTCCAAGGTTGAACCCATCAGATTCCCACTCCCTCTGCCAGCCAAGCTGGGCTGGGGCCACATGCCCTCCCACCCTGACCATCTTGCCCCTCTTGGGTGTTTACCTTTTTATTTATTTTTATTTTTTACCAATTTGGTGGGCAAAAATGATATTATTGTACATTAATTTTGCATTTCCTTGATTACTGATGAGTTTCTACATTTTTTGTTAAATATACTGACTATTTGTATTTATTTAAACAGTGCCCATTCCTGTTCTTCCCCTTTTTCTCTGTCGCCTATTTGACATTTAAACCTTTGGGAAAATTGTTTTTGTTTTTTTTTTTTTCAATTTTCAATTATGGTAAAATACACAGAATTTAAAATTTATCACCATAACCATTAGAAATGCTATTTTGAGCAGAAAGTGTACAGTTCATTAGTGTTAAATACATTCACATGGTGGTACAGCCCATCCTCCCCATTCATCTCCGGAACTTTTTCATCTTGCAAGCCTGAAACTCAGCATCCTTGAAATAGCTCCTAGTCGCCCCCTCCCAGCCCCTGGCAACCTCTGCATTCGAGTCTCTGTGAATACGACTACTCTAAAGACCGCATATAAGTGGAATTAGACAGTACTTGCCATTCTGTGACTGACGGCTTTTACTGAGCAGGACGTCCTTAAGGGTCATATGCGTTGCAGCGTGTGTCTGAAGGTCCTGCCTTTTTTAGGCTGATTATTGTTCCATTGTGTGGTGGCTGGGGTCATTCTGCTTATTCATTTATCCATCAGTGGCCACGGGCTGCTTCCATTTTAACTATTGTGCATATGTTGCACCCCTCTCTTTTTTCATCCCTTTGGGTATATGCGCATTTTTAATTTATTGAGGAGCCACCGTACTGTGTTCCACAGTGGCCGGCCCATTTCACATTCCCACCAGTGATGCACAAGAGTTCCAGTTTCTCCACATCCTTGCCCACACTTATTTTCTGTTTACTTTTTTGATGGGAATCAGCCTCATGGGTGTGAGGTGGTGTCTCATTGTGGTTTTGTGTTGTTGGTTTGGTTTTTTTGAGATGGAGTCTTGCTCTTGTTGCTCAGGCTGTAGTGCAGTGATGTGATCTTGGCTCACTGCAGCCTCCACCTCCCGGGTTCAAGCGATTCTCCTGCCTCAACCTCTCGAGTAGCTGAGACTACAGGTGCCTGCCACCATGCCTGGCTAATTTTTGTATTTTTAGTAGAGACGGGGTTTCACTGTATTGGCCAGGATGATCTCAAACTCCTGACCTTGTGATCCACCTGCCTCCCAAAGTGCTGGGATTACAGGCATGAGCTACTGTGCCTGGCCTCATTGTGGGGTTTTTTGTGTTGTTTTGTTTTTGAGACAGGGTCTTGCTCTTGTCACCTAGGCTAGAGTGCAATGGTGTGATCTTGGCTCATTGCAACCTCTGTCTCCCGGGTTCAAGCAATTCTCCTGCCTCAGCTTCCTGCCTCCCTAGTAGCTGGGATTACAGGCATGCACTATCATACCCGCCTAATTTTTGTATTTTTAGTAGCACAGGATTTCACCATGTTGGCCAGGCTGGTCTGGAACTCCTGACCTCAGGTGACCCACCTGCCTTAGCCTCCCAAAATGCTCATTGTGGTTTTGATTTGCGTTTCCTAATGAGTAGTGATGTTGTATGTCTTTCCATGTGCTTGCTGGCCATTTGTAAATCTTTAGAAAAACATTTATGTGAGTCCTTTGCCTGTTTTGTTTTTTGTTGCTAGTTATAGGAGGTTTTTTTTTTCCTTGAGACAGAGTCTCACTCTGTCACCCAGGCTGGAGTGCAGTGATACAATCTCAGCTCCCTGCAACCTCCTCCCCCCGCTCCCCCAGGTTTGAGCAATTCTTCTGCCTCAGCCTCCTGAGTGGCTGTGAATACAGGCGCACACAACCATGCCCAGCTAATTTTTGTATTTTTGGTAGAAACGGAGTTTCACTATGTTGACCAGGCTGGTCTCGAACTCCTAACCTCAGGTGATCCACCTGCCTCGGCCTCCCAAAGTGCTAGGATTACAGGCATGAGCCACGATGCCCAGCCAGGTTTTATTTCTTTTTTTTTTTTTTTTTTTTTGAGATGGAGTTTCGCTCTTGTTACCCAGGCTGGAGTGCAATGGCGCAATCTCGGCTCACCGCAACCTCTGCCTCCTGGGTTCAGGCAATTCTCCTGCCTCAGCCTCCTGAGTAGCTGGGATTACAGACACACACCACCATGCCCAGCTAATTTTTTGTATGTTTTAGTAGAGACGGGGTTTCACCATGTTGACCAGGATGGTCTCGATCTCTTGACCTCATGATCCACCCGCCTCGGCCTCCCAAAGTGCTGGGATTACAGGCTTGAGCCACTGCGCCCGGCCCAGGTTTTATTTCTTAAGCAGAAATCATAGTCAGTTTTTTTGCTCCCGCATTTCCCATCCCTGCTAACTTCTGACCCTTGTTTTAATGCCCTAGGTGACAACATGTACAGCTGTGAGCGGTGTAAGAAGTAAGAGCCTTCCCCAGCCTTTTCCCTAACTGCCAGTTTCTGTGCCCTACATACCCCCCTTGGATTCTGGCAGACAGCCCACCCCCCATCCTGCCCTCCTGGAAGGGAGCAGGGTGGAAGGCTGCTCCCCTTAGCCCTGCCCCTGACTCTGGCTCGTGCTTCCTCCCCAGGTTGCGGAACGGAGTGAAGTACTGCAAAGTCCTTCGGTTGCCTGAGGTGAGGGGCGGCCTTGGCAGCCTCCTTCTCAGCTATCTCGAGGTGCACACTAGCAGACACCAGGTTGAGGCTGACCCTGCTCCACTGCTCGGGAGCTTCTGTACTGCAGGGGCCATGGAGATTCCATAGCTTTGGCTGAGAAACCTCTGGGAAGGGTGGGCATGGGACACATCTTTCTGACTGTGACTTGGTGCCCTTTCTCGGTGCCTCAGCACATATGTGGTCTAACGTGTTGTGTGAGGGCCCAATGGGAGGCAGGTGTGTGGGACGCTGAGGCCCCGCCCCCAGTGAGACAGGTGTGGCCCCTGCTGGCTGCAGAGTGGCCAGAGGAGAGCTGGCCTGGCCGGGGCTGTTGTCTTGGCCTTTCTGAGGAGTGACATCTGAGTGAGGCCTGGAGGGTGTAGGCTGGTGTCAGCATCGAGAAGGGAAGGCGCAGAAGGAGCAGACAAAACCCCAGTGCAGGAGCAGGCCTGTCCGCACCAAGGAAGGCATGCATGGCTGGAGCAGAGAGGAGGGCCTCGGGCGAGGGGGCGCAGGATGGGGCTGTGCTGCCTTGGGGAAGCTTTGTGGCTTCTCAGAGCACTGCTGACAGAACTGGTAAACTTGATGGCCCAGTCCAGCTGTAAGGGTCCAGTTCTCAGCAGTGGATCTGGGAGTGATCGGTGTGACTTACAGCGTGCCCGGTCTGGCCCCTATGTGGAACTCATGGATTTGTTCCAATGGAGTCAGCTTGCATGATCCCATCAGGTGGCCTGGGCCCGTGGGCAAGGCTGCAAGGGTCTACATCGTTTCTGCCTAGATGACCAGCGCTCACCTGTGAGGGGCCGTATTGTTTCTGCCTAGATGACTGGCGCTCTCTCTGTACCCACAGATCCTGTGCATTCACCTGAAGCGCTTTCGGCACGAGGTGATGTACTCGTTCAAGATCAACAGCCACGTCTCCTTCCCCCTCGAGGGGCTCGACCTGCGGCCCTTCCTTGCCAAGGAGTGCACATCCCAGATCACCACCTACGACCTCCTCTCGGTCATCTGTCACCACGGCACAGCAGGCAGTGAGTCGCATCCCCTCCCCCACCATCCCCATCTGCTGGGTTCCCCGTGACCCGTCTGCTCTACCGCCACAGGTGGGCACTACATCGCCTACTGCCAGAACGTGATCAATGGGCAGTGGTACGAGTTCGACGACCAGTATGTCACGGAGGTCCACGAGACCGTGGTGCAGAACGCCGAGGGCTACGTGCTCTTCTACAGGTGGGCACCAGGCCTGGCCTGGCGGAGGAGCCTCCCCACCCCCATCCCCTGGGACCTGTGGGCCTTCTGCGGGTGTGTAGGGGACAGCGCCTGGAAGGGTTTTGAGCCAGGGAAGTAAAGACTTGAATTGTTAAGAAAGATCCCTCTGGCTGCTGTGGGGAACCCAAGAAGGCAGCTTGGGGCCTTCTGTAGGGCCCTGGCTGGCAGCATGGTCTGGCTGCTCACATGTCGAGGACCCCTGAGGGACCCAGGAGGTGGTAGACAGGGCCAGTAGCTCCAGGTGCACTGGGATGAGGGGCTCTGCATGTATCTGGACATGGCAGCCATCAGGCACAGCTCCTTGCCTCCTCCTCATCCCGCAGGAAGAGCAGCGAGGAGGCCGTGCGGGAGCGGCAGCAGGTGGTGTCCCTGGCCGCCATGCGGGAGCCCAGCCTGCTGCGGTTCTATGTGTCCCGAGAGTGGCTCAACAAGTTCAACACCTTCGCGGAGCCGGGGCCCATCACCAACCAGACCTTCCTCTGCTCCCATGGAGGTGAGGCACCTCCCTGTGGTGGGAGAGCAGGATGGGCGGGCGGCTGAGCCCCAGCTTCCCTCCCTGTACCTGCTTCCCAGGCATCCCGCCCAACAAATACCACTACATCGACGATCTGGTGGTCATCCTGCCGCAGAACGTCTGGGAGCACCTGTACAACAGGTGAGAGCCTGGGAGGCCGTCCCGCCTCCGTCCTGTCTGGGGCCCTGCTGGCAGGAGGAGGGGAAGGCAGGGAAGGAATGCTGCCAGGACCCCACACTGGGCACCCACTTCTGGCTGGCCTCCACTCGGGCAGCACAGAGCTGCCTTCACTTGTCTCATGGAGAATGACACACGTAGTCTGTGGGAACCTGTTTGGATTCTTCCAGTCACAAGGGACAGGAAACTGGCTGAAGCACAGCTGAATGCACTGGCCCGTCAGCCCCTCAGCCTTGAAGCGGGGCCTCCTGGGGGCTGTGGGCACTGCTCCCTTGCGGGCTCCGTGGTGCTCACAGGGCGGCGAAGAAGACAGAGGTGCACGCAGGCCTGCGGCAGGCGTGAGGGGGAAGTGGAAGGCAGTGATCGCTCTCCCCTCACCGGTCCTGCCTCAGACCATGTCTCTCTCTCCCTCCACCCTGGGCAGATTTGGGGGTGGCCCCGCCGTGAACCACCTGTACGTGTGCTCCATCTGCCAGGTGGAGATCGAGGCACTGGCCAAGCGCAGGAGGATTGAGATCGACACCTTCATCAAGGTGTGTGCGGCGGGGCAGCTCTGCCAGCCTCTGCCTAGGGCGACTGGGGACTTGGGGACAAAAGAGCCCTGTACAGTCCCTGAGGAAGTTTGAAAGGAGTCTGTTGAGGCTAGGCGTGGTAGCTCACACCTGTAATCCCAACACTTTGGGAGGCTGAGGTGGGCAGACTTGAGGTCAGGAGTTCAAGACCAGCCTGGCCAACATGGTGAAACCCCATCTCTACTAAAAATACAAAAATTAGCCAGGCATGGTGGTGTATGCCTGTAGTCCCAGCTACTCAGGAGGCTGAGGCAGGAGAATTGCTTGAACCTGGGAGGCAGAGGTTGCAGTGAGCTGAAATTGTGCCACTGCACTTAGCCCGGGCAACAGAGTGAGACTCTATCTCAAAAAAAAAAGGAGTCTTCTGCAGGGGACTAGATGGCCAGGTGTTTAAGAGACTTTTCCTGGTGGGAGAGTTGGCTTGAGTAAGTGAAGGCTCAGCTTTGGCTGTGTTACTTTGGGCCGAACCATTCTTTATTGTGGGGCTGTCCTATGCATGGTAGGATGTTTAGCAGCATCCTTGGCCTCTACCCACTAGTGCCAGTGACAACCAAAATGACCTCCAGATATTGCCAAGGGTCCCCTGGGCTGGTACCCTCTGAGAACCACTGGGCTCTCCAACTGCCCAAGATAAGCAGGAAGTGAAAAGCAAGGTGCAAACCAGGACTCGTGTGTGAGTGTGTTTAGAAGAGGGACTTCTGCAAGGGAGCTGAGTGCACGTGAGGCTCCTGGCACACTCCTTCCCTGCCACACTGCTTCTAACAGGGACAGGACACGCTCCACTCACAGGGAGGGCCAGGTGAGAGACACTGAGGGACGCCCGTGCTTTGTGGCCTCTAGGAAGGGATTCTGTCGGCCGGGCGCTGTGGCTCATGTCTGTGATCCCAGCAATTTGGGAGGCTGAGGCAGGAGGATCACTTGAGCCAAGAAGTTCAAGACCAACCTGGCCAACATGGTGAAACCCCATCTTTACAAAAAAATACAAAAACTAGCCGGGTGTGGTGGTGCACGCCTATAGTCCCTGCTACCTGGAGGTCTGAGTGAGGTGGAAGGATCACCTAAGCCTGGGAGGTCGAAGCTACAGTGAGTGGTGATTGTGCCACTGTACCCTAGCCTGGGCAATAGAGTGAGCCCCTGTCTCAAAACAAAAAAAAGATGCTGTCAGGGCTGGGCATAGTGGTGTGCACCTGTGGTCCAGCCTCCTCAGGAGGCTATGGTGGGAAAATCACTTGAGCCCAGGCGGTCAAGGCTGCAGTGAGCCATGATTTGTGCTGCTGTGCTCCCACCTGGGTAGAGAGAGAGACCCCCCCATTAAAAAAAAAAAAGAAAGAAAATGCTTCTGTCAGAAGGAGAGCTGCTGCTCTGAGCAGATAGGAACATTTTATTCCACAGGGAGAAGTAGCATCTCCCTTGTTGCCTCAATTGGGTCAGTTATTGAAGAGAGTCCCCAGAATGTTACCGCAGTCCTCTCTGAGTGATGGGTGTGTTTATTTTGTTTGAGCATGTCTGGGGGTTCTGATTTTTCACCTTGAGTATCTGCTGTTTTTGTAAGAGTCTTGGGCGAGGAACTGGGGTGGGGGCCTTTGGGAAATCCCTGCTGAAGGTAAATAGAGGCTGACCTGCCCTTTCTCCCCTCCTGACCCTGCCGGCCGGCCCAGCTGAACAAGGCCTTCCAGGCTGAGGAGTCGCCGGGCGTCATCTACTGCATCAGCATGCAGTGGTTCCGGGAGTGGGAGGCCTTCGTCAAAGGGAAGGACAACGGTGAGCTGAGGGGGCGCCTGGTTCTTTCCCACTGTGGGGGCCTCCTGGGAGATGGGACGCTGGCAGGGGAGGGCCAGCACACAGGGGCTCCTGCAGGCCCTGGGCCTGCCCCCCAGGTGCTACCCATCCAGGGTGAGGAGAGAGCACTGGGCTCTGCCAGTCCCCAGTGGGGATCTCTGTCCCTACCCAGAGGCTCGCCTCCCTGACATGCCCAGCAAGCTGCTCCACCCACCTGCAAGGCTCTTTCCTCAGAAGATGTTGCCTGAAATGACAGATTTGTTGTCTGACCCCTTGAATTTATAGAGGTAGAGACAGGCGCCATCACGAGGAAGCTCCCAGGGCCCCCAAGTCCCCAGTGCAGAAAAGCAGAGCCAAGCCATGGGTTGTGACTCAGGGTTCCAGCAGGGTGGGCAGAGCCCGTGGTTCTGCTTGTGGGACCCTTTGTGTGGAGCCCGAGCACCCACCTGTGCTTGGGAAAGGGGAAGTCTCACTGCCATCCTGCTTGTTGGGGAAGGTGCCAGGGCCACCCTGAGGCCTCTCTGGTGTTGGCTGAGGCCTTCAGGGTGGCTGTGGTTGAGAATGTAACTAGAGTCCCTACCCTGGCCTGCATGCTTGCCTTCTACCAGCTGTGACCTGAGTGGTTACTTCACCTGCTCAGGCCTCGGCTCGGTCTCCATAAACCTCTGTCTTGTTCTGTGGTTGCCGAGACTAAATGAGACGGCTGGGCACAGGGGAAGGGGCACAGTGAGCGGCAGCTGCCACAAAGATGAGGGCGTGGCCACCCACCCCAGCTCCTGCCACCAGCACAAACTATCTCGTGTGTCCTAGAAATTCCCTCTGCCGGGTCCTCAGACTGCTGCAGAGGAGCATTGGGTGGCCCAGGCGCCTGGCTCCCTTAGAGACTCCATGCTGACCCCAGGCCTGAGCGACCTCACTTGGGATGGCTCTGCTGCTGTGGAGGGTGGAGGGCGTGGAGGGGCTGAACCCGAGTCCGCTGTGTCTTCCAGAGCCCCCGGGGCCCATTGACAACAGCAGGATCGCACAAGTCAAAGGAAGTGGCCATGTCCAGCTGAAGCAGGGTGAGTCCCTTGGGGCCAGCTGCCCCTCCTGGCTGCCAGGCTGCTGCCCAGTCCCGCTCTTCAGGAGCCCCCTTGCCACCTGTCTTAGAGCCAGGCTGAGACGTCCACTTGAGTCCAGGTCCACAGGGCTTGGTCTCTGCTTGTGTCCTCCAGGCTCCACCCCTCCACCCACCTGCCCTGCTGTTTCTGTCAGCCCCACCCCCAGGAACAGAGGACACAGCCAGAGATGGGTTCTCAGGGACGGACGTTCCTCTGGGAAATCCTTGTCTCCATCTGACAGCTTTGCATAGAAGTCCTGGTTGCCCTCTCCCCGATTCAGGTCCTGGGCCTCAGGAGCCCTAACTGCCCAGGCTGGTGGCCTCCTTGAGGCAGCGAGGGTGAGCCTAGGGGTGCCTCTCGTGCCCTGCAGGAGCTGACTACGGGCAGATTTCAGAGGAGACCTGGACCTACCTGAACAGCCTGTACGGGGGCGGCCCTGAGATCGCCATCCGCCAGAGCGTGGCACAGCAGCCGCTGGCCCCAGAGAGCCTGCACGGGGAGCAGAAGATTGAAGCCGAGACCCGGGCCGTGTGACTTGCTGGGCCGGTCTGTAAGTTGCCCGGCTGCTCCCTCCACAGCACTCTGGGTCCTCTCCTCCCTCTCCAGGGATCTCATGTGTCCCCTTGAGCATCTGAAGAGCAAGTCCCTGAAGGCACCTTCTGGAGGCTGTGGGAGGCCCTGCATGCGGCCCGGCCCCACCTGCTGAGTGTCCTTGTCCCCGCAGCCCCGTGTGCCTCACCCGCTGAGTGCCGTTGTTCCCACAGCCCCATGCGCCCCACCTGCAGAGGGCGTGTTTATGCCCAGAAGAGAGGCCGGGCCGCTGCAGAACCCCGCTGTGTAAAGAGGCAGTAAAGTTGGTTTGGTTCACAGTGAGTAACGCTGCAACTAGAAAATACATGCACTTCAGGCTTGTTTAAATGACCAAGACTCTGTGATGTTAATTTGGGTCTTTGTCCTGGCAGTTCCCCTGCCAGTCACTGTCATCATTGTGTCCCCTACAACTGCCCTCTCGCTAGCTCAGCCCAGCTTTATCCCTGGAGCCCAATGCCACCCCCTCAGTCAGAGGCTTTGACCTGGGAAAGAGTCGGGGAGAAGCTGCCAGGGAGAAGCTGCTGCTTCCACTCGGCCCGGACTGAAGACTTGGAGGGAGCTGCTCAGAGCCGGTGAGCACAGCCAGAAGCCCCTGCCAGTGAGGAGCTCACAGGTCCTCCCTGATGGTCCCCGCACCCCTGCCTCTCCTGGTCGTCACCAGAAAGGCCTTGAAGTCCCAGGCTGCTCTCAGCACTTTTCCTGCAGACTGAAGACTCTGGACTCATTGGTGATTGGAGTGCCAGGAGGAGAGGTTGGATTTCCACCAATGGGGAATGTTTCTGGAGGCAGCTGGTCCCCTGCACCGTGTCCTGCTGAGCCTTCTCCCTGGATGGACTGTAATTTGCCTTGAAGTTGAGCGGTTCATCTTCACGGGAAATTTGCCGAGCCACCACCAGGGACCCGGATGATGAAACAGGGATACCTCACAGCGCTGCCATTTGCTGCAGAGGCAGCTTCCCGGGCCGACACCAGGGAAGACAGACTTTCCCTTCCTCCCAGCTCCAGCAGTGCAGAGCCGGTGTGCAAAGGGCAGCACTCAGGCAGATCCTGGGAAGTGGCCTCTGGATGCTGAGTGGAGGGACCCACTGAGCACAGCAAGGCACCAAAGCCCCTGGAGAAACCACCAGAGTGAGAGGTGCCGCCATCGTCAGGGTCAAAGCAATCAGCGTGGGTGGAGAAGGGGCTCTGGGACCAGGCCCCACTCAAGACTGTGGTCATCAGTCTCTAGAAGCAGGTGCTGGTGGAAATTCTAGCAGGTGGGTCCGGCAGAGGCCCCGAGGCCTCACTTTTCAGATGTTCTCTCCCAGATCCTGCTCCCTCCCTGCTGAGCCTGAAGTTCCCTGGCATCGGCCCCAAAGCCGGTGCTGCAGCCAGAGGCCACAGGCCGCGCTGTGGTGACACAGTGAGGCTGCTGTGCAGGCTGTGATCTGACCCCACGTCTGCGCTGTCTAGTGTGTGTTCAGAATGTCAGAATAAACACAGAACAAACATTCCCACGGCTGCACTGTCGTCTGTCCTTCACTGAGGTTAATTCTGTTACCGGAGGGAAGGTGAGCCTCTGCGCCATGGGGACAGCCTGCCGAGCCCTGGGGCTCACATTGCAGGTCACCAGGCCTGGGAAGGGGCTTTCCATGTGGCTTTCTGAAACCACAGACCACCTGGAGGCTGCAGAGGCGAGCAGAAGGGGGGACCCAGTTGCTTTAAAGGCCCAACGTGTCTCCTTTCCTGGAATCAGCCCCAGCCTCAGAGAAGTAGGACCAGATATGGCCAGCAGTTGAGGCCAGCACATCCCACAGGCAGTCCCCCTTTGGTGCTCAGTGATGCTGGGGTTCAGCAGTCTCAGTTTTTTGCTGGGGCTTCTTTTGGAGGAGATAAGAACTTGAGATTTTTATATCAACATTTCTTTGTGAAATCCCATTGTTGCAGGAAAAAGGGGTTCTGATCCAGACCCCAAGAGAGGGTTCTTGGATCTCGCACAGGAAGAAACTCAAGGTGAGTCACAGAGTTCACTGAGGAGTTTACTGAAAGCTGCTCAGGTACAGAGTAGAGCGTCCTCAGAAAGCAAGTGGAGGGGTGCCCATCCCTGTTTTCAGCTCCTCTTACGTAGGCTCTTAGCTATTGAATAGCTACGCTGTGTCTGTCAGGTGGGCTGACAGCCTGTTGTGGGCTGACAGTGGATTGCTCTGTCGATTTAAAGAAAGCCATCCTTGGCATCTTAGTGCATAAGTGCATCAGAGCCTGACTGTGCTCATCTTCAAGCACACACTGTGGTGTGGCGTCTGAACCTTCCTGTCCTAGGAATGTGTCCTCGTGGGCGTTATGTAGCTGCTTCCTCAGATGTAAACATCTGAGGCTGTGACTGGCCTGGACTGTGCCTCACTAGTTTTCAGGTGGAGCTGAACTCCTAGGCTCCTGCTTCCCTACCACGATCTAATATGAGCGTACAGAAGCATTTTAGCATACGCAAGGATAACACGGTGACAAGGACCCAAGCTGGGACATTGCCAGTTCCATGGAAAGCCCCTGGGCCCTCCCAAGTCAGCTGCCTTGCCCCACCCCAGAGGTAGCTCCTTGGACGCAGTTCCCTCATCCCTCCGTTTTTTTTTTTATTGCTGAAAAAAGCTTCATTTTAAAATTGAGCTTTCTGACTGTGCTTGTGCCTTTAACACTTTCCCAGCACCTTTCTGCTCCTTGATGAGGAAAGCACACTTGATCCTGTCAGGAACACATTCACACGGAAGCCCCGGAGGCCTTGCTGACGGCTTTTTTTGTTTGTACACAGGGTCTCACCTTGTTGCCCAGGCTGGCCTCGAACTCCTGGGCTCAAGTGATCCTTCTGCCTCAGCCTCCCAAAGTCCTGGGATGACTGGTGTGAGCCACCACGCCCGGCCGCTTGCTGACATGCTTTTGGTCTCGGACAGTCTCCTACGCACATTAGGTCTCACAGCACAAACCCCTCGAAGTCAGCCCAGCCCACCCCATGTGCAGACTTTGGCCCTCTCCCAATCTTGGTATAAAGGTAAACGTTTCTTTTCCCAGGGGTTCAGGATGGCCTAGCGTTGCTAGAGGCTGCATTCTAGGAAAGTCTGTGACGGTTTGTGAAATCCTAGGAAAGCCTGTGACGGTCTGTGAAACTGGACCATGCTGAGTGCCTGAGGACACGTCCCCGGAAGAGGAAAAGGCACCCTGGTCTTCACGGTTACATGTATGTGGGAATCTCTAAGCAGTATTTTTGGCTTTGTTCACATTTGAAGGTTAGCTACATGTCAATGTGATTGATATTTAACATGGAAAATGAGAATGAAAGAGCTTTGTCTGGAAGATAGGAGGTTTGGAGACAGTTCTTGCACTACAGGAAGGTGAGCTAGAAGTAGGTACCAATTTCCTTAAAACGTTTCCTTATATCTTCCTTTAAAATATCTGGCTTTCAAGGAGTTCAGTCAAACTTAGATGCTGGGATCTGTAGTCTGTGGTTGATTACTGAGCAGGGACAGGGAGTGTTCACTGGCTGGGGAGGCTGGGCTCGGGCCTCGCTCTGAGTGTGCTGCCCACGGTGGCTCCTCCTCTGCACTGAGCCAGGGTGTGGCTCCAGCAGCGCCTCTTAGAGGAGTCGGAAAGCTGCCCCTGCACAGTGTGGGCTGTCGGGGGAGCACCTGCTGCCTGCCTGTGATTCTGTCAGCCATGGCACTGCTCACAAACCTGCATCTGAATATATTTGCAAGGTGCAGCCCCCAAAAAGTATAGTTTCCTACCTTTGTTCTGTTTTAAATTCAGTGCAAACATAAATTATCCTGAGGGTCTTAATGCTATCTAATGCTGAGCCCCAGAGAGCCTTGGGGGAAGTGAGCGTGGGTTTCAGAATCAGCCATCTCTGGCTCTTCTCTCCTCTAACTCCAGTTACACAGAGAGACACCTGCTGACTGGAGGGAGCAAGGGTGAGACGGGTGCAGAAGAAACGCATGCCTTTGGGAAAGCTGGGAGCAGTAGATAGCCTGGCAGTGTATGCTGTGGAAAGGTGTCCCAGTTTTTTAGGGTGCAGCCTCCATTCCTTCCTTTGATTTGACCCCCGTGACCAGCCTAGATGAGGGGGCGTGTGGAGAGCTGGAACTGGGACAGGTTCTGAAGGGCCGAGCTTGGCCCAGCGTGGCAGCCAGAGGCTGTGTGGACTGAATGCGGCCCTATCCTGGGCTCAGGCAGGTGGCGCAGGGCAGGGGGGAGCCTTTTCTCCATCCCCATGGGGAGAGTGGGTTGTGTTCCCTCCACAGCTTCTGTCCCCTTAGCTCTGAGGACAAAGATACGGTCGTTCCTCTGCTTCTGTTGTGGTCCGGAGATGTGCCCGGGCGTTGTCACTATACCAGCTGGAGGCCTAACGGGAGGCAGGAGTGCTCAAGTCAAGGCCAAATCCTGGAGAAGCAGCTGACACACCAAGGGGCTGCAACGTGCCTGCTGGCAAACTTCACGTGCTCATGCCAGGTCTCAGAGGGTGCTGGCAACACAGATCCCTGCCTTCCCTCTCGGGAGAGGGCTGCAGGGGCCAGGGAGGAGGAGGCCTTCCGCACGCGGGTGCACAGAGCCGGGGACCGATCTGGAAGGTGGCTCTTTCCCCCCATGCGTCTCTGGCAGCAGCAGTTCAGAGTTGGGCTTTCAGGCTGTCCCATGAATTTCACGATTTCTGAGTCTTTCGCTTTAATAAAACAAAAAAAATAGCAGGGGGCATGCCTGAGCCCCACCTCTGCCCACCTCCATCTCATTCCTCACCTCAAGGCAGCCTCCTTGCTCCCCTCCACTGCTGCACTGTCGCCTGCTCCCGCCAGGGGTCCCCACCACCTCTGTGCACGGACGAGCCGCCTCCGAGGCCCAGGCGTGCCCAGGGCGGGTGGAGGGTGTGGGGCTTGGGGAGGGCCGGTATTTCCTGACCCGCCTCAGGAGCCGGCCCCACAGGCTTGTGGCCTCCCTGGAGCCTGTGAGTCAGGAACTTCCTACTTCAAGAGGCTTCCCTAGTGCAGCAGAAAACAAACTAGTCACCCCAACTGCTCCCGACCTCTGTGACATCCGCACCCGCGGAAATGGGGGCCCCAAACCAGCAGGCTCAGCTCTAGGCACCTCAGCGCTGGTGCAGCTCTTGGAGAAGGAAGGCTGCGGGGGGGGGTGGGGGGGGGCACAGGTGGAGGCTGTCTCCACCCCACAGATTGCTGGGCGCAGTCCCGAAATACTCTTCCCAAATGGACTTTTTACTGACAACCTAGAGGAGAGGGTTTGGGGGAGGTTGACAATAGATCCACCTTGTTCCCTTTTGCCACGCTGTGTCACACTGGGAACCAGGAATTCTCAATGGTGCCTTGAAGCCAGCTGCCTGCGCTAGTGGGTAGAGGTTCCCAATGGCCCCTCATTGATGCCCTCACCTCCTGCCCTCTGTGAGGACACTTGGCATCAGCAGAGCTGCCAGGCCTGCACTTGGTGTATCTGCTAATACACCATTTCCTGGACAACTGTTTTCTTAAAACAGTGCTAAAAAACCCCTTAGGACATAGAGAAGTGTGGACACACACCAATCACATCTTCCCTCAAAAGGCCGGGGTGCGATTTTCAAAGCTGGCTGTGGAAACAGGGCCTCCCTCTGCACATGTCCAGTGGGTGCTGGGCACAAGGCTGCTGCCTCTCTGAGTTGTCCACATGAAACAGCTCTGCACTGCCTGCAGCGTCACAGAAACGAGTGATTCCAGCCACACGACCAGGCATACCGGCTTGAGCACTGGTGATACCAGATCAGTGAAACTCAGGCATGCCCTCATTTCACCACCTCCCCCTGCTCTGGCCCCGAGCAGTGGGGTCCCCAAAGAGCTAGAGTAGCAAATTAAATACTCCTAGCCATAAGGAGCCTCTTGGAATCCCTGCACTAAATCAGCCTGAATTTCCCGTCACCACCATCTGAGAGCCTGCCGCTCCACCATGGGTGGGGATGGAATTTAGAACCATCTAGGCCTCCAGCTCCTCCCACAGGCCAGCCCCCAGCCCAGGGGGCGTCCAACGACACCAGAATGCTTTCCGACTAGGCTTCTCTCTTCATGCAACAAAACAGTCCCGTGACACAACGCCAGAAGTTATACTTTATTTTAACACTTGGAGGATTAACATATAGTTACAAAGTCAACAGAAGCCTTCCGATGGAAGCACTTCATTTGGTTTAATTCCGTCTCCAGAGACAAACCGGCAACTCTAGGACCTTTACAGTGGCGACGGGCCGCACAACAGCAAAATGCCTCCAAAGTTTAGAATTAGTGCAACACACACACGAACGTTTTAAAGGTGCTCAACATCAGGTTAAAATAGAATTCTGGACCTTTTTTAAAAGAAGTTTTTAGATGATGTAAGCACAGAAGGCAGAGCCAATAAGAAACATGAAACCAGTATTTCTGGAAAAACACTTAGCATGAACGTAACTTTTTGACGTCGTGTAAACTTTCTTCTGTAATGACAGATGTTACCAAAAGGCATGGAGAGCTTTGTGCTGTGCCGGTCAGACAAGCCGCAGCTCATCTCCACGGCGAGCAGGTTAGAAACCTCCAAGGAACGTCTCATGACAGCCCTCCGTGCCCTTTTCTACTTTCCCATCCTGCAAAGGAAAAACTGGGTAAAGGACAAGTTCCTCTCTTCCATTCGTTTCTAAGTCATTTTCAGGGCAGGTTCTTTTAAAATTAGTCATCTTACAACACAACAGTGTCCTAGCACAGCGGCGAAGTGACAGGCGGCAGCGACGGGGGAGGAGGGAGACGCTCCTGGGAAATTCCACGTTCTACTCTATGCAGACTGCGCCGTAAAAATGCAGGCATGATTTCACAGCAGGATTCCCAGAGTAAATGACACACCTCAGCTTTCACAGGACTACTGACCTCCTCTAAGAAGCCCGGCTGGGCAGCATCGAGCTTTCCACGGAGCCACGCAGGCTGGCCAGGAAGCAGCACCCAGGTTCAGCATTTAAGAGCACTCTTTTTGGACACAGGCGGTGGAGAGGTTTTTAGAAAAAAGGCAGAGTTGTTAAAGAAGGATACAAGCATATCCTATACTGGGGGTGACAGTCATTAAAAGAACAAATTACTGCAGCTTAGGCCTTTTTCACTATGTTGCGAGAAATGAATCTACCCTGAAAGATGCAATGCACATGCATTCCCGAAGCTCTAGAACCAGATTTTAAAGAACCGTTTCACATCCTTGTGGAGTGGAGAGTGGTCAACTTGGCTTGGTGAGGTCAGAAATTCCTGGCAATCCCTGTCGGGCCTGTGGATGCAGGCGGCCTTCGCGGAGCTGTGGGGGCCGCCGCACTCACCATGCACCTGTTGGTTTGCAGGGACAGAGGTGCGGCCCTGACTCTGCCCACCCTGTGTCATCCTGGCTTCTCTTTCGACTGTCAAGCCGGTCCTCCTGCGTGACTGATGCGTTGTGCACCATGCTCAGGTCTCCCGTTGCAGGGACCGGAAGCCCGCGGCTTTGCCGCAGCCCTGCGCCTTCAGCGGGTGGTGTACAGTCCCCCGGGGAAGTCAGGCTCACACTCGCCCACTTTAAAAACCCAAAGCTACTTCCTCTTCACCTGCCGAGCCTCGGCGTCTCCTCGCTTGTGGTTTCTTGTCCCCGAGGGCTGACTGAGCTGCTCCGGAAGGGTGGTGTGTGGTCAACCCTGGTTGGCTGAGAGGAGCAATTTCCTGGTTTCCACGAGTAAAGACAGGCCCATCCCTTGGGACCGGTCCTTTTTGTTCCTGTCCCTTTGGCTCCTATAGGACTTTCTTGTCTTAGATTCATAAACGTCAAGAGGAACTGAGGATGCTTGAGGGGACTACCTAGTTACCAAAGCCAAGCAAAGAATAACGCTGGCCGACGCCATCCCCAGGCTTCCGTGGCACTCTCGGCCACAGGAGCCCTCAGCCAGTGGTTCCTCTTGACTGTTTCTGCACCAAATGAGGAGGGGCTGCTTTACTCTAAGATGTGGGGGGCCATAGGTTAGGAGACCCCAGGTTTTCCTAAAAAACCCACTCAGGGAAAGAAACAGCTGAAAAAGCAAACTCAGCTCATTCCACATGCCCTGAAGAGCTCGTCATAAAATACAGGGGTGGTGGCCGTGGGATCCCTCAAAAGACCAAGAGAGGCACGGGGTCTTTGGTGATGAAAGTGCTAACCTCGGCTGGGCACAGTGGCTCATGCCTGTAATCTCAGCACTTTGGGAGATGAGCGGGCGGATCACCTGAGGTCAGGAGTTTGAGACCAGCCTGGCCAACATGGTGAAACCCCGTCTCTACTAAAAATATAAAAATTAGCCAGGCGTGGTGGTGCCTGCCTGCAATCCCAGCTATTTGGGATTGAGAGCTGAGGCAGGAAAATCGCTGGAACCCGGGAGACGGAGGTTGCAGTGAGCCGAGATCCCGCCACTGCACTCCAGTCTGGACAACAGAGCGAGACTCTGTCTTAAAAAAACAAAAACAAAAACAAAAAAAACACCAAGAAAGTGCTAACCTCCTCAGATGCTCATCCTGGGGCTCGTGGAAAGAAGCCCGACGGTCACTTTGCAAGGAGCCGGTGCAGAAGGGAGGGCCTCGCTCACAAGCGCATGATCTGCCGTTCTCAGGGACAGGGAAGTGACCGGGAGGGCAAGGCTGGCCCGCGAGCTGGAATTCGACTTCCAGAGTGGACCTTCCCAGGCCACTGAAGGCAGGGCGCCAAACCAAAAGGTGTGTGTGTGTGTGCGCGCACGGGTGTGTACTGGTGAGGGTGCATGTGTGCCTGTGGGTGTGTGTGCCCCTGCCCCCTGCCCACCAGATGCTCTCAGGTCGAGGGGATGATGAAGAGTCAACATTTAGTATGAGGTGCAAGCCTAGAATCAGAAAACGACCACTGAGGACTTCACAGACCGGGGAGAAGAGGACGTGTTTCCTGCAGCAGACAGTCAGGGACACACGGGTGACATCAGAGCGCTCAGTCCACCTGGTGTGTGTCAGACCTGCCTTGTGTCCTCAGGGGACCCGTGATGACATTTTCACAAAAGGCACTGTGTGAAGCGTGGAAGGGCCGCCAGGACGAGCCTGGGTGGACCAAGGGCCCAGGAAGGAGCTGGCAGGGGGTGTGTGTCCCACTGTCTCAGTGGCCTGTGGGGTGGGCAGGGGGGAGCAATGAGGACTGACCAGAGCCGTGGGGGTGGGGGGCGCTGGCGAGACTTGTCCCCCAAGAGGCGGCTTGGGCCGGGCGGGAGGGCAGGGCCGCAGGGAGCATGCCGTAGAGAGAGAGAGGGGCTGCCCCTCAGGGATGGGGCTGCGGAGGGGTGGGCCATCCACAGGGCAGGGCGCTGGAGGCCTGTGGGGACAAGCAGACGGAGGCTCCTCCAGGAAGGCTCACCCAAGGCTCGAGGCTCGCTGGCACTCCCCTCTAGGAATCTACAACACAAAGAGAAACAGAGAAACTCTGTTAGACAGGAAGGCGCAGGTTCTAGGCGGGCATTTTGCTCTTGGCTACAAACTGCACCGCCTTGTGGGGGAGGGTAGTGGGAGGGGAGGGAAGGGGTGGGAGGTGGCATCTTAGAGCGGTTGGTTACCACAGGGCAAGTCTGAGATGAGGAACTTTCACGGTTTTCTCTCTGGCCTTCAGCTGGTCTTTCCTCAGGGAAGGAGAAGCCCAAACAGGACACTGATGAGGCCATCCGCCCCAGCTCATCTTTCTCGTAAGTTTAGCTTTGAGAGACAGTAAGAAATGGAGGCTGGGGACCAGGCGCGGTGGCTCACACCTGTAATCCCACCACTTTGGGAGGCCAAGGCGGGTGTATCACGAGATCAGGAGATCGAGGCCATCCTGGCCAACATGGTGAAACCCCATCTCTACTAAAAATACAAAAATTAGCTGGGCGTGGTGGCGTGTGCCTGTAGTCCCAGCTACTTGGGAGGCTGAGGCAGGAGAATCACTTGAACCCAGGAGATGGAGGATGTAGTCAGCCAAGATCATGCCACTGCACTCCAGCCTGGCAACAGAGCAAGACTCTATCTCAAAACAAACAAACAAACAAAAAAAACAAAAACAAAGAAACAGAGGTTGGGGCCAGACTCATGGCTCATACCTGCAATCCCAGCACTTTGAAAGGCTGAAGAGGGAGGCTCTCATGAGCTCAGGAGTTCAAGACCAGCCTGGGCAACATAGCCAGACCTCATCTCTACAAAAAATTAACCAGCATGTTAGCATGTGCCTGCAGTCCTGGCTATTCGGGAGGGTGAGGTGGGAGGATTACTTGAGCCCAGGGAGGTCGAGGCTGCAGTGAGCCAAGATTGCGCCACTGCACTTCAGCTTGGGTGACCTTAACTTTGCAGTGAGACCGCAACTCCAAAAAAAAAAAGAGAAAAAAGATGCATCGGTTTCCTAGAATGGTGCAACGGACATGAAGGCCCGATTCTCTCAGAAGGAAACTCTTGGCTCTTCAGCAGTACAATGTAAAATCTTTGGTGAAAGGAAAACCTGTCATTCTGTGTCCATTCAGTGATAAACAGTGGAAAGTTCTTCATCTCAAGGAGAGAGAAAAGAAACAAAAGAAACAGACTTCCCAGGCCCTGAGTGCACGCAGGATCAGAAACAGGGGAGGTGCCATCATTTAAAGGAAGAGGCGGGGGTAGGAGGCAGAATTTTTAAAAAAGCATTTGGCTAGACAGTCCCCTATTACTGGAGATGAAAGAGTTAAATATTCACATTACACAGAATAATTTTCTTGGAAAGATGAAAAATCACTTAAAATACACGATACTGAGAAAAAATATAACATTTATTAGAGAGGCAGATACGAGGATACAACTAAAAGATGCCAGACAGAGTCTTTTCTTTTAGGATAAGAATAGAAAGAGACAATCACGTTGCTGTATTCAAACGAAACTTACTCAGAACCCCAGAGTTTATAATAAACTCAAGTGCGGAGCCGCAGCGGGGGCCTAGCTCCCCATGCGAGAGGCTTCGCGGCTTTCCGGCAATTATAAAAACAGAAAGGTCATTAGGCAGCAGGACACCCATAAAACAAACAGATAAAAGTACAACATTAAAACAACTCATTCAAGTACTCCTTTTAGTTTTTAAGTTGCAGTTTATACACATGTCTTCTGTGGGGGGAATTACGGAAATATTTAACAGACAGCAATTTAAAAAAAAAACACACAAAAGAAAGTCACAATCCAGTTGACCCGTCAGAAGTCACTCTAGTCTAAATATTTTGGCAATTATTAAATAAGACACACACACACACACACACACACACACAACCACAAAAGGTGCACCGGCATTATTAAAACAGCTGTACTGAGTTATGGGCCTCAGAACACGTGGCTTTGCCCACATCAGATGGGGTTAAGGAGGGCAGTGTTCGTGGGGAGGCTGGACAGACTTATGAACAGAGTAGGGAGAAAAGGCTTCTCTGTACATATTAATCTCTAAGTGTAACTTTCAAATAAAAGGAGAAAATTGTATAAGTAGCTGAGATTTTGCTGCTTTTAACAGTCTTTTATTTAACTGCTAGAAAAAGATAAAGTATACTTTGGGTGGAAACGGAGATTCCCAATTCTATGGGTATTGTTTTCTACTATTTCACGCATTGATGAGATGGACCTGAAATTTACAAAATATCTTCAACTGTTTAGTCAGTCAATATTACAGAGATTCACCCGTTAGAGTACTGAGGCATACAACGTAAGATCATCAATTTAAAATTATCATCATAAATTTATGTGCCCAAACCCCTCCCACCCCATTCCCCCTGAAACCAACTGAGCTCGTTTCTGAATTTGAATAACTAAATTTGAATAATTAAGAAAATACACAGCTTGACAGAATGCCTTTTTGCAAAGCAGGCTTTTACAAAGTCAACGTTGTCTTGCCCTATTTTTGTTTTTTCAGTGTTTTAATTTGCTTTTCCAGGAGTTAACAGATTGGAAATGAGTTTGTCATTGGATAGAAAGGTCAGATTTTAATAACTTAGAAGTTTCCCATTTACTTGAGTACTCGGGTGAAGCTGGAAACTTCCTGCTGCTCATTTAAACAGATCCCTGTGGCTGAAGGGTCAGCTTATTTTCTTGCTGCAATCCTTGCAAAGGAGAACTGAAACAGTTTTCCTAATGAGGCCTGGCGCCAGGATGGGTGGCTTTATTGATACTATGTCAGCAAAAATATCCAAAAGAAATGTGGGCCTGGCATGGTGGCTCCCCCTGTAGTCCCAGCACTTTGGGAGGCTGAGGTGGGAGGATCACTTGAGCCCAGGAGTTTGAGACCAGCCTGGCCAACATGGTGAAAACCTGTCTCTACTTTAAAAAAAAAAAAAAAAAAAAAATTAGCCGGGTGTGGTGGTGGGCACCTGTAATCCCAGCTACTTGGGAGGCTGAGGCAAGAATTACTTGAACCTGGGAGACGGAGGTTGTAGTGAGCCAGGATCACGTCACTGCCCTCCAGCCTAGGCGACAGAGTGAGACTGTCTCAAAAAAAAAAAAAAAAGAAATTTGAACTACAAAGTTAATATATATTTTGCTACTCAGGCTGATAGTATGCTGTAATTGTGTAAGAAGCAGCCGTTGGGGGGCGGTGGGGGAAGGGTGCCGGGGCCTCTCTGTCCTATCTTGGCAACTTCCCGAGAATCCTGTTACTATTTCAAAATAAAAAGTATGTTTAAAAAAAAATTAGGCTGTCACTAAGTGAAGGTTAACTGGCTGTGAGAATCTTGAAACACGGTCACAAGCAAATGTGCGGCTATTGCTTGGAAAATCAGCTTTAAATGGACTTGAGCTGATCAAATGAACCCACGATGTAGAGGCAGGGGCTAATTTCCTACTTGAAAGTAGGAGGGGCACAAGGAAATAATTTTCAAAAGAGAATCTGAACCTGACACCTTCATTCTGACCCATTTGCAGTGGGTTCTCTATGATCTTGGGGTAGACTCTCAAAATGGGCACAGAGAGATGCCTGGCAACCATCTAGGCGTGTGACCAATTTCACTATCTACCCTCCCACAGCAGTGCCAATTTAAAAATGCAAATTCTCATGTGGCCTAGATTCCTTTCGATGTGGTGAGACATTTTCTTTCTGGCTATAGTTAATTGTGTAAAATGAGCCAGACATTCTAAAATAATTTCCAGTAAATCCAAACTTTGCCAATGATTGAAAACAAAAAAAGCCGAAAGCAAACCCCCAAACTCTTTGAACAGCAACGTGCTGAGACCTGTGTCTGTGGGTGGAGCATCTGCCGCCACACCACGTGCTATTTACAGCCCCACCTGGGCAAGCGTGAGCGCAACAGAACCAGAACCAAGGGTGAGAGAAAATCACAGCCAAAAGGAGCTGATGCGTGGATACACCCGGCTTTTAATAACTGCATCTAAACAGCACTAGCACATCTGATCAACTGTCAGTTTGGGCCAGGCACAATGGCTCACGCCTGTAATCCCAGCACTTTGGAAGGCCAAGGTGGGCGGATCGTAAAGCCAGGAGTTTGAGACCAGCCTGGCCAACATAGTGAAACCCTGTCTCTACTAAAACTACAACAAGCTGCAGGATGTGGTGGCGGATGCCTGTAGTCCCAGCTACTCAGGAGGCTGAGGTGGGAGAATCGCTTGAACCCGGGAGGTGGAGGTTGCAGTGAGCCGAGATCATGCCACTGCACTCCAGCTTGGGCAACAGAGCCAGAGCCTGTCTCAAAACAACAACAAAAACACAAACACACACCAAAAAACCTGCCAATTTGATGACATTTGGAAAATCTGTAATCCCATGTAAAAATCAACTGGTCAATTCACCAAACGTTTCCAGCTTTCAGTTGGTTGTCTGGGATCATACAGACCTCACAGGCTACTCGTGATGTCCTACCAAGGGTGCTGGCCATGTTTAAGTAAAAATACACACTTTGGGTGCCAACCTAAGAATCTTATTTACTGCTTTAGTCAAGAAGGAGGAGATGGTCTTTACTGGTGACTTCCTCCCAAGTGAATGAGTATACCATTTAACAAACCAGCACAGTTCAATTTGTTCAGTTACAATGTGTAACCTCCTAACGTAGCTCAATGTATGGTGGATACTAGATATAAACAAGAGAAGGGAAGTCTGCGCCGGCTTTTAAATTCAGGAAGATTAATTAGAAGCTACAGTGCAACTTATTTTTATCTACAGATGCGGCCAAAAGAAGAAATGTTTATCAGATTTCGAATGACACACTTGTAAACTGGCAGTTGGCAGCTTTCCACGTGATTTTCATCAGCAAGTGAAACTTGATCCTAGCCCAAACGAGACACGGCAGTTCAGGTGCCCGGGCCCTGAAGTCCACCGTGAGACTACAGGAAACGGCACTGTGGTGCTTGCCAGCCAGGCTCTCGAAGAACTGCCTGTAACAGTCACAGTTGTGGGGAGAAACAACTCCATTTTTTTTAAGTTTTTTTTTTTAATGGTATTAAATATAAGTCTTAGCACCTTTGGCATTTTTGTCCAAATAGACTTCGACATAGGAAGTGGGGACATAGCCCTCTTCCTCTTCACTCCTCCGGATGCGGGTCCAGCCGTCGCCTTTGTCTTCCTCTATGACGTACAGCGTTTCCCCTTCAACTACGGAAATCGTTCCTTCATTCTGACCTGAAAAAGCAGTATCGGGACATTTTAGATTTCTTGGCAAATGCAGGTAGAAAGCAAACTGTGGCCATCATGCCTGTAATCCCAGCACACTGGGAGGCCGAGGCGAGTGGATCACGAGGTCAGGAGATCGAGACCATCCTGGCCAACATGGTGAAACCCCGTCTCTACTAAAAATACAAAAACTAGCCAGGTGTGGTGGCACACGCCTGTAGTTGCAGCTACTCGGGAGGCTGCGGCAGAAGAATCGCTTGAACCCCAGAGGCAGAGGTTGCAGTAAGGTGAGATGGCGCCACTGTGCTCCAGCCTGGTGACAGAGCAAGACTCTGTTTCAAAAAAACAAACAAAAAAAACCAACAAACTGTGGCCTTTGCAATGAAACAAGTGTCATCAAGCAGGAAGTCCAGGCCAGGCGCGGTGGCTCATGCCTGTAATCCCAGCACGTTGGGAGGCCGAGGCAGGTGGATCACGAGGTCAGGAGATCAAGACCACCCTGGCCAACATGGTGAAACCCCATCTCAACTAAAACACACACACAAAAATTAGCCGGGTGTGTTGTCACACGCCTGTATTCCCAGCTACTTGGGAGGTTGAAGAAGGGGAATTGCTTGAACCTGGGAGGTGGAGGTTGCAGTGAGCCAAGACCATGCCACTGTACTCCACCCTGGCGACAGAGCGGGACTCCGTCAGATGCACTGACCCTTCATCCACTGCTGCAAAACTTTCTCCTTCCGCACAGAAACGTCCAGGTTCTTACCTCTGTCTCTCTAAGAACCCTCTCTACGTCCTCCAGGGCTTCTTTCTCCTACCTCCCGAAATGGCAAGTATCTCCCCCAGGAGAAATCTTTGGTCCTCTCCTCTAGTCTTCCATTTCCCTTGGATCTCTCTCGGGTGAAAGGTACTTCCATGGCTCCAACTGCTTCTCTCTCTTTTTTTTTTTTTTTTTGAGACAGAGTCTTGCTCTTGTTACCCAGGCCGGAATGCTATGGCGCAATCTTGGCTCACTGCAACCTCCACCTCCCCAGTTCAAGCAATTCTCCTGCTTCAGCCTTCCAAGCTGGTGAGACTACAGGCACCTGCCACCACGCCCAGCTAACCTTTGTATTTTTAGTAGAGTCAGGGTTTCACCATATTGGCCAGGTTGGTCTCAAACTCCTGACCTTAGGTAATCCACCCGTCTTGGCCTCCCTTTTTTTTTTTTTTTTGAGACGGAGTCCTGCTCTGCTGCCCAGGCTGGCGTGCAATGGTGCGATCTTGGCTCACTGCAACCTCTGCCTCCTGGGTTCAAGCGATTCTCCTGCCTCAGCCTCCTGAGTAGCTGGGATTAGAGCCACATGCCACCATGCCCAGCTAATTTTTTATTTTTAGTAGAGACGGGGTTTTACCATGTTGGTCAGGCTGGTCTCGAACTCCTGATCTCAGGTGATCTGCCTGCCTCAGCCTCCCGAAGTGCTGGGGTTGCAAGTGTGAGTCACCACAGGTGGTCACTAGGCTCGTCTTTCTAACCATCCTCCCTGTGTTCTAATGGATCCTACGCTTCTGACAACGACTTTCCTAAGGTACAGCTCTCACCGCATCAACATCCTGCTCGAGGACCTTCAATAGCTCCTCAGTGTTTGCCACATAAAATCCAGATGTTTCTCCAACCTCGCCCTGATTGGGACTTCCCACTTTTTAGTGCCACATTTCACTATGAGGACTTAAGACATTTAAGCTCCAGCAACACGACACCGATGCTTGGCCACACAGCCCCATGCATGGCAAGTTCTTGAAACTTCCTTAAGGAAGCGACCTCATTCTCCCCTGTCCTCCCTATTCCTCTGTATCCCTCCTCTGGCAAACACTGCAAGCTGTCGCTCCTTTTAATTTTTTTTAATTTTTATTTATTTGTTTATTTTTGAGAAGGAGTCTCGTTTTCTTGCCTAGCCTGGAGTGCGGTGGCGCGATCTCAGCTCACTGCAACCTCTGACTCCCTGGTTCAAGCGATTCTCCTGCCCCAGCCTCACAAGTAGCTGTGACTACAGGCACACGCCACCATGCCTAGCTAATTTTTGTATTTTTAGCAGAGATGGGGCTTCACCATGTTGGCCAGGATGGTCTCGATCTCCTGACCTTGTGATCCATCCACCTCAGCCTCCTAAAGTGTTAAGATCACAGGCGTGAGTCACCGCGCCCAGCTGATTTTTGTATTTTAGGGAAAGACGGGGTTTCACCATGTTGGCCAGGATGGTGCTGATCTCCTGACTTTGTGATCCACCCACCTCGGCCTCCCAAAGTGTTAGGATTACAGGCGTGCACCACCGCGACTGGCTGCTGCCCGCTCCTTAAGTGTGTCTGGCTGATTTCCCTCTGGACAGGTGCCATATCGCATCACCTGCATCCCACTCCTTCATGGGCCTTCACAAAACAGGAGTTCTATAGATACTAGATATTAAATGAATGGATGAAATCATCATCTTCCATATCATCCACTGCAGTGAGGTTCTCTGGAAGCTATTAAGTTATATGAACCACAAGTCGAAATACACAACCAAATAATAATCATACCGTGAGTACGATAAAAGCATAGTAGAGAAAGATCTAGAAGGCTGCTGCTGCTGTTTTTTTTGTTTTTTTTTTTTTGAGACAGAGTCTTGCTCTGTCACCCGGACTGGAGTACAGTGGTGCTCTCAGCTCACTGCAACCTCCGCCTCCCGGGTTCAAGTGATTCTCGTGCCTGAGCCTCCCAAGTAGCTGGGATTACCGGCGCGTGCCACCATGCCCAGCTAATTTTTGTATTTTTAGTAGAGATGGGATTTCACCATGTTGGCCAGGCTGGTCTTGAACTCCTGGCCTCAAGTGATGTGTCCCCCTCAGCCTCCTAAAGTTCTAGGATTACAGGTATGAGCCACCATGCCTGGCCAGATCTAGAAGACTTTTAAAGAAAGTCCTGGTCACAGAGAACAGTGTGGCTAGGCACAGTGGCTCCCAACTGTAATCACCACATTTTGGGAGGCTGAGGTGGGGGAGACTGCTTGAATCCAGGAGTTCAACAGCGGCCTGGGCAACATGGTGAGATCCTGTCTCTACTGAAATATACAAAAATTAGCCAGGCATGGTGGTGCTTGCCTGTAGTCCCAGCTACTCAGGAGGGTGAGGCTGGAAGATCACTTGAGCCCGGGAGGTCAAGACTGCAGTGAGCCATGACTGTGCCACTGCACTCCAGCCTGGGCAAGAGAGTGAGACCCTGTCCGAGGGAAAAAAAAAGGAAGAAAAGTGAAAGAAGAGTGACTCAGATATTATGGTTTATAAAAGGCAGGGAAATCCAGCAGACATGAAATGTCACCTTCAAACGTGTAGAGAGCTTTGCACGTCCCTATGGCAGGGAGGGGCTCCTCATCATCAAACTCGTCGTCAAAATCCGTGGCCAGCACCTTCACCTCACTCTCCTGACTCTGCTCCTCTGTGTAACTGCCATCTGGGCTGCTCAAGAAAGGAAAACACGAAGCAACTAAAGCGACCGGCCCGGGGAGGACTCAGAGTGAGTCCCTGCGACTGCAAAGCGCTTGCGACGCCCCCGCCACCGAGTGCTGTCACTGAGACCACAGTAAATCATCCGCACGCTCAGATCGCCCAGCCCATG
The DNA here is from genome assembly GCF_030222135.1 of Aotus nancymaae. Lineage (NCBI taxonomy): Eukaryota > Metazoa > Chordata > Mammalia > Primates > Aotidae > Aotus > Aotus nancymaae. The sequence continues at coordinate 2,144,871 of NW_026988414.1, read as the reverse complement.
TGGAATTATAAATCTGCATCGTGGGGAAAGCGACAGGTCCGTCGTCATGGGCATTTTGGCATCGAACAGGTGCCTTATGTTTATTTCCAGATTCCGAAATTTAAAAAGATAAATACAAAGCCGGCAGGCTCCCTTGCCGGAGGCACGTGCTGTGCAGATACTGTACCTCTCGCGGTCCTGGGCGCAGTTGTTGACGGTGGGTGGGTTCTGGCTGTCGTACAGTCCGCTCTGCCGGCGCGCCTGCTCGCTGCGTGCTGGGAGCCGACCTTCAACCTCAGCCAGCCAGGCCTGGAGACAAAAGCAGTGAGAGACTCCAACCTAAGGTCATCGGAGGGCCGGCCCAGAGCGTCCTAAGGTACCAAAGGCCATCGGAGGGCCAGCCCAGAGCGTCCTAAGGTCCCAAAGGCCATCAGAGGTCAGGATTTGAGACCAGCCCAGTCAACTTGGTGAAACCCTGTCTCTAATAAAAATACAAAAATTAGCTGGGCATGGTGGCCCGCGCCTGTAGTTCCAGCTACTCAGGCGGCTGAGGCACAAGAATCACTGGAACTCAGGAGACGAATGCTGCAGTGAGCTGAGATGGCACCACTGCACTCCAGCCCGGGTGACAGAGTGAGACTCTGTCTCAAAAAACAAACAAACAAACAAAAACAGAAAAGGACAGTTCTAAATTCTAAAAGCTCAAATGAACATTACTGATGGATTCTGAAAAGAACGAAAAAAGTTGGCTGGGTGTGGTGGTTCACGCGTGTGATCTCAGCACTTTGGGAGGCCAATGTGGGCAGATCACCTGAGGTCAGGAGTTTGAGACCAGCCTGGCCAACATGGTGGAACCCTGTCTCTACTAAAAATACAAAAATTAGCCAGGCGTGGTAGAATGTCCTGTAGTCCCAGCTACTTGGGAGTCTGAGGCAGGAGAATTGCTTGAACCCAGAAAGTGGAAGCTGCAGTGAGCCACGCTCACGCCACTACACTCCAGCCTGGGCAACAGAGCAAGACTCCGTCTCAAAAAAAAAAAAGAATGAGAAAAGCCATAGCTGACCTTTCATGGCTGGAAACAATCCATTCTGATCGGTAGAATCGGTTGCTGATGTATTTTTCCATGCTCTGTAGTCTTTCAATGTGGTGTGGAGAGTGGGTTAAGGAGGCTTTTGTTGACAGCTTTCGAGCGCTCCTCTCCCTCCCTCAAACCTTTATGATTTATGTTTCCTGCTGGTTCTCACAAACACACCCTTTCCATAACGGGCATAAAGAACAACTGCATACTTCAGTGAATTTTTTCATTGCTTTTTTGATTCACTGGGATAATGGATTGCTCTACACTCCCAATTACATTACCATGAGATGTAGCAGAATAACTAAAATTACAAAAAATACTGGTCAGGTGCGGTGGCTCACGTCTGTAATCCCAGCACTTTGGGAGGCCAAGGTGGGAACACAGCTTAAGGCTAGGAGTTCAAGACCAGTCTGTGCAACAGAGCAAGACCCCGACTCTAAAACAAATAAAACTTAGTCGCGTATGGTGGCATGTGCCTGCAAGCCCAGCTCCTCAGAGGCTGAGCCAAGGACATCAAGGCTGCATGGGCTATAACCATGCCACTGCTCTCCAGCCTGGGCTAGAGAGCAAGACCCTGTTTCTAAAATTAAAAAAAAATAAACATCCCCCACAACCCCCCACTGTATACAAATAAAACGTTAAACACTCAGTTTTTTTAGTTTTTTTTTTTTTTTAAGATGGAGTGTCACTCAGCCGCCCAGGCTGGAGTGCAATGGTGTTTTCTCGGCTCACTGCCACCTCTACCTCTCAGGTTTAAAAGATTCTCCAGCCTCAGCCTCCCGTAGCTGGGACTACAGGCACATGCCACCATGTCTGGCTAATTTTTTTGTATTTTTACTAGAGATGAGGTTTCACCACATTGGCCAGGCTGGTCTTAAACTCCTAACCTCAGGTGATCCACCCACCTCGGCCTCCCGAAGTGCTGGGATTACAGGTGTGAGCCACCGCACCCGGCCAACACTGCCGGTTTTTACAGACACAATTAAGATAGGCTATGATGAGAAGCAGAAGGTTCAACAGCGAACAGTGTATTTTTCCTTTGACTGTAACTCATGACACAAACTGCCATTCCCACTGTCTCCCCAGTGAGAGGACTGTCAGGGCCCCACACCATTCTACACCGAGGAACACCTTTTCTTCTTTATTCCAACAAAGCTTTTTGACAATGGAAATTTCATACCTCAAATTTCTGGGTCTCTAGTCGCAGTTTCTCTATATTTTGGCTGACTTCTGCTAACTTGTGATCCAGACTGGCTGGGTCTCCCATCTGAGGATTCTTTAGGTAGACATCTTTCATTTTTGTTATGGCATCTCTGAAACGAAGGACAAGTAGAATGCTGTAAAGGTGTTTTTTTTTTTTTAGATGGTTTCGTACTTGTCACTCAGGCTGGAGTACAGTGGTGCGATCTCGGCTCACTGCAACCTCCACCTCCTGGGTTCAAGCAGTTCTCCTGCCTCAGCCTCCTGAGTAGCTGGGATTACAGGTGTGTGACACAGTGCCTGACCATATTGATTCATTTTGTTTCCCAGACACTTATGTGGCAGGCACTGTTTCAAGCATGTTATGCACATTGCCATATCAGCAGCAGTTAAGTGCAGACCCAGATCTGACCCCAGGGTATCTGGAGTGCTTGCTGTTTAATATCTTTCATCCTACTTCGTGCTTTTATCTTGGAGACAAGGTCTTGCTCCATTGCCCAGGAATGCAGTGGCATTCTTCTTGAGATAGATCCGTAGCTCTGGATCCTAGTAGTGAGAGAGAGTGTGTGTGTGTGTGTGTGTGTGTGTGTGTGTGTGTGTGTGTGTGTTGTTTGATTTGCTTTTCCTACAGCTGTTTTAATGAATGCACCTTCCCTTCACAGAAGCCCTCCTCCTCTGTGGCATATCTCTGCTTTATGGCAAATGGGTTTTGATTCTTTTCTTTTTTCCCATGAGTTATAGGGAATGAGGGTTTTGATTCTTAAGCAAATAGCCCACTGCAGCCTCCACCTCCCAGGCTAAAGCAATCCTCCCCACCTCAGCCTCCCAAGTAGCTGGGACTACAGGTACACCCCATCACGCCCAGCTACTTTTGTTTATTTTTGTAGAGATGGGGTCTCACTATGTTGCCCAGGCTGGGCTCTCTCTCTTTTTTTATTTGAGACAGGGTCTCATTCTGCTGCCCAGGCTGGAACGCAGTGACATGATCATGGCTCATGGCAGCCAGGACCTCCTGGGCTCAGGTGATCCTCCCACTTCAGACTCCCAAACAGCTGGTGCACACCATCATGCCTGGCTAGTCTTTTTCTTTTTTTAGGGGTTTTGCTATGTTGCCTGGGCTGGTCTTGAACTCCCGGGCTCAAGTGATCCTCCCGCCTCGGTCTCCCAAAGTGCTGGGATTACAGGCGTAAGCCACCATGCCCAACTTGAACTTGAATTTTATTTTTAAATTTTAATTTTAATTATCTTTAATTTTTATTTTTTTGAGACAGAGTCTCGCCTGTTGCACGGGCTGGAGTGCTGTGGCTTGATCTTGGCTCACTGCAACATCTGCATCCCAGGTTCAAGTGATCCTCCTGCCTCAGCCTCCCGAGTAACTGGGATTACAAGTGTGCGCCACCACACGGCTAGTTTTTATATTTTAAGTAAAGATGAGGTTTCGTCATGTTGACTAGGCTGTCTCGAACTCCTGACCTAAAGTGATCCACCCACCTCAGCCTACCAAATTACAGGTTTGAGCCACTGTGCCCGGCCTTGAATTTCTTAATTAGTCGTAATGATGCCTGGGACTGATAGCTGGGACTACAGGTGTGCATAATGATGCACTATACCTTTGATCCATCTCCTTTTGAATTTCTTTATTTAACTCATCGACTTTCTGCTGCAGCTTTTTCCTTCTTTGTTCAGGTGGGAGGTTGCTGAAATCCTCTGGTGTCGCGCCCTGCAGATGCAAATATAAATAAGAAGCCAGAAAGCCCCAGGTACTCCCTGAAAGAAGGCCATAAGCAAAGCCTGCAGCCAGGGGCGGTGCCGACGTCTGCATGTGGCTTCATAAAATACATTAAGCTCTTTCCCACTACACCCAGCTGAGAGGCAAAAGTCAATGCATGCAAACTGTAAAAGTCCCCAAAACCATTCCCAGTTCCATGGATGCTGGCCAGAACACCCCAGAAAAAGCAGTGAGCCACGCTACAGGAAAGAGAGAGAAGAGATACTTCTGACTCCAGGGAGAATCCATGAAAAACACATTTTGAGACAGTCTTCTTCCTTTTCCTACAAAGTATTACCATCAATGTCAGTGGCGACACTAAAGTGTTAATGAAAATTTTATTTCCTTAATATAAACCCGTCCACCACTGCACGTCTAGCTGCCGCCTTTCACACAGGCTGAGGCCAAAAGTCTCCATCCCCGTAAAGCAACAGATGGGACATCACATTCCTCAGAGAATGTGGGTTAAAAAGAACATTAAAAAAAAAATCTCAGGCCGGGCTCAGTGGCTCAGGCCTGAATCCCAGCACTTTGGGAGCCCGAGGCGGGCGGATCATGAGGTCAGGAGATCAAGACCATCCTGGCCAACATTGTGAAACCCCATCTCTATTAAAATACAAAAAATTAGCTAGGCATGGTGGCACATGCCTGTAGTCTCAGCTACTCAGGAGGCTAAGGCAAGGGAATCACTTGAACCCAGAAGGCGGAGGTCGCAGTGAGCAGAGATCGCGCCACTGCACTCCTCCAGCCTGGGCAACAAGAGCAAAACTCCGTCTCAAAAAAAAAAAATCTCTCTCTCTTCCCCAAACCCCATGCACGCTTCACTTTGCTGCCTCTAAAAGTCTAGTTACTTTTTTTTTTCCCTCAAGACGGAGTCTCACTCTGTTGCCCAGACTGGAGTGCAGTGGCGCGATCTCAGCTTATTGCAAGCTCCGCCACCCAGATTCAAGCGATTCTCCTGCGTCAGCCTCCTGAGTAGCTGGGACTACAGGTGTGCGCCACCACGCCCGGCTAATTTTCCATGGTCTCAAACTCTTGCAGGTGATCCACTCACCTCAGCCTCCCTAAGTGCTGGGATTACAGGCATGAGCCCCCGAGCCCAGCCTAGTGACTGCTTTTAGGCACCTTTCGGAAGCATCTGAGAATTCAGAGAGAATGCCCTCCCCGGACTCAAAATCAATTCTCCATAGTGCACGAAACTGATCTCTGCAGTTTTTAATGGGTCAGAAGAACCGTATTTTGGTATCTTGATTCCCTTTTCAAAAGCAACTGCTCTCTTGACTCTGTGCCTGTGCTTGAAGGAGAAAGTGTCAACAGTTTCAGGCTTTCCCATATGCTTACTTGTTAGAAAGCTATGGCTACATTGTGGCGTCAAATGCTTTTACTTAAGTGAGGCTATGTTCATAAAGAGAGAAATTTCCGGCTGGGCGCGGTGGCTCACGCCTGTAATCCCAGCACTTTGGGAGACCGAGGTGGGGGGGATCATGAGGTCAGGAGTTTGAGACCAGCCTGGGCAACACTGAAACCCCATTTCTACTAAAAATACAAAAAATTAGCTGGGCGTGGTGGCGGGTGCCTGTAATCCCAGCTACTTGGGAGGCTGAGGCAGGAGAATCACTTGAACTGGGAGGCGTACGTTGCAGTGAGCCAAGATGGCACCACCACACTCCAGTCCAGGAGACAGTGCAAGACTTTGTCTCAAAAAGAGAGAGAGAGAGAGAGAGAGAGAGAGAGAAATTTCTTCAAATAACCAGGGATAAGCCGGGGCATTTAGAAAAGAGATTTTACTTTAAACCCTCAATTCCCTTAAAACAAAGGCAAGACTGACTTGGGGCAGGGCAGAATGAAGGGACCCAGTTAATGTAATTCCAGAAGCAAGCTGCATTTGCCAAGCAGCTTACATGGCAGCTTGTGACTGAGTTCCTAGGCTGATTATGATAAATTGCCAGGGGGATGTGCTGGGAAGTGTGTGATTCAGCAAATAGTTGACCACAAAGGCCACGCAAAGAACTTTCAGCTACTGTTCTCAAACACACTCGTCACACACTAACTGACTCTAATGTGTGCCTGTGTGTGTGCGCATGCATGTGTGTGTGTGTGTGTGTGTGTGTGTGTGTGTGTTGGAGATAAGAGTTGAGTGAAACCAGAATGGAAGTGACTATTCCTAATACCAAACCAAAGAAGTTGAATTTGACTGTAAATCTAAGATGAAGCAAAACTAACCTTTAATATAAAAATGAAGACTTGTCTTTTTCCATATACTATGGCGCTACAATATTTACTTGAAAATTGAAAACTAGATTATTATTGGCTTTTCAATTTGTTTAATTCAATCATTGAGCTCAAAAGACTTTGTGCTCATGCTGAATGTACTTAAGGCAGATCAGCATGTGACAGCATCTCACACACACACAATCACGTGCGCGCGCGCACACACACACACACACGAGTTTTCACTCACAGTTCCTGGCTCATAACTCCCATACGGTGTGTTTTTGTTTGTTTGTTTTTTTTGAGACAGAGTTTCACTCTTGTTGCCCAGACTGGAGTGCAGTGGTGTGATCTCAGCTCATTGCAACCTCCGCTTCCTGGGTTCAAGAGATTCGCCTACCTCAGTCTCCCAAGTAGCTGGGATTACAGGTGCCTGCCACCATACCTGGCTAATTTTTGTATTTTTAGTAGAGATGAGGTTTCACAATGTTGGCCAGGCTGGTGTTGAACTCCTGACCTCAGGTGATCCTCCTGCCTTGGCCTCCCAAAGCGCTGGAATTACAGGTGTGAGCCACTGCGCCTGGCCTCTTGCTACACTCTTTTGTTAAAACATCAGAGCACTTTCGGCCTCAGAAAACAGAATCTCTCTCTCATCTCCCCATGCCCTTCTCTTACTGCTAAAGGTAGCATTCTGATTGTGGCTATATGACTCTCATTCAAGAGGATCCTGCCCCATACCCTGGAGGAAGGAATGCTGCACAGGGAGGCCAAGAAGAATCTGGACAGACAGGCCCTGCTGGGTGTCCCCACCCAGTCAACTAGGATTCCATCAGGCCCTTTCTGTCCAATCTCATTCCAGCATGGCTGTCCATGCGTCAATCATGCTTATCTGATGAAGTCTCATAAAAGGCCCAAGATGACAGGGTTTTGGGGAGTTTCTGGATAGCTGAACACATGGAGGTTCCTAGAGAGGGGCTGCCCAGGGAGGGGATGGAAGCTCTGTGGCCCCTCCCCCATATCGCACCCTAAGCATCTCTTCATCTGTATCTTTTGTAATATCCTTTGTAATAAACCAGTAATTGTATTTCCCTGAGTTTTGTGAGCTGCTCCTGCAAAATTAATTGAACCCAAAGAGGGGGTCACGGGAACCCCAATTTGAAGCCAGTCCATCAGAAGTTCTGGAGGCCAGTTGGGCACAGTGGCTCACACCTGTAATCCCAGCACTTTGGGAGGCTGAGGCGAGTGGATCACCTGAGGTCAGGAGTTCGAGACCATCCTGACCAACATGGTGCAACCCCATCTCTACTAAATATACAAAATTAGCCAGGCGTGGTGGCGCATGCCTGTAATCTCAGCTACTCAGGAGGCTGAGGCAGGAGAATCGCTTCAACCCAGGAGGCGGAGGTTGCAGTGAGCCAAGATCGCATCATTGCACTCCAGCCTGGGGGACAAAGAGAGACTCTGTCTACCAAAAGAAAAAAAAAAAAAAAAAAATCAAACCCTTGCTTGTCAACAGCTTCCCCTCAACCCCCAAACAGCCCCAGCCCCATGTAATATTACTTCTTTAGATTTTTTGTTTTGTGTCGTTTTATAGTTTTTTTTGAGACAGGGTTTCATTCTATCACCCAAGGCTGGAGCAGCCTTGACCTCCTGGGCTCAATCAATCCTCCTGCCTCAGCCTCCTGTGTAGCTGGGACCACAGGCACATATTACCATGCCCGGAAAATTTTAGTATTTTTTTTGTAGAGTCAGATTTCACCATGTTGCCCAGGCTGGTCTAGAACTCCTGGGCTCATATGATCTGCCTGCCCCAGCCTCCCACAGTGCAGAGATTACAGGTGTGAGCCACGCACCTGGTCCCACACCTTTTTCATTTTTTTTGTTTGAGACGTGGTCTTGCTGTGTCACCCAGGCTGGAGTGCAGTGGTGCAATCATAGCTCACTGCAACCTTGAACTCTGGGCTCAAGCCATCCTCCTGCCTCAGCTCATCATCCTGCCTCAGCCTTCCAAAGCACTGGGATTACAGGCAGGAACCACCGTGCCCAGCCAGCACTGCACTTCTTTGCTGGCTTCAAAGTAATGGTAGAAAGCAACAGTTCAATACCAACTTGATAAAATAATTTATTTTTCAAACAGAAAGACTGCCTGAAAATATTACCTTTTGCTGCTAGCACCCAGAAAAACAATGAATAAAGGGTAAGAAGGAAACCCTGGCAGCTGAGAAGGCCTCCTAGTGAATAGATCCAATTCCTCCCAAGTTCATACTGCTCAAGAACCTGTAATTCATTTAGGTATCTAGATCTCTTTCCTTCATGTAGAGACCTTAAAGATTCTTCTCAGGATTTTATTTCACAGTCTAAGAAATGTTTAACTTAATAAAATATTATTTTCTTTAGGGTTGGGTCCATTACCAAATACTGAGTCATGTTGAAAAAATTATGTATATACATACATATGTATACATACACACATGTAAATATTTACATATTTTAAAATCACCATAAAATACTCTCCTAGGTTATCAATAGCGTGCTTATACTGCTGATCTTATTCCCAGTTGAACTGTCACCGTTGATCACTGTCCCATTATTTTAGGATATTCTTAGCTGTGGGATTTGAGAAGACTATGAAACTATTATAGATATTTGAAGCACAGTTATAGGTTATGTTAGTTAAGTTACTTTTAATAAATGTAATGATTAGTTTGACTGTTTACTAGGCATATACAATTAAGTACAAACGACACAAAACACTGAGCAAATAATTCTAAAAAGGCTTAGGAGGCTCTTTTCACTGTCCATGAAATCCTCCTGTGGCCTCTTGAATCAGCTATGCACAAGGCACCAACATATCTACGTCGTGCCAGAAATATTCCAGAGTTTTCCATTCCCACAGGTGGCCTCAAACCTGGGCAGCAGCTGCCAGCTGGGATCATTCCTACATGGCCCTTTCAGGCTCCCAGATTTTTTCATCTACTTCTGTGGTTCTCAAATAGGAACATTCTTCAACTATTAAATTTACTTTTATTCAAAATGATCCAACACCCCCCAGATTTAATATTTACGTTCTTTTTTTTTTTTTTTTTTTTTGGAGATGAAGTCTCTCACTCTGTCACCCAGGCTGGAGTGCAGTGGCACGATCTTGGCTCATTGCAACCTCTGCCTCCCAGGTTCAAGCAATTCTCTTGCCTCAGCCTCCTGAGTAGCTGGGATTACAGGCACACACCACCACGCCTGGCTACTAATTATTTGTACTTTCATAGACATAGGGTTTCACCATGTTGCCCAGGCTGGTCTCGAGCTCCGGAGCTCAGGCAATCCACCCACCTCGGCCCCCTAAAGTGCTAGGATTACAGGCATGAGCCACCACGCCCGGCCTTTACGTTCATATTCACATAGACACTTTCTTCACATTTGTCCTTCTCTTAAGGCCCCAATAATAAAGAACACCAAGTCATGAGTTAAGTGTTAATTTTCTTAGCGACTTGAAAAGATTAAGATCACCTCTATTAGATTCTGGACCTTTGTATCCAAGAAGTCTAATAAGGAAACACCAACAGACGCACACGCAGGAGAAACACAAAGCAAGTTAACTTTGAAGATACGGTGTGCGTGGCATAGCATTCACAAAACACGCGCCGGAAACCTGATTACACTCAGGACATGCATGGGATAATTGTGCTTACCAGCTTGAGAGAAAGCTTCATGTAAAAATTGGAGAGGTATGGGAAAGAGAGAGAGAGAGAGAGAGAAAGAGAAAAAAAACAACAACGTGTCAGAAGAAGAGGAACTTGGTCGGTTCCACCATATTAAAATAACACACACGTCCGCCCGCTGATTTAGAAAAATGACTTGTAGCAGATCTGTGCAAAAGTTCACAAGAAGGGCTGCTCCCTAATGAACTTTTCTGAGGCTCCACATTGGCAGAGCAAAGATCAGATAAAAAACGAGGGTTTCTGTTACAGGTCTGTATAGGCCCCTCGGCCTAGATGTAAACTAAAGTAAGCTTGTAGTCGGTGACACATAATGACTATCAAAGAAAAAATATAATCACACAACCTTTTGTTCTCCAAATTTCCCATGGAAAGTTTTACACAGACTAAAAAAAGTCTGAACACCAATTAGTTCCATGATAGGCAAGTAATATTTTTATCTTAAGGAACTGTAATAAATATAAACATTGTCCAGGCGCGGTGGCTCACGCCTGTAATCCTAGCACTTTGGGAGGCCAAGGGTGGGCGGACTACTTGAAGCCAGGAGTTCGAGACCAGCCTGGCCAACGTGGTGAAGCCCCATCCGTCTCAACTAAAAATAAAAATAAAAAAAAAAAATTAGCCAGGCATGGTGGCGGGCGCCTGTAATCCCAGCTATTCGGGAGGCTGAGGCAGGAGAATCGCTTAAATCCAGGAGGCGGAGGCTGCAGTGAGTCAAGATCATGCCATTGCAATCTAGCCTGGGCAACAAGAGCAAAACTCTGTCTCAAAAATAAATAAATAAATAAATAAATTGACACGAAGGCAAAGTCTGAAATTGGTGAATTGGTAACAAAGGACCGACTAGCAGATGCTCTAAGAAACTACCTGCGGGACCCGAAATGCCTCTCGCAGCCAGGCTAGAGGACACGTTCCCTCCCACCTGGGCACTGTGCTACCCTTGCTCAGTGCGTGTCTGCTGAGGCTTCTATGAAACTCTGAGCCCCATCCATAGGGTTTGGGTATTCGGAGAATTACCCACTGTGACTGCTCTTTTTAACGTATTTACTTACTTATCAATTTACTGATGTTTGGTTTTGTCTTTGGAGACAGGGCAGATCGTACAGTGGCACAATGTCAACTCACTGAAGCCTCAACCTCTAGGGCTCAAGTGACCGTACACCTCAGCCTCCTGAGCATAGCTGGGACTACAGGTGCGTGCCACCACATACTTGGTTAAGTTTTGTATTTTTTGGTAGACATGAGGGTTATACCATGTTGCCCAGGCTGATATCAAACTCCTGAGCTTAAATGACCCACCCCGCCCCCAGCCTCCCAAAGCGCTGGGATTACAGGTGTGAACCACCACACACAGCCTAAAAAACCGATTCTTAATATAAAGATTGATTCAAAGTTGACACTTCTTTGTAAATAAAAAATAACCTTTTAAAGAAATTGTCCCTATATAGGAACATGAGATTTTAAAGGAAAGAAACAGAAAGGCAAGCCTTTGTCGGGGGAAAATGGTACATTATACAGTCACATTCCTGACTGTCTGATGTGGGCCGTCTACAAGTATCTCAGCCCGCCTGTGAACTTGAGCACAGATATACTTATCACAACTGGAATTCATCGTACGCACAGACAAGACTTACGGTGCACAGCGGAAAACTCCAAATATCTTTCCTACAAGGCACACTATCATATACAGATATTTTCTTACACATTATTGTCTAAACATTGCTAATTCAAAGAACTAACATTTCAACTAGGTACACTATTTGCTCTCTACTTGGCTACTTTGATTACGCAAAGTTATATATTCTTTCTTAAGCATTCCACAAACAGAGTTCTCACCTCAAAATACTGTATGGGAAGATTATAACACTTCATAGTAAAAACAAGTAATCAGGATTGAATATAAATCCCCATCGAATAGGAAATATCAAATTCTCAGACAAATTTGATTTTATTTGTGACGGATAATCTATTAATATAAGAAGTGCCATCACAGTACACGGAATTTCTTTTTAATCATTATATATTGGTTTTCAGTCTTAAGCTGTAAGCCAGCCAATTAGAATTTCTCTTAAAATTAGAAAGCAACATCATTGGCTAAAATAATAATTTTGAAGATTCCATTAAGTGCATTGCTAGACACCTGAAGAATTAAAAAGCTGTCAGTTTCAGGCGACAGTTAAAGAGCCGTGGGAGCCACAAGCGTCAATAACACATGGGGAACACAGAGCTGGCAAGTCCATGTGTTATTGGACAGTCACAGTACTAACCTCAAGTACAAAGAAAGGGGACAGTGAAAATAAATGTATAGATACACAGAGAGAAGAAAACTCATTTTACTGTGCTAGGAAATCGCTCACGCGTCATCGATTTGTTTGTTTGTTCTCCAAGCTTTAGGGCATAGCTCCCTTAGGGATCCGTTTGTTACAAACATGGATGTGGGACTGAGCTACACTGCCGTCTGTAAGAGCGTCACTCTCCCGTGACCACACATTGCAGCTGTGTTTTATGCGTGAAATTCTGCGGTGAAGTCATACCAGTGACATCTCAGACGGCAGTCACAGTCCCAGAACTAGAATGAAAAGAGAAAAACAGGCCGGCTACGGTGGCTCACGCCCGTAACCCCAGCACTTTGGGAGGCCGAGGCAGGAGGGTCACCTGAGGTCAGGAGTTCAAGACCAGCCTGACCAACATGGAGAAACCCCTATATCTACTAAAAATATAAAAAATTAGGCCGGGCGCGGTGGCTCATGCCTATAATCCCAGCAGTCTGGGAGGCCGAGGCGGGTGGATCATGAGGTCAAGAGATCGAGACCATTCTGGTCAACATGGTGAAACCCCGTCTCTACTAAAAATACAAAAAAATTAGCCAGGCATGGTGGCGCATGCCTGTAGTCCCAGCTACTCGGGAGGCTGAGGCGGGAGAATCGCTTGAACCCAGGAGGTGGAGGTTGCGGGGAGCCGAGATCACGCCATTGCACTCCAGCCTGGACAACAAGAGCGAAACTCCATCTCAAAAAAAAAAAAAAGAGAAAAGAGAAACAAACAAACAAAGAAAAAACCCAAGCTCAGCTCGCCACTGTTATTAGAAAGTTCGCTTCCTTTATTCACGTAAGTTTTTCAGATAAAGTTGCCTATGGATGAATTTATACAATCAGCCTTTGTTTTTTCCCCTCTCAATTAAGAATTTCATTTCGTAGTGTGGAAGCGTAACAGAGCGCCTCTGGGTCCCCAGTCTTGGTGCTGTGAATGGGGTTAGTGGCTGTGCCGTGACTGTATGACCTGGCCGTCACAGGTGAACTTACAACATAGTCCCTAGCCTCAAAGGCATACGTGGGTTTCCCTATTGTCCTCTTCATGAGTTCTTTGTGAAAACAGAAAGACTGAGTCTGCCAATAACCAGCAAGAGAACAAGATAAAATAAATAAAATTAAAGTAACCATAAGACTTCAACATATGACAAACAATTGGTAAGGATTTTAAAAATCTTTTGGTCAACATTGATGGTATTTTTCCATACAATTAACTCTAAAATATGAAAAATGTATGTCCATATTTTAGATATAGAAGTCTCTTGCACAGGCCAGAAAATGAAATCTTAGTTTAAGCAATAAAATTACCCTTTGTAGATGGCAAACTGAGAACATACTATCTAGTTCCATTTTTCTTCAACTTATGTAAAAATGAAGTAATGGTTAATGCTCTGGTGGCATCTTTAAAGATATTCGGTGAAACAAAATTTCCTTATAAATATCAACAGCTTACAACAAATCACATTTTATCCCGTTTAATTATTTAGAAACAAAATCAGTTATGCTGAGATATGTCTGCATGGGATTTATATACTCCGATGATAGAAACAAATTATTGACATCTGAATCTGAAAGCTGCAAAACATGAGAAATTAAAAGACATAATAAAGTCGCAGATCTCTTATTCTCTCAGGAACTTTTTCTAATTAAATTATTGTGGGCATAATAGTGTTAACTTAAAAAGTAGAATGAATGTGAAGGTAGGAGGGGCCGTATCATTTTGGTCACAGAACCTGTCAACCATGCTAGGCACGTTCCATGTTGAGACTGCTTAAAAATGAAATCTATTTCTCCAAACTTCGGATTTTTTTTTTGAGCTTCGCTTCTTCTTTTTTTTGCACTGCAGCTTCCTAGAGGAAGGAACATTAATTCTGACCCTAAGAACAGACTGACCAAAAGTGAAAGAAGCAAAAATATTTCTCTACTTCTTTACTATGGCTTCTAGTAGATAGATGTATGTGGTTTAACCTCAGGAAAATAAACTCACCATTTGGGAAAAGAAAATTTTTTTTTGAGATGGAGTTTTACTCTTGTTGCCCAGGCTGGAGTGCAATGGCACAATCTTGGCTCACTGCAACGTCCACTTCCCAGGTTCAAGCGATTCTCCCGCCTCAGCCTCCCCAGTAGCTGGGGTTTTGGGCATGCACCACCATGCCTGGCTAATTTTATATTTTTAGTAGAAATGGGGTTTCTACATGTTGGTCAGGCTGGTCTCGAACTCCCGACCTCAGGCGATCTGCCCGCCTTGGCCTCCCAATGTGCTGGGATTACAGGCATGATCATCGTGCCCAATGGGAAGTATTTTTTAACAAAGATTTGCTGAGCACAGGTTTGAGGAGTAAGAAATACAATTCATATTGCTGATTATGGTACAACAGAGATTTTCCTTTAAATCATCAAAAGAACCAGTTTCTCATTTCATTAAGTGTTACACTTTTTTTCTAACCATCCTTTTCTTACATTTATCGATGACTGAATTCTTTGTTTTTTTTCTAAACATTTAGCAAATGCCATGAACCACAGATTCACAAACCATTTTCAGCCAATTGCACATTTCAGACTGTGTAATGTCAAGTGAAAACTAGAATTGACACATAAACAAATGGTAAACAATCCATGAATATTCATCATGAGAGTTCAAAAAATACAGAGATAATATATAAATATAACACATGAATGCTTGGTAAAATGGCAGAGATGGGTTAACTGACAGTTCATACAAAACTTTCAGTCTAGCAAAAACACCTCATCATGGAAATTCTTGGATTAACAATGAGTGGAGTTTTAAATGCCAGCATCATTGAGCCAAGAAGCTGCAGATTCTTCAAGTCCTAATTATACAGCTCAGCTTAATTCATCATCTACTTTTTTTTTTTTTTGAGATGAAGTCTCACTCTGTCGCCCAGGCTGGAGTGCAGTGGTGTGATCTTAGCTCACTGCAACCTCCGCCTTCTGGTTTCCAGTAATTCTCCTGCCTCAGCCTCTCAAATAGCTGGGATTACAGGTGCCTGCCACCATGCCTGGCTTATTTTTGTATTTTTGGTAGAGACAAGATTTCACCATGTTGGCCAGGCTGGTCTCGACCTCCTGACCTCATGATCCTCCTGTCTTGGCTTCCCCAAGTTCTGGGATTACAGGTTTGAGCCACTACGCCCAGCCCCATCATCACTTTTGAAGCTGCCTTCCATCAATGCCTTTTTTCATATCTTTCAGAAATTACATTTCTAATTCTTTTTTTTTTTTTTTTTTTTTTTGAGGCGAAGTTTCGCTCGTTACCCAGGCTGGAGTGCAATGGCGCGATCACGGCTCACCGCAACCTCCGCCTCCTGGGTTCAGGCAATTCTCCTGCCTCAGCCTCCTGAGTAGCTGGGATTACAGGCATGCGCCACCATGCCCAGCTAATTTTTTGTATTAGTAGAGACGGGGTTTCACCATGTTGACCAGAACGGTCTCGATCTCTTGACCTCGTGATCCACCCGTCTCGGCCTCCCAAAGTGCTGGGATTACAGGCTTGAGCCACCGCGCCCGGCCACATTTCTAATTCTTAACCTGATATGCTAGATAGCATTAAAGCAAGATAATTCTACCAACTATAAATCTGAGATTCTCATATTAAAGGAACCCTGCATAGAAGGAAATATTTTTTCTCCTATTTTAAAAAACTAACAACCTTGTTATCGATTATGTATTTACCTTTTTTTTTTTTTTGGAGAAAGGGTCTCACTCTGTTGCCCAGGCTGGAGTGCAGTGGTGTGATCTCGGCTTACTGCAACCTCTTCCTCCTGGGTTCCAGCAATCCTCCCATCTCAGCCTCCCAAGTAGCTAGGACTACAGGCACATGTCACCATGCCTGGCTATTTTTTTTGTATTTTTAATGGGGGACAGGGTCTAGCCATGTCGCCCAGGCTGGTCTCGAACTCCTGAGCTCAAGCAATCCACCCACCCTAGCCTCCCAAAGTGCTGGGACTACAGGCATGAGCCACTGCTCCAGGCCTCCTTTTTACACAGAGTAGTTTTTGTAGAAATATGATTGTCAGGTTAACAATGACTACTGTTATTCTTTTACTGGTAACCAGCTATTGATTCCAAGTCCAAGAAAGACATCTCTCCCCTCTAGTTAATTAGTTGTAGTTTAGAATCTTTTTCCATGCCAATGTGTCAGCTGACACTCAAGAAAGGCTGGCATCCAACTCTGGCTTTGGGGCACTACCAGGCACTATTTGGAAAGAAGTAACCCAACTGTCAGTTGACTGGAGAGCCCAGGAGAAGGGAAAAGTAAAACTTATGTTTGCACCAGCAAGCATTCTGCTACAGCTGTATCACAGCTCCCACAGGGCAGGATTTTTTTTTTTTTTTTTTTTTTAGGTAAAAAAGATATGTGAATGCTGCAGGGAATTACAGGCGTGGGCCACTGTGCCTGGTCTAAATATCCGTTTACTCACTATATTCATCATAAAAGATATTTTGGGAAGGCTTAGACACTAGACTGACCATTTAGAATGATGTGGGAATCAACATATTACTTTATGCCAATCTTTCTCTATAAACCAAACCGGTATGTACATTAGATGGCTACCTCAATTCCATTACCTCTGTGACTTAAGCACATCAATCTTAATTAGGATGGCGAACTCAAATCTTAATAACATCCAGTTATGAGTCAACATGGTAGTTTCTCCCTGAGATTGGACGTCACAGAATCGCAGACTCTAACCAGCCTCCCTGGATCTACATCCTCCTCACTTCACCTTTGTGTGCCTCAGTTTCCTTAGCGGTAAAATACGGAAATGTGAGTACTATCTAGGCTTCACAGTGTGGCTGGAAAAAGTAAATGAGCACACGGAACAGAGCTTTGCACACAATAAGCGCTCAGTAAGTGTCAGCTGCTTTTATTACTTCATCCTTTAAAGAGAAATCCTGCATTAGGCCTCTTCCAATCAACAGGTATTTTATGAACTCCTCATAATCTCACTAAAATTTCGAATGAAACCACTGTGACTTCTGACTCTTCTCCTTTGAACCTGAGGCATAGCTCAGGGAAGTATCTTCATTACACTCACATTGCTTCAGTAATTACTAAGGCAACATTTTTTGACTTACACAGTCACTGCCAATTCCTATCTCATAGGTTGCTAGTTTGTTTGTTTATTCATTTATTTATTTATTTATTTAGAGACGGGATCTGACTATGTTGTCCCAGCTGGTCTCGAACTCCTGAGCTCAAGTGATCCTCCCATCTCAGCCTCCCAAAGGGCCAGGATTACAGGCATGAGACACTGTGCTTGTCCTATTTATTTTCATATATATATTTTAAGAGATGGGGTCTCACTATGTTGTCCAAGCTGGTCCTGAACTCCTGAGCTCAAGTGATCTCCCTGCCTTGGCATCTCAAACTGCTGGGATTACAGGTATGAGCCATCATGCCCGGGCTCAGGTCGCTCGTTTTAGAAATGAAATCTTCAGTTTCCTTTTCTGGTTAAAATTAAGGTAAAAGATTAATGACTTGGATGCTTTAAAGAGGAAGAGGGGTAAAGTCCTTCCAAAATGTAATAGAAACAAACAGGAAGAGCTCTGGGATGCCTGGCTTTCTCCTTTCTTCCATGCGCCCTGCTTCCTTCTTTCTTCCCTCCTCTTTCTGGCTTTTTCTTTCCAGCTATAATGGTTTTTTAACTTTTTTATATGTTATGGGAAAACACAATGGATTCATTCACAAACAAAATTAGTTATGCAGAACCGAACATGCAACAAAAGCACGCCAGAGAGACGGGATTCCGGAGCAGAACTTACCCCACGCTTTAGGCTCCTGAAGCAGTGGATTTTGGGTTTGGAGGTCATGAACTCGTTGAAGCGGTGGGAGAGGGGTTCCTTTTGCTGCTTGGGAGACTGGGGGCCGTTGGGAACAGCAGAGGGTGAGGCAGAGGCAGGAGGGGGAGGGGGAGGCTGATGGGGGGATGTTAAAAGGGACATAAGCTACATGTAAGAGATGGAGCCGTGACAGAGTAAAAATCAGAAACAAGAAGATAAGACACAAAACAAAAATAAGCATCAAATCATATTTGAAATCCAACGCAAGTAAAACACAAACAATTAAATTTTAGGCCATGGTCCAAAAGAAAACATGTAGGAGGTGGTTAAATGAAGAATATGATGAGAGTTGGGAGGTTTAGTAAGTAACGCGACAGAAGAAGAGCAAGAAATATCTGACAAGAAGCTCGTGCAGACTTTCCCATGCAAACTACAGCTCTAGTAAGTTATTCTAAACCAGCTTAAGCCAGAAGGTAAATATTTCCATATCACCTAAGCTAACATAGCCTGATGGGAAAAAATGGAAGACCTTCAATGCTAAGGTTGTGAAAACAGTAGACAGTCTGTTTAAATTAATAAATATGAAGTCATTCTAAAGTTAAAGCAGTAATGCCGCCTTGATCACACTCTACAACCCCAGGTTAATGCTGTCATGCACCTATGTGTCACACTACGCAAAGAAAATGAAAAATGTTCATGGATACGCATGTTAACATGAATTCGAAACCAAGTTATTAACATGGTAACAGTTTCAATTAGATGTGCGGATAAAGTGTTACAGGAATTTCGCACACATCCTCTCTCCCAGCCAAGGTCACCAGCAGTCTAGGAGACGAAGGAGTGAAAGGGATGATGCGAAATGGTGGAGAGGTCAGTAATCTGTTAGTGTGGGTGTCACGGTAGGAGGATAATGCTTCTGAAATAAGACACAGGGCCATGGCAAAAATACCACCACCAAAAAGAAATACTGCCTCAAAATACAAGGAGCACACTAGCTTTTTTCTTTTGCATTCTGAAACTACAGGTCTAAGATCTTAGTTTTTGTACGACTCAAAGATCAAGTCAAAACCTCCACACCTTATAAAACTCATTTCACACCGCGTCCAACCATCAGTACCTTATTCTTTTTGATGAACGGCCACAACTTTCCTTTGGATTTGCCACCAAATTTGAGGTCTGGTTTGCCTTCTCCTCTGGAATTTGAAAGGCTGTTATCGGACACAGTACGCTTCATTGGCTGAGTGTAATCCTCAAACTCAATGTCTCCAGGAGGCTCAAACCCTGATTTATAAGCTTCTATTACCAGCTGTGAATCCTGAAATTATACCCGCAAGCATATAAATACATTCAGAAGCATGCAAATACCTTTTAAACAATGAATTATGATGACCTCATACAGATGATACCTAAGGAAATAACACTGATTGATAATAACTTTTTTCCTAGTAACTTTTTTTTCTTTTTTCTTTTTTTTTTTTTGAGATGGAGTCTCACTCTGTTGCCCAGGCTAGAGTGCAGTGGTGCCATCTTAGCTGACTACAACCTACACCTCCCGGGTTCAAGCGATTCTCTTGCCTCAGTCTCCTGAGTAGCTGGAATTACAGATGCACACTATCATGCCCAGCTAATTTTTGTTTTTGCTTTTTTTTTTTTTGAGATGGAGTCTTGCTCTGTCGTCCAGGCTAGAGTGCAATGGTGTGATCTTGGCTCACTGCAACCTCTGCCTCCTGGGTTCAAGCGATTCTCCTGCCTCAGCCTCCCAAGTAGCTAGGACTATAGGTGTGCACCACCATGGCCAGCTAATTTTTGTATTTTTAGTAGACATGGGGTTTTATCATGTTGGTCAGGCTGGTCTTAAACTCCTGACCCTGTGATTCGCCCACGCTGGCCTCCCAAAGTGCTGGGATTACAGGCGTGAGCCACTATGCCCAGTCTAATTTTTGTGTTTTTAGTAGAGATGGTGTTTCACCATGTTAGCCAGGCTGGTCTTGAACTTTCTATCTCAGGTGATCCACCCACCTAGGCTTCCCAGAGTGCTGGGATTACAGGCGTGAGCCACTGCGCCTGGCCAGCTTTTTTCATTCTTTTCAGAAGCCATCAATAATGTTCATTTGAGCTTTTAGAACACAGAACTGTCATTTTCTGATTTTTTCTTTTTTTTTGAGACAGAGTCTCACTCTGTCACCCAGGCTGGAGTACAGTGGCATGATCTTGGCTTGCTGCAACTCCTGCCTCCTGAGTTCCAGCAATTCTTGTGCCTCAGCCTCCCGAGTAGCTGGGACTACAGGCATGTACCACCATGTCCAGCTAATTTTTGAATTTTTTTTTTTTTTTTTTGAGACAGAGTTTCGCTCGTTACCCAGGCTGGAGTGCAATGGCGCGATCTCGGCTCACCGCAACCTCCGCCTCCTGGGTTCAGGCAATTCTCCTGCCTCAGCCTCCTGAGTAGCTGAGATTACAGGCACGCGCCACCATGCCCAGCTATTTTTTTGTATTAGTAGAGACAGGGTTTCACCATGTTGACCAGGATGGTCTCGATCTCTTGACCTCGTGATCCACCCGCCTCGGCCTCCCAAAGTGCTGGTGAATTTTTAGTAGAGATGGGGTTTCGCCACGTTGGCCAGGCTGGTCTAGAACTTCTGGCATCAAGTGATCCACCCACCTTGGCCTCTCAAAGTGCTGAGACTACAAGTGTGAGCCACCACACTGGGCCAGCTGCATAACTTTTATGTTAAATATTTGGTTTTTCAAATTAATAGTAAAAGCCTATGCTGGTGTTCTAGTTTATATTTTTATTGAGAGAAACAGGTCTCTAGGAATTCATTGGTCCCCAAGCAGTATTCTCAACCAAAGAAGGCTTTGCCCTCTCAGGGGACATGCTGCAATACATGGAGACATTTTTGACTGTCAGAACTTGGGAAGTGCTACTGGCATCTCCTGGGTAGAGGCCAGGGATGCTGCTAAACGTCCTGTAATGCCCCCAACAAGAAAAATGATCTGGTCTAAGATAATGTCAAAAGTGACTGAAGAAACCCTGTTTTGGCTGGGCACAGTGGTTCACGCCTGTAATCCCAACATTTTGGGAGGCTGAGGCAGGCGGATCAACTGAGGTTAGGAGTTGGAGAACAGCCTGTCCAACATGGTGAAACCCCATCTCTACTAAAAATACAAAAATTAGCTGGGCGTTGTGGCACGTGTCTGTAGTCCCAGCTACTTGAGAGGCTGAAGCAGGAGAATCACTTGAACCCAGGAGGCAGAGGT
The DNA here is from genome assembly GCF_030222135.1 of Aotus nancymaae. Taxonomy (NCBI): domain Eukaryota; kingdom Metazoa; phylum Chordata; class Mammalia; order Primates; family Aotidae; genus Aotus; species Aotus nancymaae. Next base: position 2,123,547 of record NW_026988414.1, on the reverse strand, counting down.
TGCAGTGAGCTGAGATCGCGTCACTGAGTTCCAGCCTGGGCAACAAGAACAAGACTCTGTCTCAAAAAAAAAAAAAGAAGAAGAAGAAGAATCTGACTTACAGGAAACAAAGTCTTTCCCTTTTTCCAGAAAACAGAAACTCAATTCTGTCATCTCTCGGAATTTATCACTTAAATGTGTTTTCCAAAAAAGGAATTATAAAGTTAAATCCAAGACACAGAGCATGGATGACCACTGAAAGCAACTACCCACCATGAGATGATTCAATGAGGTCATACAGAAAGGGGACAGGGAGAAATAATGGAACTGCAAATAGTTATCGATGAGGCTCAAATGGCAATACTTACATTTTTCTGATCAATGGACTCGGCTGCTTTTACTATTCCATCCAAGCACTTCCCAATGATGGGTATCACCTGCCGATCAACCTCTGCGTACGTCTTCATGGAGTCTCCAATCCTCACAATCCTCCTTTCCTCCATCTCTTGTATTTTCTGCAACATGAGATTTTGTATAAAGTCAGTCTGGTCCATGATTATTAAATGAAGTTGTTTTTTGGTAGCATTGTTACCTCTAAAGAGTTCTCTATGAGGAAAAACGGGTTAGAGTTAGCGTGGCCGTATACAGTGCCTCCATATTAGCCAGCTGTACACTGATTTTATAAACTGTTAGGCATGTTCGGCTGCCTAAATATATGCTTTGTACAATTCCATTCTAACGTTAGTAAGAATGCCAAACTCAATAGTTTGTTTGTTTGTTTGTTTGAGATAAGAGTTTTGCTCTTTTGCCCAGGTTGGGGTGCAATGGTGTGATCTCAGCTCACTGCCACCACCGCCTCCCAGGTACCAGCGATTCTCCTGCCTCAGCATCCCAAGAAGTTGGGATTACAGGCACCTGCCACCACATCTGGCTAATTTTTTGCATTTTTCGTAGAGATGCGGTTTCACCATCTTGGCCAGGCTGGTCTCGAACTCCTTACCTCAGGTGATCCACCCACCTAGGCCTCCAAAGTGCTGGGATTACAGGCATGAGCCACCCATCCTGGCCAATAGCTTTATTATTAACACCATTTGTAGTCCACTTCAAACATTTTCTCCATCTTTAATCTACTAACTTTACCTTTTACCAAAAGCACAGTATTTAGTTAACCGTCTCAACCCAACACAGGTAGGTGTACCTTCCAACTGTCATTTGGAAGTACTTGTTTGCTGTGCGTGTAGACACTAAGAAGCAAATATTTATTATTCTTTTCTACAGTTGAACTCAAAGTTGCAAAAGATCTGTAAAATGGAAGAACATATGCCTATCTTTTCTCATACCATTTTGACAACCTAACATGGACAAAAGAAAACCCAAAAGAAAGGACTGTCTTTTGTTCAAATCCAACAACTCTATGAATGCTGCTTTGACTTCTCTAGTTAAGCTGGCTTTTTTTTTTTTTTTTTTTTTTTTGATACATTGTCTTGCTCTGTTGCCCAGGCTGGAGTACAGAGGCGCAATCTTGGCTCACTGCAACCTCTGCCTCCTGGGTTCAAGTGATTTCTCCTGCCTTAGCCTCCTGAGTAGCTGGGATTACAGGTACGTGCCACCACGTCCAGCTAATTTATGTATTTTTAGTAGAGGCAGGGTTTCACCATGTTGGTCAGGCTGGGATGGAACTCCTGACCTCGTGACCCACCCATCTCAGCCTCCCAAAGAGCTGGGATTACAGGTGTGAGCCACCGTGCCAAGCCTAAACTGGCATTTTTATAACCACAATCATCCCTTTAGCAAAGAGAGCATTAATCAGAGAATCATAGTTTAAGACTGACAAATAATTGGCTGCAGGTGCAAACCATGGAAGTTTGCAAAGTTTATTGATTAATCTTGAGATTATTATATTTCATTCATATTGCTAGTCAGTGCTTGATCTAGATGCTTTAAAAAATGATTTATCATGCCTGTAATCCTAGCACTTTGGGAGGCCAAAGCCAGAGAATTGCTTGAGTCCAGGAATTTGAGGCCATCTTGGGCAACGTAGCAAGAACCTATCTCTACAAAAACTTTAAAAATTAACAGGGCCTAGTGGTGCATGTCTGTAGTCCCAGCTACTTAGGAGGCTGAAGTCAGAGGATCCCTTGATCCCAGGAGTTCAAAGCTGCAGTGGGTCATGATTGTGCACTGCATTCTAGCCTGGGCAACAGAGTGAGACTGTCTCAAAAAAAAAAAAAAAAAAAAAAAAAGGGCCAGGTGCGGTGGCTCAGGTCTGTAATCCCAGCACTGTGGGAGGCCAAGCCAGGCAGATCATCTCAGGTCAGGACTTCGAGACCAGCTTGGCCAATATGGCAAAACCCCATCTCTTCTAAAAATACAAAAATTAGCCAGGTGTGGTGGTGTGCACCTGTAGTCCCAGCTACTTGGGAGGTTGAGGCAGGAGAGTCACTTGAACCCAGGAGGCAGAGGTTGCAGTGAGCCAAGATGACGCCATCACACTCCAGCTGCACTCCAGCCTGGGTGACAGAGCAAGAGCAAGACTCTGTCTCACAAAAAAGAGAAAAGAAAAAGACTTAGTGGAAATTTGGAGTTATATAAACACTCAGAATACAAACCCAGCAACCACGATTCAGAGCATCGTCTTTCTAAGGAAAGCAAAGCATAAAGCACAAAATCTGAGAGGTGTTCAGGACTTACCTGGAAGATGTTGGGGATGTGAGTATGGTAATATTCATGCTGCTCATGGTTGAATTTCTGGAGAATGGATGAGTAATCTGCTTTGCTGTCCTCTGCCATTTGGTGACGTATTTGAGCTTGTTGTCGGGCCTTGGGCAAAAACATGAATACATCATAAATAAAAGCCTGGCTGCAATCAATAACAGCCTAGAACTGGACACTGGGATGCCCAGGGGCCAGATTTACCTCAAATGTATTTAGCAGGTGCTATTTTTTAATGTTCTGAAATTGAATTTACTTTAGGTAAGCAACGTGCATCCTAGTTTGTACAGAACTCCACCATTCCCTATTGTTGTCACGTGGTGTGTACCTTCTAGTTTGACACGCCATTCTATACGGTCTCCATTGGGCCAATTCATATATTTATGTTACCTGGAGGACCCTTGTGGGAACCTTTGCTCATATACACATTTTTTTTTTTTTTTTGAGACAGAGTCTCATTTTGTCGCCAGGCGCCAGGCTGGAGTGCAGTGGCACAATCTCGGCTCACTGCAATATCCGCCTCCTGGGTTCAAGCAATTCTCCTGCCTCAGCCTCTCGAGTAGCTGGGACTACAGGCACACGCCACCACGCCCAGCTAATTTTTGTGTTTTTTAGTAGAGATGGGGTTTCACCATGTTGGCCAGGATGGTCTCGATCTCTTGACCTCATGATCCGCCCGCCTCGGCCTCCCAAAGTGCTGGAATTACACGCATGAGCCACCACGCCCAGCCACTTTTTTTTTTTGAAGGAAGAGAAATCCGTAAATTTTTTTTTTTTTTTTCGATACAGGGTCTTGCTCTGTCACCCAGGCTGGAGTGCAGTGGCACAATCCCGGCTCACTGCAGCCTCAACCTCTGGGTTCAAGCGATCCTTTTACCTCAGTCTCCTGAGTAGCTGGGACTACATGTATGTGCCACCATGCTCGACTAATTTTTGTAGAGATGAGGTCTCGCCACATTGCCCAGGCTGGTCTTAAACTCCTCGACTCAAGCAATCCACCCACCTCAGCTTCCCAAAGTGCTGGGATTATCACTGTGAACCACGGGGCCTGGCTGGGAAATCCATAAATTTTTAAACCCAGTTCTCAATGGGATTCATGAAAAAGGCATACAACCCACCGACCGAAGCAGACCTTCTGAAGCTCTGCACCATGCTTATTTTTAGTATATACGTTAAAGACGCAGTAAGTGTGGCACCTTCTTTATGCTTTTTTATGCTTTTTGAGGGGTCCTGTTTTATGTTTTGCTGCATTGTTTTTCTCCTAAAAAATAATAAAATCTACTACTTTGTTTTTCCCTAATTCATATTGTGATTAATCCCATACCTAAAAAAGGGGCAACAATTGTTGACTAGTTGCAGAATTGACTTTAAAGCTCAAACGGGAATGTCTACAAACTCTAAAGTCATCCAGAAGTACCGGAGCTTATGCTGTTAATACCACCTTAGATTCATATAGCACTGTGGCACTCTTGATAAATACAAGCTCGTGAATCTCTTACACAATTTGAGGACCACACAAGGCAAAAAACAGGTGAAGATACGGTTTTTGGTCTTTCAGTGACCTGGCAAACTCACTGCATTGAGCCAAAAACACAACAGGAAACGGACTGTCTTCCAGCATAACCAGGGCAACTATTTGTTTGCTTGTTTTCGTTTTGTTTTACTGAACCAGTTATAGAAAATTAAGACCTGGCTGGGTGTGGTAGATCATGCCTGTAATCCCAGCTCTATGGGAGGCTTGGGTGGGCAGATTTGCTTGAGCCCAGGAAATCGAGACCAGCCTGGGCAACATGGTGAGACTCCTCTCTCTACAAAAAATACAAAAATTAGCCGGGCATGTGGTGTGCACCTGTAGTCCCAGCTACTTTGGAGGCTGAAGCAGGAGGACTGCTTGAGCCTGGGAGGCTGAGGCTACAGTGAGCTGAGACCACTACCACTGCACTCCAGCCTGGGCAACAGAGCAAGACTCTGTTTCAAAAAACAAAATGAAACAAAACAAAACACCACACAAACAAACAAACAAAAAAAAGAGAAAATTAAGATCTAATCATGAAAGAAAGAAAATCAAAAGATTAGAAAAAGACAAAAGGAAAGAAAAGAAGAAAGGAAGGACAGACAAAAAGAAATAAAAGAAAAGAAAGAAAAGGGAAGGAAGGAAGAAAGAGAGAAAAGGAGGAAGAAAGAAAAAGAGAGAAAGAAAGGAAGAAAGGAAGCAAAGAAACACAGAGAAACATTCAAATGTCAACCCAAAGGGGAATGCTGAAGTCGTTGTTCCACGTTCTGCTTGATGAGAACATCTAGTATCGACTTCTTTTTCCTGTCCATGTTCTTTATGGGTTCCCTGCCTATGTGACTTGAAGGCTTAACCTGAATTTCACTTCACACATTTGACTCACACGCGTCTGGTGAAAGCCTAAGGTGATTCACAGTTACTTCCTTTCTTTTCTTCCCTATTCACACATGAACACTTCCCAAATGAAGGTAACAGTATCAGTGTTTCCAAACGCACTTCCTTACGACTGAGGTTTTTTGAGTTTCTTAAGGCCTTTTGATCTCTCAGTGCCATTTATCCTCTTGTCTATCCTCGGTGCATTTCAGCTGCCGCCTTCTTCCTCTGTTGGTGGCCTGTTAACTCCCTTCCTGACCATATGCCTTGGCGTCCGCTTCTTCCTGTGTCCCCTAGTAAATATATTAGTCTAGCCTCAAAATGTTAAGTACTCGGCTACCCCCAAAAATCCACCCCCTTCCAATACACAGTAGCCCTCCTCTGTTTAAATAATAGCTTTCCCACCTACATGCATTCCATCTGTTCCCCGAACCCGTCCAGCACAAATACCCTATTAACTCTTCAGCTGCTGACATTTCATTGTGTATCATTTCGTTATGAAGGTTAAAAAAAAAATTCCCATGTAACCTCAAATTTCTAAAATAGTCTCTATTTTATTCACAAGCTTTCCTCAGAAAGTCTCACAAAAATCCAGTTGGGGATTTCTTCATCTCTTCTGTAAAGAACAGTAAGAGGGCTGAGTGCGATGGTTTATGCCTGTAATCCCAGAACTTTGGGAGGCTGAGGCAGGCGAGTCACCTGAGGTCAGGAGTTCGAGACCAGGCTGACCAACATGGAGAAGCCCCGTCTCTGAAAATACAATATTAGCTGGGCATGGTGGTGCATGCCTTTAATCCCAGCTACTTGGGAAGCTGAGGCAGGAGAATCACTTGAATTGAACCCAGGAGGCAGAGGTGGGCCAAGATTGCACCACTGCACTCCAGCCTGGCAACAAGAGTGAAACTCCGTCTCAAAAAAAAAAACAAAAAACAAAAGACAGTAAGAGGTCAGGAGATAGTTTCCTCATTTATTTTGGAGATTCTATCTAAGTGAGTTTTTAAAATAACTGTTCTGAAACAGGCATCACATCAGAATGCCATCATTATATAGAATACGTATGTATTTACATGCACACGCATCCCACGTGAGCAGATAAAAGCTTCCTGACGATAAATTCATTCACACTAATATTTTAGAATATTTTACCCAAGTAGAATTTTTTACCTATGAAAGCTGGTGCCACCGGTACCCCAGCACCATTTGGTCGGAAGTGACTGTGATCTTCTTCCTGCAGCTCCACAGAATCCCTAATCATGTTTTAGCTTTAGCTGCATAATTCCTTCTGTAAGCTTATTACCCCCTAATAGATTCATGATGTCCTTTGCCTTGTTTCTGTGCAGTAATCCTGAAAACATAACAAGGGCCCTAGACGTGAATGGGGGAAGACGCTGAGTAAGGACTGACATGTCTGTAGTCCAGCCTAGAAAGTGAGATGTGCAGAAGAAAATAAATCAAAGAAGTATATTTTAACAACAACAGGTCTGCCTTTTATGTTAAAGGAGTGTGGTCTCTCTGGGAGTTTTTCTTCCGTGCCAAAGATCGGACATACGATAGCAAAGGCCTGTCTATTTCTACACCTCTTACTCACTCTCGCTCACTAAAACTATAGGGAAACCTTCAAAAAACAGTGAAATATTGTGATATATCAAATTCTGTAAAGCCGCAGCAGAAAGACAGGACTGTCTTTTTCTCCGTCCCTCAATCCAGCTGCTTTGAATTAATAGCTACTTTTGAAACTCTGGTCTAGGAATGCACCATTGTTCTAACCAAGTTTCACTATGGAAAATCTATTTCTGTTTAGTAAACTGTTTATTTGGCAATGGAACTTAAGAGTCTTTCTCTAACGCTAGTGTTGAATCAATTACTCATTATGACAAAGATACCTTTAAAATATCTTGTATTTTCAAGAACATATTTGGAGTAACTGTTAACGATATTTTGCAGACTATCTCCTAATGTCTAGGACTAACTGGAGCTAATAAGCATCAAGACTCCTCATCTCTTTTTATAAGTCAGTCTAAAAATAACAACCATTACCTCAAAGAGATAGTATTTCCATTCTAAACCAGGCCAGAAGCTATTCTTTCAATTACATTAAGTTTCCCATTCTGAGAATAAAAGACACTGCATCTTACAGCAACATTACCACAGGGAAGAAAGATGTACAGAGAGTTGGCTTGTTTTGTTTTACTTTCAATGACTCAGTGTCACAGAATTTCGAGATAATTTTCTAAAAATTCCAGAATAACCCCGCTGCCTAGGCTGGGTCACAGACATCTTACACTCAGATCTATACCACTTTTGTTGTCTAACAGAAAGAATTTAAACTTGAGAAGTTTTTGACAAACCCTTGGGAATCTCTCTGAAATAAATCCAAATAGGCCTAAGGATGTATTGCTTATATATGAATTCACTTCTTGGTGATCCCTTTTTCTTTTTTAGTTTTTTGAGAGGGAGTCTTGCTCTGTTGCCCAGGCTGGAGTGCAGTGGCACGATCTTGGCTCACTGCAACCTCCTTGTCCCGGGTTCAAGGGATTCTCCAGCCTCAGCCTCCTAAGTAGCTGGGATTACAGGCACGTACCACCATGCCCAGCTAACTTTTATATTTTTAGTAGAGACGGGTTTCACCACATTTGCCAGGCTGGTCTTGAACTCCTGACCTCAAGTGATCCGCCTGCCTCTGCCTCCCAAAGCGCTGGGATTACAGACATGAGCCACCACGCCCGGCCCACTTCTTGGTAATTCTTAACATAGTTCATTGTCAACATCATTATGGAAGTTAAGTCATATTGCCTAAAAGGTCAGAGTTGCAATTTCTAAATAAAGAAAATAATATTTTAGAAACTGAACTGTAGCCCAAATTTTGAAATTCTATTAAAGACAAAAATACTGTCATCCATTCAGTTAGCTAAATTTAGATTATTAGCATGGCCTAAATGTGTAGCTATTTCCTGTTTAGCTCATTTTTTTGTTTTTAGACAGGGTCTCTCTCTGTCACCCAGACTGGACTGCAGTGGCACCATCATAGCTCACTGCAGCCTCAAACTCCTGGGCTCATGCCACCCTCCTACCTGAGCCTCCCCAAGTGCTGGGATTATGGGTGTGAGCCACCATGCCAGGCCTGTTTAATTCACTATTACTTTTTCCTTAATAATTTAAAATATTAAGGACAATAACACTTTGGCAGTGTCTCAATTGTCACAAGGAGAGAATACAAGTGCACTAAGAAACTTGCTCATTTCACATAGGTACAAGGTGATAACTAAGTTATCACCTTGTATCTTACCAAGTTATACTCTTGCATCAAATTTTTTTTCTTTTTTTGAGACAGTTTCGTTCTGTCGCCCAGGCTGGAGTGCAGTGGCACAATCTCAGTTAACCGCAACCTCCGCCTCTCAGGTTCAAGCGATTCTCTGGCCTGAGCCTCTCAAGTACTTGGGATTACAGGTGCCGGCCATAATTTTTATATTTTTAGCAGAGATGGGATTTCACCTCGTTAGCCAGGATGGTCTCGATCTCTTAAGCTCATGATCCGCCCACCTCAGCCTCTCAAAGTGTTGGGATTACAGGTGTGAGCCGCCGCGCCCAGCCCTCTTGCATCATTTTTCAAGGCTGCCTATGGCTTTTGACCTTTTAACCAGATGAGTAAATACAGGCTGGTTCTATTTATACACTGATCCAATGAATACATAATGAGGCTTACCAACTTTTTGAATGTGGCCCCAGATCTCTTGATTTTATACACTGCTGTTCCTTCAATGATAAACTACAGGTTGGTGCAAAAGTAATTGCCATTTTTGTCATTTAAATGGAAGGACAAAAACCACAATCACTTTTGCAGCAACCTAACAGTTAAAGCAGCAGTCTCCAGAGCTTTTGGAAAGCCACTTTTCCTTTGCTTAAAGGATATAACTAATTATAAATGCCCATCTTTTGTCACCGAAAGTTTGGGGAGAGCCATGTGGAATATTTTACAGTATTACTGGTAGCCCAAACATCAATGTTTTTTGGAACGGCTGCATGTTTAGCATTTTATGTCACCGTTATCATAAGAAGAGACCAATTATATTTTAGGCTGGATGGAGAAGGGCGCTTAGTTTAGATTTTATTCCCTTTCCTCTAAGACTGTACTATTTTGCCCTGAGAGAAGATGCCTGTAATAATTATTCAGTGAGCAGCATCCCGCAGCAGCTCCTCCTGACTGGCAGATGGGCCTGGCGGGCACCCAGAGGCTGAGGGCACAGCAAGAATCCAGCACACCCTCACTGATCCCGATTCCCTCCTCCCCAAACTACCTGAGCCACAGACCTCATTTTGTGGACAAAATTAAACTTGCTACTTTAACAACCTGGGTTATCTGGTCACCTTTTGTTCTTTTCTCTCCTGCTTAAAAAAATGTTTGCTGTAGAGAATTCAAATTTATAGAATTGTATGGTTTAAGAAATAAAAGTTTCTGCACATTCCGTCTCCTGAAAACCACTGGAGGATCGTGACTTCCAGAAGTGGCGGGTAAATGAGATTTTCGTAGCACACAAATGAGGTAGAGGCCACTGGATATTATTTTCTATTTCTAGGTATTTTTGAGAACAGAAAAAAGAGCAACCTGTTTGAAATCCATGAAAATCCTATTAGCATTTCTCTAGGATTTGTCAACGGTTAGGCATAAAACTAATGCCCAGGTGCGGTGGCTCACGCCTATAATCCCAGCACTTTGGGAGGCTGAGGCAGGTGATCACCTGAGGTCAAGAGCCCAAGACCAGCCTGGCCAACATGGTGAAACCCCATCTCTACTAAAAATACAAAAATTATCCAGGTGTGGTGGCATGCACCTATAGTCCCAGCTATTTGGGAGGCTGAAGCAGGAGAATTGCTTGAACCCAGGAGGCAGAGGCTGCAGTGAGCCAAGATCGTGTCACTGCACTCCAGCCTAGAGGACAGAGTGAGACTCTGTCTCAAAAAAAAAAAAAAAAAAAAAAATTTTACTCTAATCTTTGACCCAGAAATTCTGCTTCTGAAAATTTATCCTAATGATATAACAAAAGATATCTATCAGAGCTGTTTATAATAGCCAATAATTTAAAATAATTTGAAACAAACAAATGATTGGTTTAATATGTCACACCCTTGATGAACTATGTATATCCTGTTTTAACAATGTAAAGTAAATGTATATATAACTTTTCATAATTTTTAAAGTTTATCAGAGTTTGCCTTTGACAAATTTGTAAGGGCAGTTAAAACACAAAACAGAAAAACTTTAATAAGTTTTCCCAAATAAGTTAACCAAAGAAATATGCTTTATATAACTTATAAGTTAACCAAATTTTTAAAAAGGCTGGACACAGTGGCTCATGCCTGTAATCCCACCATTTTGTGAGGTTGAGGTGGGCATATCACTTGAGGGCCAGGAGTTTGAGACCAGCCTGGCCAACATGGTGAAATCACGTCTCTACTAAAAAATACAAAACTTAGCCGAGTGTGGTGGTGTGTGCCTGTAATCCCTGCTCCTAGGAGGCTGAGGCAGGAGAATCGCCTGAACCCAGGAGGCGGAGACTGCAGTAAGCTGAGATCATGCCACTGTACTCCAGCCTAGGTGACAGAGTGAGACCTCAAAAAATAAATTAATTAATTAATGGGGGAAAAAAAAGCTCTGAAAAGCTAATGGAGTAGAAGGGACACTAGCAAAGGAAGAGATGAAAAAGCTCTTTGTCCGGAGCAAAGTTGTTGTATGATAAATGGCATTGTTTAAATTTTCCAGCAAACTGTTGCATCTAGAATACATTTGCAATTTCAAGACTAAGAATGCATTTAAAAATTCCTATTCAGATACAGTGCTGTGAGTTTTTGTTGGAGGCTTCCAGGCCGGGAGCTTGCCAAAACAATGAGTCTGTCTTTGATAAATTATAAGGGCAACTAGAATAGAAAACAGAGAAAAACTTCAAAATAAGTTAACCAAAGAAATATGTTTGAACTATTCCAGCAATTTCCTGACTTTTTTTTTTTTTTGAAAACAGTCTTACAACTTTCTAGCTCCAGTATTGTAGGTGGAAGGCCCCTGAAATAGAAGGAGAGAATACGGAAAGATAGCCAGTGAGACCAGCATCTCAATCCCACATGGGTCATTCACTTGCTAAGCAGTTTTAAGAAAAGACCTTCTGTTTCCCTATGCTCTGGATGCCTTATTTGAAATATCTATTTACTCAAGGTGAGTGACAATTTCTGCTGAAGGAGAAGAGGCCAATGCTGGTATTTCTCATCATGATGTTGGCAAGCCTCCAAGGGAGGCTGGTGGAAGAAATTCAGCACATGCTTAGAGATGTTGCTAAGATGTAAATGACGGTTTCCAAGACTTGGCTTCCTTCTCCTCCCTACCATTATGGTAGGTTTAAAATTGATTATGATTATTATTTTTGAGACAGAGTATCGCTCTTGTCGCCTAGGCTGGAGTGCAGTGGCATGATCTCAGCTCACTGCAACCTCCACCTCCCAGATTCAAGCAATTCTCCTGTTTCAGCCTCCCAAGTAGCTGGAATTATGGGCACCCGCCACCACTCCTGGCTAATTTTTGTACTTTTAGTAGAGACGGGGTTTCACCATGATGGCCAGGCTGGTCTTGAACTCCTGACCTCAGATGATTCACCTACCTCAGCCTTCCAAAGTGCTGGGATTACAGGCATAAGCCACCAAGTCCGGCCTGAAGTCATTATTCTTTTCCCTTCTCTTCTTCAAAAATAATCTCACCCCAGAATATGACACTTTCAAGGTTTCATATTCTTGCAAGACATACAGCTGAAGATAATAGGCAGGATTCTAGCTAAAAGTTAATGTCCATATGATCACCATTCTCTACTGCTGTGGAGTTATTATGATGGGCAGAAATACTTAAAACACTATAAATGCAGTTCTAGAAAAGATATGTTCCTTAGTAGTGTAAATAAATGAGTCATGTTACATAGCTCAGGGAAAGAAATGAAATTACATACTTCCATTTCTGGATAAATCTGAGGTATCTGGTGATTAGCAGCTGTTCACCCTTAGTCTCCACTCACAAGAGATGCTTAATCGAGAATGCTTAGTATGAAAAATCTTGGCTGGGTGCGATGGCTCACGCCGGTAATCCCAGCACTTTGGGAGGCCAAGGCAGGCAGATCACCTGAGGTCAGGAGTTTGAGACCAGCCTGAGCAATACGATGAAACCCCCGTCCATACTAAAAATACAAAAATTAGCCAGGCATGGTGGCCTGCGCCTTTACTCCCAGCTACTCGGGAGGCTGAGGCAGGAGAATTGCTTGAACCTGGGAGGTGGAGGTTACAGTGAGCTGAGATCATGCCTGGGCAACAAGAGCAAAACTTCATCTCAAAAAACCAAAAATAACAACAACAACAACAACAACAACAACAACAAATCTTGCACATGTCATCCAGTAATATTCCATCCATGAGGTAAAGATGTAAGGCTGTAAGCCCTTCCTACATTAACCTCAATGTTAGTTCTGCCTTCTTTCCTTTAGATGAGAAATAACTGGAGAAACTTCTCGTGACCACAGAAGACCAGGAAGCTTATGTAGGTCTCAAGCTGTGGAGTCGGGGAAGAGTGTCTTCTGAAAAACAAAAGCTCCAGTCTGTGCTAGTACAGATGGTGCAAGAATCCCCAAGCCAAGAAATTAACATAAAAATTAGTTCCAGGTTGTCTGGCAGAAACACCATAAAACCTCACTGGGGGGATACTTCTACAATCCTGTTTTTATAAGATTCCCAGAGAAAAAAAAAATCTCTATTGAAGTTATGCTTAGACAAAAAAGGTAATAATAATAATAATAATAAAAATGCACAAGGAAATAAACCACCATGAGAGCTGATGCAATAGTGAGAAAAATAATTACCGTAAGAACCTGAGCTAAAAGAACAATCTGAAAGAAAATATAAAAACAACAGGTCAGGCACAGCGGCTCATGCCTATAATCCCAGCATTTTAGGAGGCCGATGTGGGAGGATCACTTGAAGCCAGGAGTTTGAGACCAGCCTAGGTAACATAGTGAGACCCCATTTCGTTTTTCTTTTCTTTTTTTTTTTTTGGAGACGGAGTCTCACTCCGGCAGGCTGGAGTGCAGTGGCGCAATCTCTGCTCACTACATCTTCCACTTCTCAGATTCAAGTGATTCTCCTGCCGCAGCCTCCAGAGTAGCTGGGACTACAGGTGCACGCCACCACGCCCAGCTAATTTTTGTATTTTTAGTAGAGACGGGGTTTCACCATGTTGGCCAGATAGTCTCAATCTCTTGACCTCGTGATCCGCCTGCCTCTGCCTCCCAAAGTGCTGGGATTACAGGCGTGAGCCACCGTGCCCGGCAGTGAGACCCCATTTCTACAAAAAATTTAAAAATAAGCAGGGCATAGTGGTATACACCTGTAGTCCTAGCTACTCCGGAGGCTGAGGTGGCACTTGAGCCCAGGAGTTCAAGGCTGTCGTGAGCTATGATTGTCCCACTATACTTCAGCCTGGGCTTAGGTGACAGAATAAGATCCTCTCTCAAAAACAGCAACAAAACAACAATGACAACAAAACAAGGACATTTTGAAGGATTAAGGAAGTAAAAGATGCAACAGGAATCATAAGAAAATAAGATGTGATAAATATAGATCAGGTATATCTGCAAAAGAATAAAATGGAACTTGTAGAAATAAAATATGCAGTCACTGAAATTTAAAAACTCAACAGATGAGTTAAATAGCAGAATAATTTGAAGAGACTTCATGAAGTAGCTGACACAGTTACACAATATGTAATATATAGGAAATGAAATCTATGAAAAAGAAGTGAAGGCCGGGCGCAGTGGCTCATGCCTGTAATTCCAGCACTTTGGGAGGCTGAGGTGGGCGGATTACTTGAGGTCAGGAGCTCAGGACCAGCCTGACCAACATGGAGAAACCCAGTCTCTACTAAAAATACAAAATTAGTCCGGCATGGCAGTATGCGCCTATAATCCCAGCTACACGGAAGGCTGAGGCAGGAGAATCACTTGAACCTTGGAGGCAGAGGTTGCAGTGGGTCAAGATCATGCCATTGCACTCCAGCTTAGGCAACAAGAGCAAAACTCCATCTCAAAAAAAAAAAAAAAACAAACTTAAGAGACACGGGAAACAGAATGAGAAATTTCACACACATCTAATATGAATCCCCAAAACCAACAATATTAATAACAACACAATGTAAGAAGAATTAACACCTAAGATTTTTCATCTATTTATGAAAGGAACAAATTCTCTAGGAACCCCAAACAGAATATATTAAAAATAAAAAGTCTGTGCTTTGAAACATCATATTGATGCCATGGAATATCAAAGGGAAATACAAGGTATTAACAACTACAGGAGAAAGTAAAATATCTACAAAGAAATGCTATTAACTAGAATGTAAAATTCCCAAGAAGACCAATTGACAATGATAGACAATGAAATTACATTTTCTTTTTTATTGAGACAGAGTCTTGCTCTGTCAGCCAGGATAGAGTACAGTGGTATGATCACAGCCTACTGCAGCCTCAACTTCCCAGGCTCAAGCAATGATACCTCCTCACCCTCCTGAGTAGATGGGACTACAGGCACATGCCAGTATGCCCAGCTAATTTTTTTATTTTTTGTAGAGACAGGGGCTTCCTATGTTGCCCAGGCTGGTTTTGAACTCCTGGGCTCAAGTGATCCTTCCACCTTGTCCTCCCAAAGTGTTGGAATTACAGGCATAAGCTACTACACCTGGCCTGGAATGATATTTTCACAATGTTTAGGCTGGGCACAGTGGCTTATGACTGTAATTCCAACACTTTGGGAGGCCAAGGCGGGCAGATCACATGAGGCCAGGAGTTCAAGACCACCGTGGCTGACATGGCAAAACCCTGTTTCTACTGAAAATATAAAAATTAGCCAGGCATGGTGGCTGGCATCTGAAATCCCAGCTACATGAGAGGCTGAGGCAGGAGAATCATTTGAACCTGGGGGGTAGAGGTTGCAGTGAGCCGAGATCGCATGACTGCACTCCATTCTGGGTGACAGAGTGAGACTCCATCTCCAAAAAAAACCAAAACCAAAACAAGCAAAACGTTTAGAGAAAATAACTGTCAACCTAGAATTCTGTATCTAGCTAAACTATCACATTAGTGAGGACAAATAGACATTTCAAACAAATAAAGAGAATTTACCACTCACAAACTCTCATGGAAAAAAATTAAAACAACCCATCTTCCAGGAAGAAGAAAATTTAACTCAGAAAGGAGTGACATACAAGATATGACAACACTTGGTCTGCATTATCAACGGCTACAGCTGTGTAAATAGATGGTAAATAATGGCCACCCTGTTTACATGGGACTTGGGCTTCCTAGGTCAGGACAGGCCCCACCTCTCCTTACTGGGTCCTGATACTGAGGCCCTGTGCTAATAGCTATTTGTCATCTTACCCCAACCCACCAGTTTCACACGTCTATTATCTGCCTAGTTCTGTAGGAAAAAGCAGTGGCTAAGAGTAAGGAGCTTATCTAATACAATCTAGTAGTAAAGCTGAATGGAAAACAGGCAAGAACATTGAACTTGAGGCATAGAAACATGCTTCAGTCTTGGCTGTACCATATCCTGCAGGGCCACTTTAGGCTAATGGTAATTTCACATTTTATAGGTTCACTCTATTTATCTATAAAGGGATAAAGGAAATACGAAGAGGACTAAAAGCCCTTTAGAAAATACAAAACATTTTCAAGTGTAGGCTTTTTGAGTAGGTTCAATAGCATTTTATCAGGGTCACATTCATCCTGCCATTTGGCTTTTTAAAATTCTTCCTTTTTTTTTTTCCTTTTGAGATGTGGGTGGGTGGGGGGTGTCTCACTATGTTGCCCAGGCTGGTCTCGAACTCCTGGTAAAGCAATCCTCCTGCCTCAGCCTCCCAAAGTGCTAGGATAACAGGCATGAGCCACTGCACCTGGCCCATTTGGCTTTAAATGTCTTTCACGAACTGTTCTCATTTTACTTCTTCAGCTAGGTCCCACAGAGTCCCCTGTGCTGGCAGGAAGGTCAACATCAGCAACGGGCTCCTTCAGTGCCCTAGCTGAAGCTGTCTACACCTCAATGGTGCTCTCTCTTTTCCGTTTCTGCCTAATCAAGTCCCAATTCTGCTTTTAAGCCTATCCCAACAACCTACAGTCTGCACAGACCTTTTTCAGACACAGAATGAAGGAGCAACTGTTGAGCTCCTAGTGTTTTGCTGATCATAGGACCAGGTGATTTCATATATGATGGACCTCACTGATTGTTTTTATAATTTTCTTTCCCTTTATCTCACTGGCAAGTATGTAGAGCAATCATTAATTGCTTTTTTTTTTTGAGAGGGAGTTTTGCTCTTGTTGCCCAGGCTGGAGTACAGTGGCATGATCTCAGCTCACTACAACTTCCGCTGTGTGGGTTCAAGCGATTCTCCTGCCTTAGCCTCCCGAGTAGCCGGGATTACAGGTGTGCACCACCATGCCCAGCTAATTTTTGTATTTTCATAAAGATGGGGTTTCACCATGTTGGTCAGGCTGGTCTCTAACTCCTGACCTCAAATGATCTACCTGCCTTGGCTGGTAGGATTACAAGCATAAGCCACTGCACCCGGCCTAAATGCTTTTAAACTGCTATCGTTCTGATGATCTTCACACAATTTGGCATGCTACATGTCACACTCTACCTTATTCCCCAACTGTCTCGTTTTCCTTCTCTCTCGTGTCATGCTTCTCTCATCCGTCTCTCTCCTGTCTGCTAACTGGGGACCTCATGAAAGGTATCTATTATAGTCCTATTGGTGCTATACTCACTTTGTCCAATAAATATTCTTGCTGAATGTCTAGATGCCCAGAATGCCTAGAATGTTAAAAATATGGCAGGCACGGTAGCTCACACCTGTAATCCCAGCACTTTGGGAGGCCAAGGTGGGTGGATCACAAGGTCAAGAGATGGAGACCATCCTGGCCAACATGGTGAAACCCATCTCTACTAAAAATACAAAAATTAGCTGGGTGTGGTGGCATGTGCCTATAGCTCCAGCTACTTGAGAGACTGAGGCAGGAGAATCACTTGAACCCAGAAGGCAGAGGTTGCAGTGAGCTGAGATAGTGCCACTGCACTCTAGCCTGGCAAGAGAGCAAGATTACATCTAAAATATATATATATATACACACACACACATATAAATATATACATTATACACATATGTGTACACACACACACACAGACATACTGAATCAATTAATAGTAGACTGAAGGGTGGCCAGGCATGGTGGCTCATGTCTATAAACTCAGCACTTCAGGAGGCCAAGGTGGGAGAATCACCTGAGGCCAGGAGTTCAACACCAGCCTGGCCAACATGGCGAAACCCTATCTCTACTAAAAATACAAAACTGAGCTGGGCATGGTGGTGTGCACCTGAAATCTCAGCTAATTGAGAGACTGAGGCAGAAGAACCGCTTGAAACCAGGAGGTGGAGGTTGCAGTGAGCTGAGATGATGCCAATGCGCTCCAGCTTAGGCAACAAGAGTGAAACTCCCATCTCAAAAAAAAGTCGATTGAAAGGGAAGAAATGAGGAGGGAGGAGGCAGAAGTAGTCCAAGGAGAAGGACACAGGCAAAATACAGATGGTAATAACAGTGTCAGCCAATTAATTGCAGTCCAAAAACAGGCCACTGCACATACATCACACACCACTGAAATCTCATATCCAGCCCTTGAGGTGCAGAATCGCATCCTTATTTACAGCACAGGAACCAGAGATGACATAAGTTGCCACATGCCATGCCATTTGTAAGTGATAGAAACAAGATTTGAACCCACTTCCACGTAATATAAAGATCGAGAACAAGCTCCTGGCCATGGGCTAGGCCATTTACACTCACTGAAAATTAAAAGACCTTATTAAATGACTTACCATACAAAAACCTTTAGGACAGTTCTAAGTGCCAAGTGTTGAAGCTAAACACACACACAAATAAATATGTACATTTCAGGGCATTCGTGTCTTCATTTCTGTCTTCCGATCTAGGGTATGAGAATGACCTGCCATGCTACTCTGCTTTACTGCTATTTGGCACATTAACTTACAGGCTTGTTTTTGTTTTTTGTTTTTTGATATGGACCCTCACTCTGTTGCCCAGGCTGGAGTACAGTGGCACGATCTTGGCTCACTGCAACCTCTGCCTCCTGAGTTCAAGCAATTCTCCTGCCTCAGCCTTCCAAGTAGCTGAGATTACAGGCATGCACTACCACATCCAGCTAATTTTTGTATTTCTAGTAGAGACGGGGTTTCACCATGTTGGCCAGACTGTTCTCGAACTCCTGACCTCAGTTGATTCTCCCGTCTTGGCCTCCCAAAGTGCTGGGATTACAGGCGTGAGCCACTGCGCCCAGCCCAGGCTTGTTAATTATGCTTTCAGGAGTAAATATAAACTCCACAAATAAGAGAATAAGAAACATGTCTTTTCTAGAATCTTTGATTTGAACATGGATCCACTTATAAAAGAACAGTTATGGTAACAATATCCATTTTTGGTAATACTTATAATAAGATTCTGTATACTTTTCTCTTGTTTGCAATGAAAAGCATTTGAAACTTTTTTAAGCCTAAAAAGATTAAGCTGCAGTTGCAAAATGTATTTCCTGCATTTATACTAACCACTTCCTCTTTAAAAAAAATGTTTTCTAAATTGTTACAGGGAACAATTCCTTCAGATAACTAGAGTCAGACATTTTAGAAGAAGAAACAGAAATGTGGGGAATGAAGATATTAACATGTTCAATAAAGATGTCAACCCAGAGCCACAGCAATGGTAAACAAAAAGTTTAATAGCACAATTCCTTATACGTACAATAACTGAAGTGGCCATCGAGCGAGACTGTTTCCCCAAATGGTAAAAAAATTTAACACTCTGCTACACGGCTGGCTTCACTTAGAACGGAGCCAGCTCCATCCTGCCTGCTTCACAGAGCTGGCAACACGGATTCCAACTGAAGAAAATCTAAACTACTCAATTTTGTTTGTTTTCTTGAGATAATTATCAAAATGATAATCATTTAAAGTAAGCTCCTTCATTCTTGCTTAAAATTGGCATAGATTCCTTTCTATAATTTTATTTTTCTCTTAAAAATATTCTATTATATTGTTTCCTATGGTCCGTTTTAGAAATAAAATTTTAAAAAAAGAAAAAAAGAAAAAATATTCTATTATATAATACATGACACATAAAAAATTACATGTAGGCTGGGCAGGGTGGCTCAGACCTGTAATCCCAATACTTTGGGAGGCCAAAGCAGAAGGATCACTTGAGCCCAGAGTTCAAGACCAGCCTAGGCAATGTGGCGAAACCCCATCTCTACTAAAATTACAAAAAATTAGCCTGATGTGGTGGCGTATGCCTGTAGTTTCAGCTATTCAGGAGGCTGAGGCATAAGAATCACTTGAACTCAGGAAGTGGAAGTTGCAGTGAGTTGAGATTGAGCCACTGCACTCCAGCCTGAGCAATAGAGCAAGACTCTGTCTCAAAGAAAAAAAAAAAAAAAAGCAATGAAATTTTATTTTGTATTATATATGTCAGAGAATTCTACTTTAATTCATAAATGACTCAGGATTTCCTATTCTGCTTCACAACAGGGACATCTACGTAGAATTAAAAAGTTAATCACGGCCAGGTGTGGTGGCTCATGCCTGTAATCCCAGCACTTTGGGAGGCCGAGGCAGGCAGATCACCTGAGGTCAGGAGTTTGAGACCAGCCGGGCCAACATGGTGAAACCCCATCTTTAGTAAAAATAAAAAAATTAGCCAGGCGTGGTGGTATACACCTGTAGTCCCAGCTACTTGGGAGGCTGAAGCAGGAGAATCACTTGAACCCTGGAGGCAGAGGTTGCAGTGAACTGAGATCACGCCACTGTACTCCAGGCTGGGTGACAGAGTGAGACTCCATCTCAAAAAAAAAAAGTTAAATCACATTCCAAGCTAAATACTTTGATAAATCATAACTGTATACAAAAAAATGGAATGCAAACTCCCAAAGAAACTGATAAATTGTTCAGTGCTCATGGTTAGGATTTTAATTTTTAAAACATTTCCTCGGCCAGGTGAGGTGGTTTACGCCTGTAATCCCAGCACTTTGGGAGGCCAAGGCAGGCAGATCACCTGAGGTCGGGAGTTCGAGATCAGCCTTACCAACATGGAGAAATGCTATCTCTATTAAAAATACAAAAATTAGCTGGGTATGGTGGCTTATGCCTGTAATCCCAGCTACTTGGGAGTCTGAGGCAGGAGAATTGCTTGAACCCAGGAGGTGGAGGTTTCGGTCATTGTGCCATTGCACTCCAGCCTGGGCAACAACAGTGAAACTCTGCCTCAAAAAAAAAATCCTCAAATTGGGTTCCATAATAAAAACTCCTAATTAGCCAGAAATAAGGAAACTTCTCACACTGTATAGAGAACTCTTCTGGCCATTCAGTACTCAGAATCAATTGCAATGAATTTGAATGAAGAGGCACCGTTAACTTATGGTGGAAAACATCGGCTCATAAATTGAGACTCTAGCAGAAAAAGAACCATACCAGTTAAACGACACCAGACCTATAAGAAAAGGAAGAAATTGTTCCTGGAGTTTTAAAAACATAACTTGAACTTAACTAACAATTTCTGCAGCTGTTTATAACCACTAACTGCAGTTTCTGTTAGACAATATCCTATTTTGCATTTAGAAATTATGTAAGAGCCAACAGTCACAAGGGAAGGCAGAATTAGAGAAAGGGAATTATTCATTGCCTGACATGGATGAACTCAGTTTAATGCATGCATTTAGAAAACACTGTTCTCTCTGTTCAGAAATATTAGTTCACATTCCATTCATTTTGATAACCTTTTCCTTTTCCTTCGCAACACCACACTAAACCACTGCTGCACTATCGGAACACAAACATTAGGTGTTGTTTCTCATCCAAGTGTGTCAGCATGGTGTATTTCAAAGCAGAGTGACAGACAAATCCTGATTTTAAAGTCTTTGTCACCAGAATGCCATTCAAGAGTTGTTTAGGTGGGCAAGTAGGAAAATTCACAATATAGCAAACCAAACATTAGAAAAAAAACAGGCTAGGCGTGGTGGCTCATGCCTGTAATCCCAACGCTTTGGGAGACCGAGGTAGGTGGATCACCTGGGGTCATGAGGAGGTTGAGACCAGCCTGACCAACATGGTGAAACCCTGTCTCTGCTAAAATACAAAAATTAGCTGGGCATGGTGGCGTGTGCCTGTAGTCCCAGCTACTTGGGAGGCTGAGGCAGGAGAATTACTTGAACCCAGGAGGCAGAGGTTGCAGTAAACGGATCATGCCATTGCACTCCAGCCTGGGCAATAAGAGTAAAACTCCATCTCAAAAAAAGGGGAAAAAAAGAAAAGAAAACAAAAGGCAAGTTCCTCAGAGTCAAGAATTGTGTGATTATGTGTTGGTATCTATACTTGCATACCTTGCCAGTAGACGGTCAGTGAACAACAGGCCAGGCAATGAATGAATACATGTGAACACTTCCGGACTTAGGAATTTCACTAATGAGTTACTTTTTTTTTTGACAGAGTTTCACTCTTGTTGTTGTCCAGGCTAGAGTGCAATGGCGTGATCTCAGCTCACCACAACCTCCGCCTCCCGGGTTCAAGTGATTCTCCTGCCTCAGCCTCCTGAGTAGCATGCCTGGCTAATCTTGTATTTTTAGTGGAGACAGGGTTTCTCCATGTTGGTCAGGCTGATCTCAAACTCTCAACCCTAGGTGATCTGCCTGCCTTGGCCTCCCAAAGTCCTGAGATTAAAGGCGAGAGCCACTGTGCCGGCTGAGCTACATTTTTTAAAAGATGAGAATAAGACCATGAAGTCATAATTGTACTAGAATTCCCTTAAATTAAAAAAAAAAATGGGGGCCAGGTGTGGTGACTCACGCCTATAATCCCAGCACTTTGTGAAGCTGAGGCAGGAGGATAACTTGAGGCTAGGAGTTCAAGACCAGCCAGGGCAACACATAGGGAGACCCTGTCTCTACCAAAAAAATAAAATATATATTAGCTGGGCATGGTGGCATGCACCTGTGGTCCCAGCTACTTGGGAGGCTGAGGCAGGAGGATCACTTGAATCACCAGGTTGAGGTTGCAGTAAGTTGTGATCACACTATTGCACTTCAGCCCGAGCAACAGAGAGATACCCTGTCTCAACAAACGAACAAAATACCTATTTTATTTAATTTACTTGTCTTTGCTATTGCTAATAAAAAGCACCTATATTTGGTGTGTTTTTTTTTTTTTTCAGATGGAGTTTTGCTCTGTCCCCCAGGCTGGAATGTAGTGGCGTGATCTCAACTCACTGCAACCTCCTTGTCCCAGGTTCAAGTGACTCTCCTGACTCGGCCTCCTGAGTAACTGGGATTACAGTGTGAGCCACCACACTTGGCTAATGTTTTGTATTTTTGTATACATATATATATATTATTTTGAGATGAAGTTTTGTTCTTGTCCCCTAGGCTGGAGTGCAATGGCGCGATCTCAGCTCACTACAACTTCTGCCTCCTAGGTTCAAGCGATTCTCCTGCCTCAGCCTCCTGAGTAGCTAGAATTACAGGCATGTGCTACCACGCCCAGCTAATTTTTATATTTTCAGTAGAGACAGGGTTTCACCATGTTGGCCAGGCTGGTCTTGAACTTCTAACCTCAGGTGATCCGCCCACCTCAGCCTCCCAAAGTGCAAGGATTACAGGCTTGAGTCACCATCCCTGGCCCAAAACACCTGTTTTAACAGGGTTCAAAAGGACACACATCAAGGGGTTAAGAGTAATTACCTCTGAGAAGGATGGCAAAGAATACTTCATCTTTTGCACTAAAGGCTCAAAGTGTGAGAACCCGTTCTGGATTTGTCTGAAATTATTTCACCAATAAAGATAATAAATAAATGTTTCTTTCAAGAAAAAAAAAAGAATACTTTATCTCAGTCTTTTAATCAATTAATTCTTTTTTACAAGAGTAAGACGCACGTGGCATAATTTTCCCATGTTTCTTTGCAGTTTCCCTCTCAATATCACAAAACAGAGAGTAAGGCTGTCTAGTCTACCTTGTAGAAAGGGTGGCAGGGGAGTCTGTTTCACCTTCAACTGAAACACAGGGGTGATGAGCTGCAGGATGACCTACCCCAACATACACTGCTTCTTTTGCAAACCCAGATTAACTAATTCCAAATCACTCAAACTCGTTCAAAGCTGTCAATTTCAAAACTCTATGATGGTAGCAAGTCGTCAAAGAAGGAAAAGAGACAGCATGGTTCCTTGAGTTTTCACTGCCAATAATAATTGTTCAATTAAGTTGATTTCCTCTCTTCATTGTTCCTCTAAGGAACATGGCATCCAAATCTGCACTCTTGCCCAGAGATAAAAACTGCTATTTTTTTCTTTCTACTTTTTTGAGATGGGGTTTCATTCTTGTCGCCCAGGCTGGAGTACAATGGCACAATCTTGGCTCACTGCAACTTCCACCTCCTGGGTTCAAGCAATTCTCCTGCCTCAGCCTCCTGAGTAGCTGAGATTACAGGCATGCGCCACCATGCCTGGCTAATTTTGTATTTTTAGTAGAGACGGGGTTTCTCCATGTTGGTCAGGCTGGTCTCGAACTCCTGACCTCAGGTGATCCACCCACCTAGGCCTCCCAAAGTGCTGGGATTATAGGGATTACTAAACATCGGGCCACACACTGGCATCTAACACAATGCAAAAGCAAACCGAAGTCTGAGAGTGGACGTGGACTGATGGAGGTGATCTGAACACAGTCCTGGCCGGGCACGTTGGCTCACACCTGTAATCCCAGACTTAGGGAGGCAGAGGTGCGAGGACAGCTTGAGCCCAAGAGTTTGAGACCTGCCTGGGCACGTAGCAAAACCTTGACCACCACAAAAAGTAAATAAATAAATATCAACAACAACAAAACAACCGTGAACACAGTGCTAATGAAAATGTGGCTTCAGCCGGGCGTGGTGGCTCAAGCCTGCAATCCCAGCACTTCGGGAGGCCGAGGCAGGTAGATCACGAGGTCAAGAGATCGAGACCATTCTGGCCAACATGGTGAAATCCCATCTCTACTAAAAATACAAAAATTAGCTGGGCGTGGTGGAGTGCGCCTGTAGTCCCAGCTACTTGGAGGCTGAGGCAGGAGAATTGCTTGTAACTGGGAGGTGGAGGTTGCAGTGAGCCGAGATTGTGCCACTGCACTCCAGCCTGGTGCCGGCGACAAAGTGAGACTCTGTCTCAAAAAAAGAAGAAAATGTGGTTTCAATTCGTATCTGCGCATTAACTCCACAAAAAGAAAAGAAAAGAAAATCAGGCTTACACTCAGGATCCTAAGTAGTTTAAAAAATGCATACATGCTTATAGTTCACATCAACTGTATCACCAAGTATAAGACAAAGCTCACAGGTGCAATGCCTTCGTAAGCACAGGCTTACCGTTCCCAGTGCCGTGTGGCCGGCTGCTAGAAAAAAGGAGGATGAGCTGTTTTGGATACAATTAGATAAATTAATCATTTGCAGGAACGGGGAGGGGGGGTAACATTTATGTTAGATTGAGAGACTGTCAGAAACCATAATGGGAGATGACATTTAATAATGATAAGAACCGAAACTCTGCCTCCAGTTAGCTTGACACTGACGGAAGGCTTCATAGGCAACAAAGTAAAAAATTGATAGAACAGTCAAAGAACTGAATGTTTTGGGAAATTATAGTGTTTCAAGTCATTTCCAAAGCAAAATAACTTAAACATTTCAATGTTTAGACACAGCTGCTCCCTCAGCTTCAATGTTTGTGATGCCAAAATTGGGTAATTCATCATATCCTTGGAGAGGAGGTAAGTGGTACTTACATAAAAATAGCAAAATGAGGCTCCCAGTGTAAGAAAGTTGAGGATAGCAATTCAATTTGGCAGCACATGTCCAAAGTCCTAAAATCACCTTTGGATTCAGCAAGTGCACTTTTTAAAAGTTAAAACTTCATATTGAGCCAAAAAGGAGCCCGCATAGCCAAGACAATCCTAAGCAAAAAACAAACAAACAAACAAAAACAGAACAGAGGCCTCAGACGCAATGCCACACATCTACAACCATCCGATCTTTGACAAACCTGACAAAAACAAGCAAAGGGTTTGAAAGGATTCCCTATTTAATAAACGGTGTTGGGGAAACTGGCTAGCCACATGCAGAAAGCTGAAACTGGACCCCTTCCTTACACCTTTTACAGAAGTTAACTCCAGATGGATTAAAGATTTAAACATAAGACCTAACACCATAAAAACCCTAGAAGAAAACCTAGGCAATACCATTCAGGACATAGGCATAGGCAAGGACTTCATGACTAGAACACCAAAAGCAATGGCGACAAAAACCAAAATAGACAAATGGGATCTAATTAAACTTAGGAGCTTCGACACAGCAAAAGAAACAATCATTAGAGTGAACCAGCAACCAACAGAATGGGAAAAAATTTTTTCAATCTACCCCTCTGACAAAGGGCTAATATCCAGAATCTACAGAGAACTTAAACAAATTTACAAGAAAAAAAAACCCCATCAAAAAGTGGGCAAAGGATATGAACAGACACTTTTCAAAAGAAGACATTTATGTTGCCAACAAACATGAAAAAATGTTCATCATCACTGGTCATTAGAGAAATCCAAATCAAAACCACATTGAGATTCCATCTCACTTCAGTTAAAATGGCGATCATTAAAACATCTGGAGACAACAGATGCTGAAGAGGACATGGAGAAACAGGAACACTTTTACACTGTTGGTGGGAGTGTAAATTAGTTTGACCATTGTGGAAGACAGTGTGACAATTCCTCAAGGATCTAGAAAGAGAAATGCCATTTGACCCAGCAATCCCATTATTGGGTATATACCCAAAGGATTATAAATTGTTCTACTATAAAGACACATGCACATGTATGTTCACTACAGCACTGTTTATAATAGCAAAGACTTGGAACCAATCCAAATGCCCATCAATGATAGACTGGATAAAGAAAATGTAGCATATATACATCATGGAATACTATGCAGGCATAAAAAAGGATGAGTTCATGTCCTTTGCAGGAACATGGATGAAGCTGGAAACCATCATTCT
Source organism: Aotus nancymaae (assembly GCF_030222135.1). NCBI lineage: Eukaryota > Metazoa > Chordata > Mammalia > Primates > Aotidae > Aotus > Aotus nancymaae. Next base: position 2,097,284 of record NW_026988414.1, on the reverse strand, counting down.
CAGCAAACTGACACAAGAACAGAAAACCAAACGTTCTCACTCCTAAGTGGGTGTTGAACAATGAGAACACATGGACACAGGGAGGGGAGCATCACACACCGGGCCTGTTAGGGGATGAGGGAGCTAGGGGAGGGATAGCAGAGGGTGGGGGGATTGGGGAGGGATAACATTAGGAGAAATATCTAATGTAGATGATGGGGGGATGGATGCAGCAAACCACCAATACATATGTATACCTATGTAATAATCCTGCACAATCTGCACATGTACCCCAGACCTTAAAATATAATACAAATAAATAAATACAATAATCTAAAATTTACCATAAAAAAAAAAAGAGTTAAACTGCCTTGGATCTGGCCTCAGAGAGAACAAAGAAAAAAGTCATCCTGGAAATTTCTGAATCACAAAGGGCCAGAATTTAGAGCATGTGGACTCCAAACCCCAAGTTGAAAACTGACATGAATGCAGCTTAGTAATGAACCCAGGTAATGCCTGCTTCCTGGACCACCCCCTCTAGTCTAGGCCTCCATCACCATAGATAAAGTTCCATGAAACATACATTCATAATTACACACAGTCTGCTCTGAACCTCGTAGGTTTCTCTGCAATGACTTGTACCGTTTTCTTTCTTTTTTTTTTTTTTTTTGAGACAAGGTCTTGCTCTGTCACCCAGGCTGGAGTGCAGGGGCGTGATCACTGCTCACGGCAGCCTTAACCTCCAGAGCTCAAGAGATCCTCCTATATCAGCCTTCTAAGTAGCTGGGATTACAGGTGCAAACCACCACGCTCAGTTAATGACTTGTATCTTTTTTTATTTTTTGAGACAGTCTCCGTCTGTCACCCAGGCTGGAGTGCAGTGGTTCGATCTCGGCTCACTGCAACCTCCGCCTCCCGAGTAGCTGGGATTACAGACAAGCGCTACCATAACTGCCTAATTTTTGTATTTTTAGTAGAGACGGGGTTTCATCATGTTGACCAGGTTGGTCTCAAATCCCTGACCTCAGGTGATCCGCCTGCCTCAGCCTCGCAAAGTGCTGGGATTACAGGTGTGTGCCACCATGCCCAGCCTAATTTCTTACTTATTTTGTAGAGACAGGGTCTCTCTATGTTGGCCAGGCTGGTCTTGAACTCCTAGCCTCCAGCACTCCTCCCACCTCAGCCTCCCAAAGTGCTAGGATGACAGGCATGAGCCACTATGCCCAGCTGACTTGTATCTTTTTATATAATTTTATTTAGTTAGTTTTTTACTTTATTATTATTATTTTTTTCTTTTTAGATTACTCAGTCTTGGATACATTATTTATTTATTTTTTTTGAGACAGGGTCTTGTATGTCACCCAGGCTGGAGTGCAGTGGTACAATCTTGGCTTACTGCAACCTCCACTTCCCAGGCTCAAGTGATCCTCACATTTCAGCCTCCAGAGTAGCTGGGACTCCAGGTGTACACCACCATGCTAGGCTAATTTTTAAAAAAGTTTTTGTAGAGATGAGGTCTCACTATGTTGCAAAGGCTTGTCTCAAACTCCTGGGCTCAAGAGATCCTCCTGCCTTGAACTCCCAAAGGGCTAGGATTACAGGTACCAGCCACTGCACCCAGCTTTATATGACTTCTTTTTTCTTTTTTTGAGATGGAGTTTCACTCTTGTCACCCAGGCTGGAGTGCAATGATGCAATCTTGGCTCACTGCAGCCTCCGCCTCCTGGGTTCAAGTGATTCTCCTGTCTCAGCCTCCCATGTAGCTGGGATTACAGGCACCTGCCACTATGCCTGGCTAATTTTTTATTTTTTATTTTTTTTAGTAGAGTCAGGGTTTTACCACATTGGCCAGGCTGGTCCTGAACTCCTGACCTCAGGTAATCCACCCGTCTTGGCCTCCTAAAGTGCTGGGATTGTAGGTGTGAGCCACCGGGCCCAGCCTATGTGACTTCTTATATGGAGGAATTATCTTAGTATAACCCAGAAGTCTTGCTGGTCTATCTGAAGTTTTTTTACAGCATATTCACGTTTGGAAACAATCACAGGTGAGTTTTCTTCTAACAGTGAACTTGAACAATATCGTGAAGAGCATGAAAAACAGGCTAAGGCTGGGTGTGATGGCTCACGCCTATAATCCCAGCACTGTGGGAGGCCCAGGCGGGTGGATCACCTGAGGTCAAAAGTTGGAGACCAGCCTGGCCAACATGGTGAAACGCCGACTCTACTAAAAACACAAAAATTAGCTGGGTGTGGTGACACATGCCTGTAATCTCAGCTACTCGGGATACTGAGGCATGAGAATGGCTTGAACCTGGGAGGCAGAGGTTACAGAAGCTGAGATTGCCCCACTGCACTCCAGCCTGGGCAACAGAGCAAGACTCTATTTCAAAAACAACAACAACAACCACCACAAAAACAGGCTGGGCGCAGTGGCTCACGCCTGTAATCCTGGCACTTTGGGAGGCTGAGGCAAGTGGATCACTTCAGGTCAGGAGTTCGAGATCAGCCTGGCCAACACGGTAAAACCCTGTCTCTCCTAAAAAATGCACACAAAAAATTAGCCAGGCGTGGTGGGGCATGCCTATAATTCCAGGACTAGGGAGGCTGAGGCAGGAGAAACACTTGAATCCCAGAGGCAGAGGTTGCAGTGAGCCGAGATCACATCGCTGCACTCTAGCCTGGGTGACAGAGTGAGACTACATCTCAGAAAAAAAAAGAAAAGAAAGAAATCTGTTACAGAAGTTGAAATATGCCATGTATTTGGAAATTTAAAACCATGCTTCTAAATGAATCATAGGTGAGAGATTAAACCGTAAAAGAAAGGACAAATATCTGGAAATAGACGACATTAGTAATATCACATACCAAAACATGTGAGATACAGATAAAACAGTACTTAAGTGGGAAGTCTGTAATCTTAATGTCTATTCTGGAAAAATTAAAGACTGAGTAAGCATCTAAAGAAACTTTTTAAAAGGGTAATGGAATAAATCCAAAGGTAATGATAGAAGGAGAAGGAGGGGAATGGGGGTGGAAGGAAGAAGCTAAATAAAATAGAAAATAAAATTAGGAAAGAGAGGCTCCACAAAGATAAAATCTGATATTTAGGTTCTTAGAAAATACTAATAACATTTATTTTAAAGCTGGGCACAGTGGTTCATGCCCATAATACTAATATTTTTGGAGGCTAAGGCTTAGGCCAACCTGGGCAACATAGTGAGATGCCATATCTACAGATAAAAAAAATATAATAAAATAAATATAAGTAATTTCTTTAAAAAACATATCCAGTACTACTGAATGCCATAAAAAAGAGAAAAAAAAAGAAAAAGGAATAAAAAAACATATCCAGAAAAAAAAGAAAAAAGTATTAAAAAAACAGTATCAGGAGTAAATGGGGGAGATATAACATATGCAGCAAAAAATAAGGTGAGAGCCAGGCGCGGTGACTCACGCCTGTTATCCCAGCACTTTGGAAGGTGGAGGTGGGTGGATCACAACGTCAGGAGTTCAAGACCAGCCTGGCCAAGATGGCGAAACCCCATCTCTACTAAAAATTAAAAAATTAGCTGGGCATGGTGGGTGTGCCTGTGATTCCAGCTACTCAGGAGGCTGAGGCAAGAGAAACGCTTGAACCCGGGAGACAGAGGTTGCAGGGAGCTGAGATCACGCCACTGCACTCCAGCCTGGGCAACGGAGCAAGACTTCGTCTCAATAAAAAAAAAAAAATTAAGGTGAGAAGATACTATGATTATGGGCAACTTTTTGCCAATAAATTGGAAAATTTACGATGAAATGGCTGTATTACTACAAAAAGATAATCCACTAGGATCGACCCAGAGGTAGACAATAAAAAATGGCATCAGGAGTTTCTAACTGCTTTACACAAACAAGTACCATAAAACATTTAAGGAACAGCGACCTTAATTTTATATACATTATTTCAGAAAAAAAGAGCAAACACTCCAAAACTCATAAGTAATGAAAAGTAGATCTAACAGACAAGAAAGGAAAATTATAGACCAATTTCAATGAATACAGACCATTTCAATAAAAAATCTTAAGTAAAATATTAACGAAACAAATTCAACTATGCATAAAAACATAATATATCATAATCTAGTTGAATTTGTTCCAGGAACACTAACGTGGCTCAATGTAAAAAAATTGATTAATATAATTGACTACATTAATGAATTAAAGGAAGCAGAACAAATATTTAATGATATTCAATAATAAGTCAAGCTTTAAAAAAAGTTCTTGGCAACATAGGAAAAGGAAAATTGTTTAACCAATAAAGGGTATATTAAAATCATTCTTAGTGGGGAACCTTTTGAAGCACTCTCTTTACAATCAGGAACAAGCTGAGGAAGTCCATAATGATGACTCAGCAGAACAGAGGGCATAACTAGCAGAGTTAAGATAAGAAAAAATAAACACAAGACATGAAGATTGGGGAAAAAATGCAACTATCATTACTTGCTGGTGATACGATCATCTCTACAGAAAAAACAAAACAGAAATAAAATGACAGTTTAGAGATCAAGTGATTTTTTTTGAGACAGGGTCTGGCTCTGTCACCCAGGCTGAAATGCAGCAGCAGGACTGTGGCTCACTGCAAACTCTGCCTCCCAGGCCCAAGCAATCCTCTTACCTCAGCCTCTGGAGTAGCTGGGACCGCAGGCATGCGCCACCATACCTCACTATTTTTTCTGTATTTTTTGTAGAGACAGGGTCTCATCATGTTGCCCAGGTTGAACTCGAACTCCTGGACTCAAACAATCTGCCCACCTTGGCCTCCCAAAGTACTGGGATTATAGGCATGAGCCAACACACCCCACTAAAAATACACATATGCATGTTATTTATTTATTTAGAGACAGGGTCATTAGCAGGGCATGGTAGGTGTCTATAGTCCCAGCTATTCAGGAGGCTAAGGCAGGAGGATCACTTGAGCCCTGAAGGTAGAGGTTGCTGTGAACCAAGATCGCACCACTGCACTCCAGCCTGGGCGACAGAGCGAGACTCTGTCTCAAAAATAAATAAATAAAATAAAGAATAAAAATAAACATAAAAAACAGAAATAGAGACGGTGTCTATTATCTCTAAAATATATGCAAATATACTTTTTTAGCATAAATATATATATATATGAATGATACGTACACTGATTTGCCCCATTGAACCTAAAATATTGTTTTAAACTTTGGGCCAATCTAACTTATTTTAATTGAATAACATTTTAAATATTTAACTTTAGCATCAAATTAATGTATTTTGGTAAATTAAGTAGCTCCACTTTGAGATCAAATACAGATATTGAGAACACTTCCCCGCCCAAGATGGGGTCTGGCTCTCTTGCCCAGTCTGACCTTGAACTCCTGGGCTCACGCAATCCTCTCGCTTCAGTCTAGGGGTGTGTGCCACAGCACCTAGCAAGAATATGTATTTTAATATATTAAATGATTTGAGAGGAAGGCATAATAATGCTAATGTATACCTAGTCTTCAAGCAAGGAATTTGCAGAACTGGGCAAATAATAGTTCACACTATTTCCCAGCTCAACTCATCTCTAATCTGTCAAAAGCTCAACAAATCTATGAAAACTCTGTGCTTTCACCCACATACAGCATGAGGCTGTGAATGTCCAAACAGCCATGGGCAGTCATGAATGAATCCTGTTATGTAAAAGCCTAATTTTGTTTACACTGTATTGATGACTTTTATAAAAAGAAAATTCAGCTTCTAGGAAAAAAACACATATTGAGCCACAATGAGAAACAGCATACGCTTTAACATTTCTAACTGGCAATACAAGTCCATTTAGAGAAAAGCTTCTGAGAGGCCTTAAACATCCCAGCCTTCAACTACAACCTCACTATTATCAACCAGGTGGAATCAATTAGAAGACAGGCAAGCAGTGAGGCTCTTTATGGCTCTAAAGGAACCATTATAAGCAGCCAAGCTCTTCCAGATGGCCCTGTCGTGTCTCCTCCAGCTCTCAAGAAACAGACTTTCTCTTTGAAAAGCCATTAAGAGCCACCACCTTCTGGAACGTTGCTCCCAGATTGCTCATGGTCTAAGTCTCCACTTTATCACCCTGGTGACTCAACAGATAAATGCCTGAAATCCTAACACCGACGAGTCCCCACACTTGAGTTTCTGGTCCCCACAGTGGGTGATACAAAATGAAAATGATTCCCTGTCAAGTGCCTTTTGTGGCTACATCAGAAACGGGAACTTGGGGACAGGCAGTCGGTGATGAACACTCATAGGGGAAATGAAAGACACATTTGAGCTTTCTTTTTTCTTTTTTTTTGGAGACAGTTTCACTCTTGTTGCCCAGGCTGGAGTGCAGTGGCACGATCGTGGCTCACTGCAGCCTCCACCTCCCAGGTTCAAGAGATTCTCCTGTCTCTGCCTCCCGAGGAGCTAGGATTACAGGTGACTGCCACCACGCCCAACTAATTTTTGTATTTTTAGTAGAGATGGGGTTTCACCATTTTGGCCAGGATGGTCCCGAACTACTGACCTCAGGTGACCCACCTGCCTTGGCCTCCCAAAGGGCTGGGATTACAGGTGTGAGCCACAGCGCCTGGCCCACACTTGAGCCTTCACCTCACCTTTTCAACATCTGCTTTTGTGACATTGATGTCAGCATCCATTTTCTCAAAGTACTGCTGCGCCCTGTCCGCCTCTTTGCAATCGCGTTCAAATCGCCTTTTACTCTAAAATCAGAGGAAAATAATTATTTATGAAACGAGTCCTATGAGAAGACGTAATTTTATCTAAATCCCCTAAAGAGCATTGTTCTTTTTCTTCTTCTCTTCTCTTTTTTTTTTTTTTTATGAGTCAGGGTCTCACTCTGTCACCCAGGCTGGAGTGCAGTGAGTGGCACCATCTCGGCTCACGGCAGCCTTGACCTTCCCGGCTCAGGCGATCCTCCCACCTCAGTCTCACTAGTAGCCGTGACTACAGGCATACACCACCATACCCGGCTAATGTTTGTATTTTTTGTAGAGACTAGCTTTTGTCATATCACCCACGCTGGTCTTGAACTTCTGAGCTCAGGCAATCCTCCCACCTCGGCCTCCCAAATTGCTGGGATTACAGGTGTGAGCCAATGTGTCCGGCCCAAGAACACTCTTCTCTGAATTGATTTCTTATATGTCATAATTTCCATAAGTTATTTTAAAATCTGCATTTATTTCCATCAAAACTGTCTAGTCTTTGTTCTTTTCATGTGACTTTTAGAAAAATACTGAACTTGAGCTCTTTTGGCTCAACTTTAGATAATGGTTCTAGAAACAAATTAAATGAGAAATCTATAAAGATGTTTCATTAGTGTTTTTGTGTGCATGTTTTCATTTACTAATTGATTCAAGCTTAAATTAAGTTGAAATTAGAAAACCTATAAAGACATTTCTTAGGCCGGGCACAGTGGCTCCCGCCTGTAATCTCAGCATTTTGGGAGGCTGAGGAGGGCGGATGACTTGAGGGCAGGAGTTCGAGACCAGACTGGCCAACATTGCAAAACCCAATCTCTACCAAAAATGCAAAAATTAGCCGGGCATGGTGGCGTGTGTCTGTAATCTCAGCTACTTGGGAGGCTGAGGCAGGAGAATCACTTGAACCCAGAAAGCAGAGGCTTCAGTGAGCCGAGATCACACCACTGCACTCCAGCCTGGGCAACAGAGTGAGACTCCATCTCAAAAAAGAAAAAAAGAAAGAAAATCTATAAAGCCATTCCCTTTTGCCGTGCGTTGTTCACTTACAGATTCGAGCTGCTTCCAGCAAGTCTCGATGTGCTGCTGTGCTTTCCGGCCATCGTGGAAGTTCTGCAAAGGGGAAAACACACTGGTGATTAGTACCCTCTGCTTCTCTTATGAACCTAGGAGAAAAGGTTTTCATCCACTTAAACAACATTTAAATATTGAACCTCTAGGATGTATGCTCCAAAGAAATGTAAGAGTTTAAAGGGGTAGCTGGGCACAGTGGCTCACATCTGTAATCCCAGCACTCTGGGAGGCTGAGGCGGGAGAATCGCCTGAGCCAAGGAGTTTGAGACAGCCTGGGCAACACAGTGAGATGTCTTCTCTACAAAAAATGGAAAAATCAGCTGGATGTGGTGGCACAGACCTATAGTCCCAGCTACTCTGGAGGCTGAGAAGGGAAGATCACCTGAGCCCAGGGAGGTTGACACTGCCACAGTCAGCTATGATTGTGCCACGGCACTCCAGCCTGGATGACACAGTGAAACCCTGCCTCAAAAAAAAAAGAAAGAAAGAAAGAAAAAGAAAAAGGGAATAAAAAGTTTAATGTGGAAATGAAAACAAGACTAGTCATCACAAATGAAACAAGTTTCACTTGGGGGAAAAAAAGGAGTCACAGAGTTCCCTTTACAGCTTTAGGTACAATTGTATAAAATTTGAAGATTGGCCAGGCGTGGTACTGCCCAAGCCTATAGTTCCAGTTACTTCGGAGGCTGAGGTGGGAGGATCACCTAAGCCTGGGAGGTGGAGGCTTGCAGTGAGCTGTGATCATGCCACCACACTCCAGCCTGAGTGATAGAATGAGACCCCATCTCAAAAACATAAAATAGGCTGGGCAAGGTGGCTCACGCTTGTAATTCTAGCACTTTGGGAGGCCAAGGCAGGCAGATCCGAGGTCAGGCATTTGAGTCCAGTCTGGCTGACACAGTGAAACCCCATCTCTACTAGAAATACAAAAATTAGCCGGGAGTGGTGGCACACGCCTGTAGTCCCAGCTACTCAGGAGTCTGAGGCAGGAGAATTGCTTGAGCCCGGGAGGTGGAGGTTGCAGTGAGCCAAGATTGCGCCATTGCACTCCAGCTCTGGAAGACAGAGCAAGACTCTTTCTCAGAAATAAAAAACAAAACAAAACAAATAAAATAAAATTTGAAGACATATATGCCACTTGGAAAAATGACAAGAATGTTTTATTAAGACAGCAATCGCTTCGATCATTTTTTTTAACTGCTTTGAGATGTGATTCAAATATTATGAGTTACCCATTTAAACTGAGCAATTCAATGGTTTTTAGCAGTCACAAAACTGTACAACATCACCATAACCAATTTTAGAATATTTTCATCACCCCTAAAAGAAACTTGTACCTCCTAGCCATTACCCTCCACCTTCTTCAGCCCGAGGCGGTCTGTTTCTGTCTCTGGATTTATTTATTCTGGATGTTCCTTATAAATGGAAATGCGGTCAGAGGCTTCCGGTGACTGGGATGTGTCCATTATCTCCTAATGTCCACTTAGCATGATTTCAGGGTCCATATTGTCACATGTATCAGTACTTCATTCCTTTTTATTGCCAAATGATTATTCCATTACGTGGCTATCCCACATTTTGTTTATCCACTCAACAACTGATAGACATTTGGGTTGTTTCCAGGTGTGGGCTATTATGAAAAATGCTGCTGGGCACGGTAGCTCACGCCTGTAATCCCAGCACTTTGGGAAGCTGAGACGGGTGGATCACGAGGTTAGGAGTTTGAGACCAGCCTGGCCAAAATGGTGAAACCTTGTCTCTACTAAAAATACAAAAATTAGCCGGGTGTGGTGGCAAGCACCTGTAATCCCAGCTACTCCAGAGGCTGAGGCAGGAGAACTGCTTAAAACCTGGGGGGCAGAAGTTGCAGTAAGCCGAGATCATGCCGCCACACTCCAGCCTGGGTGACAGAACAACAGGCCGCCTCAAGGAAAAAAAAGGAAAAATGCTGCTACAAACACTTGAGTAAGAGTTTTGTGTGTTTTGTGTGCATGGCTGTTTCCAACATTGGATTATTTTCAATCTAAAGATAAATGTCCCTCCTTGCCATCTGCAAAGGCCCTGAAGCAGGCTCTGGTGTGGTGTTAATCTGGGGGCTAGATCTGGAGGAGCCTTGGGCAGAAAACATCACGTGAGGTCACAGAAGAAAGAGGGAGTTGCACAGGGTCTTGTAGGCTTTTTTGTCTGAATGAACCAGAGTCGATGAGTATCTCTAAGTACAGATGTTGTGAAGGGAAGATTTCAGATGGTAGGAGGCTGTTGTCACAATCCTGGAGTGACTGCAACGTGGACAGGTCATATGTAGTGAGCAGTGCAGGTCGTGAGAGGGGTCAGGTTCTGGGTGCCCTTTGATCACCCAAACCTCCAGGATTTTCTGGGAGATGGGATCAGATGTGCAATAATGAGCAGCCCAGAGTGACTCCGAAGTTGTCAATCTGAGCTTTAGGAGAGGGAAGACTAAGAGAAGTGGGTCTGAGGAAGGAAGATCATACATGTAGTTTCAGATGTGTTAAAGCTGATATTTCTTTGAGACTCCCAAGTAGAGAGACTAGCTGGATGCGGTGGCTCATTCCTGTAATCCCAGCACTTTGGGAGGCTGAGGTGGGCAGATCACCAAAGGTCAGGAGTTTGAAACAAGCCTGGCCAACATGGCGAAACCCCATCTCTACTAAAAATACAAAAATTAGCCAGGCGTGGTGATGCATCTCTGTAATCCCAGCTACTGGGGAGGCTGAGGCAGGAGAATTGCTTGAACCGGGAGCCAGAGGTTATGGTGAGCAGAGATGGTGCCACTGCACTCCAGCCTGGGTGACAGATATTCCATCTCAAAAAAAAAAAAAAAAAAGGCTGGGCGCAAGCATGGTGGCTCACACCTGTAACCTCAGCACCTTAGGAGGCTAAGGCAGGTGAATCATTAGTTCAGGAGTTTGAGACCAGCCCGTGAAACACCATCTCTACTAAAAATACAAAAATTAGCTGGGCATGGTGGCATGTGCCTGTAATCCCAGCTACTCAGGAGGCTGAGGCAGGAGAATTGCTTGAACCCAGGAGGCAGAGGTTGCAGTGAGCTGAGATCACATCAGCGCACTCCAGCCTGGGTGACAGAGGGAGACTCTGTCTCAAAAAAAAAAAAAAAAAAAACGAGAAAACAAAAAGAAAAAAGAGAGAGAGAGACTAATATATAGTTGGACTCACGGGTCTGAGCTCAGGGAGTGGTCTGCACTAAACACCAGTTTGAGAGTCCTCCATATAGAGTGGGTAATTAAAACCAAAAGACCAAAGAAAACAAAGATCCCAAGGAAGGAAATGCTAGAAGTATGCAGAAATGTTAAGAGAATGGTGTCCTTTTTTGTTCAGTGACCTAAAATCACCAGTTCCCTAAATCCTTTATATTTTTTATTTTTTGAGACGGAGCCTTGCTCTGTTGCCCAGGCTGGAGGGCAATGGTGTGACCTCAGCTCACTGTGACCTCTGCCTTCCCACAACCTCTGCCTCCTGGAGTCAAGTGATTCTCCTGCCTCAGCCTCCCTAGTAGCTGGGATTACAAGCCCAAGCCAACGTGCCCAGCTAATTTTTTTGTATTTTTAGTAGAGATGGGGTTTCACTATGTTAGCTAGGCTGATCTCGAACTCCTGGCCTCAAGTGATCTGCCCTCCTTGGATACCAAAAGTGCTGGGATTACAGGCATGAGCCACCACACCCAGCCCCTAAATCCTTTAATATCCTTCCACTGCACCATCGCTGACTTGGTCGATGTCCTGCGAATTTCCCAGGTGCATTCTCCACCCTATTCTGCGTCCCCAGAGGCTCACGTACAGGGATCTCGTGAACCCTTGCCTTATGGTTCTGATGAGATTTGCCACAAGGAGATTCTGGGTGACCAGAGGGCAGCAAATTGTACCTGCAGCTTCTCCTTGCTGAGATGATACAGGTTGGCTGGGTCTTTGAACCAAAGGGCACAGCTCTAGTCAGGTGGTGACCTGAATGCAGCTAACCTTTGAAGTTCCTAATCTATGAAATTCCTGGAAGGCTTTCCCAGCCCTGTGAGGCCTGGGGGTCACGGCAGGTCCCTACTCTGACTAGCTCCAGGGTACTGCACCATCCTTACTGCTTTTCCCAAACCCTATCCGCCACGTTGTAAATGCTCCTTTTAATAACCAACCTTCCGTCACTTACTGGGTTTGAATGTGCTGTCTGTTTTCTGGCTCACGAGGTAAGCATTGGTGTTAGGGGCACAGTATGGAGAAGATCAGGTGAAGGAAGGATAGAAACAAAGAGGTCCCCTAGGTACAACCTCAGAGCTTTTCCCATACCTCGTCAGAATCTAGGACTTAGCAGAGTCAGAAAAGATAGCTGACAACTGGAAAGGCTGGGAAGGCAGAGACACAGAGACAACATCAGATTTAGAACAGTGCTCCTTTATAAGGGAACATTTTCTTGTCTCTCTTTTGAGGTCGAGTTTCACTGTTTTAAGTGCCTCTTTGCAGTCAGTTTTATCTATCCAGCAATTTTTTGGTCTCTGCAAACCCAGGGGTAGCCCCCTGGAGCTTCGTTTTTCAACTCTTGTAATGGACACAGGGATAGAACAGAAAAGAAGGGATCCAGGCTGCGGAAGAATTAAGAAGTAGAGCTGAGGGCAGGGTTAGGGAAACTCTAGACCTTGGAAGGGAACATACAGAAAATGCAAGCAAGTGTTTGAATGCCACACTTTCAGGGAGGACTCCCAGGAGACGAGAGCGTCCATTTCAAACCACCTGGGCTCAACTGTGTCCTTTCCGGAAGGCGCCTCTGGTCCTGAAAGTCTTTATTGGGTTACTTCTCTGCCAAGAGAAGAATCCACATTTCTCAAGCCAGAGCACTGAGTTATGCAGTTTGCTGAAGAGATACAGCCGCTCCCAAAGGTTTTACTTTGAGATTCAAAGACAGGCATAAAAAGAAAGAGAAAACCCCAGCACCAATTCAGAGCTGTACTCTACATTCTCTCCAGCAACACTGAAAGTGAATGTTTTAACAAACTGAAAGCTCCCTCCAGCTTGGGGCAACGCCGTGGGTGGAGAGAGGAAATGTACACAATGACAAACAATGCCTGTGACATGTCACCTCAGCTTTGATATAAAAGAAATCTTCTCTGAAGACAAGAGTCTTAAAAAAAAAAAAAAAAAAGGTCAGCGGGGCGCAGTGGCTCATGCCTGTAATCCCAGCACTTTGTAAGATCAAGGCAAGTGGATCACCTAAGGTGGGGAGTTCGAGACCAGCCTGGCCAACATGGAGAAACCCTGTCTCTAGTAAAAACGACAACAACAAAAAAAAAAACCACAAAAGTAGCCCGGCATGGTGGTGAATGCCTGTAATCCCAGCTATTCAGGAGGCTGAGATAGGAGAATCACTTGAACCCAGGAGGTGGAGGTTGTGGTGAGCCGAGATTGCTCCATCGCACTCCAGCCTGGGCAACAAGAGCGAAACTCTATCTCAAAAAAAAAAAAGTTGTATTTTAAAAACACAAGGGATGATTTTGATTGAAAAATCCATAAATTATCTTGCTGCTCCTTAGTTTAAATGTATAATAAATATGCATTTGTGTCTCAGGCACGGTGGACACCTTGAATTTGCTGATAAGTTCTCTCTCATGAAGACTCCTTGGTCACACTTCTCCCTGCATTATTAAACCACTACGGAGTTTCGCTCTTGTTACCCAGGCTGGAGTGCAATGGCGTGATCTCGGCTCACTGCAACTTCTGCCTCCTGAGTTCAGGCAATTTTCCTGCCTCAGCCTCCTGAGCAGCTGGTACTATAGGCATGCACCACCATGCCTGGCTAATTTTTGTATTTTTAGTAGAGATGGGGTTTCACCATGTTGGCCAGGCTGGTCTCGAACTCCTAACCTCAAGTGATTCTCCTGCCTCAGCCTCCCGAGTAGCTGGGATTACAGGCACATGCCACCATGCCTGGCTAATTTTTGTATTTTTAGTAGAGATGGGGTTTCACCATGTTGGCCAGGCTGGTCTCGAACTCCTGACCTCAAGTGATATGCCTGCCTCGGCCTCCCAAAGTGTTGAGATTACAGGCCTGAGCCACCACGCCCGGACCCAGCCTTTTTCACAATACCTGTCCTTCTATCATTTATTTGGCCATAACATACAAAAAACTGTCTGTGCTGGGGGATCTTTTAGGAAATTAAGGGATGGAACAAAAGCCCTCCTCAGTGCTCTGTGCCTACCGTGACCTGAATAGCAGGGGTCTGTTTCTAGCTCTATCTTCCCTGCTTTCACCGGAAAAGCTATTTTAACAGCTACAAAGTTAAACAAATAAACCAGCTTTGCCAGATGTATATGTCGTTCACCAACAATGACAGAACATTTCTTCTCTGGACAGTGAACAAGTGTGTGTGTAAAAAGTGTGCCTCTAAGCGCTAAAGAAGGAGGAATTGTTCTCTGGACAAAGATAAAAAGTGCTCCTTTTGGAGCCATGGAATGAAGTCATCACAGCTCCTTTCTCTCCTATCAGAAAAGGCAGGAGATGCCATTTCTAGAGACTGAGAGGAATGCTTCTCACTTTCTGCTGTAATGAGATACTTTTAGTTTCTTTTAAAACATAATAATACGCTAAAAAAAAACCAAACCTTAATATCTGGGGTGACAGCTACACTTACTTATTTCAACTTTTTAGTTGAAATCAAAGTCTATATAGATCAAATCATCCTTTAAGTTTTTTTTTTTTTTTAGAAATTTCCCAGTGAACAGAGGTGGCTGAGATTAAAAAGAAAATTGCAGAGAATCTAAAATAAGCAAGCATTAACTTTAAGAAAAATGACAATGGCAAAGCTTTTGAGACAATTTTACTGAACTGCAAGAAATCGCAGGCAGAAGAGACAAACTCACACAAATGGTATGCGAATGTTTAGTATTCACACTGCAATTAGGTACGACAGCTGCTCATTTTTGCTATTTATATAGATATTAAACCATTAACAGTTAAAAGAGCAAAATATGGCACTGATGTGAGAACAGCCATTTCAAAAAAAGAAGAAAAAAAGTAAGAATAAACATTCAACTGAGAACAGTCAACCATCTGGAATTTTAAATAAAACTCAGATTCCACAGATGCAAACAAAGAAACAAAAAGACTCGAAAAGGGCAAAGAAAGAAGGCGCTTCCAGAAAACATGTCTGTGACAAATACTGTGCTTCCCCTAAACTCACAGTGTAGCAGTGCATTTGAACAGCAGCAGCTTCCAAGTCTGAATCAGGATTCCTAGTTTTAATTTAATGAGAAATCTAAGGGGTGTGAATATTTATAAGGACCATGTGGTGTAATGGCAAAACGCCTTAGTGCTGTTCGAGTGGGGATTTCGTACCCCACTTAAAACCCAAACCAGAAACCAGAAACATTCACTAAGGGACATGCATTCTGTTTTTATTTAGTAAGGCTTATTTTCCCAAGTCCATCTACAATGAAAACACCTTCCTAATGAACGTGTTAGGAGTTTTCTAAATGCCTACCTCCCAGCGTCATTCTCAGTTGCTTGACTTCACCCTGAACACTGAGCGGCATGAGGCACTGGGCCAGGGTCAGGCCTAAGCAGCAGAGGCCAGGTTCCCCCTCCTTCTCTGGCTGCTCCTCTGCTCACTGTTCCTCAGTTATTCTCACCCACAAGGCTCCACATGCAGCAATTTACCCAGACTTCAGTGATCTTTTATCTGTTTTTCAAAACAATCCTGTCTTCACATTCCTTGAAATTCTAATCCCTAGGCTGGGTGCAGTGGCTCGTGCCTGCAATCCCAGCACTTTGGGAGGTTGAGGCAGGAGGACTGCTTCAGGCCAGGAGTTTGAGACCACCAGCCTGGGTAACATGGTGAAACCCTGTCAAGAAAAGAAAGAGAGAGAGAAAGAGAATGAAAGAAGGAAAGAAAGAGAGAGAGAAAGAAGAAAGAAACTTAGAAAGAAAGAAGGAAGGAAGGAAAGAAAAGAAGAGAAGGAAAGAAAGGAAGAAAGGAAGAAGGGAAGGCAGGGACGGAGGGGGGAGGAAGGAAGGAAGGAAATCAAGAAATCCTAATTCCCTTCATGGAATGGCTCATGCTTCTTGTCTGATCCCTTCTGATGATATAAAGCTGTTACTTGCAACCCCTAATTTAGAGAATCTCCATCAGTAAGAGTTTTGGATACAGTGCCAGGGTGATGGGTGAAGATTTCAGGGCAGCAGTCCTTCCCCGGGGCCGAAAGCTCTTAAAGGCTAGTTCACTCATGCATTCATCCCATGTTCACTGTGTGCCCACACGTGCACAGGGCTGCTCCAGGCAGGAGGAAAGCCATGTGAATAAAACAAAGCCCCCTGTCCCCGTGAAACTGAATGGATCCAGAAGTGAGAGAAACAGGGTAAAGGAACAAGGAGGGATGGGTGTGGGTAAAGGTAGCTGTTTTAGACAAGGGCAGTCGGGGATGACATCTGAATACAGACTTGCACAAAACGTGGGAGTGAAATTACAAGGGTCCGGGAAAATACCCTCCAAGCAGCAGGCAGAGCAAGTGCCGATGCTCTGAGTGTGAAAGAGCTGGCCCTGTTTGAGGAACAGCTGGATGCCAGTGCTACTAGACCAAGGTAAAGGGGACAGGACCGGAGGGCAGGCAGGGGCTTGACCATAGACAGCCTTGCCAGCCACAGTAAGCATGTTGGAAGACTTAAGAAAGGAAGTGATGGCTGGGCGTAGTGGCTCACAGCACTTTGGGAGGCTGAGACGGGTGGATCGTTTGACGTGGAGTTTGAGACCAGCCTGGCCAACATAGTGAAATGCAAAAAAAAACTAGGTGGGCGTGGTGGCACATGCCTGTAATCCCAGCTACTTGGGAGGCTGAAGCAGGAGAATTGCTTGAACCTGGGAGAACCTGCAGTGAGCTGAGATCGCGCCACCACATTCCAAGCCTGGGTGATAAGAGCAAGACTCCATCTCAACAACAACAAAAAAGGAAGTGACATGGTCTGATCCACATTATTCCAAGGTCAAGCTGGCTGCTGCAGGGGGACGCTGCTGCAGGGGGACACTGCTGCACTTGCACTCTCTCTAAGGGAGAGCTGGTGGCAGCTCTGAGACGGAGATGGACAATTAGATCACTGGCCGCGGGGTAAGCACGGAAGCAGAGAGGTGAATTAGGATGCTCAGCAGATTCCTCCAGGTGAGAGCTGATGAGGCACAGCATGTGGTAGATGTGGAAGATGGGGTGAGAAGTGTTTGGACTCAGATCATTTACTGAAGGCAGAGCCAACTAGACTTGTTAACAGATTAGAGAGAGTGTAAGAGAAAAGCCTGGGTGACTACGTTTTTGGCCAGAGAACCTGAGTTTAAGAAAAGGTGCCCCATTTATTGAGAACTGGAGGGAGTGAAGATTGGAATGGAACATGGATAAGGACTTTGGGGGATCACAAGTTTGTTTTGGGGTTGGGCGCAGTGGCTTACGCCTGTGATCCCAGCACTATGGGAGGCCAAGGCAGGCAGATCACCTGAGGTCAGGACTCGGACCAGCCTGGCCAACAACGAAACCCGTCTCTCTTAAAAGTATAAATATTAGCTGGGCAGGTGGCACACGCCTGTAATCTGGAGGCTGAGGTAGGACAATGGTTTGAACCTGGGAGGCGAAGGTTGCAGTGAGCTGAGATCGTGCCACTGCACTCCAGCCTGCCTGGGTGACAGAGTGAGACTCTGTCTCCAAAAAAAAAAAAAGTTGGCCAGGCACCGGTGGCTCACACCTGTAATCCCAGCACTTTGGGAGTCCGAGGTGAGTGGATCATGAGGTCAGGAGTTCAAGACCAGCCTGACTAACATAGTGAAACCCCATCTCTACTAAAAACATTAAAAAATTAGCAGGGCGTGGTGGCGCACACCGGTAATCCCAGCTACTTGGGAGGCTGAGGAAGGAGAATCACTTGAACCTGGGAGGCGGAGGTTGTAGTGAGCTGAGATAATGCCACTGCCCTCCAGCCTGGGTGACAGAATGAGACTCCGTCTCAAAAAAGAAAACAGTTTGTTTTGGGGTGGGTTAACAGGGTCACTGCACTGCAGCATTCTGGGGCCGTCATTCCCACCTGCTGGACTCAGGTGTCTGCTGACAAAGGTGAATGGTGATGATGCATTAGGTATCTAAGGAGAGATGTCAAACAGATGCCGAACAAGAGTCAGGTGAGATATCAAACACGAGTCCAGTAATTCTCAAAATTCCCAGAAGGAGAAGAAAGTATCATTAATTCCAGCTTACAAAAGGAGAAACACGAAATCCAAGATCACATTTCAAGCCCATGAAATCAAGAAAAGAATTTAAGTGTCCTGTTTACTAAGTTTGTTATCACATGAATGATAACATTTAAAAAGAAATTTTTTTTTTTTAGAGATGGGGTTTCACCATACTGGTCAGGCCAGGCTGGTCTCGAACTCCTGGGCTCGTGATCCATTCGCCTCGGCCTCCCGAAGTGCTGGGATTACAGGCATGAACTACTGCACCCAGCGAATTTTTTTTTTTGAGATGGGAGTCTCGCTATGTTGTCCAGGCTGGTCTCGAACTCCAGGCCCCGAGCAATCCTCCTGCCTCAGCCTTTCAAGTAGCTGGAAAAAAATTTTTATTTTTATTTTTTTTTTGGCTCACCAGACCAGTGGTTTTGCAGATGAAACAACCACAGTGGTGAAAGGGCCCACTCTAAATGAACAGAATGCCACTTTTATATGTTCTTTCAAAACATAGAAGATGGCTGGGCGCGGTGGCTGACGCCTGCAATTGCAGCACTTTGGGAAGCTGAGACAGGTGAATCACCTGAGGTCAGGAGTTTGAGACCAGCCTAGTCAACATGGTGAAAACCTGTGTCTACTAAAAACACAAAAACTAGCCAGGTGTGGTGGCGGGTGCCTGTAATCCCAGCTATGTGGGAGGCTGAGGGAGGAAAATTGCTTGAACCTAGGAGGCAGAGGTTGCTATGAGCTGAGATCGCACCATTGCACTCCAGCCTGGGCAACAAGAGCGAAACTCCATCTCAAAAAATAAAAAAAATCAAAAATGAACTTGTAAGTAGCTAGATTATATACATAAACTCCTTTTAGTTTTTGCTTTCCTTAATGCTAAGCTTTACCTATTTGCTGTCATCTCCTATAAGAACATTTTGTTTTCTTAAATGTATTGGAGCCAGTCCATGCTGCAGAACTTGCTGATAGGAAATTAAGCCCCTTCATAAGGTCCATAAATAGGACCTATTCAATATCTAACTTTAAAAAGAATGTTACAGGTTTCAGTGCAGTATCAATTTTCAAACATTTCAGAAACCTCAGGAAAAATTTTAAATGGTCAATTCTAAGTAGCGTGGGGTCTGTAAGCATATAGGTCTCAGGTTTATAAACATTTTAGTGAGTCACTGAAAGTATTGTATCATTGTTTCCTCTAGACTCTTAAGATGACTGCTGCCAAAAATGATTCTGCTTCTGGCCAACACTTTGTTAGTAATGAACCATATTTTTCCACCTGCAGGGAGAGGTTTTCTTGGAATTCCAGAAAATGTTGGCAAGAACCTCCTGGTTCTCCTTCTGGAGCTGTAAATCTTCACAAATTTCTCATATGTGATTAGTGATAATCATTGCGGAAGAGCCCAGACATACTCAAAGGCTGGAGCTACACCAAACAACCTCTAAAACTCTTTTCTTCAATAAACTTGACCAGTGTTCAAAAGTTGCTGATAAGAGTACATTTACAGTAGTTCTTCTAGATGAATATGTTATCAACTCTGAATTACCCACATCTCAGATAAGCGGATTCACACCCATGTTGATCATTCCAGTGACATTTGGAAATCTAGCTATCTGTCCATAAATCTATCAATAACTCTATATGTAATTCTACTATAATTATCTGATCATAAGTGACCAGAGCTTTATGAAGAACCATAAGTCATGTATATTTAATCATGTATGCTTTGACCTCATAGTCTCACTTCTGGGAATTCAGCTTGGGGAAATAATCTCACCGCACACACAATGCAAACAGCTATGGAAGTAAAGAGTTTACTGCTGTATTGTTTATACAACTAACTAAGTAAATGAATCAAAAACTGGTAATAGCCTATAAATCAAACAATACAGAATCAGTTAGGCAAATTATAACTTTGTTAGAATAGTACACGGCTACTAAAATTGCAAATATTTTTTCTTTCTTTTTAAACTTCTCTTCCAATAACTTTGATAAAACTCCAATTATTAAAACTACACTTTCAGGTAGGCACAATGGATCACTCTTATACTCCCAGCACTTTGAAAGGCTGACTTGGGAAGACTGCTTGAGCCCAGGAGTTCAAGACCAGCCTGGCCACATAGCCAGCTCCATCTCTAAAAAACATTTGAAAATTAAAAAAATATATATATATATAAACAAAAACGTATACTTTTTAAGGTAAAAACATTGAAAATGCTTACAATATTAAATGGGCAATCAAGAAGAATATATGTTATAGTTATATTAGGATTAATATTCTTTTTTAGATGGAGTCTCGCTCTGTCACCCAGGGTGAAGTACAGTCATGTGATCTCGGCTCACTGCCACCTCTGCCTCCCAGGTTCAAGCGATTCTCCTGCCTCAGCCTTTAGAGTAGCTGGGGTTACAGACGTGCGCCACCATGCCTGGCTAATTTTTGTATTTTTAGTAGAGACGGGGTTTCACCATGTTGGCCAGGCTGGTCTCCAACTCCCGACCTCAAGCAGTCCACTTGCCTTGGCTTCCCAAAGTGCTGAGATTACAGGCATGAGCCACTGCACCCAGCCAATATTCTTAAACATTATACATATCTGTAAATGACATCAGGAAGGAAACTTTGAAAAATGAGGATTTTGGTTTATAAAGGATTGTGAGATTTTGTTCTTTAATTCAGTTTTAGTAATATTCTTTTTATATGCACCCCCAAGGACTGGCCACTGACTCCATTATGTCTAAAGAGATGGTGAACATCTTACTGAAAAGACAATTGCACTAAGTGGAACCCACTAGGTGAAGAAACTATAGGGCCTCATTGTCCGGGCTTCCAGGACTGCTCCTGTTTTCCCAAGAGACAGATGCAGGCTCAGATGACAGGCAGCAAAGAACCTAAACTGCTAAGCTCTTGCAGAGGGAAAGGTTCTCTTTTTAGTTAATCTGCCTTTTATTTTGAGACAGAGTCTCGCTCTGTCACCCAGGCTGAAGCCCAGTGGCGTGATCTCAGCTCACTGCAACCTCTGCCTGCCAAGTTCAAGCAATTCTCTTGCCTCAGTCTCCTGAGAAGCTGCTTTTAATGTGTGTGCCACCATGACTGGCTAGTTTTTGTGTGTGTGTGTGTGTGTTTTTGTATTTTTAGTAGAGATGGGGTTTTACCATGTTGATCAGGCTGGTCTCAAACTCCTGACCTTGTGATCCACCCACCTCAGCCTCTCAAAGTGCTGGGATTACAGGCATGAGCCACGGCACCAGGCTGTGAATCTGCATTTTTTTTTTTTTTTTTTTTTAATGAATGAGAGGTTCTTACGTTGCCCAGGCTGGCCTCAAACGCATAGCCTAGCCTCTTCAAGTGCCAGGACAACTGGCCTGAGCCACCTCAGCTCCCAAATCTTTTTTTTTTTTGAGACAGAGTCTCACACTGTCACCTGGGCTGGGCCTTGAGAGCTCACGTGATCCTCCTGCCTCAGCCTCTCTAGTAGCTGGGATTACAGGCACACACCACCACACGCAGCTAATTTTTTGTATTTATTAGGAGAGACAGGTTTCACTATGTTGGCCAGACTGGTCTCAAACTACTGACCTCGTGATCCACCCATCTCGGCCTCCCAAAGTGCTGGGTTTACAGGCATGAGCCACTGCACCCGGCCTGAATCTGTATTTTTAAAAAATCAACATATTTTCACCAAAATGAGCCTACCAATTTGTGCGTCAGGACAAACAATGGTTATTTATAGCATTAAAATGCACTGAGTTGTGGCACAAAAATATAGTATATGTGCAGCATAAAAAGCATCTTTTCTCCTAGATACTTAAATAGAAGCAGTCATCCTATTTTATAGTTACATTTCTTTTTTTTTTTTTTTTTTTTTTTGAGACGGAGTTTCACTCTTGTTACCCAGGCTGGAGTGCAATGGCGTGATCTCAGCTCACTGCAACCTCCGCCTCCTGGGTTCAAGCAATTCTCCAGCCTCAGCCTCCTGAGTAGCTGGGACTACAGGCGTGCGCCACCATGCTCGGCTAATTTTTGAATTTTTAGTAGAGACGAGGTTTCACCATGTTGACCAGGATGGTCTCGATCTCCTGACCTCCTGATCCACCCGCTTCGGCCTCCCAAAGTGCTGGGATTACAGGCGTGAGCCACCGCGCTCGGTCACATTTTTTTGTTTGTTTGTTTTTATTTTTTTGAGACAGAGTCTCACTCTGTTGCCCAGGCTGGAGTGCAGTGGTGCAATCTTGGCTCACTGCAACCTCCGCCTCCTGAGTTCAAGCGATTCTCCTGCCTCAACCTCCTGAGTAGCTAGGATTACAGGCACACGCCACCACGCCGAGCTAATTTTTGTATTTTTAGTAGAGATGAGGTATCACCATGTTGGCCAGGTTGGTCTCAAACTCCTGACCTCAGGTGATCTGCCCGCCTCGTGCTCCCAAAGTGCTGGGATTATAGGCATAAGCCACTGTGCCCGGCCTACAGTTAGATTTGAAAACTTAAAGATCAAACAGCTGGTATGGCCACAAAGGCAAGAATGCCAATTTCCCCCTCTACTTCTACTTCCTTTCAAATCCATACAAAAAAAGGAAGGAAACATCATCTTTGCACAGAGAGCTATTTTTCATCATGCTGACCCTTATCCATTCAAACACAGCAAAATGTAGGTAAAAAGTAATTTTCAACCAATATTCTCCACTGAACTTGGGCATTCTTTCTAGATGCAGTAATGAGATCCAGCAGTAATCCTATAAATTCTAAATCATCCCTTTGGGCAGCCAGGATCCTGCCACTGTAGGATCAAATGACCCAATCTGTACTATGCTGACAGTTAAGGATGGTACTTTAAATAAGGCATTATTTCTAGTCAGTCATGAGAAATAGTAGCTGGGTTTAAAATGTTAAAAGTAGCTTGTTTCCTATGCCGTCAACCAATTCCACATTTTATTTATTTACTGATTAATTGATTGAGATAGAGTCTTGCTCTGTCACCCAGGCTAGAGTACAGTGGCACAATCTTGGCTTACTGCAATCTCTGCCTCTCACATTCAAGAGATTCTTCTGCTTCAGCCTCCCAAGTTGCTGGGATTCCAGGTGCCCACCACCACGCCCAGCTAATTTTTCTATTTTTAGTAGAGATGGGGTTTCGCCATGCTGGCCAGGCTGGTCTTGAACTCCTGATCTCAGGTGATCCGCCAGCCTCGGCATCCCAAAGTCCTGGGCTTACAGGTGTGAGCCACCATGCCTGGCCAACATGCTCCTTTTTCTGTAACAAACCCTGATCAAGAAGCTCTGGGGTGGAACTGAGATTCTGTATTGAGGAACAGAACGATTACAGCAAGAGAAATCGCATATTCAGCACCTATATATCAGTATACCTGAACGTTGTGCTATGAGGTTCATATTTGTCTTCTCACAATCGTCCCCACAACTCCTTAAGGTGGCTGTGATCAGTCTCAGCTTACAGATGCATAAGTGGATGCTCAAAGAGTTTCCATAACCTGCCTAGGGCAGGGCTGCCAGGAATCCTGAGCAGGGTTGTTGGCTGAAAATCTTGTGTCCTTCCTCTCCTCTGCCCACCACCAAGCAGGAGGCTCCTGCTCTGTGAACACAGAACTTATATGGCCTTCCCCCATCCTTTAAGACAGACCTGAAGTATGCTGCCAGCCCCATATCACAGCCCAGTGGGAAGGTGACTGAATCTGGCCTCAGAAGACCTGGATTTGAGTTCTAACTTTGTTATGCTACGTCTGCCAAAAATTAACCTCAACAGAAGACAGAAATGATAGCATTCCACTGTTAAGAGTTATCCCTACAAAAATTAGTGTTTACTAAGTAAAGTCAGGGGAACCAAAAGTAAAAGCTCTAAAGGAGAAATGTTGGTTATTACGAGAAGGTCTTAAATAGCTCCTTTTCTTTTCCTTCTTTTTTTTTTGAGACAAGGTCTCACTCTGTCACCCAGGCTGGAGTGCAGTGGTGCCATGTCAGCTCACTGAAACCTCCACCTCCCAGGTTCAAGAGATTCTCATACCTCAGCCTCCTGAGTAACTGTGATTATAGGTATGCACCATCATACCCAGGTAATTTTTTAAAATATAATTTTATATTTTTCATATTTTTACTAGAGAAGGGTTTCATCGTGTTGCCAGACTGGTCTTGAACTTTTGACCTCAAGTGATCTGCCCACCTTAGCCTCCTGAGTGCTGGGATTACAGGCGTGAGCCCCTGCGCCGGGCCAAATAGTTCTTTTTCTAAGGCTAGCTGCAGATGAAGATAATCCTACTGTTTACTCCAGCATCCTTGAAGGCATGTTGAAAAAAACTCAATGGAAACAAAACCATGCATGCAAACATGCACTGCCCCACGAAGGAGGCAGCCTGGGTGGGACACCCAGCTCCACCACAGAGCAACACGCCCAGCTCACTTCACCTTTCTGTGCTCCAGGGTCCTTATCTTGGGTAAAATCTAGAAAACTAGCAGTCTGCATCCCCCAGGGATAATGTGAAGGTTAACTTGTGAAAATGCAATTGAGGTTAGCCATTATAATCTGTAACAAGCACAAAACTAAAAACTTGGCCTCCCAAAGTGCTGGGACTACAGGTGTGAGCCGCCACACCTGGCCTCCAATATTACTGGAATAATTTTTTAAATTACAGTGATTAGTAAACCATAATGCTAATTCATTATTTACTCACTCAAAATAATGGAAACAATTATGCAGAGAAAAGAAAAAATAGGCCAGGCATGGGGGTTTATGCCTATCATCCCAGCACTTTGGGAGGCTGAGGTGAGAGAATCACCTGAATCCAGGAGTTTCAGACCAGACTGGGCAACACAGCAAGACCTTGTCTCTACTAAATTTTTAAAAATTGGCTGAGCATGGTGGTACATGCCTGTGGTCCCAGCTACTTGGGAGGCTGAGATAGGGGGATCACTTGAGTCCAGGAGGTTGAGGCTAAGTGAACCATGATCAAACCATTGCACTCCAGCTTGGGCAACAGAATGAGACTCTGTCTCAAAAAAAAAAAAAAAGAAAAAGAAAGAAAAGAAAGAAAGAAAAAAGGAAGAAGAAAAACTACCCATGAGGCATTATATTAAAATAGCACAAACAGGCCAGGTGCGGTGGCTCACACCTGTAATCCCAGCACTTTGTGAGGCCAAGGCGGGCAGATCAACTGAGCTCAGGAGTTCGAGACCAGTCTGGCCAACATGGTGAAACCCTGGCTCTATTAAAAACACAAAAATTAGCTGGGCATGGCGGGGTGCTTGTAATCCCAGCTACTCAGGAGGCTGAGGCAGGAGACTTGCTGATACCCAGGAGGCAAAGGTTGCAGTAAGCCAAGTTTGCACGACTGCACTCCAGCCCGGGCAACAGAGTGAGACTCCGTCTCAAAAAAAATTAAATAAATAAAATAAGATAACACAAATAACACACATTAGTTTACTGATATTCTTTCTAGTATTTCAAAAGGTTCCGTGATTTTCTAAAATGTCGTTTTGATTTAATTACAGAACACTTCAGAAGAGCATGATGTTTACAACTCCTCCCAACAGAACGTCTGACTCAGAAACCTGTACTCACAGTTCTCCTGAAAATAAAAGGAACACTATGTATTGCAAGACGTTTAATGTGGATCTGTACCTCCTATAATTTATTCTATAAATTACTATAATTTTTGATTAACAAAAGGAACTAAATTCAAAATACAGAGACTGACTATAAAAAAGTCATGATTAACACTGAGTAAATAAAATATAAAACAGCTTGGTCATAACGCAGCAAAAGAATATGAGGGGTCGCAGTGGCTCACGCTTATAATCCCAGCACTTTGGGAGGCCGACACAGGTGGATCAATTTGAGGTTAGGAGTGTGAGACCAGCCTGGCCAACATGGTGAAACCCCATCTCTACCAAAAATATAAAAAATTAGCTGGGTATGGTGGCGTGTGCCTGTAATCCCTGCTACTCGGGAGGCTGGGGCAGGAGAATCACTTGAACCCGAGAGGCGGAGGTTGCAGGGAGCCGAGATTGCGCTACTGCACTCCAGCCTGCACGACACAGTGAGACTCCCTCTCAAAAAAAAAAAAAGGAGAGAGAGAGAGAGACAAAGCACTG
Source organism: Aotus nancymaae (assembly GCF_030222135.1). Classification (NCBI taxonomy): domain Eukaryota; kingdom Metazoa; phylum Chordata; class Mammalia; order Primates; family Aotidae; genus Aotus; species Aotus nancymaae. The sequence continues at coordinate 2,071,197 of NW_026988414.1, read as the reverse complement.
ACAAAAGAAACCAAGAAACCAAACAGGAAGAAAATATAAACCTTTGCAAGGTCAAGGGAAGTTCAGGTTCCAGGGAAGCAGTCCAAGATCATGTTAAGATTGACTGAATTCATTTTATCATTATATTAGATATTTGTGCTTCATTCTGAACCTTAGTATTGTTTCACTGCATCCTTCTGTCACTAAAGAAATCATTAACGAATGGTCTAGCAGAGGTTGTCATCTCATTTAGGGCTCCGGTGCAGGGTTTCTCATGCTCAGCACTAGAGACATTTCAGGCCAGGCCACTCTTTGTTGTGGAGCTCTCCTGGGCATTCATTGCGGGATGTTTAGCTGCCTCCCTGGCCTCTACCCTCTAGAGACCAGTAGCAGCCCCTGAGCTGCAATCCCTGAGACAACCAAACAATTTCTGGATGTTGACAGGTGTTGCTGGAGTAGGGAGCAAAACTGTCCCTAGTTGAGAGCCACTGCGCTAATGTGAACAGATGAAAATTTATCTCAGTTTATCGGCACAGTACTGCTGTTTTAAACCAATGGGTTGATCTTAAGGCATTTATCTCTTCCCGACTTTTAAACCTATCCAAGGCCAGATGCTACACATTTCTAGTTTAGAAAGAACTAAACTGAGATGTTTTCAAACGCCTTCCTGCCCCAGGGCCCTGGCTGCTCTCTATTGAATGCTTGTCCCAGGCAAGTCCTACTCATCCCTCAAGTCTTAAGTAGCCTTAACTGTGAAGCCCTTTCCTGACCCCAGAGCATGAGCATGTCAGGAATCCTATGATATGTTCTCTTAGCACGTTGTACACTTACTTTGTGGCAACTACCATAACTGCAATTAAATAATCACTTTGTCATTATTATTTAATGTCACCTCCATTTCAGCAGAAGCCGTAGCAATCTTTTCGGCTCATGTCTGTAATCCTAGCACTGTGGGAGGCCAAAGCAGGTGGATCACCTGAGGTCAGGAGTTGGAGACCAGCCTGGCCAACTAGAACTCTACTAAAAATACAAAAATTAGCCAGGTGTTCTGGTGCATGCCTGCAATCCCAGCTACTCTGGAGGCTGAGGCAGGAAAATCGCTTGAACCTGAGGGGTGGATGTTGCAGTGAGCCAAGATTGTGCCACTGTACTCCAGCCTGAGCAACAGAGCCAGACTCTGTCTCAAAAAAAAAAAAAAAAAAAAAGTTTATCACTGGCCAACATGGTTACTTTATCACTAGTAACAAATTATTCTGTACTACACAGGTAATCGAAGTACAATGATACAGACCACGGCTTAAAGATAAATCGTTTAAGGCAAAATCGTAACTAAGAATATACTTTGAGCGAACATTCTTCTCTTTGGTTAACAAGACCTGTTTATGAAAAGATGGTAATGGTGGCAAGAGGAACAGTAATGTCTGCTTCATTAGACAGCAGTGAATGAGCCAAGGAACGGAATGCATTTAACTGAGGACGTCTTTCCATTTTTTTTTGACCTACTTATAAGTACTAATTTTTTTTTTTTTTTGATACAGAGTTTTGCTCTTGTCACCCAGGCTGGAGTCCAATGGCGCCATCTCGACTCATTGCAACCTCCGCCTCCCAGGTTCAAGTGATTGTCCTGCCTCAGCCTCCCGAGTAGCTGGGGTTATAGGCGCCCGCCACCACACCCAGCTAATTTTTGTATTTTTAGTAGAGACAGGATTTCACCATGTTGGTCAGGCTGGTCTCAAACTCCTGACCTCGTGATCCGCCCTCAGTCTCCCAAAGTGCTGGGATTACAGGCGTGAGCACCATGCCTGGCCGGGATCCATAACTTTTATATGATTCTCAAAGGTGTGAAGTTTAAGACCCACTGTCTTATACGGTTTTATTTAATTTTAATCTTCTAGGGATATTCCCACTGTGTTTGGTCCATCTTGTAGGAACAAAAAGAATAAAGTTTTGCTCACCGATTTCCTCTCCTGTTTCAGTTCCTGAACGTAGCGTGCCAAGTCCACAATGATCTGTGACGCCATGTTCTCGGAGATAACTTCATGCTGCCCGGCATAATCATTCATTTCGTTCAGGGTGGAAATGAAAGCTTTACATGACGTGTACCTATGGAACAGAACACACAACACAGCTTTTCATACAAGGCCACATTCATTCTTATTCTGCTTTACACCAAGGAAATATTAATTAAAATGAGGTTAATTGGCATCCACCTCCCATAGGATCCTAAGTATTCATTACACATCCAGTGTTCTCATCAAAATGGGTCAGAATTAATTACAATGGAAACACTTTTCATTTTGCAAAACTGAAGCGCTCCGTGTAATGTCATATTTGGCTTCGTTCATACTTAGCCCAGATATAATCCAAAATTCATATACATGCTATATGTACTAATGTAAAGGGTATTTAGATCTACATTAGGAATATAATACTTGAGCTGTCTAGTGTTCAGATGCCTTAACTGCTGACTGAAATGGACATATTTCTTGGATGAATGACTAGCATGACAGGTACTCCTGATGGTGCCAAACCAAATCAAGACTCCAGAATGCAGATTCCATACTTTCTGTTTTTGCTTAATTACATTCTAAAGTTTTCCTAATTACTTTAATTGAAACAATCTGACACAGCTCCAGTGACTCCATATAGGAAAAGTTAATTATGTTTTTATTGTTCTGTCATTCAATTTAAAAACTGACACAAAACAAATGGGAAATGCAACTTATTTTGATAGACACGTATTTCTCCTTTCTGTGTGTCAGCATCAATGGCATGTGCTGCCAGACAATTTTTAATGGTAAACATACTTGTATTCTTCTTCCTCCTTCGAGTTCTTTTTAGGTTGGTACTTCTTTGAAAGATTCCTAAAATAAAAATGCAGACATGTCAGCTTTATAGAGAAAGATAATTAAGAAATCAGGAATGAAAGATGACATTAGTGCTTTTGTTACACGTTTTAAAACAAACAAAAAAAAATGTCCGCAGCTGAAATCCATTTCCTTCAATCTTTCAACATGCGTGATGAAGCTCCTGTTATTAAGCACTTGCACGGCTTTTCATCTTTTGTCTCAAAGGCAGAGTAAATAAGAACAGAATTATTCAATTGGAGAGGACGGACCATGTGTAAATATGCAGTGGCTTTCTTTTTTTTTTGAGATAGAGTCTTACTCTGTCACCCAGGCTGGAGTGCAGTGGCGCGATCTCAGCTCACTGCAACCTCTGACTCCCGGGTTCAAGCAATTCTCCTGCCTCAGCCTCCCTAATAGCTGGGACTACAGGAGCATGCCACCATGCCAGGCTAATTTTTTTGTATTTTTAGTAGAGACAGGGTTTCACCATATTGGTCAGGCTGGTCTCAAACTCCTGACCTCAAATGATCTGCCTGCCTCAGCCTCCCAAAGTGCTGGGATCACAGGTGTGAGCCACCACGCTCGGCTGTGCAGTAGCTTTCATTTGTAGCACTGAGGTATTTTCCTTATCAGGCCACCATTCTCTCGTGGTCATCTGAGTTGGGGCATTATTGCTCCAAATCCAAGGAAAACTGTGTCCAAATGTTTAAATTAAAAATCAAAGTGCCAGGGGCATGTTTCTAAGGATGTGTGGCTGCTCTACCAGACAGCACATGAAAATGACCTGTAAATAAGTCTTCTTGAAGGAAGTTGAGACAATATTTTGGGGGTATTGATGATAAGACATTTAATTGGAAAAACTTTTACCCTGCCTAGCAGGTTTGCATTGAACACATTCAGATTAGCCGAACTCATCCAGTTTCCCTTCCTAATCTCATCTCCAAGTTAAGAATCTAAATATTTTTCTTTAAAGTCTCACTTACACTGATTCTACTGACTGATTTCTCTTGGGTCCTAACTTTAGGTGACCATAGTTAGAGAAACAGCCATAGCACGTTTTCTTGTTTCTTTGAAACGGAGTAGTGCTGTTGCCCAGTCTGGAGTGCAGTGACGTGATCTTGGCTCACTGCAACCTCCGCCTCCTGGGTTCAAATGATTACCCGGTCTTAGACTCCCAAGTAGCTGGGATTACAGGCATGCACCATCACGCCCAGCTAATTTTTGTAGCTGGGTTACAAACATGGGTTTCACCATATTGACCAGGCAAGTCTCGAACTCCTGAGCTCAGTTGATCCGCCTGCCTTGGCCCCCCAAAGTCCCACTGCACCTGGCCAAGAAATAGCGACAGCATGCTGAGCAGTAATCCACAGTAGGAACTCTCCATGTGTCAGCATCTCAGTGTTCACTTCCTTGTTAATTCCCTGTTGCTATTCCTCTTTATTATTTCACATTTTACTTCTATTTCTTCTACTTCCCCCAAATCTACAAATATGCCTAGAAAAATGTATAATAATAAATTTACAATTTTGATCATGGTACTTTTGTATACCAAATGACATGTGGTTTCATCTGTAACAAATGCTACTAGATGATGGGAGAGGCCCCGGCTTTAGTAGAAAGGGCACTGCTCTGGGAATGAAGAGACCATGTGCCCGGACAGCATGACCTCAGCAAATGAGCCAATTTGTGTTTCCTGTTCCTAATCTGTACGTCAGCAGGGGTTGGACGACATGACCTCTATTGTCCTTCTTGTTTTGAAATTCTGAGGGACTAGATAACATCCAGTAGAACATCAACTGTTGCAATTATTCAAAAAATGGACACATGTATATAATAGTTTAAAAATTATAATTAGACTAACTGATGAAAGAAAAATGTACTTAATTGAAGACTGCGATCATGTCGGCATATACTTCAGCATACAAACTATAACATGGTTTCTCTGCTGGTACTGCAGACACATAGCAGTGTTTAATAATTCTAGAGCCAAAAGAATGTGAAAAAGCAATTATTTCCTTAAAGAATGTCCCTTGGAGAAAAAACAATGCAAAAAAGATAAATATTTTATGTCAAGAGTAAAGTACAGGTCTTGGAGTTGGCTTATTATCACAACCCCTCCTTAAACGACAGATGTAGTAAAAACACCACCACAAGGATCAAGAATGAAAGGGAAGTGTGTGCAAAACAGATGACTACATAATCAACGGGTTATTTTCCAAATATATCGAGAGCAGCACATATGCAAGATCAGAGTATCGGAAAAGCCTAGTGGCTGCATGCGAAATACTTTTAGTGCATGGTTTATTTAAAAATTCATTTTTATTTATTTTAATTTTTTTTTTAGATACAGGGTCGTTTTCCATCACCTGGACTGGAGTGCAGTGGAACGATCATGGTTCACTGCAGCCTCGAACTCCTGGGCCCTAAGGATCCTCCCACCTTAGCCTCCCAAGTAGCTAGGACCATAGGTGCACACCCCCATGCCCAGCTCATTTTTATTATTTTTTGTCTGTAGAGACAGACCCTTGTCATGTTGCTGAGGCTGGTCACAAACGCCTAGCCTCAAGCAATCCTCCCATCTCAGCCTCTCAAAGTGCTGGAATTATAGGCATGAGCCACCGTGCCCAGACTACCGCGTGATTTTAAATATTAATCATTTCTTCTGTTACCGGTAACTTACAAATTGAAAATACCACTTCTAAATTCACACTTCATATAAAAATTATTTCACAATGTTAGATCCACATTTTCTTTTTAGCTTCCTTCCAGTCCTTAGCAGCCATAAAAATCATGTAAATTGTTTATCTAGTTGAAGGACACCTCCGTTGAATCTGAATCTTCTGATACCGGTAAAACCAGTACTCTTTATAGTTCTCTTTCATCAGTCAAATCCTAAACAGGATTAAATTCGATCCCTTGCAGGTGATATTCTGTAAAGACCACTGAGTTCTGATAAATGGGAATCGCTTTGACAATGCTGGCATATATAGCATTCAAAATGCTTCTTAAAAGCACTAATGAATAATTCACTCTATAAATACCAGCATAAATCTAAAAGCTAAAGAGATCTAGAAGCGAACTTCATTTCTAAGGATATTTCTCTCAAGTACTACTACAAAAAAAGACCAACTTTTCACTGCTGTTCTCTTGGGACAAACTTTTTGCCCTATTTGTATTATGTTATTTAAAAAATGAACAAGCAAATAAACCACTTTTAAAAAATCTTTCAATTTATGGGGTCTTTCTGAGAAATTGACGTGTTTTCAGGTAGAGAACCTCAACTTGTTTTTCACGTAGTCTAACTAAAAAGGCAAAAGAAAAAATAAACATCCTTTTATAAGGATGGTGGATTTAGACCTGGCTGATTTGAAGAGCCACAGGAAAGTTTCAAAAATTAAATAGCCCTATTCCAGAGCCTCTGCAACAGAAGGTCCAGGGTGGGGCCCAGGAATTTTTTTTTTTTTTTTTTTTTCACTTTCTTTTTTTTTTAAGCTCACCACAAGGTTTCTGGGTCAAGATGGCAGAATAAAATCCAGCCAGAGAACTGCACTTTCCCAAGAACAAAAGGTGAAAAAATAAAAGCCAGGGAAAATTTTAACAGCAGAAAATTTCTTTAAAAAAATGAAGAGGCTGGGTGCAGTGGCCAATGCCTGTAATCCCTAGGTAGGCTGATCACGAGGTTAGGAGTTTGGGACCAGCCTGACCAACATGGTGAAACCCCATCTCTAGTAAAAATACAAAAATTAGCTGGGCATGGTGGCGGGTGCCTGTAACCCCAGCTATTCGAGAGGCTAAGACTGGAGAATCGCAACCCGGGAGGCAAGGTTGCAGTGAGCCAAGATCGTGCCACTGCACTGCAGCCTGGATGACAGAATGAGACTCGTCTCAAAAAAAGAAAAAAAAAAAGAAGAAAGGAGTCTAACCTCAGTCCATACACTTTAGAAAGTGATGACCAAGAAGAGAAACAGAAAATTCTGGGACAGCTAAGAATGGAAGCTGACTCCTTTCTCCCCATCACAGGAAGAGAAATACATCCACTAACCCTGAAAATCAACCCAGACAGGAATAAACTGAGGTGTAAGTGCTCAGAGAATAGTGACAGAAAAACTGTGAGAGAAAGACATCCATGCTGACCACCCAAGGCCTTGGGCAGGAGCCGGGGCTCACCCCCGGGAAGTCCACTTTCCAGGCCTCCAAGCTGAGTGTCCTGGGGGTTCACCCCAAACCCAGGGATTCCACGGGATTAGGGATATGGTTTGGTTGTGTCCCTACCCAAATCTCAACGTGAATTGCATCTCCCAGAATTCCCACGTGTTGTGAGAGGGACCCAGGGGGCGGTTAATCATGGGGGCTGGTCTTTCCCATGCTAGCCTCGTGATAGTGAATAGGTCTCATGAGATCTGATGGGTTTATCAGGGGTTTCCACTTTTGCTTCCTCATTTTCCCTCATCTCCACTATGTAAGAAGCACTTTTTGCACCCCTGCCATGATTCTGAGGCCTCCCCAGCCATGTGGAACTGTAAGTAAAATTAAACCTCTTTTTCTTCGCAGTCTCGTCTATGTCTCTATCAGCAACATGAAAACGGACTAATACAATGAGGAAAATCTTTGCCCTAATGGCGTAAACCCCATAACAGAATCTCTAACAAAGTTTCAGAAGGAATGACAGAGTCGAGTCTCAAAGCCAGGCCCTTTCCCTACCCCAACTCTGTAAACACCTGTCCTCAGCTTTCAGCAAACCAGGCAGACCATACAACTCCCCAGCCTCAAGTGGAACTCAAAGAGAAAGGCCAATGGTACCAGAAATGGAAGGAAGCGTGGCAAAGAACACTCACCTACACTCCATCAGAGCAGACAGGGCGCTGTGCGGCTTACACAGAAACAAACACACGCCAGGTGTTGGCCTGAGACCTTGACACTCTTTACCTCATTAAGCCCAGTCAGCAACCTTATAAGGTGAGGAGGAGGAGGAGGAGGAGGATGATGATGATGATTCACATTTTACAGATGAGAAAGAAACAAGGAGAGTAATTTGAGCCAATTGATAGTGCTGTTAAGTGGAGAAACCAGGATTACATCCCAGGCATTGGGACTCTTGAGTCTGAACTCAACCACTTAGCTAAATTGCCCCTATTAAATATAAGCAAGGTGGCTAGGCGAGTTGGCTCACACCTGTAATCCCAGCACTTTGGGAGGCTGAGGCGGGCGGATCACCTGAGGTCACGAGTTTGAGACAAGCCTGGCCAACATGGCAAGACCCCATCTGTACTAAAAATACAAAAATTAGCCAGGTGCGGGCCAGGTGTGGTGGCCCATGACTGTAATCCTAGTACTTTGGGAGGCCGAGGCAGGTGGATCACCTGAAGTCAGGAGTTTGAGACCAGCCTGACCAATACAGTGAAAACCCAGCTCTACTAAAAACACAAAATTGCCCAGGTGAGGCAGCGCATGCCTGTAATCCAGCTACTTGGGAGGCTGAGGCAGGAGAATTGCTTGAACCCAGGAGGCGGTGGTTGCAGCGAACCCAGATCATACCATTGCACTCTACCCTGAGCAACAAGAGCAAAGCTCCATCTCAAAAAAAAAAAAAAAAAAAAATCAGCCAGGCATGGTGGTATGCACCTGTAATCCCAGCTACTTGGGAGGCTGAGGCAGGAGAATCGCTTGAACCTGGGAGGCAGTAGTTGCAGTGAGCTGAAATGGCGCCACTGCACTCCAGCCTGGGCAACAGAGTGAGTGAGACTTTGTCTCAAAAAAGAAAAAAAAAAAAACAACATTAAACCAATAAATACAAGCAAGGTGAAAGATATGACAGGTAATACAGAAGGAAAAGAAAAAAAACCCAGTCTGCAAGAAAACATAAGAAAAATAAGCAAAAATTACACTCCTCCAGATTGTTTATACCATAGACAAACTTAGTAAAAACACAAAGGCAATAAAACAAGAATCCTGTGGCCAGGTGCTATAGCTCACGCCTATGATCCCAGCACTTTGGGAGGCTGAGGCAGGCAGATCACCTGAGGTCAGAAGTTCTAGACGAGCCTGACCAACATGGTGAAACCCCATCTCTACTAAAAATACAAACATTAGCCAGGTATGGTGGCGCACGTCTGTAATCCCAGCTATTTAGGAGGCTGAGGCAGGAGAATTCCTTGAACCTGGGAGGCGATGGTTGCAGTGAGCCGAGATCATGCCATTGCACTCCAGCCTGGGCCACAGAGCAAGACTCTGTCAAAAAAAAAAAAAAAGGAAAAAAAAAAGGAAAAATCCTAACACTATGGGATAAAATAAAATGGGATGAGAAGGAAGACACAAAGCTGAGGAAATGAACTAAGGACTAAAACATACCACTACAGAACCCGTCAATAAATGAGGGAGGATATCAAATTTAATAAAGGAAAGGTTTGAAATAACCATCTTGTGAAAACAACTAAAATAATCAGAAAAAAAACTAAAGAATAAGAAGATGAAACGTAAGGATAAGTCATATCTCTGAAGCATATGACCCAGTAAGTAGAATAGAAAAAACAGACATAATCAAACAAAGTTCCCCTGAAATAAGCATAGAATTTACACAGGAAAGAGTCTAAGAAAAACTGAGACATGATAATCAATTCCAAGGCATTGCTTAGTGAAGTTATCAGACTGCTAAGCTGAACTAAATATTTGCTCAGGAACGGCCATGTTACCTACAGAGAAAACCATCTGGCTGGCCCCAGACTTTTTCATCCAAAGGCGATGCAGCCACATTGAGAGACAAACTGTGACCAGAGAACAACTGAGTCAAAGTGTTGTATAGTAGCATTCTCAAGCAAGAAAGAACTCGGGGAACACGTCCCAAGATCTAACTGGGGAAAAATATCCTTCCTTAATGCCAAGAGTCAAGGAGAGAGACTGCAGTAGAGAGAAGTGCTGAGAAGGGTCTACATTCAAATACAGAATGAAGACAAACCAACAGAGGGCTTCAGGTTTGAGAACCAAGTCATATCACTCAACTGGAAGAAGCAAAACATGTAAATGTTATTTTCCTTATCTTTCATAGCAATGAGTCAATGAGCCTGTGTAAAATTTAAACACGGAATTAAACACACACACGCATACAATAATGACATCCTACAAGCTTTTCATAATCTGTTTGACATATTTTACAAAAGTTTAATATCTATTTTTTGAGACAGAGTCTGTCACCCAGGCTGGAGTGCAGTGGCATTATCTTGGCTCACTGCAACCTCTGCCTACCAGGGTCAAGTGATTCTTGTGCCTTAGCCTCCTGAGTAGCTGGGATTACAGGCACGCACCACCACGCCCGGCTAATTTTTATGTTTTTAGTAGAGAGATGAGGTTTTACCATGTTGGCCAGGCTGGCCTCAAAAACTCCCGATGTTAGGTGATCTGCCCACCCCAGCCTCCCAAAGTTACATTTAAAGTTTAGCAAATCCCTCAGTTTTGCTGTACCGTCATTTATACAGTTAAGTTTAAATCCATTTCTTTATATAGCTATATAATATATATAATACGCAATATGTTGTATAAAATGATTTCTATTTAGTTACCCTTTATATACAGTGAGCTCCAATTAAAAACAGATCAAGACTTGAATGGTTCACTTTTAAAAAACATAAATGGCTCAAATGTATCAAAAGATGTTCAACCCCATTCATACTAAGAGAAAAGCAATTTAAGACCTAGATGTACCGATTGTTAAGTATCAAGTTGACAAAAATCAGTATGGTAACAGAAGGCAGCAGTGGGGGTGAGGCTGAGCAGGCCCTGCTACTCTGCTAACGGAGTGTCAGAGGCCACAGCTTCTGAGAAAGGCACCGGAGATCATGCCACTGCACTCCAGCCTGGGTGACAGAGACTCCGTCTCAAAAGTAAATAATATTAGGTTTGTCAGACTTAGAAAAAAATACTAGGAATTTCAACCTAGACTACCTTGAAGAGACAGTGATCTACAGCAGGGATTGGCAAACTTTTTCTGTAAAGGACCAGAGAGTAAATATTTCAGACTTGCAGGTAACTGCATCTCTTTAGCAACTACTCAACTGCAGACGGCCTTGCAAAAGTGGCCACAGACAATACGCATGGGCATGGCAACATTCGAACAAATCTTTATTTACAAAACCAAGCGGATGGATCTGACCCATGCTAAGACCTGACCTATAGGAATCAAAGTCTCATATAAGTTTATGTCTAAAATAAGTTAGCATTTCCCCCTGCAGTGTAGAAGAAAATTATTTAATGATAGATGTCTCTCCCAAAGGTCACACTGATTTTTTAATTTCTGAGATGGAATCTTGCTCTGTTGACCAGGCTGGAGTGTAGTGGCGTGATGTCGGCTCACTGTAACCTCTGCCTCCTGGGTTCAAGTGATTCTCCTGCCTCGGCCTCCTGAATAGCTGGGACTACAGGCGCGTTCCACCATGTTAGGCTAATTTTTGTATTTTTACAAGAGACTGGGTTTCGCCGTGTTGGCCAGGATGGTATCGATCTCTTGATTTCGTGATCCACCCACCTTGGCCTCCCAAAGCTCTGGGATTACAGGTGTGAGCCACTGCGCCTGGCCAACATTGATTTTTCAACATCACATTACTGTTTCAAGCAAGTGTCTGTTGAATGTGCTGTAGCCATGCTGGCCTTTCTATTCCTCATTCGTATTCCCATCTCAGGACCTTTGCACTTGCTCCCCCGACATCCTTCCATGCCTGGCTTCTTTTTGTGACTCACTTCTCAAGCAATGGGTTTTCCCCGACCAGCCTAAGTAAGTAACCGCCCCCCACTTCATTCTCTATCGCATCACTGCATTTACATATTTGGAGTCATAAATGCTATCTTTAAATGCTGGAATTCTTTGCTAATTTGCATGCAGTTCCGCTTTCTGCTGTGAGAAGATGAGCACTCCAGGTTCGGCCACTTCCTGTGTCTCGTTCATTAAAGCATCCCCAGTGACTGAGATGCGGCTGGCACGCTGTTGTTCATCAGCTCTCACAGGCCGGTGCAAACACACGATTCCCCATAAAGCAAAGCTGGCTAAATGTCTTAGGCCCGTACCCTACCAATTTACTCAATCTACAAATATTTAGTGAGTACCTACTATGTGCCAGGCACTGTTCCGCACTATGATACATTAGTGAACGCAACCCAAAGATCCCCACCCTTAAGGGGCTTGTATTCTAGCTGAGAGGACGCAGGAGACAATGAGCAGAAAATATAATACACAGGAGATTTCTATGGGAAGGTTTGGGGAGATGTTGTTCAAATGAGACAAAATTTTTTATTAGAAGAAATAAGTTCAAGAGATCTACTGTACAACATGGTATCTTCAGTTAATAACAATGTATCGTATACTTGAAAATTGCTGGGCCAGGTGCTAACACCTGTACTCCCAGCACTGGGAGGCCTCGGCAGGAGGATTGCTTGAACACAGAAGTTCAAGACCAGCATGGGCAACATGGCGAAATTCCGTCTCTACAAAAAATACAAAAATTATCCAGGTGTGGCAGCGCATTCCTGTGGTCCCAGTTACTTGGGAGGCTGAGGTGGGAGGATCACTTGAGCCCAGGAGGTGGAGGTGAGCCAAGATCATGCCACTGCACTTCACCCTGGGTCACAGAGTTGAGACCCTGTCTCAAAAGAAGAAAAGGAAGGAAGGGGAGGGGAAGGAAGGAGGGAAACGGCTAAATTGTTAGAAGAGTAGATTTTAATGTTCTTACCTCAAAAAAGAATATTAAGTTTGTATAGTAATGCATATGTTAATTAACCTGATTTGGGCATTCTGCAGTGTTACATATTTCAAAGCATCATGTTATACACCATAAATACATACAATTTTATATACAAATAATATAGAAATGGATATGTTGTCAATTTTCAAAAATAAATAAATGAAAAAATTATATAAAATGGTAGAAAGTTACCAGTAATATAGGAAAAGTGGAAAGCAAAGCAGGCTAAGTGAAGTAGGGGATGAGGCAGGCCTCACTGAGAAGGTACTGGAAGGAGGAGAGGGAGTCAGCTACAGGGAGCTGGGGAAGAACACAGAGGTGATATCTACATGGAAAGGTCAGCGCAATGCCTCTCGGGTGAGGGTATGCCTGGCATGTACAAGAAACAGGAAGGAGGCCTCTGTATGGTCACAGCAGAGAGAAGGAGGAAGAGAGTTAAAACATGTCACAAAGGTGTGGGAACCAGATTATACAGGGTTTTGTAGGACATTCGCTGTAAGGTTTTTGGATTTACTCAGAATGAAATGGAGATGCACTGGAATTTTGAACAGAGGAGTACTGTCATCTGGCTGCTTTGTAGAAATCAGGGAATAAGGGATACAGGTAGAATAAGGGAAACGAGTTAGTAGACTCATAATAACCAGGCAAAAGATTAATGGACCACATGGGCCATGTGACATGGACCACAGTGGCAGTGGTGGAGGTAATAACAAGTGTCAGATCCTGCATGAATCTGTAGAGTAGCCAGGATTTCCTGATGGCTTAGACTGGGGAGTGTGAGAGAAAAAAGGGAGCCAGAGATGATGACGCCAGGGTTTTTTGTTGTTGTTTGTTTGTTTGTTTGTTTTGAGATGGAATTTCACCCTAGTTGTCCAGGCTGGAGTGCAATGGCGTAACCTCCACCTCCCAGGTTCAAGCGATTCTCCTGCCTCAGCCCCCCGAGTAGCTGGGACTACAGGCATGCATGCGCCACTATGCCTGGCTAATTTTGTATTTTTAGCAGAGACAAGGTTTCTCCATGTTGGTCAGGCTGATCTTGAACTCCCGACCTCAGGTGATCTGCCCGCTTTGGCCTCCCAAAGTGCTGGGATTACAGGCATGAGACCCCACGCCCAGCCTGTTTGTTTTTGAGATGGAGTCTTGCTCTGTTACCCGGGCTGGAGTGCAGTGGCACAATCTCGACTCACTGCAGCCTCTGCCTCCTCGGTTCAAGTGATTCTCCTCCCTCAGCCTCCCGAGTAGCTGGGATTACAGGCGCCCACCACCAGGCCTGGCTAATGTTTTCATATTTTTAGTAGAGATAGGGTTTCACCATGTTGGCCAGGCTGGTCTTGAACTCTTGACTTCAAGTGATCCACCCTCATCTGGCTGATGCCAGGGTTTTTTACCTAAAAAAGTATGCAGCTACCCTCAGATGAGTGGAGGAAAATCTAGGCCATGGAAATGCAGATTTTTATTTTTTTGATTTAGGGTCTTGCTGTGTTGCCAAGGCTGCAGTGCAGTAGTGTAATTATGGCTCACTGCAGCCCCAACATCTTGGGCTCAAGCATCCTCCCTCCTCAGCCTCTCGAGTAGCTGGGACTACAGGTGTGCGCCACCATGCCTGGCTAATTTTAAAAAATTCTTTTTAGAGGCAGGGTCTTGCTATGTTGCTCAGGCTGGTCTCCAACTCCTGGCTTTCAAGTAATCCTCTCACCTCGGCCTCCTGAAGTGCTGGGATTATAGGTATGAGCCACTTCACTTCACCTAGACATGTGGATTTTATTTATTTATGTATTTGTGTATTTATTTATTATTTATTTTTGAGACGGAATCTTGCTCTGTCGCCAGGCTGGACTGCAACCTCCGCCTCTTGGGTTCAAGTCATTCTGCTGCCTCAGCCTCTTGAGTAACTGGGACTACAGGTGTGCGCCACCAAGCCCAGCCAATTTTTGTATTTTTTAGTAGAAACGAGGTTTCACCATGTTGACCAGGATGGTCTTGATCTCTTGACCTCATGATCCGCCCGCCTTGGCCTCCCAAAGTGCTGGGACTATAGGTGAGAGCCACCGCACCCGGCCAACATGTGGATTTTTAAGTTGGGAAGATCAGGTGTTCAGTTTCAGACATGTTTCATTTCAGACGTTTTTAGACATTTCCAAGTAGAGATTTTGAGCAAGCTGTTTCTGGAATTCAGGAGAGAGGTCTGGCTTGGAGATCCCTATCTGTGAGCTGTTGTCATATGGGTCATATCTAAAGCCACGAGACAGTTGAGGTCACCAGGAGAGTACCGACTGGAAAGGGAGAAGGACTGAGAAGCAGGTGCTGGGTATAGCGATGTGAACAGGCAGGGGAAGAAGAGAGGCCAGCGAGGGAGACTGCGATGGGAAGAACACCAGGAGCCCTCTCGAGAGCTCACCCATAGCCCATTTTCACAAGAAAGATAACACTGCTTGACTAACAGTGCAATATTCAAATAATCAACGTGAAACAGACCACATTCTATTCCTACTTTCAGTTCGAAAAGCCCTGAAGTGTTTACCAGGCTGATAAGCACTCAGGGCACTAGACACTGATCTGGATTCTCCACTTAGAAAAATTATTTCCTTGTGCAATGTTTTACATGTTATTCACTCAATGAAAACAAAATCTGAGGCCAGGCGCAGTGGCTCCCAACTGTAACCCCAGCTTGCTGAAACAACAACAGAAACCCTAGATGAACACATAGCTCTTATACAGATGCTCTTTGGATTAAAATTCAATGGTGAGGGAGCTTGAAGGAAGTTTTTTTAAAAAAAGAAAAAAGGGCCAGGCACGGTGGCTCATGCCTGCAATCCCACCACTTTGGTTGGCCGAGGCAGGTGGATCCCCTGAGGTCTGGAGTTTGAGACCAGCCTGGCCAACATGGTGAAACCCTGTCTCTACTAAAAATACAAAAATTAGCTGGGCATAGTGGCACACGCCTGTAATCCCAGTTACTTGGAAGGCTGAAGCAGGAGAATCACTCGAACCTGGGAGGTGGAGATTGCAGTGAGCTGAGATCACACCACTGCATTCTAGCCTGGGTGACACAGTGAGACTCGGCTCAAAAAAAAAAAAAAAAAAAGAGGGCCGGGCGCGGTGGCTCACACTTGTAATCCCAGCACTTTGGGAGGCCGAGGCGGGTGGATCACGAGGTCAAGAGATTGAGACCATCCTGGTCAACATGGTGAAACCTCGTCTCTACTAAAAATACAAAAAATTAGCTGGGCATGGTGGCGCGTGCCTGTAATCCCAGCTACTCAGCAGGCTGAGGCAGGAGAATTGCCTGAACCCAGGAGGTGGAGGTTGCGGTGAGCCGAGATCGCGCCATTGCACTCCAGCCTGGGTAACAAGAGCGAAACTCCGTCTCAAGAAAAAAAAAAAAAAAAAAAAGGAAAGCAAACTTAATGTTTCTAAATCAAAATCATCTAGCTCTTTAACAAGCCTTAAAACAATATTCACAAACCAATTCAACTACAACTACACAAGAAATCATTAAAAAGATTTTGTATGCCACTTCAAGTTCAAGCTTAGTTCTACCAAGAACTTTTAAATATATTCTATAAAAACACAAATTTCTTGGATAATCTCATCATTAAAGATGTAAGGAGATCCAAAGTACTTAAAAAAAAAAATAGAGAAAGGGTCTCACTATGTTGCCCAGGCTGGTCTTGAACTCTCTGGGCTCAAGAAATCCTCCCTTATTGGCCTCCCAAAGTGCTTGGATTGCAGGCGTCAGCCACCACGACCAGCCCCAAAGTACATTTTTTTTTTTTGAGATGACATCTCACTCTGTCACCCAGGTTGGTGATCTCGTGCAGTGGCACGATCTCAGCTCACTGCAACCTCTGGCCTCCTGGGTTCAAGCAATTCTCATGCCTCAGCCTCCCAAGCAGCAGCTGAGATTAGAGGCATGTGCCACCACGCCTGGCTAATTTTTGTATTTTGAGTAGAGATGGGTTTCACCATGTTGGCCAGGCTGGTCTCGAACTCTTGACCTCAGGCAATCTGCCCAGCTCTGCCTCCCAAAGTGGTGGGATGACAGGTGTGAGCCACTGCGCCCAGCCCAAAGTACTTTTAAAATATTGTTCTATAGGCCCCCTCAACACATTACTGGAGGGAGTGTGAATTAGTACAAGCACCTTGGAAAATGGTTTAACCCTATCCACTAAAGCGAAGCATACGAGTAGCCTGAGACCTTGCAATTTGAATCCTAGGTAGATCCTAGGAAATGTGTTCAGATACACACAAAAAGTTTTGTACAGTAATGCTCGTTGGAGTGCTACTCATTATATGCCTAAATTGGAAACAACCAAATCGCCTAGGAACAGCAGAATGCATGAGTTCTGGTGCATTCATAGACCAAAATACTCCACAGCAATGAAAATAGCAGACTCCCACCACATGCTACCACATGGTGAATCTCACAAACGTAATGTGGAACAAAAGAAGCCAGATACACAAGAATGCATACCAAATGATTACACTCACGTAAAGTTCAAAAGTGGGCACTACTAATCCATGTGGTTAGAAGTCAGGAGAGTGGTTACCGTTGTGGGGAGAGTAGGGGGCCGAAAGGGGCCGGGGGGGCTTCCTGGGCTGGTCTTTCTGTTTCTTGACCTGGGTGCCCAGTTACATGAGTGTGTTCATACTGTCAAAATTCATGGAGCTGCACACTTATGATTTGTGTACTTCTCTGTATATATGTTATTAATATATTTCAATAAAAAGTTTACTGAAAAACAAGCTGCTCCGAAACTCAGCAAATATCCTGTTGAAAAAAGCTGGGCCTTAAAGCAGTAACTTAGTTTTTACTTTTAATGTTCTATGAAAATTAATTTTCCGTATGGAAAACAATCACTTCTATTGAAATATTACCTTACATAAAAGGAAAAATATTTAAAATATGATACATTTATACTATAAAATGAGAATATACGTTATCCTGACATCATTTTGCAGTTAACAAATAAGGTTTTTCAATATCAACTTACCTGAGTTGCTTTGCATAGCTGAGTTCAATCTCTGTCCTCTCTTTCACAAATTTGATATATTTCTCAAGAATATCAATTCCCCACTGTGTGTGTTTTTCTAAGTTGTCAAACTGATCCTGTTAAAACAAAACAAGAGAGAAGTTATAGTCTTTCCCTGTGATTAACATAATTTCAATGAAAATTCTCTTAACAATATATTGCTACAAAGCAGTACTAGAATTTTCCATGATTATACTTGGGGTGCTTTTTCATTGAGCCATTTTAAATCAACATTACCAAATATGGTTTGAAAACTGCCTGGAGTAGTGAACTATGACCTATTCATTCATATTTCCTATTCCTTTTAGAAACATAGTTTTTAGATACAATTGATGTCCCAGTACAAAGAAAAATGTCATTCCCAGATACCAAAAACTGACAAGTGAAACACACACAAACACACCCACACACAGTTGGCACCTTAACTGTTATCTCTGGGTAATCATTCAAAACAGCTGATTGAATTGCACCCAAGGAACTGGAAAAGCAGAGTTACAAAATTTTGCTTTCTTTAAATGATTAAAGTAAAACACATGGATTTTATTCTTTCAAACATACATCAAGCCCACATTGTGAGCCAGGAACAGTGCCTGAAGCTGGAGAACCAAAATGAACAAAAATACAGCCTAAACTTGCACGGTGCCTGGGGGTTTATAGTCTGGAAGAATGAGAGGGAGCCCGGGTAACACAGTGAGACCCCCATCTCTACAAAAAATTTTTAAAAATTATCTGGGCATGCTATTGTACCACTGCACTCCTGCCTGGGTGTAAGAGCATGACTCCGTCCCCGCCAAATAAAGAATGAGAGGGGACAGGTATGCTAGCAACAGCTAATGCAAAGACATGCAGATATCCAAGAATCAGGTGGATTTGTGCTGCTTGAGGGCGAGGTGGGGATGGGTGGGGCACAAGGGAACTGGTGTTGGTGAGGGACGAAACTAGCTAGCGCAGGGATAGATCACCCAAAGCCTTGAAGGCTGAACTTAGGAGTTTAGACTCTCCAGCAGGCACAGTAGGACTTGGAAGAGGAAGCCAGGAAATGGCTCCAACAGTCTAGATGAGACAAAATAGGCACAGAAGGGAAGAATTGTAGGGACATTTAACAAACACAATCAACTAGTGTGTGAGTGGCTGATTGGATGTGGAGGCTGGGAGAAGGCTCTGAGGGAGAGGGAGGATTCCAGATTCACTTTCAGGTTCTGCTTCCTGGGATGAAACAGAAGATCCAGATAAGAAAGAGCCACAGCTTGGGGTGAAAATTAAATGTTGTTCTGACATGTTGAATGAGGGACTGGCATGTCCAGAAGAGAGCTGGAAACACAGAACGATTCAGAACTCAAGGAGGGCAGCGAGTGAGTAGGTGGATCTGAAGCAACAGCCGAGGATCAGAATGCCAAAGACGACGACGGCAATACTGCACAGAATTAGCAAAGAGGGCCTGGCCCAGGAAGCAGAGCCCGGAAAGGACCATGGGGGTGAGCCGGAGAAGGCATGAGCACATCACGGGGAAGAGAAAATTTCAATGGAAATGGAATTATTCTCCATGGAAAATATGCTGCCTCCTGAGAGGTAACAGTCATAGATGAGGGTTCTAGCCCCAGCAAAGGGAATTCACAGAGACAGGCCCCCAAATATTTCAAGTTTTAGTCATTTGCCTATAAAACACAGATATAATCTAATTTCCTAATTTCAGTCAGGATCATGCAAAATGGGGAAGTGCCAACTCAAATATAAAAATATAAAGCTAGGCTGGACACGGGGTGACTCACGCCTATAATCCCAGCACTTTGGGAGGCTGAAGCGGGTGAATCACCTGAGGTCAGGAGTTCGAGACCAGCCTGGCCAACATGGGGAAACTCCATCTCTACTGAAAACACAAAAAAGTTAGCCAGGCATGGTGGCAGGCGCCTGTAGTCCCAGCTACTTGGGAGGCTGAGACAGGAGAATCACTTGAACCCGGGAGGCAGAGCCAAGATCACGCCACAGCACTCCAACCTGGGCAACAGAGACTCCAGTTTCACACACACACACACACACACACACACACACACACACAAATATATATATAAAGCTAGTATTTAATCCTATCACATGCTTGTGCAATCTAACAGTGTACATTCAATATCTTACTTCAAACTGTTTTTTGTTTGTTTGTTTTGAGACGGAGTTGTGCTCTTTCACCCAGGCTAGAGTGCAGTAGTGCCATCTCAGCTTGCTGCTGCCTCCCAGGCTCAAGCGATCCTCCCACTTCATCCTCCTGAGTAACCCACCACCATGCCCTGGCTAATTTTTATATTTTTTGTAGAGAGGAGGTCTCACTATGATACCCAGGCTGGTCTCAAATTCCTGGGCTCAAGCAATCCTCTGCCTTGGCTTCCCAAAGTGCTGGGATTACAAGTATGAGCCACTGCCTCCGGTCAGCCTTTTTTTTTTTTAAACCACTTTATTGAGATATGATTGAGTTTTTGGCCAGGCGAGGTGGCTCATGCTGGTAATTCCAGCACTTTGAGAGGTCCAGGTGGGTGGATCACCTGAGGCCAGGAGTTCGAGACCAGCCTGGCCAACATGGTGAAACCCCATCTCTATTAAAAATACAAAATTAGCCAGGCGTGGTGGCTGGCACCTGTAATCCCAGCTACTCGGGAGGCTGAGGGAGGCAGGAGAATTGCTTGAACCTGGGAGGCGGAGGTTGCAGTGAGCGGAGATCACACCACTGCACTCCAGCATGGGTGACAGAATGAAACTTCATCTCAAAAAATTAAATAAAAAATAATCAGTGTATAATGTTTGTCTTAATAACTAATAATTTTTTATATTTAAAGTTGATTCTCAATATATAT
This sequence comes from Aotus nancymaae, assembly GCF_030222135.1. Lineage (NCBI taxonomy): Eukaryota > Metazoa > Chordata > Mammalia > Primates > Aotidae > Aotus > Aotus nancymaae. The sequence goes on along the minus strand of NW_026988414.1, from coordinate 2,050,771 downwards.
ATATTCCACAAACCCCTAGATTTCACTTTAAGAAATGCTAGATTATTTATGTTATCTATAAAGTCAAGGGCCATCAAATAAGCTAATAGTGTAAACAAGACTGCAGATCACTTTAAACTACTTGAGAGAACAAATATACAGACAATTCAAGCTATGATTACAAATCATTCTTACAAATTGAGAGCAAGACTTCTTTAAAGCCCTCTGCTTATCAGTAACCCTTTGTGGATCTAGTTTCACAGCAATCATACTTGTTTTTTAATGATAAACAATTAGTAGGGCATCATGGCACATGCTTGTAGTCCTAGCTACTAGGGAGGCTGAGGCATGAGAATCACTTGAGCCCAGGAGTTCAAGGCTGCAGTGAGCCATGATCAGGCTACTGCACTCCAGCCTGGGCATCAAAGCAAGACCCTGTCTCAAAACACAAAAAACAAAAACATAAACACCCTTCCCTCTATTTAAAAGCCCTCTCCCAGCTGGGTGCAGTGGCTCACACCCATAATTCCAGCACTTTGGAAGGTTGAGGTGGTCAGATCACTTGAGGGCAGGAGTTTGAGACCAGCCTGGCCAACATGGTGAAACCCTGTCTCTACTAAAAATACAAAATTCACCAGACGTGGTGGCACGCACCTATAATCCCAGCTACTTGAGAGGCTGAGGCAGGAGAATCACTTGAGCCCAGGAGGTGGAGGTTGCAGTGAGCCAAGATTGGGCCATTGCACTCCAGCCTGGGCAAAAAGAGCAAAACTCCATCTAAAGAAAAAAAAAAAAAAAGCCCTCTCCCCGTATGATTTCCCATCATCTCCAAAGCCTTGCTTATTTCCAGCAGTCATAGGTGCCACCTTGAAAACTTGCTAAGAGGATATGCTCTTAGGTTTCATTCTTGGCCTGTTAACAACCAGACTACATATTTTCCCCCCGCCATGTCACTTTGCATTCAAACTGAAGTATGCTATACAAAGCAAGAGCTTTCCATACCACAGCCCTTACAAACAACAAAAAAAAGCCCATCTACATTTGAATTGAGTCCACCTTAAGAATTACTGGCCTCAATCCAACAACATGTTTTTCCATAAAGTTATCTGTATTCGAGACCATCCCACAAGCTATAATAAAGCATTTACCAAGATGACAGAGTCCAAATAAGATAGAAGATCTTAATAATAAAAACCTGACTCAGTAACAAATAAGCTAGTGCTTGTTTGTGACTATAGCAGAGTTCTTTGCATGCTCTATTACGCCTGAGGATGCCCCCCACTCTTGCTACCACATGCATCGCTGCAGCACTGACTTGACAGCAGAAAATTCAAACTAGAAGAAAATTCAAGACAGATGAAAAACTAATCAACCCACTTACATTCTTGACCAAAATGTGGAAAACTTAATGGAAAAAAAATCCAAATCTTAAAAGGACTCCTTTGTGAGCAAATATTATAAATGGTTCTTTAAAAACAGCCTTTGCTAGTTTGGGGATGGTATCATCAAAAATGCATCCCTTCCTGCTTGATGTCACATCACAGTCATTCTAGGGATCCCTCTGCCCTCTTAAAAATCATTGAGAACAAGTCAGGCACAGTGGCTCATGCCTGTAATCCCAGCATTTTGGGAGGCTGAGGCAGGCAGATCACTTGAGAACAGGAGTTCAAGGCCAGCCTGGCCAACAAGGTGAAAACTCAACTCTACAAAACAAAAATAAAAACAAAAATTAGCCAGGGAGTGGTGACACATGCCTGTATTACCAGCTACTTGGGAGGCTGAGGCACAAGAATCACTTGAACCCAGGAGGGAGAGGTTGCAGTGAGCTGAGATTGTACCACTGCACTCCAGCCTGGGCGACAGAGTGAGTGAGACTCTGTCTCAAAAAAAAAAAAAAAAAAAAATCACTGAGAATCCCAAAGTGATTTTGTGTGAGTGAGTTACACCTATCAATATTTACTCCATCAGAAATTTTAAATGGGGAGATTTTTTAAAGTATTTATTCATTTTAAAAGGCAATAAATCCATTACATGTTAATGGAAATAGCATGTTTTTTATTTTTAAAAACCATACTTTTCAAAACAAAAAATAGAAGAATGGCCCCATGTTACATTTTTGCACATCTCTTTCAAGTCTGGTTTAATAGAAGACAGCTGGATTATCACAGAGTCTCCTGCATTCAATCTATTATGATTCTTTACTTTGGTTGAAGTATGTGAAAAAACACAACTTCACACAGATGCGCAGCTAGAAAAAGAAGGAGTGCTTCAATACCTTTTTTAGATCAGTGCAGCTCTGATACCACACCAAAACTTGACAAATCATAATCGTAGCTTCTCGAAGGCTAGTTGCAACATGAAATCTGAAACCACAGAGATAAAGTTTTCATACTCAGCTACAGTAAGATCCAATGGTCCATGTTACATTTTGAATGGATCTTTTACCTGCTTATGATCGTGTAAATTATTCACTGACCATTTAGAAAATATTATCTCACTGATATATGCAGATCTTCCAACTGTTGAAATATTTCTTTTTTTTTTTTTTGAGACGGAGTTTCGCTCTTGTTACCCAGGCTGGAGTGCAATGGCGCAATCTCGGTTCACCGCAACCTCTGCCTCCTGGGTTCAGGCAATTCTCCTGCCTCAGCCTCCTGAGTAGCTGGGATTACAGGCACGCGCCACCATGCCCAGCTAATTTTTTTGTATTAGTAGAGACGGGGTTTCACAATGTTGACCAGGATGGTCTCGATCTCTTGACCTCGTGATCCACCCGCCTCGGCCTCCCAAAGTGCTGGGATTACAGGCTTGAGCCACCGCGCCCGGCCCTGTTGAAATATTTCTTATAAAATATTTTTTTGAATCACATTTGTTTATCTCAGTACCAATCTCATCTTTTCTGATGAGTCTTTAAATATTTGGAAGCTGTCAGATTCACAGTGGAAATACAATTTCCCCAAATTCTAATTTTCACTTTAAAGCTAGAATTTTATCATTGGCAACAAACATTGCCAGCTGTTTCCCTGAAGTGACAGGCTCACTTCATTTATTTTTGAGAAAATGTTTGCCAAATATGCAAGAGCTTGTCTGTCAATCATTCTTTGAATTAAAAATGGTGTTCCATGAAAAAAGCAGCTAGTTTCAGCTTACAACTCAGGGTCATGTATTTTGGTTGGCACTAAAGTGCTTCTCATCTTACTACACATACTATTAAAATGATGTATCTTCAAGGTTGAGATTTAATAAATGATTAATCTTTACTGTTTCATTGAGAACATTTCAAGTAAAACTGAATTTTTTTAAAAAAAAAAACAGCTAATAGTGAAGAATATAGTAGTTATCAGTGCAATTTGGAGTCACAACCTTGATTCAATTCATGCTAAAGCATCAGTTTTACCCACCATTCCTTTTGTACCATTGGTGCCAATGTCAACACAGTTAAAACCTTGTAAACTCCATGAGAAGGTTTCAGGAACCTCTAGAGGTTCAGGGACCATACTTTGAGAACCACTATCATATAACATATACGCTAAAATTTATATTTCAGGTCGGGTGTGGTGGCTCACAGCTGTAATCCCAGCACCTTGGGAGGCTGAGGCAGGCGGATCATCTGAGGTGAGGAGTTTGAAACCAGCCTGGCCAATATGATGAAACCCCATCTCTACTAAAAATACAAAAATTACTTCCTGGTCAAACGTAGTGGCTCACGGCTATAATCCTAGCACTTTGGGAGGCCGAGGTGGGTGGATCACGTGAGATCAGGAGCTCAAGACCAGCCTGGCCAACATAGTGAAACCCTATCTCTACAAAAAAAAAAAAAAAAAAAAAAAAAAAAAAGCCAGGTATAATGTGGGTGCCTGTAATCACAGCTACTAAGGAGGCTGAGGCAGGAGAATCGTTTGAACCTGGGAGGCAGAGGTTGCAGTGAGCCAGGATCACGCCATTGCACTCCAGCCTGGGCAACAGAGTGAGACTTCTGTCTCAAAAAAATAAATAAAAGCTGGGCGTGGAAGCCCTTACCTGTAATTCCAGCTATTTGGGAGGCTGAGCCAGGAGAATCACTTGAACTCGCCAGGCAGAGGTTGCAGTGAGCCGAGATCCTGTCATTGCACTCCAGCCTAGGAGACAGAGCAAGACTCCGTCTAAAAAGAAATAAAAATAGGCCAGGCGCAGTGGCTTGCTCCTGTAATCCCAGCACTTTGGGAGGTCGAGGCAGGCAGATCACGAGGTCAAGAGATCGAGACCATCCTGGCCAACATGGTGAAACCCTCGTCTCTACTAAAAATACAAAAATTAGCTGGGTGTGGTGGCACACACCTTCAGTCTCAGCTACTCTGGAGGCTGACGCAGGAGAATCGCTTGAACCCAGGAGGTAGAGGTTACAGTGAGCCGAGATCGTGCCACTGCACTCCAGCCTGGGCAACAGAGCGAGACTCCATCTCAAAAAAATAATTAAATAAATAAAATAAAAATTCTATTTCAAAGTTGCACATTCTAAACATTAAGAAACTCAGGTGACAACCTAATAGAAAACAATGTTTATTTTATAAGTACCTGCTGTGTATATATACTGCTGTAGTTTGGATGTTTGTCCCCCTCAAACCTCATGTTGAAATTTGATCCCCAATGTCAGAGGTGGGGCCTAATGGGAGGATTTGGGTCGTGGGGGCGGATCCTTCATGAATACCTCAGTGCCGTCCTTGAAGGAATGAGTGAGTCCTTGGTCTACTAGTGCCTGCCAGCTGGTTGTTAGAAAGAGCCCAGCACCACCCCCTTCTCTATTGCGCCCTCTCTGGCCATGTGACCTCTGCCCAAGCCGGACCCCCTTCACCTTCTACCATGAATGGAGCAGCCTGTGGCCCTCTCCGGATGCATATGCCTCATCCTGTTTTTTTGAGACGGTGTCTCGCTCTGTCGCCAGGCTGGAGTGCAATGGCGCGATCTCGGCTCACTGCAACCTCCGCCTCCTGGGTTCAACTGATTCTCCTGTCTCAGGCTCCCGAGTAGCTGGGATTACAGACGCGCACCACTACGCTGAGCTAATTTTCGTATTTTTAGTAGAGACGGGGTTTCACCATGTTGGCCAGGATGGTCTTGATCTCTTGCCCTCGTGATCTGCCCACCCCCTTGGAAGAAAAAGTGCTGGGATTACAGGCGTGACCCACCACGTCCTGACATATTTTTTGCTTTATAAATTACCTAGCCTCGGGCACTCCCATATAAGCACCACTAAATAGATTACAACCCATACTTTCAACTAGTAACTCTAAAATTGCCACGAGGACTACAAATGGATTTTTCCAAGCTGTTGGTGACAACCTGGTAATACCTTTCAGGAACCTTGCTAAAGCACTCACCTGACATCACACTGCCTCTTGACCTTACACTCTCCCTTGACCTTACACTCCTCCTTGACCTTGACCTCACACTGATCCTTGAATTCAAACCAAAGGTTTGTGCCAGGTGCTGTTAGCTATGAGACACAGAATAAGCTGAAGAGTCGAATGAGGAAAGTGTTATTGTGTTAATATGCATTTGCCATATTTTACAATTATTCTCAGGTCCAGTTTTATGCACTATACTCTGATTAAGCTCTTTTATACCTTGAAAATTAAGTTAGAACAAGCATGGGCTATGGCACTGGTTTGGGTCATTAAACCTTCATAAGTTTTAAAAAAAAATAAATCTTGCCTTCACAAATCTGTAACAAAAACCTAACAGTTGGTGTTAAGACTGGTCTCTCTAGGTCAATGTAATGTATAATGACTATTCTTGCTTATTCAAGTAGTCTTCTGGCGGGGCGTGGTGGCTTATGCCTGTAATCCCAGCACTTTGGGAGGCTGAGGCCAGCAGATCACTTTAGGTAAGAAGTTGGAGACCAGCCTGGTCAACATGGTGAAACCCTGTCTCTACTAAAATTACAAAAAAATTAGCTGACTGTGGTGGCGCACACCTGTAATCCCAGCTACTTGGGAGGCTGAGGCAGGAGAATTGCTTGAACCCAAGAGGCGGAGGTTGCAGTGAGCAGAGATTGTATCACTGCACTCCAGCCTGGGTGACAGAGCAAGACTCCGTCTCAAAAAACAAACAAACAAAAACAGTCTTCTGTAACCTATTTTTTTTTTCAAATTATGCAAAAGAGTTGTCACAAGGATTATATTCAGAAAAGCCGTTTACTTTGAGATGAGGAGACTCAAGTCATTCACAAGGAATTTTTCCTCCAAAGTCTAGGTCAACTTTAATATGGTGTTTTCCTGTAATTAAAAAGTATACTAGGTCGGGCGTGGTGGCTCACGCCTGTAATCCCAGCACTTTGGGAGGCCAAGGCGGGTGGATCCCGAGGTCAAGAGATTGAGACCATCCTGGTCAACATGGTGAAACCCCGTCTCTACTAAAAACACAAAAAATTAACTGGGCATGGTGGCGCGTGCCTGTAATCCCAGCTACTTGGGAGGCTGAGGCAGGAGAATTGCCTGAACCCAGGAGGCGGAGGTTGCGGTGAGCCAAGATCGTGCCATTGCACTCCAGCCTGGGTAACAAGAGCGAAACTCTGTCTCAAAAAAAAAAAAAAAAAGTATACTAAACCGGCTGGGCAAGGTGGCTCATGCCTGTAATCACAGCTGCTCAGAGGCTGAGGCAGGAGAATCGCTTGAACCCGGGAGGTGGAGGTTGCAGTGAGTCAAGATCGTGCCACTGTACTCTAGCCTGGGTGACAGAACGAGACTCCGTCTCAAAAAAACCAACAACAACAAAAAGTGTATTAAACCAACATTAATTCAAAATCCCCAGAATAAGCCAATCTAGTAAGAGACTAAGTTGCTAAAATTACTTCTGTGTAAGTGGCACAGACTCCAGGAAAGGGGGTCCTGAGGCCAGTCCCCCACTACAAGCAAATCTCTCCTTCTGCATTGAATCATTCACCCCCTGAAGGGAATTATCTCTTCCACTCTAGTAAGACTACTTCGGTCTGTGCTATCTAGACTACTATTTTTAGACACTCTAGTTTTTTTTTTTTTTTAATAAATTCACCTTCCTGAGGACTTAGACGTTTTAAGAAGCAGGCCTTAAATGGCTCTGTTTAAACAGAATCCCTTAGGATGATTTTACTAGCATTAGCTTCCTCAAATCTTGGAAGAAAATGTGTCAGATGGTATAGATTTATTCAAAGTGTAACTGTAAGAAAATGTCCATTTAAAATGTTTTTAAAAAATCAATATTAAAGAAGCTGCACTTATAGAAACAAAGTTTTATAAAACGTTACAGGCCAGGCACAGTGGCTCATGCCTGTAAATCCCAGCACTTTGGGAGGCTGAGGTGGGAGTATCACTTGAGGTCAGGAGTTCAAGACCAGCCTGGCCAACATGGGGAAACCCTGTCTTTACTAAAAATACAAAAATTAGCCAGGTGTAGTGGTGGTGACTTGTAGTCCCAGCTACTTAGAAGTCTGAAGCAGGAGAATCACTGAAATCCAGGAGGTGGAGGTTGCAGTGAGACAAGATTGCACCACTGCACGCCAGCCTGGGCAACAGAACAAGACTCTGCTCAAAAAAAAAAAATAGCTGGGCATGGTGGCCTGCACCTGTAATCCCAGCTACTCAGGAAGCTGAGGCAGGAGAATCACTTGAACCAGGGAGGTGGAGGTTGCAGTGAGCTGAGATTGTGACACTGCACTCCAGCCTGGGTGACAAAGCAAGAGACTATGTCTCAAAAAGAAAAAGAAGCACTTTACAAACAAAAATGTGCCATTACAAATATCACCTGAAATTATACTTCTTGGGCTTTTAACAAAGAGTTCAATTAATTTCCATGGACAAATTGAGAATATTAAAAGCAGAAATACTCAAATATCTTTTTCAACCTAAAAGTGATGAAAAGGGATTACTCAAAGTGACTTCGTTACTTGCCCACAAAAAGAATAAAATGTGGCAGGTGTGGTGGCTCATGCCTGTAATCCCAGCACTTTGGACGGCCGAGGACAGTGGATCACCTAAGGTCAGGAGTTCGAGACCAGCCTGACCAACATGGAGAAACTGTCTGTACTAAAATGTAACATACACAAGGCGTGGTGGTGCATGCCTGTAATTCCAGCTGCTTGGGAAGCTGAGGCAGGAGAATCGTTTGAATCCGGGAGGTGGAGGTTGTGGTGAGCCGAGATCACACCATTGCACTCTAGCCTGGGGAACAAGAATGAAACTCCATCTCAAAAAAAAAAAAAAGAAAAGAAAAAGAATAAATAAAATGTCAAAGGCAGAATTAGAGGGTTTGTTTTTTCTTTCGTTGTTTTTCTTGCAAACACTATGCTAACTTAGGAATAGAAGGTTTATTTCAAGGATCACAGATATCTTATGTTTTGAAAATAGGAAAGGCGCAGATTCCACAAAATCATATATTCATCTGCTGTTTCTCAGACTGGTTTTTGAATTAGGGTGCTGTGCTCCCTGAGTTGAAAATGCCTCCCTCCTATAGCAGGAGCCTGTGAATTGACTGACAAAAAGGGGCTCCAGCACCACAGTGCCCTGGTTGTACATTCAAGTTAATACAACAGATTTTAATTAAAGAGAAAAAGCATACAAAATGAAAGGTCTTACTGAATCCAAATCTCATTAAAATGCAATTCTACAACTAACCATTAAAAACAGGTACAGGCTGGATGTAGTGGCTCACGCCTGTAATCCTAGCACTTTAGGAGGCCAAGGCGGATGGATCACTTGAGGTCAGGAGTTCAAGACCAGCCTGACCAATATGGCAAAATCCCATCTCTACTAAAAATACAAAAAAAAACTAGCCACGCATGGTGGCATGCACCTGTAATCCCAGCCACTTGGGAGGCTAAGGTAGGAGAATCGCTTGAATCTGGGAGGCAGAGGTTTCAGTGAGATGAGATGGTGCCATTGCACTCCAGCCTGGGCAACAGAGCGAGACTCCATCTCAAATAAATAAATAAAATAGAAACAAGTACAAACTTAGGCTTAATTGTTATAATTAGTCATAAGTCTGTTTCTGTTGTAGAAATGAAAATACTAAGGAATTATTCTGTGTTCATGGCTCTTTCTAGTTGTATTCCAAACATAATAGATACGAATGTAAGTAAACATATTATAAAAATGTATGTGTGGGTTAAAAAAATAAAACTTAGCTGAAGTTTAGGAAGCAGGGGCATAGGGATGAAGTTCATGACAGAAAGAATGTGGAGGCCAGGTGTGGTGGCTCATGCCTATAATCCCAGCACTTTGGGAAGCTGAGGAAGGAGGATCACTTGAGCCCGGGAGTTTAAGACCAGCCTGGGCAACATAGCAAGACATAAAAAAAAAAAAAAAAATACAAAGTTAGCTGGGCATGGTGGCACATGCCTATAGTCTCAGCTACCCAGGAAGCTAAGGTGGGAGGATCACTTGAGCCTGGGAGGTCAAGGCTGCAGACAGCTGCGATCACGCCACTGCACTCCAGCCTGGGCAACAGAGTGAGATTCTGTATTTTTTAAAAATGCAGAAAGATACACAGAATACAGAATGTTGCATTTTCATATTTTTTATAACAATAATTACATTGTGTAAAAGGGCACGAAGGAGGCTGACGTTGGATGTGCAACAGTGGAAGGGCACAGAAAGTAGAAGACTCCAGGCTAGTGAACGCGGGGGTGCTCTCAGCCAAATGTGTTCTGAAACGAAGAGACGGGGGGAAACTGTAACCTGTAGGAAAAGTACCCGAATTTTGACTGTGCTAGAGTCTGAGCAGATGAGATTAGGAGGGGAAACTGTTATGGAAAGCATTCCTTTAAGAGGCAGCAATAAACTTCTAGCCTATTTCGATGTTCTTAGAACACCTTAGTCACTTTCAGTTCCTCTCTGTTTCTATGGGTGCAGTAAAAGCAACAAACAAAAACAAACATCTCTAGCTGCCCCAAACATACTGAGTGAAAGACACTGTAAATAATATGATTTTCAGTAGGATTTTCAGGCTCATGCCTCTAATTCCAGCACTTGGGGAGGCAGAGGTGGGTGGATCACCGCAAGGAGTTCAAGACCAGCCTGGCCAACATGGTAAAACCCATCTCTACTGAAAATACAAAAAATTAGCCAGGCGTGGTGGCGCACACCTGTAATCCCAGCTACTTAGGAGGCTGAGAGAAGAGAATCACCTGAACCTGGGAGGTGGAGGTTGCAGTGAGCCGAGATCACACCACTGCACTACAGCCTGGGTGACACAGTGAGACTGTCTTGAGAAAAAAAAAACAAAAAAACACCTAATTCCTGCTGGGTGTCATGGCTCATGCCTGTAAATCCAGTACTTTGAGAGGCTGAGCAGGAGGATCACTTGAGCCCAGGAGTTCAAGACCAGCCTGGGCAACATGGCAAGACCTAGTCAGTACAAAAAAATAAAAACAAAAATTAGTTGGGCATAGTGTCACGTGCCTGTGTCCCAGCTACTTGGGAGGTGGAAGGATCACCTGAGCCCAGGGAGGTCGAGGCTGCAGTGAGCCATGATTGTGCCATTGCGCTCCAGCCTGGGCAACAGAGTGAGACTCTGTTTCAAAAAACAAGCCAAAAAAAAACAAAATCAATTTTTAAAAATAGTTTAAAGATTACTCCTACAGATAGTTATTGTCAACTAACTTGAAGAGGGAAAGTTTTAGAGATAATGAAGTTATAAAATTAGTCTTAGAAGGATGGATATAACTTGTAACTGTGTTGGGCTGCATCAACGCTAATGAAAGAAGCTAACCTCAGAAAGCAAAATCTTGCTCTTTATAATTTAAAAAATGCTCCATTTCATTGTGACAGAACGCAAGAAGAGCTTAGTCAAGCTATGACTAAGATACCCATCTTTAACACAAACATTCGGTATCCTCAGTCTCTGGCTTCAACCCGGAAACGGAATGTACTGGTTCATTTCCGGCCGGGGGTCTATGGCCACACCCCCCTGGCCACACCCCCCTGACAGCGCCCGATCTCATTTCCTGATTCCTATGCAGAGACTGGACAACCAAGGCTGTCTAACTATGAATTGGTCTCTTTCCCAAGCTTGATCAATCAGCGGGTGCAAAGGTTCAGCCAGTTTCCCTGCCTCTAGCTGTCCTGCATTCTTTTCAGCCCTGGAGAACCAACTGTGCCTCTCAAACATCCCATACTAGTCTCCACAGGTGATTCTCTCTCCCCAGAAAACAAGTTCAAGACCGATCCAGGAAAGGAAGAAAAGAGGGAGATGGAGAGAGGAAGAAATCTCATTCTAAATACCAGGGAGAACTTTGAATGCAACCCAAAGACTTAAGAAGAAAGAAGTATACAAGGTAAATTATTAATGAGAAGAAAAAGCCATATTTTTAAAGTCCTGACTTATTTCTAAACTCTATAAATATTTCCAAGTTGGAGGGGGCAGTGGTAGAGTGGGTGCAAAATATTACAGGAAAAAAATGTTTGAGGCCCTGGCATCTGACTTAGTTAACACCAATGAAAAAGATTTTCCACTAAAATACTTGCCAATTAACTCACTTCCCATTTTACGATGGCTCTGCAAACACATAGGTGATGTCCCTTTCTAAGAGAAGGGATCACAATTCTCAACCCCACTGCCATAGCTGAGCATCTGACTCAAGGACTTGCATGAAAAACTCTCTGGGAATAGGTGCTAAAGCTAAAAGGTAAAAATTGCTAAGAGGGACTGAGTAAGGTGGCTCATGCCTATAATCCTAGCACTTTGGGAGGCCAAGGCGAGCAGATCACTTGAGGACAGGAGTTTGAGACCAGCCTGGTCAACATGGTCATCTCTACTAAACCTCATCTCTACTAAAAATACAAAAATTAGCCAGGTGTGGTAGCACACACCTGTAATCCCAGCTACTGAGGAGGCTGTGGCAGCAGAATCCATTGAACTCAGGAGGCAGAGGTTGCAGTGAGCCGAGATTGCACCACTGTACTCCAGCCTGGGTGATAAAGTGAGACTCCATCTCAAAAAAAAATTGCTAAGAGGCAATTTTTGTCCATGTGCATGCCAAATTAGGGGAAAAACACTAGTCTGCAGAGATGAAGAGGAAAGGAAAGCAGATACAAGACATTATTACCCCATACATTCAAAATGGATGCAACTGTGGGCTTTCCACTGGCTGATTCAAGTCCCTTGTGAGACTGACCTGTTCATTCAGCCACTGGTTCTGTAAGATATGCCTTGAGACACACACTTGGCTGAGCATCTTGGCTGACAATCCAGCAGCTATCCCCCACCCATCCCATCTTCCCTTTGGCAGAGCACCTGTCTTATTACAGGATCACTTTCTCCATCTCTCTGGCAGCACAGACACGGGCATGTGACATTACCCTGGCTAACCAGATGTAGGGGATATCTACTAAACAGGTACTAAGAAAAGTTTCCTCCCTAATAAACCCGGCTGCTTTTTGTATTTTTAGTAGAGATGGGGTTTCACCATGTTGGGGGGCTGGTCCTGAACTACTGGCCTGAAGTGATCGGCCCGCCTCGGCCTCCCAAAGTGCTGGAATTACAGGCATGAGTCACCATGCCCAGCTCCTTCCTCTTCCTTACTTGACGTGGTCATAGCTACCTGTGATGCCTGGAATGGCAGAGCCAGAGGCGGAAAGCACCTGACTTTTTGATGACGATTTCTTAGCTATTTATTACTGAACTGAGTGAGACACCAACCTGGAATTTCCCCATCTCTGGACTCCTTGTAATGTGAGATAGAAAATGTGCCCTTATTGTCTAAGCCACTTTTCTTTGGGTCTTTTTTTGTCTCCTTCCAAAATGTTGCTATAATTCAACCATTGTTATTGAGAGCTGACTCTGAGCCAAGTTCTGTACTAGGCACTGGAATGAGAGCAGGGAACAGCGGAGTGCTAATGGATGTTATGCTAAAAGAGCAGCAGAAACATAGAACTGCAGGGCTCAAATACACATGGGATTAGGGAAGGCCTTTCAGAGGAAGGGATTTCTAAGATGAGATGAGAAGAGTAAGTAAACATCAGCCAAGCCAAACAGAGAGGAGATGGAAGGCGGAAAAGCAAGAGACATTCTAGGCAGAGGGAAGGGAATGTACAAAGGCCTGAGGAAGGTAAGAACATGGCAAGTTGAAGGAAATGGAAGATATCCAGTGTACCTGGAATGTGGGAGACAGCGGGAGAGGGAGGGACCAGAGCAGTCGGGGCCCTGGAGACCACAGCCGGGATTTCCTAGGACTAGTGATGAGTATTCACCAACCAACTCAATTTTGAGATGACTTTCTCGTCTCAAAATCCCTTTTTCTCTCTAAGCCTCCTTTGTGACTTACAGCCTGTGTTTTAAAAAAATTTTAATGAGGTTTGCAGATGTAATCTATCATTCTGAAAAGAGATTTTTACTATTACTATAGGAAGTCCTCTATCCCACTAAGAAGAGAAACCTAATTTTTGAGAAAAATCAAAAGCTTTATGGACAATACTGTCTTCTACTTAAGTCAGTAAGTTAAGACTCCGAAGTTCTAAATTTCATCTTCTCAAACATTCCTAAGCAAGAGCGTGTAACATTACAGCTTTGGACTTGGAGCCTGGACACCTAGGTTCAAATTCTGATGCTAATAGTTATAAGTCATATTATGTTGGGCAAGAGCTTTTCTTTCTTAAGCCTCAGTTTCCTCACCTGGCAAATCGGAGAACATCCTTCCCAATCTCACACAGTTTATTTAAAAAATAAAATGACATACAATATACACAAATACAAGATTTTGTTATTCGAACTGTTAATATCATATCATGAAATATGATTTATTTTAGCTCTACATTCCAAAAACAGTTGATGACTTGGCATTGACATTCTCAGAACAGGAATTAAAATGATAGAACAAAATTGACAGCAAGGAATAATGAGACACAAAGGCTAGATTTCAAAATAACTTACTGAGTTAAATACCAGGACAGGGGTCATATGACTATCTTAATGCAGGCCCATGGTTCCTTATTTGCAAATCAAAAATCAAAAAATTCCTGAACAAGTTTTTTAAGCTCATCTGGTGACAAACCTCCCCTGAGGTTATTTAATCACTATCTCACTCAATGTAATTATTCATCTATTTCATGGCAGAAATATTATTTAGTATTACACAATATATATTTATTGTAGTTTCTTTCTAAATCCCAAAATATCTGGAATTCCAAAACACAGCTGTCCCCAAAGGCTTTGGATAATGGATTGTAGACCTAATTTCAGGAAATTGGTTGCTCACTAAGACAAGATGATATGATGAATTACGTAGCATAGACCAAAAAGTCTGCTGATAAATTATCAGAATGAAGAATGTTTTAAAAAGTTTAAGATATAAAATTAATATGTAGCATGCTATTGTTTTTCAGTATACCAGCAACAAACAGAACATGAAATATTAAAAATATTACTTATAACAGCATGAAGAATTACAAGTAGACAGAAACAAACATAATAAAAGCTGTGCAAGAACATAACAGAGCAAAGTATAAAACTTTATTAAAATGCATTTGCTAAGGTTTTAATGAATGTGTCCTCCAAAAGTCATGTTGGAACTTAACCTCTAAAGAGATGGTATTAAGAGCTGGTGCCTATGGGAGGTGATTAGGCTATGAAGGCTCCACCTTCATAGATGGGATTAATGCCCTTATGAAAGATGCTTCAGGCCAGGAGCAGTAGCTCATGCCTGTAATCCCAGCACTTTGAGAGGCTGAGGCAGGTGGATCATGAGGTGAGGAGATCAAGACCATCCTGGCCAACATGGTGAAACCCCGTCTCTACTAAAAGATATGGAAATTAGCTGGGTGTGGTGGTACACACCTGTAGTACCAGCTACTCAGGAGGCTGAGGCAGGAGAATGCCTTGCACCTGGGAGGCAGAGGTTGCAGTGAGCCAAGATTGTGCCACTGCACTCCAACCTGGGCGAAGAGTGAGACTCTCTCTCAAAAAAAAAAAAAAAAAAAAAAAAAAAACACGAAAGAAAGACTCTTCAGAGAGCTGCTTTTGCTTTTCCATCCCTTCCCCCATGTGACAACACCTAGACGGCACCATCTGAGGAATGGGCCTTCACTAGTCACTGAATCTGCTGGCACCTTGATCTTGAATTTCCCAGCCTCCAGAACTGTGAGAAAAAAATTTCAGTTGTTTATAGATTATCCACTCTGAAGTATTTTGCTATAGCAGCACAAATGGACTAAGACAACGTTAAAGAAAGACAGAATAAATATAGAAATATACCATGTTCATGGATTAGAAGGATATATATTATACATATATCAGTCCCTCACCCCAGGTTATCTACAGATTCAATGCAATGCAATTAAAACCCCAACAAGTCTTCTGGAGAATAAAATTCTAAGATTTAAGTCAAGATGCAAAGGTCAATTAATAGCCAAAACACTCTTGAAGAAGAACAGGGTAGGAATATTAATTGTACCAGATACTAATTTTTTCTAAAGTTAATCAAGAGGCTTCGTGGTATTGGCCAGGGACAAAACACAGACAAACACAATGAAGAGAAAGGCCAGGAACAGGTCCATGCAAAAATGACTCTTGATTTAGGATAGACGTAGCTACGTAGAAAAGATGAAGAGCCTAATGGCTGAGGATCTGGATTCTGGAACTAGAATGAATTGGTTTGAATGCTGGCTCTTTAACTACCAGCTATGCCACATGAAGCAAAAAAAAAAAACCTCTATGTTGCTGTTTCTCATTTCAAAAGAGGATGGAGGCAGGACCTAGTCATTGAGTTACTAAAAGGATTAGTAAATTACCTCCTGCTTAGCATATGCCTGGCACATGGTAAGCTCTCAGTAAGTGTTAATGCTATCATTTTAACGACCATCATCATCATCATCTTCATCATCAATCAATGGGGAAAGAACAAGCTATTCAATAAGAGGTACAGAGATAATTGTACATCTATTGGAAAAAATGAAATAAAACCTCTACTTTTAAAAATACACAAAAACTTATTCCAGATAGATTAAGAATTAAGAACCTAAATGTAAAAGGCTAGGCTATAAAACTTTTAGGAGACAACATAGGATAATATCTTTGGGATTTTGAGGTAGGAAATGATTTTTAAACAAGACATCAAGAAGTGTACACCATAATGAAAAAAGTCAATACATTTGACTACATAAAAACTAAAAAATTTCATTCATGAAAAAACAGCACAAGGAAAGTGAACATACCAAGTACAAACTGGGAGAAGATCTTTGTAACACATATGATTAACAGAGAATTGGTATCTAGACTATAGATAGAACTCCTTCAGTTCTTCTATTTTTTATGTTTTTAAGAGACAGGGCCTCATTATGTTGCCCAGGCTGGTCTCGAATTCCTGGGCTCAAGCAAACCCCTTGCCTCGGCCTCCCAAAGTGCTGGGAGGCAGGTGTGAGCTACTGTGCCTGGCTCAATTGTTCTAAAAAGAGTCAAATAACCTAATAGGAAAAGAGGCAAAAATAAATAAATAAGAATTTTAAGCAGTAGGGCCGGGCGCGGTGGCTCACGAGGTCAAGAGATTGAGACCATCCTGGTCAACATGGTTAAACCCCATCTCTACTAAAAATACAAAAAAATTAGCTGGGCATGGTGGTGCACGCCTGTAGTCCCAGCTACTCGGGAGGCTGAGGCAGGAGAATTGCTTGAACCTGGGAGGCGGAGGTTGCAGTGAGCTGAGGTCGCGCCACTGCACTCCAGCCTGGCGCCTGGTGACGGAGTGAGACTCTGTCTCCCAAAAAAAAAAAAAAAAAAGAGATCGAGACCATCCTGGCCAACATAGTGAAATCCCGTCTCTACTAAAATATAAAAATTAGCTGGGTGCGGTGGCGCATGTCTGTAGTCCCAGCTACTTGGAAAGCTGAGGCAGGAGAATTGCTTGAACCCAAGAGGCAGAGGTTGCCATGAGCCGAGATCGCGCCACTGCACTCCAGCCTGGTGCCTGGTGACAGAGCAAGACTCTGTCTCAAAAAAAAAAAAAAAAAAGAATTTTAAGTAGTAAGTTATATTTAGCATACTTAGTAACAGGGAAAATGCATATTAAACCACAATGAAATACCATTTCCCATCCATCAGTCTGGTAAAAATGTAGCGTCAGATAGCACCAAGTGTTAACAAGGATGTGGTGTAATGGGAACATTCACACACTGCTGGGGAACTTGGAAAACAGGTTGGTTTCACCTAGTAAAGGTGAACTTGTGCCTCTGCATGACGTCCCTAGGTTTAGGAGCCAGACAGTAACTCTTGCTCATGTGCACCAACAGACATGCATAGGAATGTTTATAGCAGCATGATTCATGGTAGAAAAATATTAGAAATAACCTGCTATGGTTTGAATGTGTTTCCCAAAGTTCATGTGTCAGAAACTTAATCCCAAAGGCAACAACGTTGGGATATGGGGCCAACTAAAAGATGGCAGAGGCCTCATGAATGGGGTAATATCATTATCAAAGCAGTGGATTAGTTATTCCAAGAGTGGGCTTGTTACAAAAGGGAGTTTGATGCCCTCTTGCTCTCTTACCCTCACTAGGTGGCAAAAAGGCTTTCACCTGATGCCAGCACCATATTCTTGGACTTCCCAACCTCTAGATCCGTGAGCCAAATACTTTTCTACTGTTTACAAATTACCCAGTTTGTGGTATTCTGTTATGGCAACACAAAATAGACTAAGACAAACCCACCTTTCCATCTGATTCCATTTGAAGTCCAAAAATAGGTAAAACTAAACAATGTATTTTATTGGTATATTCATACATGGTGACACTACAAAAATAACAGAATAATATTTTCAATGCAAAATTCTGAACACTCAGTTAATCAGGGAGAGGCTTAGAAAGGAACGTGATCAGGGAGAAGCCATAAGGAGATTCTGGAATAATATTCTATTATTTCTTTTTCTTTCCTTTTTTTTGGGGGGGGGAGATGGAGTCTCACTGTGTCACCCAGCTGGAGTGCAATGGCGTGATCTTGGCTCACAGCAACCTCCACCTCCCAGGTTCAAGTGATTCTCTTGCCTCAGCCTCTAAAGTAGCTGGGGCTACAGGTGCCTGCCACCACGCCTGGCTAATTTTTGTATTTTTAGTAGAGATGGGGTTTTGCCATGCTGGACAGGCTGGTCTCAAACTCTGACCTCAAGTGATCTACCTACCTCAGCCTCCCAAAGTGCTGGGATTACAGGTGTGAGCCACTGTGTCCAGCCTAATGTTCTATTTCTTAGTCTGGGTAGCATGTTCATAGATGTGCATTTTACTGCTATTCTTGTGCATATCATTCTATACATATATTTTTTCATATATTCTTTTGTAATATGCCGTAATTATTTAATTGTTAGTTTACAATTTGATTGATGGGAAAATCTTCAGGATAAGAGATACTTAAGATCACTTGAGCATCTGCCAATTAGAGATCAAAAAGAAAGGAAAAACATTTATGAAAGAAAAACTTAAGTCGATAGAAAAATCTATTACATAAACTATTGAACTATTACTTTTTCCTTGAATGATGTACCTCTTATTTTCTTCCCATAAAAAATATAAAAGGTTTTTCAGAAAATGGGCATCATTTAATATCCAAGTATGGATTGATGATTGATTGCAAAAGACGTCACCCTTAGGGGAAAAACTTCTAAAAAAAATAAATCCAGAAGCCAAAAGTATTTTTCATACACTACCAAAGCAATATTGATATGATACTCTGTCAAATGCTCTTAAAAGAGAACACAAACATTACAGTAAGCAACATATGCTGTTTCCACATATGCCCAAAACACACACACCCAGCCGTTCTTACAACAAATATTTTATTCAGCACTTACTATGCCAGATACTATTCTAGAAACTGAGGGCCTAGCAGGAAACAGAAGACACAGATTCTCTATTCTCATGGAGCTCACATACTAGTAAATCTTTACAGTATAGAGTTATAAAGAAATAGCAGAAAGACTAATTCAAAATTTACATTCCCATGAGGAAAACCAATAGGTCTCTGGATGTGAACATTTTAAAGTTGCTTGATACCTACTAGCAGGAGTGATAATAAAAATATTTAACTGCCCATCATCAATAGACTCCCTGTCCAATCAGAAGAGGCCAGCAGTACTGAAGGGCATCCTGGCTAAAAATCCAGCCTCGCCTATTGCCCAGTCTTTTCTAGAAAAGATGAACCAGACTGGACAAAGAAAATGTGGCACATATACACCATGGAATACTATGCAGCCATAAAAATGATGAGTTTGTGTCCTTTATAGGGACATGGATGAATCTGGAAACCATCATTCTCATCAAACTGACACAAAAACAGAAAATCAAACACCGCACGTTCTCACTCATAGGCGAGTGTTGAACAATGAGAACACATGGACACAGAGAAGGGAGCATCACACATTGGGGTCTGTTGTGGGGGATAGGGGAGGGACAGCGGGGGGTGGGAGGGATAACGTGGGGAGAAATACCAGGTATAGGTGATGGGGGGATGGAGGCAGCAAACCGCCTTGCCATCTATGTACCTATACAGCAATCCTGCATGATCTGCACATGTACCCCAGAACCTAAAGTATAATTTTTAAAAAAAGAAAAGGTGAACCAATTACATGCCCACCAAGAGTATACAAAGATCCCTAACTTGCTGAACCCTGACTAGGACTGAATACTACCATTTGCAAAACAAAAAACTACCAAGCAACAACAAAAAAGCCACTTTGCTTATGTGGTAGGCAAATTGCCTTTTATGCATTTATTTGTTTTGTTTTGGAGATAGGGTCTCACTTTGGTGCCTGGACTGGAGCACAGTGGCACGATTTTGGCTCACTGCAATCTTCACCTCCCGGACGCAGGTGATCCTCTCACCTCAGCCTCCTGAGTAGCTGGGATTACAGGTGCAAGCCACCATGCCCGGCTAATTTTTGTATCTTTTGCAGAGATGGGGTTTTGCCATATTGCCCAGGTTGGTCTTGAACTCCTAGGCTCACGTAATGCGCCTGCCTCAGGCTCCCAAAGTGCATTTATTTGATTATTCACAAAATTAATGTTTTAGACATTTTCATTTGGAATTTGGAATTCCTTTTGTAACTGTTCTCCTCTTAATCTTTTTTCATTATCTATTAGAAATTTTGTATTTATTGTTTTGCATAAGCTCCTTATATATTAAGGTAACTGTCTTATTTTGAATAAATGTTTATCCTAGTTTGATTTAAAATTTTATATATTATTGTTACAGACTAAATGTTTATGGCTCCCTTCCCCAGTTCATATGTTGAAACCTAATGCCCAATGTGGGGGTGTCTGGAGGTGGGCCCTTTGGGAGGTGATTAGCTCGTGAGGGTGGGCCCCTTGTGAATGGGATTTAGTACCCTTTATAATACTCCACTTACCAGGAAGGAGGTCCTCCTGCAAAGTTCAGGTAGTTCTAACACAAGTTGTTTCTTTGCAATACCTGATTCATCATAGCCCCTACTATCAGTCAATACACATGGCACTACCAACCTAGATGTCCTTTAAAAATATTTGCTGAAGGCATGAATGAGTCAATGGAAACTTCTCCTACTGAATTCCTTCTAGCCTGTGGTCAGAGTCAGTTTCGTTCACATACATTGTTTATTATCCTGGGTTTCAGGAATGTACCAGCTACTCTGCAAGGGGCTGGGGATGTAACTGTGAACAGAAGAGTGCCCTGATCTCAAGGAGCTGTTAAAAATGTCATTTGGCAGAGCATGATGGCTCGTGTCTATAATCCCAACACTTTGGAAGGTTGAGGTGGGAGAATCACTTGAGCCCAGGAGTTCCAGACCAGCCTGGGTAACACGGCAAGACTCCATCTCTTTAAAAAAAAAAAAAGGTAATTTATGCAAAGCATACAATAACATGAGAACTTTACTTATTAAAAAAAAATTCAGGCCGGGCGCGGTGGCTCACGCCTGTAATCCCAGCACTTTGGGAGGCCGAGGCTGGTGGATCCCGAGGTCAAGAGATCGAGACCATCCTGGTCAACATGGTGAAACCCCGTCTCTACTAAAAATACAAAAAATTAGCTGGGCATGGTGGCGCGTGCCTGTAATCCCAGCTACTCAGGAGGCTGAGGCAGGAGAATTACCTGAACCCAGGAGGCGGAGGTTGCGGTGAGCCGAGATCGCGCCATTGCACTCCAGCCTGGGTAACAAGAGCGAAACTCCGTCTCAAAAAAAAAAAAAAAAAAAAAAAAATTCGATCATACCATCAGAAGTTCTTCAAGTCCCTGAGATCAGCTGTAAAAAAAGCTAAAAAAAAAAAAAATTCTCTAGCACATGGCTGCCTTCCCTAAGCTGTTGTCAAAGAATGTATCTAAGTGTTTATATGCCTATAAACCTAGCGCAAGTGTTTTCTTTTCATTAATTATACATGGGTAGTCATTTCTACTTAATAACTGAACACTATTCGGCTTTAAAAAATAAACATTAACAGATATTTCACAGAAATCCCACCATGTTTGGCTCCATTTTTAAGTGGCTGTAAATTATTTGTTGTTTCATCTCACTTCAATGTTTTGAGCTCCTATTTCTGTTACAAATTTCTTCTAGGCAAATGCGAATGTAATTAACACAGTAATATTATGTTTTGAAAACAAACCCAGGCTGGGCGCAGTAGCTCACGCCTGTAATCCCAGCACTTTGGGAGGCTGAGGCAGCCGGTTCACTTGAGGTTGGGAGTTCAAGATCAGCCTGGCTAACATGGCAAAACCCAGTCTCTACTAAAAATACAAAAATTAGCCAAGTGTGGTGGTGGGTGCCTATAGTCCCAGCTACTTGGGGGAGGCTAAGGCAGGAGAATCGTTTGAACCCAGGAGGCAGAGGTTGCAGTGCAGTAAGCTGAGACTGCACCACTGCACTCCAGCCTGGGTGACACAGTGAGACTCCAACTCAAAAAAAAAAAAAAAAAGGACATCATAGTCTGGTCTAATGTGGTCTTTTTGACCTCCCCTAATACAATACTCTTCTTTTTTTAAAAAAAATTGTGTTTAAATTTTCTGTGTGTGTGTGTGTGTGTGTGTGTATCATGCAATTTGCCATTTTAATCTTTTTTTTTATTTTTTCAGATGAAGTTTTGTTCTGTGGCCCAGGCTGAAGTGCAATGGCTCAATCTCCACTCACTGCAACCTCCGCCTCCTGGGTTCAAGTGATTCTCCTGCCTCAGCCTCCCAAGTAGCTGAGATTACAGGCGCCCGCCACCATGCCCGACTAATTTTTGTGTGTTTAGTAGAGACGGGGTTTCACCATGTTGGTCAGGCTCGTCTTGAATTCTTGACCTCAGGTGATCAGCCACCCAAAATGCTGGGATTACAGATGTGAGCCACCTTAATAATTTTTAAATGTACAGTTCTGTTGCATTAAGTACAATACTATTATTATTTTCACTTATGGATGAGGAAACTAACACAGCAGTGAAGTGATGTCACCCCTGCTAGTAAGCCAGAAGCCCTGAGACCGATGTGCAGGCAGCCAGCTCTAGTGTCTCAGGCTGCAGAGCCTATACACCTCCCACTTCCCTGCAATAAGACTTAGTGTGACCAACAGTGCTATAAGTTTTAGTTTACTCATTTGGGTATTTATTTATTTATTTAAAGACAGAGTGTCACTCTGTCACCCAGGCTGGAGCACACTGGTGCAATCTCAGCTCACTATGCTGCCCAGGCTGGTCTCGAACTCCTGGCCTCAAGCGATCCTCCCATCTCAGCCTCCCAAAGTGCTGGGATTACAGACATGAGCCACCATGTCCAGCCAAAATAGTACACTTTTAAATACAGTTACTTATCACATAAAAAAATAAGCATATAGTGTATCTAAATTGTGCAAGGAGAATTTCTACCAACTAAAAATTCTTGTTCCCTGAAAACCCGAAAGTGGGAACTTTAAGCAAGCAAAAATCATCTTTTGCTAGGTAGAAACAGTAAATTAATATGTCAAAAAAGATGATTAGGGCTGGGCACAGAGACTCGTGCCTATAATCCCAGCACTTTGGGAGGCCGAGGCAAGCAGATCGCCTGAGCTCATAAGCTGAAGACCAGCTTGGGCAATATGGTGAAACCTTGTCTCTACCAAAAATGCAAAAGACAATTAGTCAGGTGTGGTAGCCTGAGTCTGTGGTCTCAGCTACTCAGGAGGCTGAGATGGGAAGATGGCTTGAGTCTGGAAGGCAGAGGTTGCAGTGAGCCAAGATTGCATCAATGCACTCCACTCCAGCCTGGATGAGAGTGAGACTTCCTCTCAAAAAAGAAAGAAAATCAGATTGTTATATTTCTCCCCCAGACAAAAACAAACATAAGCCAGCCACAGTCATTTTTTTGGCTTAAACTAACAATTAGATTGCATAGGTCTCATAAAAAGTCCTTACGGGTTCAGTAGTGATGTCAGATGAAAGATACAACTATGGAGTGATTTAAGAAAATACTGGGCAGGGCGCGGAGGCTCACGCCTGTAATCCAGTACTACAGATGCCGAGGCGGGCAGATCACTTGAGGTCAGGAATTTGAGACCAGCCTGGCCAACATGGTAAAACCCCATCTCTACTAAAAATACAAAAATGAGGCAGGTATGGTGGTGGGCTCCTGTAATCCCAGCTACTTAAGAGGCTGAGGCAGGAGAATCGCTTGAACCTGGGAGGCGGAGGTTGCAGTAAGCCGCGATCATGCCACTGAACTCCAGCCTGGGCAACTGTGTGAGATTCGTCTCAAAAAAAAAAAAAGAAAAAGAAAAAGGAAATATTTTGGAATATAAATTTTGTAATTTGCTGAGGTTTACAAAAATCAATGAGTGAACTTCCAAAAGCAGATCAGCATGACTGCTCTGTCTGGAACCAAAATCTGCCATATAAATTCAAATTTGACAATAACTAACTGGAAAGAAATAAATGATAATGACTCTTGCTTGTTTTGCTGTTTCTTTTGATCTTTGGAGTAATGGCTAGTCAGAGAGAAACCTCATTTTTTTCAAGTGGTCAAATGCACAATGCTTATTTTATTTTATATTTTTGCTTTTTTTTTGAAACTGAGTCTCGTTCCGTCGCCCAGCTTGGGATGCCTCCCAAAGTGCTGGGATTAAAGTTGAGAGCCACCGTGCCTGGCCCACAGTGCTTATTTTATCTATGCAAAGGCTGGACTGTTTTCACAGGACCCCACTAGAATAAAAACAGAACAAAACAAAAAAGGCTACAGAACTTGAGAGTGGCTGCTACGGTCCCTTTAAAAGGTGTTCTACCTGGTGATGTGCCTTTTAGGCAACAGAATGATGTTTAATCACATTTCTCAATGTGAATACTAAGAAGGAAATTCCTGTTGGCTGTCAAAATGCTACCATGATACAAACAGCATCAAAAGCAGTGACCACCTAGGAAACAATGTGAATGATGTTTATTTTCGTATCAACAACATAGATCTCATTTCATCAGAGTACTCCAGCATGGTCTTTTAACTTTTCTTTTTTCTTTTCTTTTGAGATGGAGTCTGGCTTTGTCGCCCAGGCTGAATGCGGCAGGGCGATCTCAGCTCACTGCAACTTCTGCCTCCAGGGTTCAAGCAATTCTCCTGCCTCAGCCTCCTGAGTAGCTGAGATTACAGGCTCTCACTGCCACGCCCAGCTAATTTTCATATTTTCAGCAGAGACAGGGTTTCACCATGTTGGCCAGGCTGGTCTCAAACTCCTGGTCTCAAGTGATCCACCTGCCTTGGCCTCCCAAAGTGCTGGGATTACAGGCACAAGCCACTGTGCCCAGCTTATTAGGCATTTTTTTTTTTTCTTTTAGTTTTACTAAGTACTGCCTATTTTAGAACAGCAATACAATAAATTTAAAGCCACGGTTTCTATAACAGTTAAACTATTTCGCATCAACATAAAACCAAAGGCACTAAGAATTTAGCAACAACAAAAGTTACCAATAGAAATAGAAAATTAATATGCTACGCCAACTCAGCAGAGACACAGTCCAATTCAAACCCTGGGTTTCTTGTACTGTGCTCTGAATGCCTTAACAGATTCAAGGGAGGTTAACACTCGAGAACTTTGAAAAGCTGCCATTTTTTTCATGTGGCAGGCAGCTTTCAGGCCTTCGTTCCCATTGCAGGAACAACAGGGAATGTAAAATGAGATGGCCCCATTAGGTTGTGGCACTTAGACTGACTCCCGACATCCTCTATCACTGAAACAAACTGAAATCACTGTGAAACACACAGAGTCCTGCCTCTGTTTTTTTTGTTTTGTTTTGTTTTTGAGATGGAGTCTCGCTCTGTAGCCCAGGCTGGAGTGCAGTGGCGTGATCTCAGCTCACTACAACCTTTGCCTCCCGGGTCCTGGTTCAAGTAGTTCTCCTACCTCAGCCTCCCAAGTAGCTGGGATTACAGGCACGAGCCACCATGCCCAGCTAATTTTTGTGTTTTTTAGTAGAGACGGGGTTTCACCGTGAAAAAGCAGACGATCACTGCTGCTTGCTTGGTTGGTGCAAAACAGAATAAAACATTTATCCAAAACAATGTCAAATTGCTGGTTATTTTTTTTCCAAGTCCTTCTGATATAGGACAACAAAAAAGTGGTCATTCAGAACAGGTGAGTTTTAAGCAATGACACAGGAGTATGGCATTATCTAGAAATCTCAACCCTATTAAACTTAAGGACGGTTGTCAAGCCATTTCATATCTGTTCCTTGTGGCACCTAAATCAGTGCCTGGCACAATACATGTTTGTGGAAGTGAATCACAACACAGGTAAACTGAATGATGTTTATAGTCCAGCTAACTATAGTGGTTTAAAAAAAGAACCAAATAGTTATTTTCAGCCATATGCTGTAATTACTGTAAGGTATTTTTTAAAGTCCGCCTTCAACACTCACTGCAAATACCATTTTCTGCTACTTCAGCTTACTTCTCCCGCATGCCATGAGAAGGCTAACATTAGCCAACTTGACTAAAAGCCACTAAATACTGGTTTTAGTAGATAGCTTAACAACTGATTTGGTGGAAATTACTTTGCAGGAATAACAATTCCCAATTAATTCTTTGAATTTAGTTTAACGTTGTGGGTGTATTTTAAAACAGCACCAATATACCCTCATTCCCTGTTTTGCAACAAGGAGTAAGTACACAGATAATCATTAAGGAGTCTTCAAAAAAACACAGCAACCTTTCATTACTCAGGAGAAAATTTATAGAGACCTCTGAACCATTAAAGACCAATTGTTTTAGACAGCATTTGCACTGCCTTTTACATTTCCAAAGACCAAGGAGTGTCCATCCCAAATTAGCCCTTTGTCGACTAAGAGCTAACTAAGATGCCCAGTACCAACCTGTTTTTGTTTTTGTTTTTTCTTGAAACAGGGTCTTGCTCTGTTGCTCAGGCTGGAGTGTAGTGGTGCTATCTTGGCTCACCGCAGCCTTGACCTCCTGGGCTCAGATGATCCTCCCACCTTAGCCTCCCAAGTAGCTGAGACCACAGGTGTGGGCTACCATGCCTGGCTAACTTTTGTATTTTTGAACAGACAAGGTCTCACTATGTTGGCCAGCTGGTCTCGAACTCCTGGGCTCAAGTGATCTGCCCGCCTCAGCCTCCCAAAGTGCTGGGATTATAGGCATGAGTCACTGCACTCAGCCTTTTCCTCTTTTTAAAAAAATTGAGGTGAAATTCATCTAACATAAAATTAACTACTTATTTATTTATTTATTGAGACAAAGTCTTGTTCTGTCACCAGGCCAGAGTGCCATGGCCGATCTCGGCTCACTGCAACCTTCGCTTCCCGGGTTCAAGTGATTCTTCTGCCTCAGTCTCCCAAGTAGCTAGGACTACAGGCACGTGCCACCACACCCAACTAATTTTTGCATTTTTAGTAGAGACAGGGTTTCACTATGTTGGCCAGGCTGGTCTGGATCTCCTGACCTCGTGATCCACCTGCCTCAGCCTCCCAAAGTGTTGGGGTTACAGCCGTGAGCCACCGTGCCTGGCAAAATTAACCATTTTAAAGTGAGCAATTCCTTGGTATTTAATATATTCACAGCGTTGCACAACCACCACTACTCTCTAGTCCCATAGCATTTTCATTTTCCCAAAGTAAAAAACCTGTACCATTACGTGGTGACTTCCCACCCCTCCCCCTTCCTCAGACCCTGGCTTTTCTGTCTCTATGGAATGACCTATTCTGGATATTTTATCTAGATGGAATCACATAATATGTGACTTTTATGCATCTGGCTTCTTTCATTCAGCATGGTTTTGAAGTTTATCCAAGTTGTAGCATGGATCCGTACTTCATTCCTTTTTATGGCTAAATAATATTCCATTTTATGGATATACCACCTTTGCTTTATCCATTCATCCACTGATAGACATTTGGGTTGTTTACACCTTTTGGCTATTGTTCATAGTGTTGCTATGAACCTTTCTGTACAAGTATTTGTTTGAATACCCCAGTTTGGGGGAGTTTATACAGAGAAGTGGAATTCCTGGAACATCTGGTAAATTGTATGTCTAATTTAACTGCCAAATGGTTTTCCCCAGAGGCTGAACCATTTCACAACCCGCCAGCAATGCACAAGGGTTCCAATTTCTCCACATTCTCTCTAACGTGTCATTTTCCTACACTTTCCTGATTATAGTCACCCCAGTGGGTATCTCATTGTAATCTCCATTTCCCAAACAAGTAATGATGTTCAGCATCTTTTCTTTTCTTTTTTTTTGAGACAGAGTCTCGCTTTGTCGCCAGGCAACAGGCTGGAGTGCAGTGGTATGATCTCGGCTCACTGCAACCTCCATCTCCCAGGTTCAAGAAGTTCTCCTGCCTCAGCCTCCTGGGTAGCTGGGACTACAGGTGCACACCACCATGCCCAGCTAATTTTTTTTTGTATTTTTAGTAGAGACGGGGTTTCACCATGTTGGCCAGGATGGTCTCGATCTCTTGACCTTGTGATCCACCCGCCTCAGCCTCCCAAAGTGCTGGGATTACAGGCTTGAGCCACCACGCCCGGCCTGTTCAGCATCTTTTCATGTGTTTATTAGCCCCACTTGGATGACAATAAATAAAAATAATCTTTACTATCGCTTTCTTTAAAACTGACCCCCGCACAGTTACTTTTTAAATCTGTGTTTGGAAGTCACATGAATTAAATAAGAGCTTAAATTGGTCTGTTATCAAAGGGCAAAATCCAAGATGGTTTCAAGCTTGACAACTGTTACATTTGTTGAGCATCTACTATGTGCGAAGTACTGTTCTAGGTGCTGATAACACAGCACTGAGCAAAACAAAAAGCCTTGCCCTCATAGAGCTTACTTCCCAAAAAAATGTATGATCAATACTAAATCTATTAGCCTGGAAAATAAACACAATAAAATGGCTAACTTGAAGTTTTCATAGAAATAGTCAAAAAATATATTATAGAACCCAAAAATAAGCGACGTAGGGTGCTTGTGCAGTCATTAAATAACACTGAAAGAATATCTTTTTTTTTTTTTTTGAGACAGAGTCTCACTCTGTTGCCCAGGCTGGAGTGCAGTGGCATGATCTCGGCTCACTACAACCTCAGTTTCCCAAGTTCAAGTGATTCTCCTGCCTCAGCCTCCTGAGTAGCTGGGATTACAGGTGCATGCCAAGGCATCCGGTTAATTTTTTTGTGTTTTTAGTAGAGATGGAGTTTCGCCATGTTGGCCAGGCTGGTCTCGAACTCCTGACCTCAGGTGATCCCCTGCCTCAGTCTCCCAAGGTGCTGGGATTACAGGCGTGAGCCATTGCGCCCAACTGGAGTATCTTACTTTTTACTGTGAAGAATACTGTTTGGTATACTAATCAGGCATAGTTTACATAATTACAAGTAGAAAATGAGTTACAAAGCTTTGGGTCCAAAGTATAGAACAACAATACTTTGTCTTAATATCCTCAATAAAAATTTCACACAAATACCAGCACCGTCTCTTTTATTTTCACTCTGTGGCCTTGACTGGTGTGCAGTGGCGCAATCACTGCTCATGCAGCCTTGACCTCCTCGGGCTCAGGTGTCCTCCCACTTCACCCTCCCAAGTACCTGGGCCTACAGGTGTGCATTACCACTTCTAGCTAATTTTAGTTTTTGTTTTGATAGAGACGGGTTCTTGCCATGTTGCCCAGTGTAATCCCAGCACTTTGGGAGGCTGAGGCAGGAGGATTGTTTGAGGCCAGGAGTTTGAGACCAGCCTGGGTAACAAAGCAGGACTCTGTCAGGGAAAAAAAAAAAAAAGAAACAGAAGAAGAGGGATTAATAGTTACATTAAGAAAAATGAGGCAGCTGGCCAGCAGCAGTGGCTCACGCCTGTAATCCTGGCACTTTGGGAGACCGAGGCAGGTGGATCACGAGGTCAGGAGATCAAGACCATCCTGGCCAACATGGTGAAACCCCTGTCTCTACTAAAATACAGAAAAATTAGCCAGGTGTGGTGGTGCACGCTTATATCCTAGCTACTCGGGAGGCTGAGGCATGGGAATTGCTTGAACCAGTGAGGAGGAGGATGCAGTGAGCCAAGATTGAGCCACTGCACTCCAGACTGACAACAGAGCAAGACTCCAACTCAAAAAAAAAGAAAGAAAGAGGCAGCTAAGGAAAAGAAAACCCGACCAAGATATTATAAGTGGTAAAAGGTACCAAAAAGTGTGACTAGTGTGCTAACAATTGTAAGGGAGGGGGAATTTAGTCATAAAAGCTTGATAGCTCTCTGGAAGAATTCACAAGCAACTAGTAACGGTGGTTGCCTCCAGGGAAGAAAAAAAATCCCCTAATGACTGGGGCAGTAACACACTCAGGTGTGGCCTATTCAAAAATACATAAGTAAGAAATAAATCATGCTTTCAAAATCTGGCTTTTCTCCCCAATTCCCCTTCTTTAACAGAGTGTATTCAATCCTGGCTGAACCCTCCGAGCTCACTGGAGTGTGTAACTGCCTTTAGAGAGAGCCAGGAGGTCGAGACTGCACACAATAGGGTTGGCTGAAGGTGAAGCACCTGAGGCAAGAGATTTCCCTGGCCAAGGGCAAGGCAGAGCTGGGACAAAGGAGTTCAAAGCCCTGTGGTGGAAGAAGGCTGGTGCACATAAAGAATGAGAAGGCAGCCTGCCTGGAGGAGAGGATGTTGCAAGAGAGACTAGCAGCATAAAAAGGTTGTTTAGCCGGGCTCGGTGGCACAAGCCTGTAATCCCAGCACTTTGGGAGGCAGGGGTGGGTTATTTCAGGTCGGGAGTTCGAGACCATCCTGGCCAATATGGTGAAACCCTGTCTCTACTAAGAAAAACACAAAAAGTCAGGTGTGGTGGTGGGCACCTGTAATCTCAGCTACTCAGGAGGCTGAGGCAGGAGAATCACTTGAACCTGTGGACTGTCAAGAGACAGAGGCTGCAGTGAGCTAAGATCGCACCACTGGACTCCAGCCAGGGCGACAGAATGAGACAGAGTGAAAAAAAAAAAAAAAGGTTGTCTAGCCAGGGCGGTGGCTCACGCCTGTAATCCCAGCAGTTTGGGAGGCTGAAGCCAGCGGATTACGTGAGGTTGGGAGTTCGAGACCAGCCTGACCAACATGGAGAAACCTCATCTCTACTAAAAATACAAAATTGGCTGGGCATGGTGGCACATGCCTGTAATCCCAGCTACTCAGGAGGATGAGGCAGGAGAATCGCTTGAACCCGGGAGGCAGAGGTTGCAGTGAGCTCAAATCACGCCACTGCACTCCAGCCTGGATGACAGAGAGTGAGACTCTATTTTTTTTTTGTAAAAAAAAAATTTTTTTTTTACATTTTCAATCTTTTTTTAAATAATGCAATGACAATTTCTAGATCTGCTTGAAGTTATCAGAAACAGTCTTTATCCCACCCAACTACTTCCAATTTCTCTCTAGGATTTTCTTCCATCTCTAATTGACTGTTCCTTTTTCTCAATTACTGGCATTTCATAATCCAAGGAAATTGAGAAAGTGAAGGAAGAAACCATCGTTATCATTCTATTTTTCATTTCCCATCAGGTGGTTGAATCCTTTTGGCAAATAAAGCACTTGAGTGCCTAAAATTTTTCTGCAATGACATTATTAGTCTACCTTACTGACTTGCTGATCTGCCAAACTGACAAAAGAAACAAAAAACCTTCTTAGCCAACGGTTTCTGTTCAGCAAAATGGTCCCTGACATTTCTGCCTATGGAGTCACAACCAAGATATTCAATCTATGTACAGAGTGCCTCACAACTTAAGAAATGTGCCTCATGAGTCTATTTGTGTCACTTTTTGAATTGTTTAACCCTTTACAAACCTCCTAACATTATTAGCATTTATTTGCGCTATGGTGTGAAACTCAACATAAAATTTCTGAGTTTCTAGTTTAGAAATAGCCTATTGTAATTGACATTGCAATGTTCTCTGCTCATTATGAATCAGTAATCCCAGGACAACTATTTCAGGGTCAGTTGATCCTGCAACTCAGATTACCTTAGAACACTTGAGTTGAAGGGACTTGAGGTCACACAGTATAGTTTACACCAAATTCATTGATCACGTCGTCCGCAATATCCCTAAAAAGGAAGTGATCACTCAGTCTCAACATGGAATTCAAGATATCAATGGAAGGTGGGTGCAGTGGCTCATGCCTGTAATCCCAGCACTTTGGGAGGCCTAGGCAGGTGGATCACCTGAGGTCAGACATTCCAGACCAGCCTGTCCAACATGGTGAAACCCTATCTCCACTAAAAATAAAAAAAATTAGCCCGGTGTGGTGGTGCATGCCTGTAATTTCAGCTACTTGGGAGGCTGAGGCAGGAGAATTGTTTAAACCCGGGAGGTGGAGGTTGTAGTGAGCCGAGACCATGCTACTGCACTCCAGCCTACAGGACAAAGCGAGACTCTGTCTCAAAAAAATTAAAAAAAGATATCAATGAAATATCATCACAACCAGCGGCATGTGGAGGTAATCACAACAGCCAACCTGGTAGAGCTCATTGTGTCACACGTTCACTGCTCTAATAATTCAGATATCCTACGGAGTAGGCGCTGTCATTATCCCCATTTTACAGATGAAGGAACTGAAGTTATGTGACTTGTCCAAAATCAATCCGTTAATATCAGGATATGAACCACGCAGTCTGGCTCCAGATCCACACTCTTGAACAATATGACACACTGACTAAATCATAGAATCTTATAAGAATGAGAGGATTTTAGGCTGAGCATGGTGGCTCATGCCTGTAATCTCAGCACTTTGGGAGGCTGAGGTGGGCAATCACCTGAGGTCAGGAGTTTGAGACCAGCCTGACCAATGTGGCGAAACCTCATCTCCACTAAAAATATAAAAATTAGCCAGGTGTGGTGATGCACACCTATAGTCCCAGCTACTCGGGAGGCTGAGGCAGGAGAATCACTGGAACCTCGGAAGCTGAGATTGCCATAAGCAGAGATCATGCCACTCACTGCACTATAGCCTGGGTGACAGAGTAAGACTCTGTCTCAAAAAACAAAAACAAACCTGAAAATAAATATCCTTTAGAGATTTGAGGAATGAAGACAGAGTGAATGAGTAGCAGAGACAGCACTAGATCTAAGACGCCTAACTTTCTTCTGGCTGATTTCCTGCCTCAGAACAGTAATTCTATTTCACAACTAAAGCTATAGAAAGTTTTGGGTCAGGTGCAGTGGCTCATGCTTCTAATCTCAGCACTTTGGGAGGCCAAGGCAAGTGAATCACTTGAGCCCAGAAGTTTGAGACCAGCCAGGGGTAACATGGCTAAACCCTGTCTCTACCGAAAGAAAAAACAAACCCAGGCCGGGCGCGGTGGCTCACGCCTGTAATCCCAGCACTTTGGGAGGCCGAGGCGAGTGGATCACGAGGTCAAGAGATCGAGACCATCCTGGTCAACATGGTGAAACCCCGTCTCTACTTAAAATACAAAAAATTAGCTGGGCATGGTGGCGCGTGCCTGTAATCCCAGCTACTCAGGAGGCTGAGGCAGGAGAATTGCCTGAACCCAGGAGGCGGAGGTTGCGGTGAGCCGAGATCGCGCCATTGCACTCCAGCCTGGGTAACAAGAGCGAAACTCCGTCTCAAAAAAAAAAAAAAAAAGAAAAAACAAACCCAAAATTAGATGGATGTGGTGGCTTGCACCTGTAGTCCCAGCTACTCAGGAAGCTGAGGTGGGAAGATAGCTTGAGGCCACGAGGTGGTGGCTGCAGTGAGCCAAGACTGCACCATGCACTCCAGCCTGGGAGACAGAGCCAGACCCTGTCTCAAAAAAAGAAAAAAAGAAAAGAAAGTTTTGCATTTTGTTTTATATTCCTCAGAACAACACTTCTGAAATAGATTAGCATGGCTCCTATTTCAAAAAAGAGGAAATGAAATTTGGGGAGCAGGGAATGGCAAAGCCATATCTTACAAAAGGAAATTGCAATAAAATGTCCCCTTCGCAACTCAGTGGTTATGTGGTTATGACAATAATGTAAAAACCCTGAGATTTTATGAAAACTGACACAGAATCACCATATTCAAAGTATATGATCTTGTGACAAGAAGCTTAGAAAAAGCTCAGTCTATGGAGTTTGTGTTTTTCTATCAGTCTTAATGTCTTCACACCAGAGTTTTTTGGTTTACCATTTGCTCATCTGCAGAGAAAAAAGTATAAAACTCCTTGAATGTTCCTCAACTTTTAAATTTCATACTCTAAGCATTTCTTCAAAGAGAAAATGATCTCATTTTATCTTTAAACTAGAATAAAAGGATTACATGGTAGCTCTGTCCTTTAATAAATGAAGAAGGGTTAGTGTTACTATCTATTACAACCGCCAACGATATTCTTCCAGTTACTATTGTTGTATAATAAATCACTCCCAAAACTTAATGGGAGACAACCATTTTATGATGGGTCAGGAATTTGGACAGGGACAACTTTTCTCTACTCCATCATTGCTGAGGCCTCAGCTGGGAAGGCTTAAAGTCTAGGGGGACCCAACTGCTGGGCGCTAGAACCATCCGGAAGCCCTTCACTCATATGGCTGGCAGCTGAGTATGACTGTTGGTTGAGACCTCAATTGAGCTGTCAACATGAACCTCTATAAGTTGACTTTTCTATATGTCTCTGTATGTGTGCTGTTTGGTCTTCCTAACAATATGGCAACTAGGTTTTAAGAGTAAATATCCTGGCCAGTCATGGTGGCTGATGCCTGTAATCTCAGCACTTTGGGAGGCCAAGGCAAGCAGATCACGAAGTCAAGAGATCATGACCATCCTGGCGCACATGGTGAAACCCCATCTCTACTAAAAATACAAAGATTAGCTGGGCATGGTGGTGCATGCCTGTAGTCCCAGCTACTCGGGAGGCTGAGACAGGAGAATCGCTTAAACCTGCGAGGCAGACGCCATTGCACTCCAGCCTGGGCAATACAGCGAGATTCCATCTCAAACAACAAAAATAAAATAAAGTAAGAGTAAGTATCCTAAAAGAGCAAGGAAAAAGTAAATGGCGCATTTGTGATTCTGCTTCAGAATTCATAAAAAAAAAAAATAGGGTCTCACTATATTGGTCAGGGTGGTCTCAAACCCCTGGGTTCAAGCAATCACCCCCTTCACCCCCACCCTCACCTGGACCTCCCAGAAAACCTGGATTATAGGTATGGGCCACTATGCCTGGGAGCATCCCTTTCACCATACTCTATTGGTCAAGGCTGTCACACAGATCTGCCTAGGTTCAAGCGGAAGTGGTATAAGCCCCCTCTCACCACTCAGTAGGAGGAATCTTGGGGTCACATTGTAAGATGAGCAATGTGGGATGGGCAATATTGCTGTGGATATCTTTCCAAAATATAATCTGTCACACATGTGAAGGATCTCTAAGAAAGATAAAGACGAAAATTCAACAGTATCAGGTTCAGCAGAAATCTCAGTCAACAGGGCGTGAACTGAATAATTCTAAACTTTCTCTCTTCATCTCCATGTCAGAATAAGCCCACAGGCAGGTTTCAAAGGAAGAGTCTATACTATCAGTCTGTCTTCAAAAGCCTATTAGAATGACGTGTGACGTTAATTTCTGATTACTACCAAAAACTGAATGCCCATCAGTGGCCATTTTTTCCATTTATGACTTGGTACATTAGTTCTACTTCTAAGCCTATCAGAGCTTCCAGCTCCACTTATTATGCTGTTATAACAATTTGCAAACCAATTGACTCTTAACAGTCGACATCCCTTCCCAATCTAAAACATGGTTCACACAATGGTTCTCAGTGAGGTAAACACTTTGGCAAACACAGAGCAGCGTTACTGTCCACAAGGGCAACACATCATGACAGCTGTGCTAAGTCACAGAGCTCTAAAGTTAAATAAAGTGCTTGGAGGAATATGACTATGCCAAGAGCTTAGCATTTTACCAGCTTCATTCTAGCTTTCTGGTTATCCAAATTTTTTTTTTTTTTTTTTTTTTTGTGACAGTCTCGCTCTGTCACCCAAGCTGGAGTGCAGTGGCACGATCTCGGCTCACTGCAACCTCCGCCTCCTGGGTTCAAGAGAGTCTCCTGCCTCAGCCTCCCAAGTAGCTGGGATTACAGGCACCTGCACTCACGCCTGGCTAATTTTTGTATTTTTAGTAGAGACTGGGTTTCACTATGTTAGCCAGGATGGTATCGATCTCCTGACCTCGTGATCCACCCGCCTCTGCCTCTGGGATTACAGGCATGAGCCACCGCACCCAGCCTCTGGTTATCCAAATTTATATCTCCAGCCTGGATCTCTTCCCTGGGCTCCAGATGCATATCTTAAGCTATCGCTGCAATATCAGATAATTAGTTACGTAACAGGGATCTTGTAAATGTCCAGCACTGAACTTCTGTTCTCCCCATCAAGCTCAACCCTACTGTTCTCAGTCTGTCACTCCCTTCTGTTTCTCCATAGCCTTTATCATTATGTGATACACTGTAAATATAGATTATATATCACTGCAATATTTTTTACTATTTGGTTAATTGCCATTTTCCCTTTGCCTAGAACAATGCTTGGCAAATACGTAGCTTAAAAAAATTTTGTTTTCTTCTTTTTGAGATGGTCTCGCTCTGTTGCCCAGCCTGGAGTGCAATAGCACAGTTACGGCTCACTGTAGCCTCAACTTCCCGGGCTCAAGCGATCCTCCCGCTTCAGCCACCAAGTCCAGCTAATTTTTTGTAGAGATGGAGTTTCACCATGTTGCTCAGGCTGGTCTCAAGCTCCTGGACTCAAGCGATCCACCCACCTTGGCCTCCCAAAGTGCTGAAATTACAGGCATAAGCCAGCGTGCCCAGCCCACTAATCTTTCTCAAATGAATTAATGAATGATGACTTATCTGGGTACCTGAGTAAGTCATTACTAGACAACCATAAAGAACAAAGAGTACCCTAAAATGATTATGAGGTTTGTCAGCAGCTGACTGGGTAAGGAAGTAGAATATTGCTAGATTTTAGATTGCTATAAAGAATGAAAACGAGCAAGAACTGAAAATGCATGAGAAGAAATCAAAGTGTTAAGCAGTGCTACCTAAGCCACATTAAAACGACTTAGAAGAGCTTTTAAAATTACAGATTCTTATAAATGGCCAGGTGCAGTGGCTCACACCTGTAATTCCAGCACTTTGGGAGGCCAAGGTGGGGGATCGCTTGGGCTCAGGAGTTCAAAACCAGCCTGGGTGACATGGTGAGGCACCATCTCTACAAAAAATACAAAAATCAGCCAGGTGTGGTGGTGCAGTCCTGTAGTGCCAGCTACATGGGAAGCTGAGGTGGGAGGATCGCTTGAGCCCAGGAGGTCAAGGTTGCAGTGAACTTTGATTGAGCCACTGTACTCCCGCCTGAGTGGAGTAAAACCCTGTTTCAAAAAACAAACAAAAAGTACAGATTCTTATAAATAAAGTACAGATTTCTCAGACTTGCTAGTTGGGGAAATGCTGGAAAGTGATGAGATAATAAATACCCAACATTCAATGTGGGTACCTGGATATAATCTCAGGCATGCAAGATTAAATAGAGATTGGAATTAAAATGATCTAAACAGGGCTGGGTATGCTGGCTCACACCTGTAATCCCAGCACTTTGGAAGGCCAAGGGGGGTGGATCACTTGAGGTAAGGGGTTCAAGACTGGCCTGGCTAACATGGTGAAACCCCATCTCTACTAAAAATACAAAAATTAGCTGGGCACGATGGGGCACACCTATAATCCTAGCTACTCAGGAGGCTGAGGCAGGAGAATCTCTTGAACCTCGGAGGCAGAGGTTGCAATGAGCAGAGATTACGCCACTGCACTCCAGACTGGGCGATGGAGCAAGATTCTGTCTCAAAAAAAAAAAAAAAAAAAAAAAAAAAAAATTCTAAACATAACTAATTGTGCTATAATCTGCCTAAAGAAAGAATGGGCCAGGCACGGTGGCTCACGCCTGTAATCCCAGCACTTTGGGAGGGCGAGGCAGGCCTCGGACCTCTCCACGAGGTCAGGAGATTGAGACCATCTTGGCTAACATGGTAAAACTCCATCTCTACTAAAAATACAAAAAATTAGCTGGGCGTGGTGGTGCACACCTGTAATCCCAGCTACTCAGGAGGCTGAGGCAGGAGAATCTCTTGAATCTGGGAGGCAGAGGTTGCAGTGAGCCGGGGTTGCACCACTGCACTCCAGCCTAGGTGACAGAGCGAGACTGTTTAAAAAAAAGAAAGAATGAGTTAACAGGAAAGGAACCATCTACACAGCATCTATAAAATAGACTCTGTTCTATCTGTAATGTACACCTGTCCTCTAGAAGAGGTAGATGCCTAGAGCTCCCGCTGCTTGGTGTCATCAGCCACTACATTCATCCAATCCTATTTTCATTTTATGCTCTCCAAGAAATGCTATACAGAATTTAGCTTTTCACACAGATTAGCCTACAGGGAGAGAACGTACAGATCAGCAAACATGAATATCCAGTCTGCTTATGAAGAAATCAAAGTGTTAAAAATTCATTCTGGTTTATTCAACAGGCTTGGGAATTTGGTTGGTGTGAGTCACCTCAGGCATATTGAAAATAAGAAACCTGCTAGCTTAAAAAGAGCTGGGGAAAAACCCCACTAACCCTCACAAGCAGAGACAGAGAGGACAAGAATAAAGTGATGGTAGTTTTAGGTTTTGTACCAGGCTGTTGGAAAAAAAAGGACCTGTGGCTGATACCTGATTTATCCCACAAGCCAGAGCAGGGAACCCACCTCCCCACTGAACATCCTGAAGTGGAAGGAGGCAGAGGGTGGCCTTCTTTGTTCACTACTAGGTCTTCCCTTGAACGTCCAAGGCTCCCCAGCAATTCATTTTAACCTAATTCCACCCACATAAACAGGTTGAGAAATGCAATACATAGAAAGGCTCTCTACTCAAACCCACTCCAGTAATCCAGTCAGCCAGTTGGCCTGGCATGGCCTGCAGCTACCTAGCTCCTCTCCATCCTTCTCCACGCTGAAAACTGGCACCACAGCTACCTGCCTTCAGCAGTTCAAGGGTATTTCCCATGCTCTCAAGGTGTGGCCATAGTCCCACATGGTTTTTAGCTACTGTCTACCTTTTCAGGCTCCTCTTACAACTCCATCACCTGCTCTGCTCATTTGAGAGCTCCGTGCCCTCTGTGACCCTCTGGAAATACCATTTCCTCCCTGTTTTCCTGGAAGGCTCTGTCCAGATCCCCTCCGCCTTTCTGACCACCCTACTTCACCTGGATAACTTACTCGTCCTTCAGGACTCTGCTTGGATGCCACTTCCCCACCTGAGTTACACTCCTGTGTACATTTCCATGGAGTTACCCTACCTTAGTCCTTATTACACAATAATTTCTTTTTTTTCTTTTTTGAGAGGGAGTCTCACTCTTTTGCCCAGGCTGGAGTGCAGTAGCGCAATCTCAGCTCACTGCAACACCCACCTCCTAAATTCAAGCGATTCTCCTGCCTCAGCCTCCCAAGTAGCTGGGATTACAGGTGTGCACTACCATGCCTGGCTAATTTTTGCATTTTTAGCAGAGATAGGGTTTCACCATGTTGGCCAGGCTGGTCTCAAATTCCTGACCTCAGGTGATCCTTGGCCTCCCAAAGTGCTGGGATTATAGATATGAGCCACCACGTCCAGCCTACACAATAATTGCTTATCTACATTTCAGTACTCCCACCAGGATATAAAGTACTTGACAGCAAGAATCATGTCTGGGCACTTAGTAGATATTCAAAAAATACATACTGTGCATAAAAGATGTAAGTCTCAAGCATACTCATCATGTCTGTATCTCTTTTCTGGTATAATGTAATTTTTCTTTTTTTTTTTAGACGGAGTCTTGCTCTGTTGCCCAGGCTGGAGTGCAACAGCGAGATCTCGGCTCACTGCAACCTCCACCTCCCGGGTCCAAGCGATTCTCCTGCCTCAGCCTCCTGAGTAGCTGAGATTACAGGCATGTGCAACCATGCCCGGCTAATTTTTTTGTATTTTTAGTAGAGATGGGGTTTCACCATGTTGGTCAGGCTGGTCTCAAACTCCCGACCTCATGATCCCCCTGCCCTGGGCCTCCCAAAGTGCTGGGATTACAGGCGTGAGCCACCACGCCCAGCCTAATGTAATTCTTGTAATTTTTATTGGTTTCCTCTTGCACAAAGTCATAAATACTTAGCACTAACACCCCCACTCCTCTTGCCAAAAATGGGTATAACAAGAACTAAACCTCTCCTAGGATGACAGGGAGACTTCAAATGTACACCCTACTTTTGAAACTGGACAGTGTAAATAGTCTTTTTCTTTTGAGATGGAGTTTCACTCTTGTTGCCCAGGATGGAATGCAATGGCACGATCTCAGCTCATCACAACCTCTGCCTCCTGGATGCAAGTGATTCTCCTGCCTCAGCCTCCCGAGTAGCTGGGATTACAGGCATGCGCCACCATGTCCGGCTAATTCTGTATTTGTAGTAGAGACAGGGCTTCTCCATGTTCCTCAGGCTGGTCTTGAACTCCCAACCTCAGGTGATCCACCTGCCTCAGCCTCCCAAAGAGCTGGGATTACAGGTGTGAGCCACCGTGCCCGGCTGTAAATAGTCTATTTTTAAGGATAAGTTAAAATAAACATTTTTTCTTTCAGACAGGGTCTTACTGTCACCAGGCTGGAGTGCAGTGGCACAAACACAGCTCACTGCAGCCTTGACCTCCTGACCTGAAGTGATCCTCCCATCTCAGCTTCCCAAGTAGCTGGGGCTACAGGCAAGCACCACTATACCCAGGTAATTTTTTAATTTTTAGTAGAGATGGAATCTCAGTATGTTACCCAAGCTGGTCTTGAACTCCTGAGCTCAAGCTATCCTCTGGCTTTGGCCTCCCAAATGGCTCATTACAGGTATGTGCCACCATGCCTGGCCGATAAGTAAAATAGAAATTTTAAAAGTCAGAGTCATTGTGAAAAATGTATTTTATATATACATGTACACTCATGAAATCTAAACGTCTCTGCCTAAACATTTCCAGAAATTTCCAAATATATCTGTTTCAATGGAAATATTTCTAAACCTCCTCATTATCTCTGCCAAGAAGAAATCAATCCCAAACTAAGCTGATAGGCAGAATAATTCATTAGATGTTTCAAGCACCAAATATCCAGCTTTTTAGGTGGCGAAATAATGTGACTTCGGTAGAACATTTTTTAAAAAGTGGTAATAATAGCCAAAGAAAACTATTTCTTCCTAGGGAAAAACTTAAATTAAATCTTTAGGAGATCCAAGTATATTGCTAAAAATTAGTATGATTACTGTTTTGGAGTGGATTTTATTTTTCTTCAAGAAGAAAAAGATTAAAAAGAAAAGAAAAAGATAAACATGCTGTTGGTATAACCTCCTGAAATCCAGATTTTCTGTCCAAAGCAATGATTTCCAGGCATTTTCCAAATATTAGGTTTATTTTATTTTTAACATGTATACCAAATTTTAAATCAGAAGGCTGAAATAGAAAATAGCTCATTTTTCTCCTGCTTACAGCAAGAGAGTTCTACAACTTGTTCCCAAGGACCAGGATTTTTTTCATTAACCCTCCCCGTGATTATAATAATTTGTATTTACCTACCACCTTTCATCCAACAACCTCAAAGTACTTTATGAACAATTTCTCATCTTTATGCCTTCTTGTCAAGAGAAAGGCAAGCATCACACCATGCTTTATAGATTGGGAAATCGAGGGACAGAGATGCAAGGACTTGCCCGATACTAATAAATATTAGATTAGGCAAGCCATGCAACCCAGACTGAGCCCTCCAGCACTGCCTCACTCAACTGGAAGAACCCACGCCGTTCATCCCAGAGCCCGTCTGGTCTTTAAAAGGATATCAGGAACCCATTCTCAATTTCGGCTGTGCAAATAGAAGTACAAGGGGAACAGATTCCTTTACAGGTCCTAAGTTTTCTTTTGCTATAGATAAGGGAGAAAGTATTTAGCTTCTTGTTTCTGAAGACTCAAAACTTTGAAAACCTGAACGTGGGGCAGGTGTGCTGGCTCACACCTGTAATCCCAGCACTTTGGGAGGCTGAGGTGGGTGGATCATTTCAGGGCAAGAGTTCAAGACCAGCCTGGGCAACATAGGAAGACTCCCCCGCCATCTCTACAAAAAACTTTTTTTAAAAAGTTAGCCAGGTGTGGTAGTGTACACCTGT
This sequence comes from Aotus nancymaae, assembly GCF_030222135.1. NCBI lineage: Eukaryota > Metazoa > Chordata > Mammalia > Primates > Aotidae > Aotus > Aotus nancymaae. Next base: position 2,009,182 of record NW_026988414.1, on the reverse strand, counting down.
GATCTCAGCTATTCAGAAGGCTGAGGCAAGAGGCTCGCTTGGGCCTGGGAGGTTGAGGCTGGAGTGAGTCATGTTTGTGTCACACTGCACTCCAGCCTGGGTGACAGAGTGAGACTCTGCATTCCTCCTTGTTCTTTCTCAATTTTCATTAAAAATACTTTTCACCAAGACATACTTCTGTTAGGCAAATTCAGAAACTTGATACTACGCCTACTAATTAATAGCCACACAAATTAATTTCTTTAAACTAGAAAAGAGAAACAGTCACTGGCTTTGAAAGAATTAGGATATCACTAGACATCCATGAAACATCTGCTTGAATACAAGCTTCATTCATGACTGCTTCTGCTGGCTCTGCAGTATTTAGTGGTATGAGTCATTGATTCTCAGTGATTCTCAATATGAATAACATCAAATGTTTTATAAAGCAAAATCTACAGCAGTGATGGGGAAATGAGAGTGAGTGATGGGGATTAAGGGAACTCTGCACTACTCACACAGAAGATCCAGTTTTTTGCTAAGTGCATTGGTGGCTCAGGCCTGTAATCCCAGCTCTTTGGGAGGCCAAGGTGGGAGGATCACTTGAGCTGAGGAGTTCAAGACCAGCCTAGGCAACATAAGGAGACCCCGTTTCTAAACAAAATACAAAAATTAGCAGTGTGGTGACGTGCGCCTGTAGCCCCAGTTACTCAGCAGGCTGAGGCAGGAGAATTACTTGAACCCGAGAGGCAGAGGTTGCAGTGAGTGGAGATCGTGCCACTGCACTCCAGCCTGGGCAACATGAAGAAGTGCTGAAAAATAACTCGCTGCCCAGCTGCAAGGGCTGTGGCTAGCATACAGCTCCTTCTCCTTTACGCTCCACCTCACCTTTTGAGTCAAGGTCATCTCTTCTTGCAGCACTCCAAACCAATGACTGACCCACTCTTCTTGGGACGACCTCTGGCCAATGATAAAGCAAGGCAATGATAAAGCTAGCCATTTCTGCCAGAGGATTCTTGCGTCTGCTCTGGAGGTCCCCATCGGCCTGGTGGAGACTGTCAGGACTGCATCATGATCTGATGGCTTCCACTCTTTTCCCTTCACGGGTGTTACTTCCCAATAAGCCTGCACTCCTGACTCCATCTAAGTACCTTCTTCTAGGATATCGGCACAAATGGTACTTACCTTGCTGGATTCTTGTAACAAATAAACAAGATGATGGATGTAAATACTTTGCCCAGCACCTGGGACATGGCAGGCACTCAATAAATGGCAGGCACTCAATAAATGGCAGTGATGGCTGGGCACGGTGGCTCACACCTGTAATCCCAGTACTTTGGGAGGCTGAGGTGGGCCGATCACCTGAGGTTGTGTGTGGGGTAGACCCCATAAGTGTCAAGGCAGGAGTCAGAAGCATCAGCCTATTCCCATATAAATAATGAAGAAGAAAATAACTAGAGATACAATCATAGTAGTTATTCATAGGTGGTCTTAGTTATTCATATGTAATTTTAATTATTCATAGGTGATCTTAGTTCTTTTACTAATGCTTCTCAGGTCTCAGAGTGTGAACCTGGGGTGACACTGTGAAAGGAATAACCCTAAGGCAAGAAGCTTTAAGCCCTCTGTCAGGGCTGCTGGAGGGCACCTCAGCTGTGCGGCAGCACCAGCACTGGGAAAGCGCCCACTGTTTAGCAAGCTGAGGAAGGAGACATCAGAGACGTCTCCTTCCCGGGAGGAGTTAGGAGAAAACTCCGCTCCTCCAAGCTCTTGTAGTAGTCCTGACGGCTGTCAGGGAAACCCACAGACATCCAGGGGCTTAACTATCTCTATGTCATGCCGTGTTTCAGTGATCACGTTCCATGTCCACTCTCACGCTCCGCTTCTGCACCTGGTTCCTTTTCTCTTAGAAAAGATAATCAGTAAAAATATATAAACCTTAATGTCTTTGTTCTTTCTTAACAAGTATGGAAAAGTGCTGATGCATTATGCTCCTTACCTCATCTCGGCTACTAGAAAGTCTTGGGCCCCCACCTATATGACATGTGATGTACTTGACCCTATCACTGACCACCAATGCCATGCCCTGCCTGCTCTGCTCCCAGCTTTGTACTCCATAAGTCAGAGTGTGCGGACACGCAGGGGCACTGCCAGACTCTGTGCTTTGGTTGACAGTGGACCCCTGGGCCCAAACTCTCTTTTCTCTATCTCTGCATCTTGTGTCTTTTATTTCTACAGTTTCTCGTCTCCACACCAGCAGAGAGGGGCTCAAAGGACCCTGTAGGGCTGGACCCTACAGTTGGGAGTTTGAGACGAGCCTGACCAACAAGGAGAAACCCTGTCTCTACTAAAAATACAAAATTAGCCAGGCATGGTGGCGCATGCCTGTAACCCCAGCTACTCGGGAGGCTGAGGCAGAAGCCTCGCTTGAACCTGGGAGGCGGAGGTTGCAGTGAGCCGAGATCATGCCACCGCACCCCAGCCTGGGCAACAAGAGCAAAACTCTGTCTCAAAAAAAAAAATAAATAAATAAATAAAAATGGCAGTGATGATGACAATCATTCAAGAGTTTAAGACAATAGGGGATGGCACATGTGAAAATATTACAGTAACTATAGACTTCATGCAGTTATAAGCTATTTCCAGTTTTGGAACCCACAGAGACAAAGTAGACAAGTACAAACGGAAACTGTGGCTGCTGCACTGTATACACGGAAACCATAGGTGTTGGTGTAGGAATTAATTCTTACCAAAAACCTAATTCCAATCACAAGAACTATATGCTCTAATTTAAAAAATCATATTGTTTATATGTTACGGTTTATAAATGAAAGGTATTACGGCTTTTGCAACAAGAAAATGGAAGTTCCATCTACCTTTTTTTTGTTGGTGAGGGTGGTGGCTTGAATCTATAAACAATTGAGGTTGTTAAGCTTTATGTAAGTTTAACATGAAATTTTACAAACAGGATGCGGTTTGAGTTAAAGGTTGGTCTGAAGTGGAAGATCACGATAAACTGATATTAAAAACTTAAGGCCAGGGGCAGTAGTGCACACCTGTAATCCCAGCACTTTGGGAGGCCGAGGCAGGTGGATTACCTGAGGTCAGGAGTTCAAGACCAGCCTGGACAACATGGTGAAACCCCGTCTCTACTAAAAGTACAAAATTTGCTGGGCATGGTGGTGGGTGCCTATAATCCCAGCTACTCACGAGGCTGAGGCAGGAGAATCGCTTGAACCCGGGAGGTGGAGGTTGCAGCGAGCCGAGATCGCTCCACTGTTCTCCAGCCTGGGTGATTTGAGACAGACAAAAGCAAAACTCTATCTCAAAACAAACAACAACAATAAAACCTTACATACCCTCCAAATGACTCTCTAATACAATACACATATTTGGTCTTTTATGATTTAAAAAAAAAGTTTTTTAACTAAATACATTACTAGGCTAAAGCTAGTATGAGTATACAAGTAAAACAGGAAACAAATATTCCTTTATAAACACTAATTCCAGAAGGCTTCACACCCACATTCTAAAATCTAATTAGATTAATTTCCCAGGGCATTCATGTATTCTTGGTAGCTTTCAATTTTTAAGCGTCAAAGTAAAGCCTTATACTTAAATGTGGGTGGTGTTGATGAAACAAGTATGAGTAATACTTGCAGGAAACACAATATTAGCTTTAGCTGGTTAGAATAGTCCTTCAAAGAAGCACGTTCCACGTTTCACCAATGTAAAGCATGAGTTGTAATGTGTTCGCACAGTAAGTATAGACACTTACAAAACTCTCTTATGTGTTTAAAGTACAGTTTTGCCTACCAAAATGCCAAGTAACACAAATTTTCAGGACTTTGCCTTATGTACAAAGCGAAGGCAACAAACTGATGTCTAAATATCAACTGTAACATCTCCAGGCCTCCCACAGTTTGTTTTCTTTTAATATCTACTGAACAGAAAAGACCTGTGCCAAGTTTGTTCTCTTGGAGAAGTAAGGATGACAAAACAAGCTGATTTTGTTTCTCTTCTGAGGTAGTTCTGCCCTGGCCATCACGGTTCAGGGAGTAATCTCCCTGTTGGTCTTGCCATGTTTATCCCAAACAGAAATCTCTGAAGGGTTAAGAAAAAAGAGGAGTAGAGGCTGGGCATGGTGGCCGATGCCTGTAATCCCAGCACTTTGGGAGGCCAAGGCAGGCAGATCATTTCAGGCCAGGAGTTTGTGACCAGCCCGGCCAACACAGTGAAACCCATCTCTACTATGAAAAATACAAACATTGGCTGGGCATGGTGGTGGAGGCCTGCAGTTACTCGGGAGGCTGAGGCATGAGAATCACTTGAACCTGGGAGGCAGAGGTTGCAGTGACCTGAGATTGCATCACTGTGCTCCAGCCTGGGTGACAGAGCAAAACTCCATCTCAAAAAAGAAAAGAGAGCTGGGAACTATTGTTAATACTGTATTCCAATTTAGCATTCAAGGGCGGTAAGAAGAGGTAATAATTCTCCAATACCTGGAACTGTTAATGATTAGTTACTTTAAGATTAAAAAAGCTAGTTTAAAATTTCAACACACTGTAAAGTGTTCTTACATAAACATATGTACACATACCAGGCCTAAGTAGAATGAACAACAGAGAAGGGATAATTTTTCAAACCCTACTTTAAAGTCAGAAAAGGTACCTAGAACCTAGACTGTGTGTATTTAGGGGGAGAAAGGATATGGAAAATCTCTTTACCTTCTACTCAATTTTGCTATGAACCAAAACTGCTCTAAAAAATAAAGTCGGCCGGGCACGGTGGCTCACGCCTGTAATCCCAGCACTGGGACGGTGAGGCGGGCACATCACCTGATGGTAGGAGCTCTAGACCAGCCTGACCAACATGGAGAAACCCCGTCTCTACTCTGTCTCAGTCAGTCAATCAATATAAAAAAATAAAGTCTGGTTGGGCGCAGTGGCTCACGCCTGTAATCTCAGCACTTTGGGAGGCCAAGGCTAAAAATACAAAGAATTAGCCAGGCATGGTGGCTCATGCCTGTAATCCCAGCTCTCGTGAGGCTGAGGCAGGAGAATCACTTGGAACTGGGGGACAGAGGTTGCAGTGAGCCGAGATCACACCATGGCACTCCAGCCTGGGCAACAAGAACAAAACTTTGTCTCTAAAAATTAAAAATTAAAAAAGATAAAGTCTATTTTCCAAAAACATACCTAGAATTATATATTTTTCACAAGTGCCAAAGTTCAGAAAGATGTTATAATTATCTTCCCATTTTTTTAAAAAGCAAATGTTAAAACAAAAGGAAAAAAAGAGATTTATTCATTTATCCAGTAAGTATTTACTGAACTCCTACACTGAGTCAGGCATTGTTTCCAGTACAGTTGGGAGACAGTCCTCACGTGGCTGCCTCTTCAAAGTGCACACCACGATCGATGTCAACATATCCAACAGCTGAATGTACATTATATGCCTGGCATGGTTCTAAAAATCACAGGTAAAATAATTTACATACAATCAACACAGGTGGCTTCTTACTATGCTAACCAATCTGCATCACTCACGTTTCTCTGTTCTCTTCCTTGTATCTACTTCATTTCTCATTAGCACCAGAGCAAATAAATAAAGATGACAGAGAGGATACTAGGAGACAGCAAAACCAGGTTCTGTCACTGAATAATTCGTTAGCTGCAAAGAGTAGAATAATTATGAGGCAGGCTTAACTTTCCAGTGGATTTATTCGTACTTCACACTAATGAGCAAGCTAATAAAAAGCTGAACTAACACTTCAGTAACCTGTCACTTCCCTCAATAAGTAGGCAAAAAAAAAAAAAAAATCCAAATGTAAGCAACTCTTGCTTTGCCATTTCTCCCACAACCAGCCACAACTTCAACAAGTCAGTGAACATATTTACCTTACTAACACTGCCTTTTTAACAAGTCTTGAGTAAATGTATTTTGGTTAATCTTACATAAAAACATTAATTTTGACTCTGATGTTATAGGCTAGAGGTAAAATCTACTTTATAAGCTTCCACATAGCCATCTTTCAATGTATATACAATGTGACTTACAATAGATTCAGGCTGATGTCCTGCACACAGTAGTTGTTCAATAAAAATTTTGAAAATTGATTAAAAGTCAATGTTATAAAGAGCTGTAAACTATTTTATTGTAACCTAATAACTTCGAAATGGCCATTTAAGCCTGGCGAGGTGCCTCACTGCCTGTAATCCCAGCACTTTGGGATGCCAAGGCGGGCGGATCACCTGAGGTCAGGATTTTGAGACCAGCCTGGTTAACATGATGAAAACCCATCTCTACTAAAAATAAAAAAAATAAGCCAGGCATGGTGGCACACAGCTGTAGTCCCAGCTACTTGGGAGGCTGAGGCAGGAGAATCGCTAGAACCCAGGAGGTGGAAGTTGCAGTGAGATCACGCCAGCCTGGGCAACAAGAGCAAAAGTCCATCTCAAAAAAATAAAAAAAAGAAGAAGAAGAAGAAGAAAGTTTATTTCTATGGAGAGGTTAAAAAAAAAAAGTGAAAAAGAAAGAGGAAGAGAAAGGTTGTACTCCCTCTACAAAGCAGGATGTGGCTTAGGAGTAGGCCTTTAATGTAAAATGCACGTTAGAAACCTTTAGCTTGTAAAAGCCTATATTGATGTTAACCTGAAGTCCTAAAATGTATGTAAAATCTAATAGTATTTGTGAAGGGCCCTGAAAGCTGCAACCACCTGTTACAAATAACTCATGGCCACCCAAACCATAGCTCTGTCTTTCTCCAGCTAGAAGAATAATTCTGCCAAGTTCGGCTTTAGCGCCCCATCATTATCTCATTATACATGTGCATGATTCCAAAGCCACCATTCAAGGAAAACCCTTAATCACTGCCCTCCGCTGGGCTACCCATGCACCGCACATCACCAAGTCTGACCACCGGAGAAATTGGGGCTACTTTTCATAATCCTTCATTATTCTAGTTTTTTTAAATCTCAAAAGCTGCTAGGCCTTATATATCTTTGCATTTCACCTGAAAACTTCAATTTTGCATTTCTCTTAGTAGTGCAATCAGGTGTTCATTCCTTTCCCTATATTAAACTATAAGCTACTCAAAGGCAAATGCTGGTACTCATGTCTTTTTTCAAGGCCAGGCATGGTGGCTCACGCCTGTAATCCCAGCAATTTGGGAGGCTGAGGCAAGTGGATCACCTGAGGTCAGGAATTTGAGAACAGCCTGGCCAATATGGCAAAACCCCGTCTCTACTAAATACACAAAAAAATTAGCCAGACATGGTGGTGGGCACCTGTAGTGCCAGCTACTTCGGAGGCTGAGGCAGGAGAATCTCTTGAACCCAGGATGCAGAAGCTGCAGTGAGCCAAGATCGTGCCACTGCACACCCGCCTGAGCGACAGAGTAAGACTCCATCTCAAACAAAAAAGTCTTTGAAAACTCCTCATTGCCATACACTTGCATATACAGAACTGTTAACTGATTCATTCTTCCTCATAAAATTATCAAGTGAAAAAATTACAAATAGTTCACACTCTTCTTCTTTAAAAATAATTTCTAATTTTTCTTGTAGAAAATTTCAAATATATATAGTACAAAGAATAGTGTAATGAACACTTCTGTACCAAGCACCTGGCTTCAGTAACGGCCAACTCTGTTTCACGATCTCCCATCTACTAACAACCCAAATTACTGTGAAGCAAATCTAAGATTTCATATCATTTATATTTGTATATATCCCAGTTCCCATTTATTTTCTTTTTGCTTTTTTTAAAGAGCTGGCCTCTCGAGACATTGCCTAAGCTGTTCTTGAACTCCTGGGCTCAAGTGATCCTCCCGACTTGGCCTCCCAAGGTGCTGGGATTCCAGGCCTGAGCCACTGCGTCCCACCTCTCTCATTTATTTTCAACCACTCCTAACCCTGCCTTCCTTCTCACTCTTCCACCCTCAAAAAGAAATGTACAGAATAATGCAGGCAATTGCTGCTGTTTTAGCAGTTTTGCTCATAGCCACTCCCTCTCTTTGAGATTATCTTCTGTCCCATTCACCAACATCACGGAATATTGTGTTCGGTCCCTATTTCACTCAGAAATATATTGTACCCTTTCCCTCCTTAATTTCATTCTCCTGTTTGAACAAGTGAAAAAAAAATTGTGAAACAATTTCTACTATCTTGATAAAGATTACTTCTGATTTTCTTCCCCACCCCCGATAAGCTAAAGACAGCTAAAGGGAGTAGAAGGATTAGAATAGGAGAGACTTCAATACAGCACTCAAAGTGGTAGATTTCTGCCTAAACCGGTGTGTGCAAATATTTTAAACTATGTTATTTTCAAAATGATACTTGTAAACATCAGCAGAAATTCTGTCATGAATCCCTTTTAGGCAGATGTTTATAAAAGGAATTATCTTAATTTAAAGGAGCTATTGCCCTCAGGATTTTGGTAATAACAACCGTAGCTGCTTCTGAACCTAACAAATGGTTATGTAAAAACACTTAAAAGCAAACGAGCGCGCGCACACGCACACACATACATACACACACACACACAATTAAGGGAGGATGCGCTCTGTTTCCGTAATTGTTCTAACCTTGTTTTATTTTGACAGGAGATTTCTTGGCCTCATCTCGACAGCAACACCACCCTACACTTTCTCCTCCACACCCTTTGCAAATAGAATTCCAAAAGGTAGTGAGGCACTTGAGAGTTCGTCTGGGAAATGGCTCATCTTGAGGGCATTTCGGTTCAGTAACTGAGATTTCGTCTGCTCCTTCCTGGGCCTGCCCGTCCCCTGCCCAGTGATTTCCCCAGGAATCCTGGGAGGGCAGGGAAAGAGCTCCATCCACAGCCGGCCCCCTCGTCGCCGCCCTGGCACCCCTTGCACGCTCTCAGCCCCAAGGGCTGCCCGTTTACCGTGCGCACCCCCACGACCTCGCCGCCAACCTTCCCCATTGGAAACTCTTTCCTCCGAGCAACCGTTAAAGATCACTGACCCCGAGAACGCCTCTCCCTGAGGGAGATCACGTAAGATCTCTCCCCAACTCCCACTACTTTCCCCTCCGGATCAGATGTCGCAGTGCCCACATCCCGCTCAGGATCCGAGCTACCCCGAGAGGACAAGTGCGCGCGGAGTCGCCACGGGCCAGAAGTCCTCGCCTCCAGAGCCAAGACCACACTCTCGCCCCGGCACCCCAAAACCCGACCCCCGGAGCCCGCCCAGGCCGCCCCGCCCCCGGGGGAGCGCGCGGTCCGCCAGCGCCTCCGCGGAGCCAGGACAGAACTCGCGGCCCGGGCGCCCAGATACCCAACGCAGCGCCGCGCCGCCGGGGCCTCCACGCCCCCACGCCCGGTCCCGGCCCTCTCCGGGCATCCGCGGCTCGCCCCGGGGGATTAGGGCTCGGCCCCACACACACCGCCCGCCCCGGGGCGTCGGGGACAGAGAGGCCCGCCCGCGCCGCTCCTCAGGCCGCCGGGGACCCGCACCAACTCCCCTCGCCTCCGAAGGACGAACCGGCCCGCACCTCCTGCTCGGGCCAAGGCCGACGAGGGACACGAGGACCCCGCCTCCTCCCCAGGCCGCGGAGACCCAGACCAGAGCGCCCTCGCCTCCGCCCGGCAGCGCGGTCCGCGCCCCCTCCCCAGGCCGCAGGGAACTGCAGCGCGCGCCCCGCATCTGCCCGCGGGCCCAGCCCCTCACTTACCCAGAGCTCGGTGCCCCAGCTCATGGTGCAGGGGGCGCGAAGGGGCGCTCCGCGCGGCGGACGCGGCTCTCCGGTCCCCTTCCCCGGCGATCCCTTTGCCCCCCGAGATCCCCGCGACCGCGGAAAGCCCGGAGCCCGCGCGGCCTCCTCCCGCTAGCAGCTCCTCGCCCGGGGTCTCCTCGGCGGCTCCTCCTCCCCGCCGCGCCACAGCAAAATGGCCCGAGGAAGCAGCAGCCGCGACCGCCGCAGCGCCCGCCCGCCCGCCCTACACCCGAGAGCGGGGGAGGGGCGCGAGAGGAGGGGCGCAGGGGCGGGGCGCGGGGGCGGGGCCAGCCTGACAGCTCGCGCACGCGCGGCCGCCCCGCCCCGGCCCCCTCCCCCGGGCTCCCCCGGCCGGGTCAGCGTCGCCCCGGGGTGCGAAAGGAACCGGAGGGAGGTGTGAGGCACGGCGGGACCCGGATCCCGAGGACTCCCCCTGCCAATCTCCTAATGACTTCTTAGTGACCACTCTGCTCGCAGGACTAGCGCTCGCCTTGGAACGCGGCCGGCCCGGAGGATCACCAATGCTCCGCCGCGGTCTGAGATGGCTCCCCTGCGCGCAGCGCCGCTCGGGATTTAAGGACAATACTTTCCCTTGGCAGCCATGCGCGTCGTGCAGAGTCAGCCCGGAGGCTCGTTTCCCACCGTCCGTGGGAGGCCTGAGAGCCCGGTAGGCTGGCCCGGTGGGAGTGGGGCCCGGTACGTGGTGTCTGCGCGGTGTGCAGATAGGGACGTCGAAGCTAGCATCAACGACCTCGAGTGGCTGGGGAAAGAATCCAGGGGCGTGCACCCGGTGATTTCCAATCTCTGAAACCAGTGATTTCCAACTTGTTCAGCCAAAACTCTCAGATGTGAAATCACGTTACCGCCTAGTGGGTAAAAGCAAAGGCGTTGGGTACACAGATAACTCTTGGTTCAAATCCAGCCTCCGGCATGTGCCCGCCAGGTGGAAGCGGACAATGCCTCCACCACTGGAAGCGCAGAGCGCAGTCCGCCTAATGGAGGCAATAACGCGTCCATTTCACCGTGCGTCCCTGAGGATCAGGGAGGTGAGCGGAGGCCTAGGGTTGGTAAACCCAGCGCTCATTTTATCAGTAGACGAACTCCTTCTCTATATATTACAGAGGTCTGCACAAATGTTCCTGACAAGCTATGGCGAATGTTTGGAGTTCCAGCTCCTTTGAATCACTAGGCCTTTCCCCACAGCTTATCTTTCTCCTTTGGTTAATGCTACTACTGGATCCTTTTCTGAATAACCATGCGACTCTCAACATGGGGCCCAAGTTTAAAAATATTTTACAATGATGCATTTCTCCAATCCCACCCCACCATTTTCAACCTGCTTATCATTCTCCCTTAAAAGGTGGAGCTAAACCAGGTCTGGTGGCTCCCACCTGTAATCCCAGCACTTCGGGAGGGCCCAGGACGGAGGATGGCTGTATCCCAGGAATTTGAGACCAGCCTGGGCAACACTGCAAGACCCTGTCTCTACCAAAAAAAAAAAAAAAAAAAACACTAGTTGGACATGGTAGCATGCACGTGTGGTCCCAGCTAATCGGGAGGCTGGGACAGGAAGATTGCTTGAGCCCAGGAGGCTGAAGTTGCAGTGATCTATGATCACGCCATTGCCCTCCAGCTTGAGCAACACAGCAAGATCCTGTCTCAAAAATATTAACAATGATGAATTAAGGCTGGGCACAGTGGCTCATGCCTATAATCCCAGCACTTTGGGAAGCCAAAGTGAGTGGATTACCTGAAGTCAGGAGTTTGAGACCAGCCTGACCAATGTGGCGAAACCCCATCTCTACTAAAATTACAAAAATTAGCCAGGCATGTTGATGGGTGTCTGTAATCCCAGCTATTCAGGAGGCTGAGGCAGGAGAATTGCTTGAACCGGGGAAGCAGAGGTTACAGTGAGCAGAGATCACACCACTACACTCCAGGCTCAGTGACAGAACAAGACTGTCTCGAAAAATAAAAATAAATAAATAATGATGAGTTAAGAGTTAGAGAAAAGCTGGGCGCGGTGGCTCAGGCCTGTAATCCCAGCACTTTGGGAGGCTAAGGCGGGTGGATCATGAGGTCAAGAGATCAAGACCATCCTGGTCAACATGGTGAAACCCCATCTCTACTAAAAATACAAAAAATTAGCTGGGCACGGTGGCGCCTGCCTGTAATCCCAGCTACTCAGGAGGCTGAGGCAGGAGAATTGCCTGAACCCAGGAGGCGGAGGTTGCGGTGAGCCGAGATCGCGCCATTGCACTCCAGCCTGGGTAACAAGAGCGAAACTCCGTCTCAAAAAAAAAAAAAAAAAGAGTTAGAGAAAAAAAAACACTCTTGCAGATAAACCTCCGAGTCTACTTCCTTTGTTGGGCAGTTACAATAAATTTAAGTTGTCAAAACTGTTTTTGGTCTGCCTTTTTTCAGTTACAACCCTCCCTTCCTGCCCACCCCCATTTTTGTGTCTGTATAAATATTTTGCTCTCAGTTACCAGGTCTGAGTTCTTTTTCCTCCAGAGACTGCTAGGTATATAACAATCAGAACAACCAGCTACCCATCTCCTAAGGCAGATTAATAGCCAGAGTGAGTTGGAGGGGGAAATTCAAACAATGCTGCACAGTTTAGTCTGCTAAAATTTGGAAATGGTACATGCAATGCAGGTTTATCTAACAAGACTGTCTCAGTAATCACCTTCCTGCCAAGGCTTGACTTTTCAAGCAAATACAATGATCTAATCTTGACCGAGTTCTTGGAGACTTCTCAAAAACAGTGACCACTTGTGAAAATACTCTAATCAACAAATAAAACAACCTGCTGCTTTAAAGAAGAGAAAGAGGAAGAGGAAGGGACAGCAAAAGAAAAAAAGAGACCACATGAAGATGAAACTTTTTAAGATGAGTAAGCAGGAAACTGTTATATGAACTCATTAAAAGCTGCTGCAGAGCTCCATGGAAGTGAGTTATACAACACTGGGCCAGGCGCCTGTAATCCCAGCACTTTGGGAGGCTGAGGCAGGAGAATCACTTGAACCTGGGCGGAGGAGGTTGCAGTAAGCCGAGATCATACCACTGTACTACAGGCTGGGCAACACAGTGAGACTCTGTCTCAAAAAAAAAAATTATGTACCACACTGCAAATATTTTTAACTTCATTAAGCTTTGGCAGTAACTGGGAAATGCTTGAAAGTGTCAGAATCTCAAAAAAATAAAGGAGAAAGACACTAATGATCTCGAAGCAATGAGAACAGGGTTTGGGATAAAATCAATAAGCCAGCAGAAAAAAGGATAAAAATACAGCACAGCATATTTTAGGAAGAACTAAATCCATTTGAGTTTCCCTTCAGAGTAGGAGGAAGTGATTCTAAGACAAGGAACTATCCCTACTAACAAACTACTGTGACCTGACCTACTTAGAAATCAGTTTTCAACAGGGGTAAACTCTATGTAAATGCTGGTATTATCTAGGGGGCCAGCCTGGGTTACATACACCGGTTTCACCTCTCAGTAAAATCTAAAGAACACTGATTTACAAAATTATTATCTTGGTGTGATATTACGAAGTACGTATTTGGTCTTTAACCTTGTTTCCTGAAGTATAGCTCCAAAAATCCTTAAAAACCCCAAAGTAATGGCCGGGCGCGGTGGCTCAAGCCTGTAATCCCAGCACTTTGGGAGGCCGAGGCGGGTGGATCACGAGGTCAAGAGATCGAGACCATCCTGGTCAACATGGTGAAACCCTGTCTCTACTAATACAAAAAATTAGCTGGGCATGGTGGCGCGTGCCTGTAATCCCAGCTACTCAGGAGGCTGAGGCAGGAGAATTGCCTGAACCCAGGAGGCGGAGGTTGCGGTGAGCCGAGATCGCGCCATTGCACTCCAGCCTGGGTAACAAGAGCGAAACTCCGTCTCAAAAAAAAAAAAAAAAAAAACCCCAAAGTGATGTCTTTTTGTATACTAACAAGATGACTGACAGCTGACAGTCCCTAAGTATTAATAGTTTCAAGATGCAGCTGGTCACCAGAAGGACCAAGACAAGATTAGAAGCTTGGGACCTTTATCTGTACCCACACTGTTACCCCAACCTCCAGGGATCGGGGAGAGGTGCTAAAAGTTAAGTTGCTCAGCAATGGTCAATAGTTTAATCAATTATGACTACATAAAATAAAGCTGCTATTAAAACTCCAAAAAACAAAGTTCTGAGAACGTCCAGGTAGCTAAACACATGAAAGTTCCCGGAGGGTGGCATGCCCAGAGAGGGCATCAAAGCTGCAGCCTCCCTCCACGTACCTCACTCCACAGATCTCTTCAGCTATATCCTCTACAACCAACATGTTTCCCTAGGTTCTGTGAGGCACTCTAATAAATTAACCAAACCCAAAATGGAAGACTTGGGATTTCTGATTTATAACCAGTTGGTCAAAAGGACAGATCACATAACCTAAGACTTAAAACTGACACTTACTAGGGGTAGGGGCAGTCTGGAGGACTAAGCCCTCAACCTGTGATATCTGACACTATCTCTAAGTAGACAGTGTCAAAGTAAAGCTAAATTAGGAGCCCAGCATAGTGGTGCATGCCTGTAGTCCCAGCTACTAGGGAGGCTGAGGCAGAAGTTCAAGGTTGCAGTGGGCCATGATCGTACCATTACATTATGGCCAGTGTGACAGAGCCAAGACCCTGTCTCTAAAAATAAAAATTAATAAACACTAAAGGATGCTCAGCTAATGTCCACTACAAAATTAATTACTTGCTTGGTGGTGGGAAGAAATCCCAACACATTGTCACAAAAGTCTTCTATGTTAATTATTAAGTAAAAAACAAAACAAAACCCTGTAAGTTTATGGTTTTTTCCTACTCTGAGTGTGGGACTCAAACATGTTCCACTGAATAATCTGATCACATGGACAATATTAGCAATGAAATAAGGTATCTGAACAAACAGAACAGAGACAGACCCTCTTTAGGTTGCTGTGTAGTTAGAGGCAAACAACTGAATTAGGGCTTTTTGGCAATTCTAACCCTGCTTGCAACTAAAAAACATCTAATTCAGGCGCTTAGATGTACACATATTTATATAGCTGTAGATAGATATGAGATTTTTAAAGCAGATAGGGCTTTGAAACTGTTAAATTGAGATCCGGTGTTCCACTGCTTATTAGTTGTATGGCCTTCTGCAAGTTACTTACATCCTCTGAGCTTCAGTTTACTCATTCAGAAGACAGGGATTTGGCCAGGTGCAATAGCTCATACCTATAATCCTAGCACTTTAGAAGGCTAAGGCAGGCGGATCGCTTGAGGCCAAGGGTTCGAGAACAGCCTGGGCAACATGGCAAAAACCCATATCTACTAAAAATACAAAAAAATTGGCTGGGCCTGGTGGTGTGCGCCTGTAATCCCAGTTACTTGGGAGGCTAAGGCAGGAGATTCACTTGATCCTGGGAGATGGAGGTTGCAGTGAGCCAAGACTGCACCACTGCACTCCAGCCTGGGCAGCAGAGTAAAACTGTCAAAAAAAAAAAAAAAAAAAAAAAAAGAAGGGTGCATGTGGCTCATGCCTATAATCCCAGCACTTAGGGAGGCTGAGGCGCATGGATCACAAGGTCAGCAGTTTGAGACCAGCCTGACCAACATAGTGAAACCCCAACTCTACTAAAAATACAAAAATTAGCTGGGCATGGTGGCATGTGCCTGTAATCCCAGCTACTGAGGAGGCTCAGGCAGAAGAATTCCTTGAACCCAGGAGGGGAGGTTGCAGTGAGCTGAGATTACGCCACTTCAGTCCAACTTGGCAGCCTGGGTGACAGAGCAAGACTATGTCTAAAAAAAAAAAGGAAGGGATCTTATAGGTTTTTATTAGACTGAAAGGAAGGAGCTGGGGGTGAGCACACACTTTGGTGTTAGCGGATCTGGATAGCTCTGTCCAGAGAGCTATAGACAGCTTTGGCCAAATTACTTTCCTTCTCTAAACTCAGTTTCCTCTTCTTTAAAATGGAAATATGACCAGGCACAGTGGCTTACACCTGTAATCCCAGCACTTTGGGAGGCCAAGGTGGGCTGATCACGTGTGCCCAGGCATTCAAGACCAGTTTGAGCAACATGGAAAAACCTCTTGTCCACACACATACAAAAAAAATTAGCCAGGCATGGTGGTGCACACCTGTAATCCCAGCTACCCGGGAGGCTGAGGTGGGACGATTGCTTGAGCCTGGTAAATTGAGGCTGCAGTAAGCCTTGATCATGCCACTGCACTCCTGAAAGTGAGACCCTGTTTCAAAAATCAAACAAGCAAGCAAATAAAATGGAAATAATGCCAATTCAAAGGTTATCGTAAAGGTTGAAAGAAAGGTGGCTCGCACCTCTAATCCCAGCACTTTGGGAGGCAAAGGTGGGAGGATTGTTTGAGCCCAAGAGATTGATACCAGCCCGGGCAACACTGCGAAACCCTGTCTCCCCAAAAATATAAAAATTAGCCTGGCACGGTTGTGTGTGGCTACTTGGGGGCTTGAGGCAGTAGGATCGCTTGAGCCTGGGAACTGGAGGCTGTGATAAGCCATGATCCCACCACTGCACTCCAGCCTGGGCCACAAAGTGAGACCCTATTTCAAAAAAAAAAGGCCGGGCGTGGTGGCTCGTGCCTGTAATCCCAGCATTTTAGGAGGCTGAGGCAGGTGGATCATCTGAGGTCAGGAGTTTGAGACCAGCTTGACCGACATGGAGAAACCCCGTCTGTACTAAAAATACAAAAAAATTAGCCAGGCATGGTGACGCATGCCTGTAATCCCAGCTACTTGGGAGGCTGAGGCAGGATCGCTTGAACCTGGGAGGCAGAGGTTGCAGTGAGCTGAGATGACACCATTACACTCCAGCCTGGACAACAAGAGTGAGGCTCTGTCTCAAAATACAATAACAACAACAAACATCAAAAAAATCAAAATTAAAAGAAAGAATACGTGTAAAATGCTTAGCACGTAATATAAACACAAGTATCGGTTCTCTTTCCTCTTCCCCTGTTTTCTGGAGGATTTTTACTTGTTGTAGAAAAGATAGCAATTCTTTCAGCATTTCCTGTTTTTTTGTGTGTGTGTTCTGTGTTTTTTGTTTTTAGAGAGGTCCTGCTCTGTTGCCCAGACTGAAGTGCAGTGGCATGATTATAGCTCACTGCAGCCTTGAATTCCTGTGTTCAAGCAATCCTCCGCAGTAGCTGGGAATACAGGCCTTTAAACGTTTCTGATGCAGCAGGACAGCTTGCCTGAACTTACAGTTGAGTGGTTATCGGTGAAGAACTACTTTTAATGAAATTCTCAGGATGTTTTCTTCTTTAAAATAATTTTTTAGCTTAAAATTTGCAACTTCTTTTGCATTCAAACTACTTACTAGGGACCGAAGAAAGCAATCAAGTGGAAAAAGTGGGAGTAGGATAAAACCAGGAACTCGATGGTGAGGGAAATGTTAAAATTGCAATGAGGGCCGGGCATGGTGGCTCATGCCTGTAATCCCAGCACTTTGGGAGGCTGAGGCAGGCACATCACCTGAGGTTGGGAGTTGGAGACCAGCCTGACCAACGTGGAGAAACCCTGTCTCTACTAAAAATATGAAATTAGCCAGGCGTAGTGGCAGGTGTCTATAATCCTAGCTACTCAGGAGGCTGAGGCAGGAGAATCGCTCGAACCCAGGAGGCGGAGGTTGCGGTGAGTCAAGATTGTGCCACTGCACTCCAGCCTGGGCAACAAGAGCAAAATTCCATCTCAGACAAAACAAAACAAAATAATAAAAAAAACTGCAATGAATTTTTACAATAAATAATCCAATTCCCCTGAAAGCCTGTAAAGATGTACATAAAATCAAGAAAAACTGCCCATCCTATGGCAGAGCAAGTTATACACTAGGGCCCACAGGTTGAGGAGTGATTTTGAAGTTCCTCTCCAATCCGCAGGACTTAGAGTGTGTCACAGCCTGGCTTTTTCATGATCACTTTCTGCACAGAGATGCACTTGAAGGCTTCCCCGACACCCCAAGAAATGCATGAAAACTTTCTGCAATCCTGAAAGAAATGGTGTTTCAAGTCAAAGAATGAAAAGTAGTATTTAACTTGTGAATGTAATGCTAGGCCCCAATTTGACCACTACTTCCCTATACTGTCTTAACAGAGACTTTTGGTCTGCAATATCGACCAGCTTTTTTTTTTTCTTTTTTGAGACGGACTCTTGTTCTATCGCCCAGGCTGCAGTCAGTGGCGTCAGTGGCACTGTCTCCACTCACTGAAACCTCTGCCTCCTGGGTTCAAATGATTCTCCTACCTCAGCCTCCTGAGTAGCTGGGATTACAGGCACCCGCCACCACGCTTAGCTAATTTTTTTGTATTTTTAGTAGAAACGGCGTTTCACCATATTGGCCAGGCTGGTCTTAAACTTTTGACCTTGTGTGCCTGCCTCAGTCTCCCAAAGTACTGGGATTACAGGCGTGAATCACCATGCCCAGCCCTGATATTAAATAATTATTTGGTATTGGTTTAGACATTTCCAGAACTCTTAAGTAATTAATGGGTTAATATTCTCCAGTTTAATAAAGTATAATTGCCACTTGTTTTTCTTGTCAAAAGACTTGATAGGCCTGGCTGGTGTCTCATGCCTGTAATCTCAGCACTTTGTGAGGCCAAGGCTGCCGGATCACTTGAGCCCAAGAGTTTGAGAACAGCCTGGGCAACATGATGAAACACCTTCTCTACAAACAATACAAAAATTAGGCCAGGTACAGTGGCTCATGCCTGTAATCCCAGTACTTTGGGAGGCTGAGGTGGGTGGATCACCTAAGGCCAGGAGTTTGAAACCAGCCTGGTCAACATGATGAAACCCCATCTCTACTAAAAACACAAAAATTAGCCAGGCATGATGGTACACGCCTGTAATCCCAGTTACTCAGGAGGCTGAGACAGGAGAATCACTCGAACCCAGGAAGCGGAGGCTGCAGTGAGCCAAGATTGTGTCACTGCACTCCAGCCTGTGAGACAGAGTGAGACTGTCTCAGAAAAAAAAAGGAAAAATACAAAAACTAGCCAGCATGGTGACACACACCTGTAGTCCCAGCTACTAAGGAAACAGAGAGGTGGTAGCATCACTTGAGCCCAGGAGTCGACACTGGAGCCATGACACTTTTATCCAGTTTGGGTGACAGAGCAAGATCCTATTTAAAAAAAAAAAAAAAAAAAAAAAAGCCAGGTGTGGTGGCTCACACCTGTAATCCCAGCACTTTGGGAGGCCAAGGCAGGTGGATCACAAGGTCAGGAGTTCCAGACCAGCTTGACCAACATGGTGAAACCCCATCTCTACTAAAAATGCAAAATATTAGCCAGGAATGGTGGAAGGCACCTGTAATCCCAGCTACTCAGGAGGCTGAGGGGAAAAAAAATCCATTAATAGCACTAGATTCAACACTACACATTCTAGTAGTAACCTTTAGTTGATCCTGAAAAGTTAGAGAAAATAGGCTGGGCAGGGTGTTTTACGCCTGTAATCCCAGTACTTTGGGAAGCTGAGGTGAGCAGACTACTCAAGGCCAGGAGTTAAAGACCAGGCTGGCCAACATGGTAAAACCCTGTCTCTAGCAAAAATATGAAAATCAGCTGCGCATAGTAGTGTACACCTGTGGTCCCAGCTACTCAGGAGGCTGAGGCATGAGTATCCCTTGAAAGTGGGAGGTGAGGATTGCGGTGAACAGGTATCACGCCACTGTATTCCAGCCTGGGCGACAGAGTGTCTCGGTCTCAGAAAAACAAGAGAGAGAGATAAAATAGAAAAATAAAATGTACTTGACCAAGAGAGTAACACTAAAAGCCAAGCTTAGGAGATCAATCTTTCTAGCCCCTGCAGGCTTTTTCAGTCAATACCTTAAAGTTTAACGTCCTTTTGAAAATGTTGCCAGGAGAAGCAAGCATAACTTGTTCTGTTACTCAACATGTCTGTTCCCAGTTACAGCATCATGATTATGCAAATAATCTTTTCCTGAAACCATGAAATCACATGCCTAAATATAATTGTCAAGGTAGCAGTTTTCTCAGAATTTAAGAAGTAACCGTAGAGAAAATGCTCCACAATGTCTTTGTAGTCAGTTTTCCCTCATTCTTATTCCTCTCAATTCCAAAATAACAACTGGCACAATACAGCTTTCAAATATGTGAGAGAAGATATTCCTCTTAAACTCCCGGGCATACAGCACTGGTATGACCCTATGTAGGTCACATCATAATACCCAAATATAAAAAAGTAAGGAATCTTAAGAACCCGGTTTTAAGCTCTTATAAAACTGTTTTCCAGAAACTAAGACAAAAGCCTTCTATTTAAAACTATTTTAGGCCAGGCGAGGTGGCTCACACCTGTAATCCCAGCAATTTGGGAGGCCGAGGCAGGTGGATCACGGGGTCAGGAGATTGAGACCATCTTGGCCAACATAGTGAAACCCTGTCTCTAAAAAAAAAAAAAAAAAGTAATAATAATAAAATAAAACTATTTTTAATGTTTCATCACTATTGTATTATTAAATGGGATTAAGAGTCTTACCTGATTTTTTTTTTTTTTTGAGACAGAGTCTTGCTCTGTCGCCTAGGCTGGAGTGCAGTGGTGTGATATTGGCTTACTGCAACCTCCACCTCCTGGGTTCAAGCAATTCTCCTGCCTCAGCCTCCTGAGTAGCTGGACTACAGGTACACGCTACCATGCTCGGCTAATTTTTTGTATTTTTTTTTTTTTTTTGAGACAGAGTTTCGCTCTTGTTACCCAGGCTGGAGTGCAATGGCGCTATCTCGGCTCACCGCAACCTCCGCCTCCTGGGTTCAGGCAATTCTCCTGCCTCAACCTCCTGAGTAGCTGGGATTACAGGCACACGCCACCATGCCCAGCTAATTTTTTGTATTTTTAGTAGAGACGGGGTTTCACCATGTTGACCAGGATGGTCTCGATCTCTTGACCTCGTGATCCACCCGCCTCGGCCTCCCAAAGCGCTGGGATCACAGGCGCGAGCCGCTGCACCCGGCAATTTTTTGTATTTTTAATAGAGACAGGGTTTTACCGTGTTAGCCAGGATGGTCTCTATCTCCTGACCTTATGCTGACCCATCTAGGCCTCCCAAAGTGCTGGGATTACAGGAGTGAGCCCCCATGCCCAGCCTTTTATTTCTTATTGAGACAGAGTCTCACTCTGTTGCCCAAGCTGGAGTGCAGTGGCATAATCTTGGCTCACTGCAACCTCTGTCTCCCAGGTTCAAGTGATTCTTCTGCCTCAGCCTCCTGAGAAGCTGGGACTACAGGTGTGCACCGTGACACCCAGGTAATTTTTGTATTTTTTATAGAAATGAGGTTTTGCCATGTTGGCTAGGCTGGTCTCGAACTCCTGACCTGAAGTGATCCACCCACCGTGTCCTCCAAAAGCGCTGGAATTACAGGCACAAGCCACTGTGCCCAGCCTCATTTTGTAGTATAGTATTATATTCAAATTTAAAACCAGAGATTCTCAAAGATGACACCTAACAACTTTAAAAGATAAAAAATACTCCAAAGTGGGCTGGGCACGGTGGCTCATGCCTGTAATCCTACCACTTTGGGAGCCAGAGGTGGGTGGATCACCTGAGGTCAGGAGTTGGAGACCAGCATGGCCAATATGGTGAAACCCCGACTCTACTAAAAATACAAAAATTAGCTGAGGCTCAGGCAGGAGAATTGCTTGAACCTGGGAAGTGGAGGCTGCAGTGGGCTGAGATCACGCCACTGCACTCCAGCCTGGGTGACAAAGTGAGACTCCACCTCAAAAAAAAAAAAAACTCCAAAGCATTGCAAACTGCCTTTGAAAATGAAATTGCACTTAAAAATCACCTTTCCCTTTAACATTTAGTTTCATAATAAAGTGAGAATCCATGGTTTTCACTGTTTCAAGAAAATATTGGCCAGGCGTGCTGGCTCACGCCTGTAATCCCAGTACTTTGACAGGCTGAGGCGGGATCACCTGAGGTCAGGAGTTTGAGACCAGCCTGGCCAATATGGAGAAACCCCGTCTCTACCAAAAATATAAAAATTAGCCAGGCGTGGTGGCACATGCCTGTAATCCCAGCTACTAGGTGGACTGAGGCAGGAGGATTCCCTGAACCTGGGAGGTGGAGGTTGCAGCGAGCCAAGATCATGCCAGTGCACAAAACAAAAACAAAACAAAACAAAAATCACTTCTTTTACATTCTTACTGTTCTTGCATACTGCCGATTTTAAAAAAGCTTTCTAAAAGTTTCTCCAGCATTTCATTAGATAACATGTTGGTTACTCAGTCTCTAGGTTTTATCTCTTTAGAAAATTAAAATGGTAAAAATTAACCATGTGTGGTAAAGTTCGAGAAGTACAGATCCAACTCTGATGCAGCTGAGGTTCCAGTCCTGGTTTTAAAGATGCTTGCTGAACATTACCCAATCAAGCAGTTGTGTGATCTTGAGTAAGTCATTTACGTTTCCTCGATTTGTTTTCACATCTGTTAAATAAGTTGGATGGGTGTGTTGATTTTCTAAGGACCCTTCCAGCCTAATATGCAAATGTTCTTTCCTTACAACGATTCAGAACAGATATTATAAGCTGGGCAGGGTCTGGATGAAGATTCCAGGCAAGTCGTTTGTAAATAAGCAGACCATCCTTGAATAAATTACATAACCTAACTAAGCTTCATCCGGAAAAAGAAAAAAAAGGGAATAAAAATATACCTAATAAGGTGTTTGTGATGTTAACTGAGTTAATGTACATATAAAATACTTAACAGAATACTTGGCATATTTAATTACTTAGTAAATAAATCTATTATCTTCCTGTGTGGATTCACAAAACAATAATTACAGTTTCTTATTCTCAGTTTCTTTATCTGTAAAAGGGAGGCAGTAGAACCAGATGGAAATTCTGTTCAAACATTTAAGAGTCCATATTTGTAACATACAGCCAAAGATCAGAGGTGGGGGAAGAAAGGGGATACTCTCCACCAAGTAATCATTACCCTTCTCTTGAAGATCATCACAGGTATTTTACAATAAACTACAATCTTCCTGGCTCCATCGTGGTGCCCTACTTTTGTCTTGCAGAGAGTGTGACAGAATTTGTATTGGTTTTTGAATCAAGGGAAGAATTCAAATTAGTCGGGCGTGGTGGCCAGTGTCTGAATCCCAGCTACTCCGGAGGCTGAGACAGGAGAATTGCTTGAACCCAGCAGGCAGGGATTGCAGTGAGCCAAGATCATCCCACTGCACTCCAGCCTGGGCAACAGAGCGAGACTTACTCTCAAAACAAAACAAAAACAAAAAACAAGAGAAGAATTCACAGATTCATGCCTTTCACTAAGATTCAACACAACGAAAAAAATAAAGGACCCTCCCTTGTCTCCTCTCCATCCTTCACTATTCTGTACTTTCCCGATTGATTATTTCACCCGGAGTGTATAGAACTTTAGCACCATTAAAATGTATCATTCATTTCGGTTCCTAGTTTCAGTTAAAAACTTTAAGACTCTGTGGCAGTTACTTGGTAGTGGGATTCCTCGTGGCTTTTATTTTCCCCTCCTTCAAGTGATTGCACAAAAAAAGCATGCATTGCTTGCCTGGCAAGCTAACAAGAATCTAAAAACGAAATAAACCTGGCTAGACTACCAGCAATTTTAATAAGCATGTTCTTCTATAACTCCTTAATAAAGAATGGTGAATAGGAGGGGGCTCACTACTGAATCCGTCCATTAAAGAAGTTCCTATAGATTGTAAAAGAAGCAAAGAAAGTTTCCATATAGAATTAAAATTAAAATGTTAAGACCCAGACTCTAGGGCTTGGATGAAACAGCATGAGGCAACAGAACACAGGAGTTAAGAGCTTCCGTGTGACTCCAGCTTAACCTGGAGCAAATGACTTACTTCTCAGAGCCTCAGTTTGCTTACCTGTAAAGTAGGGATAATGATACCTACCTCCTAGCTCATCAAATTGTTCCAAGAATTAAATGCAACAAAAGGCCTAACGAATTTCCTCATAAGGGCTCAATAAATCATTATTACTGCAACCATTTCGCCTGATACTTAAGTGTGAAGAGCCTGGAAAAAACGGAAGGACCCCTACGACGAGCCGGGAATTTTCTGATATTTTCCTCCGAGTCAATGCTCGGTGAAATCAGTTAATCAGTGGCCGGACATAGTGCGGCTGACACAGCGTATCCCCCAACCCTGAGGTCAGGGGTCCCCGGAGCCCAAGGGCGTTTCCAAAGCTCTGCGAGGCGGAGGTGAGGCCCGGGCTGGTCCGGCTCGGCCACCGTTGTTATGGCAACCGCCAAGAAAAGGAGACTTTATCTCTTCGGGCTAAACCGAAAGTTTGCACAGAAGGGGCCAATCGAAGGGCCCCGAGGTGGCTAGCACAGGCCCCTCGGCGACTTCCCAAGTCGCACTCTCCAGGAAAACCACCACAGGGTCAGCCGAACCAGACGCCGCGCCCCACTCCCCAGGCCTTTCCGGCGGCTGCGCCCTTTAACCCCGGAAGTGGGCGGGAGAGGAAGAGGCTGGTGATGCTGGAACAAACATGGCTGCTCTGGCGCTCGTCGGCTCCTCCGGCTCCCGCCGTCCTCGGCTAGCCGCGGGCCTCCGGCTGCTCCCGATGCTGGGGTTGCTGCAGTTGCTGGCCGAGCCTGGCCTGGGCCGCGTCCATCACCTGGCACTCAAGGTAAAGCCTGGCACAGCCGAGCCGGGCCGGGGGGCGGAGGCCGAGGCCACTCCCCCGGGTTTTAGGGCAACTTTGGCCCACTGGGGACCCATGAGCCATTGGGTCACCTCTTTGCCCCTGACCGCAGCCTTTCTCTCAGAAGTAGCGGGGGCTGTGGGGAAGGCGGGCCTGGGCGGCGCTGGAGTCCTCAGGCTAACTGGCAGGGGCGGGAAGACTCGAGCTGAGGGAGGGGAGGGGGCTGAACTGCGGCTTAACCCCCACGGACTCGGGAGGCTGCTCTTCAAGCCCTGCTGGCTTCCCTGAGTCCCTCTCCCAAGGCAGCCTGCTCGTTCTTCTGCTTTCTCCCCTCCAACTTTTATGCCGGCTTTCATTGTCCGTGGTCTCCGCTCTTCCGTGCCCTTGTACTGTATCTGCAGTTTGAAGGTACTTGGAATCTTAGCCTCAGTTTCTCATTTTGGTTTAGAGCTCTCTCTGGAGTGAAAATCTTCAGAAGGAATTTCAAATCTTGCTTAAAACACGTGACTGAGAATTTAAAGCCAGCATTAAAAATGTGCCTCTAATTAAGGGGCCTGCTTTTTCTTCCTCTGTCCCGTCATTGTCTAGGGAGGAGAGATTTTCGATAAACCTAGAATGACCCCCTGGATCTTACTTTATAACTAGCAGAGAAAAGACCTCTAAGCCTGAAATGCGCCCTAAAGTGGTTCAGCAGGTTAATAAAGCCGGGAAATTCGCCAGGTACTGTGTGTGTCATGCCTGTAATGCCAACACTGGGAGGCCTAGGCAGGAGGATTGTTTGAGCCCAGGGGTTCAAGACCAGCCTAGTCAACATGGTAAGGACCCCCTCCCCAACCCCTAATCTACAAAAATTAAAAATTAACCAGGTGTGGTGGCACATGCCTGCAGCTTCTGGGGAGGCTGAGGCAGGAGGATCACTTGAGCCCAGGAGGTTGAGACTACAGTGAGCTGTGATCACTCATTGCCCTCCAGCCTGAGTGACAGAGCAAGACTCTGTCTCAAAATATATAAACAGAAAATTAGAGGAATAGAAAAGTAAATTGTTATGACCCAAACTCTTGTACATTGTTTTCATACCATACACTCTAATAAGAAGTGGAACTGTAGAGTTTGTCTTGTAAAAACACATTGTTATAGCAAACTATGAAGCTAAATAGTTTAATTAGCTTCAGACTATTAAAGTCTACATTAATAGTAAAATTTAATGTAGAATTTAAAGAATACAGAATGAATTTTAAAGCCTGGCTTGGCCAGGCATGGTAGCTCAAGCCTAAGCCTGTAATCCCAGCACTTTGGGAGGGTGAGGCAGGCAAATCACCTGAGGTCAGGAGTTTGAGACCAGCCTTGCCAACATGGCGAAACCACCTCTCTACTAAAAATACAAGTATTAGCCAGGTGTGGTGGCACACCTGTAGTCCCAGCTACTTGGGAGGCTGAGACAGGAGAATTGCTTCAACCTGGGAGGCTGAGGTTGCAGTGAGCCGAGATCATGCCACTGCATTCCAGCCTGGGTGAAAATGATACTCTGTCTCAAGAAAAGTAAAAAATAAAAAATAAATACGTGCCTGACTAGATCCATACAACCATACTTTTTTTTTTTTTTAAAGACAGGGTTTCACCATATAGGTCAGGCTGGTCTTGAACTCCCAACCTCAGGTGATCCGCCGGCCTTGGCCTCCAAAGTGCTTGGATTACAGGCGTGAGCCACCATGCCCGGCCACAACCATACTATTTGACATCAACTTTTGTTGTTTGTAAGTAAAAATTATCCTGATTAAAATGGTTTAATCATGAGGGTGGGCAGGTGAATTTTGGCTCTTTTTGAGAATCTGTTGAGAGCTATAGAACCTCTCTTCTGAAAAGTGCATGTAGAAATGTGGACAAAACTTCGCTGGGCGTGGTGGCTCATGCCTGTAATCCCAACACTTTGGGAGGCCAAGGTGGGTAGATCACTTGAGGTCTGGAGTTCAAGACCATCCTGGCCAACATGGTGAAACCAGGTCTTTACTAAAAATACAAAAATTAGCTATGCGTGGTGACTGGTGCCTGTAATTGCAGCTACTCAGGAGGCTGAGGCAGGAGAATTGCTTGAAGAACCCAGGAGACAGAGATTGCAGTGAGCTGAGATCGTGCCACTGCACTCCAGCCACCTGGGCAACAGAGTGAGACTCCATCTCAGAAAAATAAATAAATAAATAAAATAATGGGCGGGTGCAGTGACTCACACCTGTAATCCCAACACTCTGGGAGGCGGAGGCAGGAGGATTGCTTGAGCTCAGGAGTTTGAGACCAGCCTGGGTAACATAGTGAAACCCCGTCTCTACTAAAATACAAAAAATCAGCCAGGCATGACGGCTTGTGATTGTAATCCCAGCTACAAGGGAGTCTGAGGCAAGAGAATCGCTATAACCCAGGAAGCAGAGGTTGCAATGAGCCGAGATCACGCCACTGCACCCCAGCCTAGGTGGCAGAGCAAGACTCTGTCTCCAAAAACAAAAACAAAAGAAATGTAGACAAAACTGTCTTGAAATTTCTGAGTCTTCATAATCTTGTGAAAGCTTATGCATGGGTCCCAGCTCCAGGTTTATGACTCCAGGTTAAGAACACCTGATCTGGCTGGGTGCGGTGGCTCACGCCTGTAATCCCAGTACTTTGGGAGGCTGAGGCAGGCGGATCACGAGTTCACGAGGTCAAGACCATCCTAGCTAACATGGTGAAACCCTGTCTCTACTAAAAATACAAAAAAGTTAGCTGGGTGTGGTGGTGCATGCCTGTAGTCCCAGCTACTCCGGAGGCTGAGGCAGGAGAATTGCTTGAATCCAGGAGGTGGAGATTGCAGTGAGCCGAGATCACACCACTGCACTACAGCCTGGGCAACAGTGCGAGACTCTGTCTCAAAAAAAAAAATAAAAAACCCTCATCTTTAAAATTCTTTCATTTTACTTTAGGATCTTATGTCTTAGATTGAGGAGTTAGCTGAGTTCATACGGCTTATAAATGAGAGACAAAGCTAGGACTATGTCTCATGGCTCCCAGTGCAGTGCTTTTTGTACATTTATAGAATTAAAATGTTAGGTGGTTGCCATCATTAAGTAAATGCTGGCAGTATTGGTATAGATGTAAAAGTATATCCTAACTTTAGGGGTGAAAGCAAATTGAATTGGTATAATTCTGGTGATTGAGTGAGTTCTCCCTGTTTTTCTAAATTACTTAATGGTTTTTGTCTTTATAAGATGTTTCATAAATGATGTGGTACTCAGTCCATAATTAACACTATTGTTTATTTTTTTTTCTTTTTCCATCAAGTTATCCCTCGAGTATAATTGTTTCTTTTTTGTTTATTTATTTATTTATTTATTTATTTATTTTTAACAGACTCTTGCTCTGTCTCCAGGCTGGAGTGCAGTGGTATGATCTCGATCTCGGCTCACTGAAACCTCCGCGTCCTTTTCAAGCAATTCTCCTGCCTCAGCCTCCTGAGTAGCTGGGACTGTAGGTGCCCACTACCATGTCTGGCTAATTTTTGTATATTTTAGTAGAGACGGGGTTTCACCATATTG
Source organism: Aotus nancymaae (assembly GCF_030222135.1). Taxonomy (NCBI): domain Eukaryota; kingdom Metazoa; phylum Chordata; class Mammalia; order Primates; family Aotidae; genus Aotus; species Aotus nancymaae. Next base: position 1,981,187 of record NW_026988414.1, on the reverse strand, counting down.
GCCAGGCTTGTCTCGAACTCCTCACCTTGTGATCCGTTCGCCTTGGCCTCCCAAAGTGCTGGGATTACAGGCATGAGTCACTGCACCTGGCCAATTGTTTCTTTTAAAATAAACATCATGGCTGGGCGCGGTGGCTCACGCCAATAATCCCAGCACTTTGGGAGGCCAGGGCGGGTGGATCACAAGGTGAAGAGATCAAGACCATCCTGGTCAACAAGGTGAAACCCCGTCTCTACTAAAAATACAAAAATTAGCTGGGCATGGTGGTGCGTGCCTGTAATCCCAGCTACTTGGGAGGCTGAGGCAGGAGAATTGCTTGAACCCAGGAGGCGGAGGTTGCAGTGAGCCAAGATCGTGCCATTGCATTCCAGTCTGGGTAACAACAGTGAAACTCTGCCTCAAAAAATAAAAATAAAAAATAAAATAAAATAAAATAAACATCGTAAGTCAGGGATGTCCAATCTTTTGAGTTCCCTGGGCCACACTGGAAGATGAAAAAATGTTTTTGGTCACACATAAAATAGACTAACACTAATCATAGCTGATGAGCTTAAAAAATTGCAAAAAATAAAATCTCATAATGTTTTAAGAAGGTTTACAAATTTGTTTTGGGCTGCATTCACAGCTGTCCTGGGTCACACGCAGCCTGGACAAGCTTGTTCTGAGTTCTTGCCCAAGGAAATGGAAATCATCTGAAGAGAGCCTGTCAGAGCAGCAACTTTATATTGCCTGTCTCTCAACTGAGAGAACTAGGAAACCTGATCAGATGAGAGACCCATACTGGCAAGGATTACATGAAGAGGTCACTGAGTACCAGGAATATGCATTGATCTCTTAAAACTTGGCTAGGCCTGGTAGCTCACGCCTGTAATCCCAGCACTTAGGGAGGCTCATTTAAGGTCAAGGGTTGGAGGCTGCCGTAAGCTGTTATGGCGCCACTACACTGCAGCCTGGGCAACAGAGCAAGATCCCATCTCAACAACAACAGCAACAAAATTAGCCTTACATGGTGGCGCATACCTATAGTCCCAGCTACTAGAGAGGCTGAGGTGGGAGGATCCCTTGAGCCCAGGAGTCAGAAGCTGTAGTGAGCTGTAATGGTGCCACTGTATTCCATCCTGGGGGACAGCATGATACTCTATTTCTTTTTTTTAATTATTTTTATTTATTTTATTTATTTACTTTTTTTTTTTTTAAGAGACAGGGTCTCGCTATGTTGCCTAGGCTGGAGTGAAGTGGCTGTTCACAGGTGTTTATCCCACTACTGACCAGCACAGGAGTTTTCACCTGCTCGGTTTCTGACCTGGGCCGGTTCACCCCTCCTTAGGCAACCTGGTGGTCCCCCACTCCTGGGAGGTCACCATATTGATGTTGAACTTAGTGTGGACACCCGATCGGCATAGCGCACTACAGCCCAGAACTCTTGGGCTCAAGCAATCCTCCCACCTCAGCCTCCCGAGTAGCTGCGATTACAGGCACACGCCACTGCGCCGGCTGAGATCCTATTTCTTAAAAAAAAAAAAAAGACAAAAGAAAACAACCTTTTTATTGTGGAGAATTTCAAATACTAAAGTAGCTAGAATAGTATAAGGAACTCCCATGTGCTTGTCACCCTCAGTAACCATCAACCCATGGCTAATTGTGCCTCATCCCCACATAAATCAAGTTCTTGTTCTTATTTTTCATTATTTTTAAAGTTTGAAATGAGTCCTCTTATGTTTTTATTTCCTTTTCTTATGCCATGCTAACATTTTCCACCGTTCTTCTGGCTTTCCTAATCTTCTCACATTCCATCTCTTTGACCTTTCTCTATATTCCTGGCCCTTTTATTTATTATTATTATTTTCTTTTTTTTTAAGACTGATTTTTGTTCTTGTCACCCAGGCCGGAGTGCAATGGCGCGATCTCGGCTCACAGCCATCTCCACCTCCTAGGTTCAAGCAGTTCTCCTGCCTCAACCTCCCAAGTAGCTGGGATTACAGGCATGTGCCACCATGCCTGGCTAATTTTTGTATTTTTTAGTAGAGACAGGATTTTGCTATGTTGGTCAGGCTAGTCTTGAACTCCTGACATCAGGTGATCCACCTGCCTCGGCTTCCCCAAGTGCTGGGATTATAGGCGTGAGTCACTGTGCCCAGCTATTTATTATTTTTGTTTATTTTTTAAAAGACTTGTCAGCAGGAAGTAATCTTTGCCTTTTAAAAACAACTTTGTTGATGTATAATTTACATACTGTAAAATCACCTATTTTAACTGTATAATGTAATGATTGTTAGGAAGTTTACTGAGTTATACAACTTGGACCACAATCTAGCCACAGAACATTTCTGCCACTCCATAGGATCCCTTGTTTGGTTTTAGAATCAATTCCCATTTCCACCACTAGTCCCAGGCAGCTACTAATCTACTTTCTGTCCCTATAAACTTGCCCTTTCTGAATGTTTCATGTGAGTGGAATCACAGGATAGGTAGGCTTTTCTTTTCTTTTCTTTTCTTTTTTTTTTTTTTTTGAGACAGAGTCTTGCTGTGTCACCCAGGCTGGAGTGCAATGGCGCGATCTCAGCTCACTGCAACCTCTGCCTCCCAGGTTTAAGCAATTCTCCTGCCTCAGCCTCTGGAGTAGCTGGGATTACAGGTGCCCACCACCATGCCTAGCTAATTTTTGTATTTTTTGTAGAGACATAGTTTTGCCATGTTGGCCAGGCTGATCTCGAAAGCCTGACCTCGTGATCCGCCTGCCTCAGCCTCCCAAAGTGCTGAGATGACAGGCCTGAGCCACCGCACCCGGCCAGGTTTGATTATTTTAGCAAGACTACTTGATAGTAGTGCTGTGTTCTTCCTTTGGGAGGCACAGTGTCTGATCGTTTCTTTTGCCCCTGTTGATGACCAGTGTTTACATTCCTTTGTTCATTAGATTTATTGTGATTTAGCGATGCTATTTAGTGTCAAAGGATAAGACTGTTAAATTATATATTTTATTTTTATTATATTTTTTGAGACAGGGTCTCATTCTGTTGCCCAGGCCAGAATGTAGTGATGTGAACACGGATCACTGCAGCCTCAACTTCCTGGGCTCAAGCAATCTTCTTGCCTTAGTCTCCTGAGTGGTTGGGACCACCCACCACCATGCCTGGCTAATTTTTAAATTTTTGTAGAGACAGGGTCTCACCATGTTGTTCAGGCTGGTCTAAAACTCCTGGCTTCAAGTTATCCTCCTGCATGGCCTCCCAAGGTGCTGGAATTACAGGCATGAGTGATGGCACCTGGCCGAGTTATATTTTTTATTGTACAGTAGATCTTGTTATATTTCTCTCAGGTGGCACGCAAGACAAAAGAAGTGTATAAAGTGCAAACAAGTGTCACTACTTAGGCATTCACATGCTCAGGTAACATTTATGGGTTGCTTACATTAGGCACATTTCACTCCCACAGAGGTGAACTGTGCATAATATAAGCAGCCTAAGGCAGCAAAGAAAACAGATAAGTGGGCCAGGCGCTGTGGCTCACGCCTGTAATCCCAGCACTTTGGGAGGCTGAGGAGAGTGGATTACGAGGTCAAGAGATCGAGACCATCCTGGTCAACATGGTGAAACCCCGTCTCTACTAAAAATACAAAAAATTAGCTGGGCAGGGTGGCGTGTGCCTGTAATCCCAGCTACTCGGGAGGCTGAGACAGGAGAATTGCCTGAACCCAGGAGGTGGAGGTTGCGGTGAGCTGAGATCGCACCATTGCAATCCAGCCTGGGTAACAAGAGCGAAACTCCGTCTCAAAAAAAGAAAAGAAAACAGATAAGCTCTTCCACATTCTGAGTACAGTCTAGAATCTCCTCTGTTGATGGGAATTTTTCTTAAGTATCTTACTCTTCTTGACTTCTTAGACTTAAGATATAGAATGTAATTTAGCCATTTCTGGATGACAGGTGATTAACATATTCTTACTCATAACTTTTAACATGGGAATATTTACATGGTCATTGATATTATTTTAATAGTCATTTTCTAATCCATTTCTTCTTAATGGAATAAAAATGATAATTCAAGTTTTTCATTTTAGAGATGGGGGTCTCGGCCGGGTGGAGTGGCTCAAGCCTGTAATCCCAGCACTTTGGGAGGCCGAGGTGGGTGGATCACGAGGTCAAGAGATCGAGACCATCCTGGTCAACATGGTGAAACCCCGTCTCTACTAATACAAAAAATTATCTGGGCATGGTGGCAGGTGCCTGTAATCCCAGCTACTCAGAAGGCTGAGGCAGAAGAATTGCCTGAACCCAGGAGGCGGAGGTTGCGGTGAGCCGAGATCACGCCGTTGCACTCCAGCTTGGGTAACAAGAGCAAAACTCCGTCTCAAAAAAAAAAAAAAAAAAAAGAGATGGGGGTCTCACTGTGTTGCCCAGGCTGGAGTACAGTGGCTGTTCACCAGTGCCAACATAGCACACTATAGCCTCCAGCTCTTGGGCTCAAGCTGTCTTCTTGTTTCAGCCTCCAGAGTAGCTGAGACTACAGATGCTTGCCACTGTACTCAACTAGTCTGAGTTTTATGTCAAAAACTGTCTGAATATAGTTTTCATATTGTGTTTAAAAACCAAATATTTTGATGACTGATCATTCTAGCTTTCAGGTAGATGATGCGGATGAGCAAGTGGACAGGAGTTGCTTTGCTAAAGTCTCAGAAATTTGGGCATTTCTTGGGTTGGATACTTTTATGACAGTTATTTGCAAATCATAACTCAAATGCTCTAGACTTTATTCCAGCAGCTTAGCAGGCCATGTAGTAAAGAGCAGAACTTGGGAATAGCCAGATCAGCAGTCCTCACTGCTGTTGAGTGCTGTGTAACTTCTGGCTAGTCACATTAGAAGCCTTCCTCACCCATGGGATCTAGACTAGAAGATGTTGGATGAAAGATAAGTTAAAGCAGAACATCACACAAAAGGAATATGTACCTGAAACTTTATTTCGACTTAAAATCTGCCAATATACATTCATTGACTTAAATGAATGACTTATTAAGCTTACTGGATGACTCTGCAACACATGCCTTCTGTCTATCTTACTCATTCAACAAATACTCTTCAGATGTCTTTTATATCCTAGGTGGGCACTTCTAGACACAGGCTGAGTCAGTGAGCAGGACTAAGCCCCTACCTACATGGAGTTTTCATTCTAGTGGTAATGGACAGCAAGCTTTTCTTTGAGATGGAGTCTCACTTTGTCGCCCAGACTCTAGTGCAATGGCGTGATCTCAGCTCACTGCAACTTTTGCATCCCGGGTTCAAGGGATTCTCCTGCCTCAACCTCCAGAGTAGCTGGGATTACAGGTGCATGCCACCACGCCCGGCTAATTTTTATATTTTCAGTAGAAACACGGTTTCACTATGTTGGTCAGGCTGGTCTTGAACTCCTGATCTGTGATCCACCTGTCTCAGCCTGTCAAAGTGTTGGGATTATAGGCGTGGGCCACCGTGTGCCCGGCCTGGACAGCAAGCACGTGGATGCACAAATAATTTAAAATTGGGGCAAATTGATAAGAAAATAGAACAGTATTGGAACCAAAAGTAATGGAGTTGGAAGCTGTTCTGGAGAGAGCCTCTGAAGAGTTAATATTTGAACGGACTTAATGGATGAGCCAGGCATTCAGGGGTCTAGGGAAGAGTATCACAGGCAGAGCAACTGGAAGTGCAAACTCCCAGAGTGTGACCGTCTTCGTGTTTCCTTGTCTGTGGAGGCCCATGTGGCTGGAGCAAAGTGATCTAGGGGAGAGGTACACATGAGCCTGGAGGCCATGGTAGGATGCGTGGATTTTATTCTGAGTGATGAGGAACCTGCCCTGGTTTTTGGCATAAGGAAGCAGTTTCCTGAAGAAGTGACATTAAAGCTGAGACTGGAAGAGTGAGAATTAGCCAGTGCAGCCCAGGCATGGTGACTCACGCCAGTATCCCCAGCACTTTGGGAGGCGGAGGCAGGCGGATCCTCTGAGGTCAGGAGTTCAAGACCCTCTTGGCCAAGATGGTGAAACACTGTCCATACAAAAAATATAAAAATTGGCCGGGCGCTGTGGCTCACGCCTATAATCCCAGCACTTTGGGAGGCCGAGGCGGGTGAATCACAAGGTCAAGAGATCGAGACCATTCTGGTCAACAAGGTGAAACCCCATCTCTACTAAAAATACAAAAATTAGCTGGGCATGGTGGCGCACACCTGTAGTCCCAGCTAATTGGGAGGCTGAGGCAGGAGAATTGCTTGAACTCAGAAGGCGGAGGTTTCGGTGAGCCGAGATTGCGCTATTGCACTCCAGCCTGAGTAACAAGAGTGAAACTCTGTCCCAAAAAAATAAATAAATAAATAAATAAAAATAAAAATAAAAATTAGCCGGGTGGAGTGGCGGGTGCCCATAATCCTAGCTACCCAGGAGGCTGAGGCTGGAGAATCGCTTGAACTTGGGAGACGGAGGTCACAGTGAGCTCGGTGAGTCGAAATTGCTCCCCTGCACTCCAGCCTGGGTGACAGAGCAAGACTCCATCTCAAAAAAAAGCATTAGCCAGGTCAAAATGAGGTGAGAGCTTATGTGTGGAAGAGGAAGTGCAAGGGATTGGATTCTTAGTTTCCTATTTTGTAAAATAGGGATGAGGGTAGCTTTCCCACAGGGTCGTTCTGAGGATTAGACAAAATTATGTAAAATAATAGCCCTGAGGCTGGGTGAGGTGGCTCATACCTGTAATCTCAGCACTTTGGGAGGCTGAGGTGGGTGGATCACCTGAGGTCAGGGGTTTAAGACCAGCCTGGCCAACATGCTGAAACCCCATCTCTACTAAAAATACAAAAAAGTAGCCGGGCGTGGTGGCAGGCACCTGTAATCCCAGCTACTCAGGAGGCTGAGGCAGGAGAATCGCTTGAACCCAGGAGATGGAGAGTGCAGTGAGCTAAGATTGCCCCATTGCACCCATTGCCTGGGTGACAAGAGCGAGACTCTGTCTCAAAAAAAAAATAGTAATAATAATAGCACCGAATAGTAGACTGGTCTAAGTAGTAGTTCACTCATTCAGCATTTATTAAATGCCTACTATGTGCTAGACACTAGAGAGACAGAAATGAGACAGGCCCATAAACAGGTAGTTATGATACAGCATGGTGGCTCTTTCGCCCGCCTGCCTTCTTGCCTGCCTTCCTTCCTTATTTCTTTCTTTCTTTCTTTCTTTTTTTTTTTAATTTTTCTTTTTTTTGAGACGGAGTTTTGCTCTTGTTACCGAGGCTGGAGTGCAATGGCGCGATCTTGGCTCACCGCAACCTCCACCTCCTGGGTTCAGGCAATTCTCCTGCCTCAGCCTCCCTGAGTAGCTGGGATTACAGGCACGCGCCACCATGCCCAGCTTATTTTTTGTATTTTTAGTAGAGACGGGGTTTCACTATGTTGACCAGGATTGTCTCAATCTCTTGACCTCGTGATCCACCCTCCTCAGCCTCCCAAAGTGCTGGGATTACAGGCGTGAGCCACCGCGCCTGGCCCTTTCTTTATTTTTTTAAAGACGGGCTTTCACCATGTTGGTCAGGCTGGTCTTGAACTCCTGACCTCAGGTGATCTGCCTGCTTTGGCCTCCAAAGTGCTTGGATTACAGACGTGAGCCACCACGCCTGGCCCGGCTTATTTCTTTTTTTAAGTAAGAGATAGAGTCTCTTTCTGTCACCCAGCCTATAACTCAGTGGTGCAATCATAGCTCATTGCAGCGTCAAACTTTTGGGCTCAAGGGAGCCTCCCACCTCAGCCTGCCTAGTAGGTAGGACTACAGGTCCACACCACCACGTCCAACTAATTTTTTAATTTGGGTTTTTATTTTATTTTATTTTATTTTAATTTTTTTTTAAGACGGGCTTTCACCATGTTGGTCAGGCTGGTCTTGAACTCCTGACCTCAGGTGATCCGCCTGCCTTGGCCTCCAAAGTGCTTGGATTACAGGCGTGAGCTACTACGCCCGGCCAATTTGGGTTTTTTGTAGAGATGGGGGTCTTGCTATTTTGTCCAGGCTGGGATCTTGAACTCCTGGTCTCAAGCAATCCTCCCACCTTGGCCCTGAACTCCTTATGAGAGAATAAGACAGGGAAGATTTAGTTGTTTTAATACCAACGTCTGGCATATTTGAACTAAAAATACTCCTAACCTCAGTGTACACTGTCAGTTATCTTTTTTTAATAGACATTTCAGGGTTTCTTCTCTTTTAAGTATGAATATTAATATCTATTAAGCAGCTGCTTTTCGGCCTGTGTGTATATATAAAAATATAAGATGCTTTTTAATTTAAAATTTTCAATTTTTAATTATTTTTTCCTATTACTAGTTTTTCTTCTTTTTTCAAGTTTCTACAGTTTGCATTGAACATGGCTTTTTTAGCGACTGCTGTTTGGTGGCATGTATGCCAGTGTGCTTCCTTCTGAAAATACCAGTGTAGGATAATAAAATATTTGATTGCTGGAGTTTGTTAATAAAACAAACTTGGAGAATTCCAGCGATTGCTTTGTCTTTTTTTTTCTTTCTCCTTTTTATTGCCTCCCTTTACTACTGCTGTGTAGATTTTTTCTTCATGGAGTTTTTTTTTGTTTTTGTTTTTGGAGATGGAATCTTGCTCTGTTGCTCAGGCTAGAGTGCAGTGGTACAATCTTGGCTCACGGCAACCTCCATCTCCCGGGTTCGAGCGAATCTCTTGCCTCAGCCTCCCAAGTAGCTAAGACTACAGACATGCGCCACCATGCCCAGCTAATTTTTTGTATTTTTCGTAGAGACGGGGTTTCACCATTTTGGCCAGACTAGTCTCGAACTCCTGACCTCAGGCGATCCACCTTCCTCGGCCTCCCAAAGTGCTGGGATTACCAGCATGAGCCACTGTGCCTAGCCGGGTTTATTGTTTTTGTATCTAATAGAAAAAAAACTAGGGGTCAAGAAATTGTATCTGGACTATAGGATAGCTTTTCTTTATCCCTTTCTACATCTGTTTAGTTGCAGAGTAACAAAAATATGGGTTAGGTAATTAAGCACCAGAAGATTTCAGTGTAAATGAGTAAGAGGATGGATCGGTATGTGTTGAGTTGACTGGCGTCCCCTGAGTTCATGTCTACTTGGAACCTCAGAATGTAACCTTATCTGGAATAGGGTCTTTGCAGTTAACATTAGGTCATGCTGGGGTTAGGGTAGGCCCTATTTTCAATGCACCAGGTGCTGTTATGAGAAGAGGAGAGGGTGCAGAGACATATGCAGAGGGAAGAAGGCCATGTGATGATGGAGGCAGAGCCTGCAGTGAGGCAGCTACAAACCAAGAATGTTAAGAATGCTGGCAATCACCGGGAGCTTGAAGGAGAAGGAAGGATTCTTCCCCAGAGCCTTTGAGGGACCAAGGCCCTGCTGACACCTTGATTTTGGACTTGCAGCCTCCAGAACTGTGAGATAACAAACTTCTGTGGTTTTAAGCCACCTGGTGTGTGGCTGTTTGTTACAGCAGCCTTAGGAAGCTCTACCTTCATAGCAACGTGTTATTGCTTTATTTTTGAGTAATAACTTTCAGAAAACATATTTAGCCATTAAGTGATGTTTGCAGCTGGCGCGGTGGCTCATGGCTGTAATTCCAGCACTTTGGGAGGCCAAAGTGAGTGGATCACCTGAGGTCAGGAGTTTGAGACCAGCCTGGCCAACATGGTGAAACCCCATCTCTACTAAAAATACAAAAGATTAGCTGGGTGTGGATCCCACCTACTCGGGAGACTGAGGCAGAAGAATTGCTGGAACCCAGGAGGTGGAGGTTGCAGTGAGCTGAGATTGTGCTATTGCACTCCAGCCATTCCAGAAAAACCCCAGAAAACATTATGTGATGTTTGTAGGCCTGGCGTGGTAGCTCATGCCTGTAATCCCAGCACTTAGGGAGGCCAAGGCAGACAGATCACTTGAGGTCAGAAGTTTGAGACCGGCCTGGCCAGAATGTTGAAACCCTGTTTCTACCAAAAAATACAAAAAGTAGCTGGGCGCTGTGGCACGTGCCTGTAGTCCTGGCTACTTGGGAGGCTGAGGCAGGAGAATCACTTGAACCCAGGAGGTGGAGGTTGCAGTGAGCCGAGACTGTGCTATTGCATTCTAGCCTGGGCGACAGAAAGAGGCCAGTCGCAAAAAACAAAACAAAACAAAACAAAAAACCCACAGTGATGTTTGTAAGTAAGTAAATCAAATCCTTCTTTGCACAAATGCTCCAGAATTGGTGCCAATCAGGACCCACCTGATCACTCCAGCTTTATGCAGTGGATCCTTATTACTCCATTGGCTGCAGCCTCATTTCACATACTGCTTTGTGAATTCCCAGTAGGGAGGGATGCATTTATTCACTGCCTTCCAAAAGTATCTGGAAAGTTTGGGGAAATTAAAAGAGGATTTTCCTGGCCAGGCTAGGTGGCATACGCCTATAATCCCTGCACTTTGGGAGACCGAGGCAGGTGGATCACCTGAGGTCAGGAGTTCGAGACCAGCCTGGGCAACATGGTGAAATCCTGTCTCTAATAAAAATACAAAGTTAGCCAGACGTGGTGGCAGGTTCCTGCAATTCCAGCTACTCTGGAGGCTGAGGCAGGAGAATCACTTGAACCCTGGAGGCAGAAGTTGTAGTGAGCTGAAATTGTGCCACTGCACTCCAGCCTGGGCAACAAGGGAGAAACTCTGTCTCAAGAAAAATAAAAATAAATTTACAAAGAATAAAAGAGGATTTTCTTCATCTCATTCACGTTGATTGTTATTGCCTATTGATGATGATAATGATGATTGTGCCTCATCTCGGGCCCGTTGATTATTAGCAGCTCCATTCTGGTAAAGCTCAAACCTTTCCTAGGCATGCCTCCAAAACTGTGATCAGTATGAGAAATTAAAAACTGGGCACATGTCCATCCATAGGTTAGCCATGTCTGTCCAGAATTTTGAGCGGACCATGTGGACCCAGTGGTGTGGAAAAGGAGACAGTGTACTGCTGTGGCAGTGTGAGCTCAAGCCCAATACCTTTATTGTAAGTGTGGAAAAGAGCTTCGTTGTGGCAGCCAACAGCTTACTCAAGTGGACTTGGATGGAAGGACAATAGGAAGAGAGCTGGGAGAGTGTGACACTGAGGGGGATGCTGTTGACACATTTAGTGTTCTTTTAAATCTTTCTTCCCTCTTAAGTATGCTGACAGAATTCTAGTAAAATGAGACTGTCCTGTGTCCACAGAAAGGTTGAGACTGCTGAGTTAGTGATAACTGTTCTGAGCTTACTTGGGGAAGATGAAGTGTCCTACAGAATCCAAATTTTAAGTGATAGTAATAGCTGCTTGTTATTAAAGCGTCTGTGATGGGTCAGAGACTCTGCTAAATATTTGATGCTTTTTATTCATTGACCCCTCATAGCAGCCGTTTGAGAAAAATGTTATTATTCCTGCTTTATGAATTTTAGAAAATGGAGCTCTGGCTAAAAAAGTGGAGGAGCCAGAATTTCAACCCAGGTTAGTGCACCTTCTATTTTACCTGCACTGGGTAAGCTTCTGGTGCCTAAAGCCCTCAGTAACTGTCTAAGAGGATAGTCCGTTTGCCAGCACCTCAGTCTTCTGTGTAGTTCTCTCACTTCACGTGCTTAGCTGTTGGATTTTTGAGTGAATATGAGTGAATTTGACTCCTTTCCATTTGTGAATTGCTATGTATGTGCAATGAGCCAAGAATTTTTAATATTAAACTTCTTAGGTTAGTTACTCCCTCCACTAATAGAAGGCAGCTAATGACTGGTAGTCCCCTCCCCCCCCTCTTTTTTTTTTTTTTTGGAGACACTCTCGCTCTGTCACCCAGGCTGGAGTGCAGTGGTCTGATCTCGATTTACTGCAACCTCTGCCTCCCAAGCTCAAGTGATCCTCCTGCCCCAGCCTCCCAAGTAACTGGGATTACAAGCGGGCACCACCACTCCTGGCTAATTTTTGTATTTTTAGTAGAGATGGGGTTCCACCATATTGGCCAGGCTCAAGTGCCTGAGCTTAAGTGATCCTCCCACGTTGGCCCCTCAAGGTGCTGGGGTTACAGTCGTGAGCCACTGAGCCTGGCAGTGATTGGTAGCCTTATTGTTTTTTTTTTTTTTCCTGTATTAGTAGAGAAACTGCTGATGGTGCCTGAAGCTACTTTTTGCTTACTTTTCAGATCTGATTTTTGTCTTAATCGGTGGTCACAAACTCGGATGCGGTTAGAAGCCAGCTCGGTTTTGTAAGTCAGCTGACTCAGTGAGACTGTACGGGAAGGGGCCAGCAGGAGAGCACAGGCTTCTTCCATAGTGGCCACTGCTTCTTGCTCCAGAGAATGGGTTCTTATTGTACTAGAATGTGGCCTGCAAGCTCTGGATCTTGTGGCTCTTTTTTTTTTTCTCTTTTTTTTAAATAAGAGAAGCTGGAAATTCATGTTATTTTTGCAGCATTCATTGGCAACTAATTAAAAATTAAAAGCAAAAGTAAAACAAAACACTGTGTTGGCCATATATAACACGTGTGCGTCAGTACACTCTGTAGACCACCAGTGGGTGAGCTGAAGCTAGCTCAGTTAAGTGATACTGTATTTATTATTTTCTAAGATTCAGTTTATAAACCTAAATTGAGGTATCATTACCTTTTTGTAATGACTGAAAGCAGTTTAATATGAAGTTGTTTTGGAAGTTCTGACATTTAGTTAAACTAGCATTGTCAGTATAAAACAACTGTTTTTAAAGGGAGGAAGGAAAAGAGCAAAAACATCAAAATAGTATACACTTTTTTTTTGAGATGGGGTTTTGCTTTGTCACCCAGTCTGGAGTGCTGTGGCGCAGTCTCGGCTCACTGCAACCTCTGCCTCTTGGGCGGGTTCAAGTGATCCTCAGCCTCCTGAGTAGCTGGGACCACAGATGCATGCTGCCACACCCAGCTACTTTTGTATTTTTGGCAGAGATGGGGTTTCACCATGTTGCCCAGGCTGGTCTCAAACTCCTGAGCTCAAGTGATCTGCCTGCCTCAGCTTCCCAAAGTGCTGGGATTACAGGCGTGAGCCACCACGCCCACCCCTAGGATATACTTTTTATTTGGTTGTAAAAAGTATGTGGTAGTTAAAAGAATAGATTTGGGGCTTAATCAGTCCTGAGTTAGATTACTGGCCCTGCCACCTACTGGCCTTATGATTTTAAGCAAGTTTTAACTTTCTGAGCCTCTGTTTCCTCATCTACCAAATGGACATAATAACTCTTGCCTCATAGAGTTGTAAGAAGTTGAGGTGAGATATGAAGCTCTTAGTGCAGTACTAGAGACAAGTTTAAGTGCTTGCAGTCTCTGAAATCCTTGGTGAAACACGCAGCCTTTACTGCTGTGTGAGTGTTCATGGAAATGGTAGGATGGAGGCTGAGGTCGTAGCTGAATCTCCATTGCCTGCATCTGGTATTGTCACGCTCTTGAGATAGGGTGGAGGTTGAGAATGTAGCTGAATCTCCATTGCTTGCATCTGGTAGTGGCATGCTCATGCTGCTTCGGCATATCCTCGCTTGTCTTTTCTTCCAGTCTCAAGATTTCTCTGTCTCTGATTTTTATAGTGAGGTATAACAAAGTCACTTCCATACATATCGTGTTTGACATGACATGATAGCTTACAATGGAGGTGGGGAACAGGTTGATGAAGGTCCTGCAGATATTACTGGCAGCAATACTTTTATTTTATTTTATTTATTTTTTGAGACAGAGTCTCACACTGTCACCCAGGCTGGAGTGCAGTGGCACGATCTTGGCTCACTGCAACCTCTGCCTCCCGGGTTCAAGTGATTTTCTTGCCACAGCCTCCCAAATAGCTGGGATTATAGGCAACTGCCACCACGCCTGGCTCATTTTTGTATTTTTAGTAGAGATGGGGTTTAACCATGTTGGCCGGGCTGTTCTCGAACTCCTGACCTCAGGGGCTCCACCATTTTAGCCTCCCAAAGTGCTGGGATTAAAGGCATGAGCCACCACGATCGGCCTCTTTTTTTTTTTTTTGAGTTACGGTCTTACTCTGTTGCCCAGGACGGAGTGCAGTGGCATGATCTCGGCTCACTGCAGCCTTGGCCTCCTGGGCCCAAACTATCCTCCCACCTCAGCCTCTTGAGTGGTTGGGATCACTGGCTTGTGCCATCATGCTTGTGCCACCATGCTCAGCTAATTTTTTTTTTTTTGATAGAGATGGGGTTTCACCATGTTGTCCAGGCTGGTCTCAAACTACAGGGCTCAAGTGATCTTTCTACATTAGCCTCCTGAGTAGCCAGCATCACAGGCACCTGCTATTACTCCTGGCTATCTATCTATCTATCTATCTATCTATCTTGAGACAGAGTCTCACTTTGTCGTCCAGACTGGAATGCCGTGGCATGATCTCGACTCGTTACAAGCTCCGCCTCCCAGGTTCAAGTGATTCTGCCTCAGCCTGCCAAATAGCTAGAATTATAGGCGTGGGTTACCACTCTCGGCTACTTTTTTATTTTCAGTAGAGATGAGGTTTTGCCATGTTGGCCAGGCTGATCTCAAACTGTTGACCTCAGCCGATCCACCTGTCTTGGCCTCCCAAAGTGCTGGAATTACTCGTGTGAGCCACCATGCCCAACTGATGCTGTTTTTTTTCCTTCTTTTATTTTTATTATTGATTCGGTGTCCCTGGAGAGATGCTGTTGTTATTGTTTAAAAGAGTGTTTAAAAACCTGTTTTTCATGGCATTGTATCATCAAATGAAATGATGATGCAAAGGTAAAAAAAATTGTAAAGGAATGTACTGTTTATATGGGGAAAAAGTGCTGTCAGGTTGCAATTGAAACATTTTCTAAAAAAAAACAAACCTAGAAAACCTGTATTGTGTTGGACTGAGTGAGTATAAATGAAACACTTAGAAGTGAGCTTCGTGCTGGATCAATTAGAAAAAGCATACTTTGGCCGGGCGCGGTGGCTCACGCCTGTAATCCCAGCACTTTGGGAGGCCGAGGCAGGTGGATCACGAGGTCAAGAGATCGAGACCATCCTGGTCAACATGGTAAAACCCCGTCTCTACTAAAAATACAAAAATTAGCTGGGCATGGTGGTGCGCGCCTGTAGTCCCAGCTACTCGGGAGGCTGAGGCAGGAGAATTGCTTGAACCCAGGAGGCAGAGGTTTCGGTGAGCCGAGATCGTGCCATTGCACTCCAGCCTGGGTAACAAGAGCGAAACTCAGTCTTGAAAAAAAAAAGAAAAAGCATACTTTAAAATTTAAACTTTATTGAAGTATAATATACATGCTAAAAATTACTCATTTTAATAAGCAAACAACTCAGTACGTTTCCAGAATGTATGAGGAAATGAGGCAGAACCATTACCAAGTCCCTCCAGAAGCACCGTAAGCCTCACTTTCCCTCAAGTGACAGGAAAGCTCCTTTCTCCTGAGAGTAGTCACTGTCTTCACCTCTGTCGCCACAGATGATTCCACGGCATTCAAGTTTGTTTACATGAGTATGGCTGTGATTCACATTCATTGTTTTATGTGGCAGGAATTGTGTGTTCATTTTCCCTCATCCTCTCCCTTCCGGGTCCTGCTCCACTGAAGATTCTGCCAGAGAATTAAGACCAGTGTGCTAAGGCATCCATTGTATGTAGTTGAATAAATTTCTCCTGTGCCTCTAGGGTGGTGGTCGTCATGTACTGTCCTTGAGAGAACTGAGAAAATAGATACTTAAGACATTTTCAGTGGGTTTAATTCTCTCAGATAATTCCAAGAAAGGCTGGGAGCCTTAGCTTTTCTACCTTTTACCACTGACCCGCTCTTGTGGATTCCAGGAGATGACCTCTGTTATCCTATCTGGCTTTTCTAATTGTTCTCTCTGAGAATGTTGGTTTGCTGCAAGCCACTCCAGCCCACCAGGGAGTGGAAGTCCAGCAAACATGTTTTCACCACATAGCTGAGGTCCTAAGAAAATCAGGGAAATTCCCAGGGGCCCAAAAAAGGAAAGAAGGAGCTGAAACTCCAGTGGGCAAAAGAACAGGGAAGCCAGGGCTGCCCTGTGTCACTGCAGAAACTTTAAGCCCAGAGTCCTGGGTTTGAACAGATGTTGAGGGGAAACAGGGACCATAGTCTTAGGCCTGAGCAGGGAGGCAACTTGGAACTGTGTCCCTCTGTGTCTCAGCCCGTAACCTAGGACTGTCAAAAAGCTATATTCCTGGAATGCAAGAGTGGGCAGGAAAGAAAATCCTGCTAGTCACAGTGCAGTGTGGTAGAGCTCTGTGGGGGAGGGGAGGGGATTTGGTTTATATTGTTTCTGCCGAAGATCTGCTTCACACAGGCCTTTGGTGTTTGCTATTAGACTACCCGTGATGTCCAGGAAACCTCAAATCTAGAAATAAAAAGTTACCCTTCACACAAAGAATCAAACTGCAAACTTATGAAAGGTGTTGCAGTTCAGCCAAATCTCAATATGAAACTCTTTTTTTTTTTTTTTTTTTTAAGACGAGGTTTTACCATGTTGGTCAGGCTGGTCTTGAACTCCCGACCTCAGGTGATCTGCCTGCCTTGGCCTCCAAAGTGCTTGGATTACAGGCGTGAGCCACCATGCCCAGCCCGAAACTCAATTTTTACACAACATAAAGTGTGTTTGTGGAAGCCCAGTTTTAGAAGTGTTCACTGACCCCATTATTCTGTCGGCCCTGCAATGTACTGACTTAGTTGAGATTGGAGTCATGATATTAAGATACAGCATCAGGCAGATGGGATAGGCATCTGCCTGTGTGATGCAGTCTCACCAACTTAGGATTCTCCTGTATCCAAAAAGACTCTGTCTCCGTATCACTGTTTCCTATTCCTGGGATTCCTCTTGCATAAGGCTTTGTTCCCTGCAAACCCATCATATACTGTATCATTTTTAGGTATAAATTCACCTTTTAAAATAATTGAATTATAGCTTAGTATATCAATGCGCAGATCCCATTCTTCACCCTGCAGGGGAGGAGCCAGGTACGAACAGATTGATAAGAGGATTTATATAAATGAGTGTATCCTTGGAGCAGCTTCAGCCACTCCCTTTCTTCCTCCCCACCCCTCAGCATGTTTTGAGTGCCTACTAGATGCCAGGCATTGTATTATCAGGAAGGATATGGGGATGACGAAAACATGGTTCCTCCTGCCCTGGAGTTCACATTCCAGCCAACCTCTGAGTTTGCTCCTAGAACCCATACCAGTGCATTGGAGTGAATTTGAAAACATTTAGTACTTCCTTCTGCAGAAACTTGATATCTTTTGGATTTCTGAGGAGTTGTCTTCAGCTTTTGGAGAAAGACATGTTACCACAGCTGTGTATGTTACTGAGCATATGGAAATGTTGGCTGGCTAGCAGGAAATGAGATATCACAATTTTTTAAGAAAACGAATAGGTTAAGTAATGAAAAGCACTTTTCCATATTACTGATTCCACCACTTCACGTCTCTTTAGGATGATGTGAGGCATAAGGTTCATCTGAACACCTTTGGATTCTTCAAGCATGGCTACATGGTGGTTAATGTCAGTAGCCTCTCAGTGAATGAGCCTGAAGATAAGGGTGTGACTGTAAGTACCTTTTAATGAGATCCAAGGGTTTACTCTTTTAGCCTGGGTGAGAGCCACCTTCCAACCCCAGTGCTTAAGTATAAAGTATCAGAATGTGGAGATAATGAAGCTTGTGAGTAGCAAATTATATGTCAAGCATCAAATAATTTCACTTTTATCACTTAAGATGTAATGCTGTAATAATTCCAGTAATTACGGACTTGACTTGAGTGATTTTAGTTTGCCTTCTTACAAAATGAATGCTAAGAAAACTGAGAGGAAACCACGTCAGAAGTACCACCTTTTCTGCTTTTTGAGTAGGAAAAGTATGGACAATTGTGTGGATATTTACTTCTCCTCTTTTTACTCCCCATTAGATTGGATTTAGCCTAGACCGTACAAAGAATGATGGCTTTTCGTCTTACCTGGTGAGTATTAAATCTGTGACCTGGTCCATGTCTTCATTTGAACTCAGGCCATTGAATGGGAACACTCTAACTTCCTGTAGTGCCATTTTCAGTTTTTTGGAGTACAGTAGCACAATCAGCTTACTGCAACCTTGACCTGCCAGGCTCAAACAATCCTCCCGGCTCAGTCCCCTAAGTACCTAGGACTACAGGCTTGCACCACCACGCCTGCCTAATTTTTGTATTTTTAGTAGAGACAGGGTTTCACACTTTCTTGGCTATGTCTCAAACTCCTGGACTCAAGTGATCAGCCCACCTCGGCTTACCAAAGTGCTACAATTGCAGGCGTGAGGCATCACGCCCGGCCACAGCGCCATTTTTTTTTTTTTTTGAGACAGAGTCTCACTCTGTCACCCAGGCTGGAGTGTAATGACAACCTCCGCCTCTCGGGTTCAAGCGATTCTCCTGCCTCAGCCTCCTGAGTATCTGGGACTACAGGTGCCTGCCGCCATACCTGGCTAATTTTTGTATTTTTAGTAGATAGGGATTTCACCATGTTGGCCAGGATGGTCTCGATCTCTTGACCTCGTGATCCACCCGCCTCAGCCTCCCAAAGTCCTGGGATTACAAGCATGAGCCACCACACCCGACGGTTTACTATTTTGAATGGAGTTTGAGCCACTCATTTGCTATGTTCCTGAAAACTTTCTGTTCTTGTTCTAGCATGAATGAATAAGATGATGTAAAATTGGCTCTTCCTTTCTCAGGATGAAGATGTGAATTACTGTATTTTAAAGAAAGAGTCTGTCTCTGTCACCCTTCTAATCCTAGACATCTCCAGAAGTGAGTAAGTAATTCTAAAGTTCCTTCAGTTCAGTTCTAGAGTAGAGTTGGGGAGAATTTAGTAGTACGCTAACATTCCTTGGGTGTCTGCCGTGTGCCAAAGACCATGCTGAGTGCTGGAGATTAAAGACAAGGCTAGGGAGACAGAGGCCTTGCCCTTGATGGGGGAGACAGAATGGCAGTACACACGATTACAGCCAAATAGAGAAGTGGAAGGGAAGAAGAACTCATGAATTGTAGAAAGGAAGGAGAGGCTTCAGATAAGGGTTGGCCCCGAACTTTTAAAATAGTCTCCATGATAACCTCTGTTTTCATGTAAAAAAAAATGATCTGATAGTCTCCTGTATTAGTTAGGCTGCTTTTGGCAGCAAGCAACAAAAGACTTGACTTAGACTCTGGCATATGGAGTGAAGACATTGATAACCTCGCCTGTCTGCAGTGGGGCAGGCGAGACACAGGCCTGCAGTGGCTTGCTGACTCTGGTTAAGGACTCTGGTGCATTTCATCTCTCTGCTCTGCCATCCTGGGTGTTAGCTTCTTCCTCAGGCAGGTTTCCCAGCCATCACCAGGTGGCTCTGCTCTGTCATCCATATCCAGCCAAGGGACAGAGAGCAGGCTCCTCCCCTAGTTAGAATGAGAAGTGCTTGAATGCGCCAGCTTAGATTGGGCATCCACTCGGGCATGGAAACTGTCACTGGCCCCTCCTGGGTGGGATGGAGTAAACAAAATCGGGTCTCATGAGAAGCGGGAAGGGTGGAAATGGATATTAGGCAGCAACTAACGGTGCCACTGCCCTCTCGTGCTTCCTGGGATTTCACTTTATTTATTTTTATTTTTATTTTTTGAGACAGAGTCTCTCTTGCTCTGTGGCCCAGGCTGGAGTACAGTAGTGTGATCTTGGCTCACTGCAACTTCCACCTCCCACGTTCAAGCTATTTTCCTGCCTTAGGCTCCCAAGTAGCTGGAACTATAGGCACATGCCAACATGCCCGAACAATTTTTTTTGTAATTTTAATAGAAACAGGGTTTCACCATGTTGGCCAGGTTGGTCTTGAACTCCTGACCTCCAGTGGTCCACCCACCTTAGCCTCCCAAAGTTGTGGGATTACAGGTGTGAGCCACAGTGCCCGGCCTGGATTTCACTTTAAAGTATTACTGATGTTTTATGTTTTGTTCCCTTTCTCTTGTGCACCAATTTGCTGAGCATTTTAAGGATACTTGAGGGAAAAGATGTACCTCAGATTTATGTGGTTGCTAAGATCTTAAAGAGAGACTGCCTGGATCCTCGCCCAGCTACTTCCTATAGGTGCTCTTGGGCAAGTTATTTAACTTTTCTGAGCCTTGGTTTCAGTATTGCAGAATGTGGATAATAGAATCTGTGTTGTAGAACATCATAAGGACTGCATGAGCTTGGCACAGGGCCTGCACGCAGCATGTTCAGTGGCCAGGAGCACTGCTTTGACCTTTTTTCCTTCTGTCTTGTTTGAATGTAGGGTAACAATAAAGTCTCCACCAGAAGCTGGTACCCAGTTACCAAAAATCATCTTCAGCAGGGATGAGAAAATCCTTGGTCAGAGCCAGGAGCCTAATGTAAACCCTGTTTCAGCGGGCAGCCAGACTCATAAGACACAAGGTAAACCATAAGGTGGAAACTGGCTTTTAATTTTCACTCCCTGCTTCATAGAAGCTTGTTTTGTTCCTAAGCAAAACATGATCTGTTGTCCTAGCATTATATTTTGGAAGTTATACAAAAATATATAAACGTTAAAGAAAAATGTGGAAAATATGAAGCAGATGGAAAAACAGCAGTCTTTTTTCCTTATTCACAGTGTTAAGAGTTTTAGTAATTTATGTTTTCGTATAAGCTTGTTTCATAAGTCTAGAAGATTTGATTTTTGAAATTCAGTCATGCTTATAATTTATATGCATGCCTGTTGACTTTTTAGCTCATTTCATACTTATCATCTATCCTACTAAGTGGATACTGTAATTTGCTCAGTCTTTCCTCTTAAGGACGCACATTTCCATTTTTGTGTGTTTATGAATGTTGCTGCAGTGGGCTTCTTTATGCATAGAACTCTTTTCATATATAGAACATTCTTTATGATGGTTTTCAGACTTGGAATTTCTGGTTCAAAGGATATGAATGCTTTCGAAAATATTGATATATATTTTTAAATTCCTTTCCAAGTGAGTTGTGTGGATTTATATTCTTACTGGATATATGTAGGAATAGTGTGCACATTATTATGTCCTAGCCAATATGGGGTATTTTCTCTTCAAAAAAAATCCTAAAATGACGGCAAAAAAGATATTCCTATATATATATACACACACACACACACTTTTTTTTTTTTTGAAATGGAGTCTCATTCTGTCACCCAGGCTGGAGTGCAATGGCTCAGTCTTGGCTCACTGCAACTTTCGTGTCTTGGGTTCAAGCGATTCTCCTGCCTCAGCCTCCCTAGTAGCTGGCACTACAGGCATGAGCCACCACGCCTGGCTAATTTTCGCATTTTCAGTAGAGACGGGATTTCACCATATTGGTCAGGCTGGTCTTGAACTCCTGACCTCGTGATCCACCCGCCTCAGCCTCCCAAAATGCTGGGATTATAGGCGTTAGCCACCGTGCCTGGCCACTGGTTTTTTATTTACTCTTATTACCGACGCTGCACTTTTTCTCCATGTGTTGATTAACTAATTTATTTTTATCACCTTTTTTTAAATTAACTGTCAAGTTCATCTGATGATTCATGTGAGTTCGTAAGATAACTTAGGTCCAGGTGCAGTGACTCACACTTGTAATCCTAGCACTTTGGGAGGCCAAAGTGGGAGGATCGTTTGAGGCTAGGAGCTTGGTACCAGGCTGAGCAACATAGTGAGGCCTTGTCTCTGCAAAAATAAAAATAAAAAAATTAGCCGCACATGGTGGCATGTGTCCGTAGTCACAACTCCTCAGGAGACGGAGGCAGGAGGATGGCTCAAGCCTGACTGTTCTAGGCTATGTTGAGCCATGATGCACCGCAGCCTATGTGACAGAACAAGACCCTGTCTCTGAAATAAATACATAAATACTTACTACTTAGACAATTTTTTTCTCAATTTGTTAGTCCATTGCGTTGCTGTAAAGGAATACCTGAGACTGGATCATTTATAAAGAAAAGAGGCTGAGCGTGGTAGGTCATGTTTGTAATCCCAGCACTTTGGGAGGCTAAGGCAGGCAGATTACTTGAGGTCAAGAGTTTAAGACCTATCTGGCCAACATGGTATAACCCATCTATACTGAAAATACAAAAGCCGGATGTGGTGGCACATAACTGTAGTCCGAACTACTGGGGAGACTGAGGCAGGAGAATGTCTTGAACCAGGGAGGTGGAGGCTGCAGTGAGCCGAGATTGTGCCACTGCATTCCGGCCTGGGTGACACAATAAGAGCCAGTCTCAAAAACAACCACCACTACCAGCAAAAAACAAACAAACAAACAAAAAACAAAAAAAAAGAAGAGGTTTAATTGGCTCACAGTTCTGCAGGCTGTACAAAGCATGGCGCAGACATCTCCTCCCGGTGAGGGCCTCAGGAAGCTTCCAATTATGGCAGAAGGCGAAGGGGGAGCAGGCAGTTCACATGGCAAGAGCAAGAGTAAGAGTGAGGAGGTGCTGCACTCTTAAACAACCAGATCTTGCATGAACTCAGAGCAAGAACTCACTCCTTACCACAAGGAGGGCACCAAGCCATTCATGAGGGATATGCCCTCATGACTCAGATACTTCATGCTAGGCCTCACTTCCAACGTTGGGGATTACAGTTCGACATGAGATCTGGAGGGGACAGACATCCAAACTGTGTATCACTGTCTGTCCAACTTGACCACGGTTAAAAGCCATACAGAAAGACTCCATTTGGCTGAGTGTGGTGGCTCATGACTTTAATCCCAGCACTTTGGGAGGCCGAGTCCGGTGGATCATGAGGTGAAGAGATAGAGACCATCCTGCCCAACATGGTGAAACCCTGTCTCTACCAAAATAGAAAAAAATCAGCTGGGCATGGTGGTGTGCACCTGTAGTCCTAGTAGCTACTTGGGAAGCTGAGGCAGGAGAATCACTTGAACCCGGGAGGCGGAAGTTGCAGTGAGCCGAGATTGTACCACTGCACTCCAGCCTGGTGACAGAGCGAGACTCCATCTCAAAAGGAAAAAAAAAAAAAAAGACTACATTTGTGCAATGGTGTAAGTTAATGCCTGTGAACCATCTCCTTCTTGTCTAGGTTCTTTGTGTTCATATCACCATTCCTGGGAAGAAAATACTATTTTGTTTCTTTTTATATTCTCCCTTCCTGCAGGGAGCTTGAAGTCCAGTCTTTCCGCAAAGAATATCTTAAGTGAAAACAAGAAATTCTGTTCCATGAAAGGAGCCATTAGCAATCATACTTCCTGCTGTAGAAAAGAAAGTGTTATTATGTTAAGATTACTTGCTATTAACTTTTCCAAGTGTGTAAATGTATTTCATAGTTTTTCTTGTTTTTTTTTTTTCTGTCGCCTGGGCTGGAATGCAGTGGTGCAGTCTTGGCTCACTGCAACCTCTGCCTTCAGGGTTCAAGAGATTCTCCTGTGTCAGCCTCCCAAGTAGCTGAGATTACAGGTGCATGCCACCATGCCTAATTTTTGTATTTTTAGTAGAGACGGGGGTTTGCTATGTTGGCCAGGCTGGTCTTGAACTCCTGACCTCAGGTGATCCACCTGCCTCGGCCTCCCAAAGTGCTGGGATTATAGGGGTGAGCCACTGCACCTGGCCTTTTTCTTAAAAATTGTGTTTTCCAATGTGATTACTTAGACAATTAGGAAAGTCATTCCATGTGGCTTCTCTGGCAATAACATACACTAGAATATCCAGAACTGAATTCTGTTGTTAATATCACCAGTTACTCCATACCATTTATAATATAACAAGGTCTGGTTTGCTGCTTCAGCAATACACATACTATGTTTTGGGACCTGAGAAAATGGCAGTCCCCAGGATTATTTTGTTTTAATTATTTGATATTAGATAAGCTGTAGCCTCATAAAATGATACTGTTATGTATATATATCTCTGTAAGTTGAGTAATGCAGTGCTATCTTTTAAATGTTTCTGCTTCTAGGTAGTGGAAAGTCTAAAAGAAGTACAGTGGATTCAAAGGTAAGAACTAACCACCCTCTTGTGCTCAGCTTTCCTAGATATTGTGTACGTGTGTGTTGTATATGTGTGTGTGTATTGATATATATCCATACATGCATTCACACACACATGCATATACAGTTGTCCCTCAGTATCCACAGGGGATTGGTTACAGGAACCCTAGTGAATATCAAAATCAGTACATGCTCATGTCTCTTATATAAAATGGCATAGTATTTACACATACACACATCCTCCTGTGTACTTTAAAGCATCTCTGGATTACTTATGACACCTAACACAATGTAAATGCTGTGTAAATAGTTGTTGCACTGTGTTGAGGTTTTTTGTTTTTTTGAGACAGAGTCTCTCTGTCTTCTAGGCTGGAGTGTAATGACGTGGTCTCAGCTCACTGCAACCTCTGCCTTCTGAGTTCAAGTGATTTTCCTGCCTCAGCCTCCTGAGTAGCTAGGACTATAAGCATGCATCACCACGCCTAACTAATTTTTTTGTATTTTTAGTAGAGCGGGGTTTCACCACGTTGGCCAGGCTGGTCTTGAACTCCTGACCTCAGGTGATCTGCCCACCTCAGCCTCCCAAAGTACTGGGATTATAAGTATGAGCCACCATGCCTGGCTGATTTTTTATTTGTATTATTTATTACTGTTACTTTTTAATCTTTCTTTCAAAAATATTTTTGGGGTAGTTTGTACAGTCTGCAGATGTGGAACCTGCAATACAGAGAGGTAACTATATATATACACATATCTGCAGGGGGCCAGGTGCAATGATTCATGCCTGTAATCCCAGCACTTTGGAAGGCTGAGGCAGGGGGACCACTGGAGGTCAGGAGTTCGAGACCAGCCTGGCCAACATGGTGAAACCCTGTCTCTATTAAAAATATAAAAATTAGCTGGACATGGTGGTGCGTGCCTGTAATCCTAGCTACTCTAGAGGCTGAGGCAGGAGAATCGCTTGAACCTGGAAGACAGAGGCTTCAGTGAGCAATCTTCAGAGATTGCGCCACTGCACTCTAGCCTGGGTGACAGAGTGAGACTTTGTCTCAAATAAAAGTTTAAAAAATTTATCTACAGGGAATTTTCTCCTATTTTGGGGGAGAACATTGACATACTGAAACAATTTCAAAGAAAAATTGATTCCCTGCTGGGCATGGTGGCTCACACCTGTAATCCCAGTGCTTTAAGAGGCTGACGTGGGTGGATTGGTTGAGCCCAGGAGTTCAAGACCAGCCTGGGTGACATGGTGAAACCCTGTCTTTACAAAAATTAGGAAAATTAGCGGGTATGGTGATACATGCCTGTGGTACCAGCTACTCTGGAGACTGAGGTGAAAGGATCACCTGAGCCTGGGAGGCTAAGACTACAATGAGCCATGATTGTGCCACTTCCCTTTAGCCTGGGTAACAGAGTGAGACCTTGTCTCCAAGAAAAAAAAAAAAAAAGTACAAGAAAGTTGATAATTGATTCATAACTTGTGTGGCACTTACATGATACTGGGTCAGATAGTTAGGGAAGGAAGATGCCAGGCCATCAGAAAAGCCCTCTGGAAGGAGCTGTCGCTGGGGCTTAGTTTGCAGTTGTTCAGTGAGGAGGAAGAGAAGGAAGGGGAGGAAGAATGCCATACGCAAAGACTGGATGAGACAGATGCTGGGCACTGGCTTATGTGAAGTGAAAGGCACGTATATGGGAGCAGAGAGACATCTTAGATAATGTAGGACCAGGCAATAGAGGGAGTAGATGCACAGGCAATGGGAAGTCATCCTGAGTTCCTGATTGGGAAAGACTGTGTTTATTAAAGATGGTGATTCTGAAAGTAATGTGCAAGGTATCCTTGGAGAAGGAGATAGTGATGTCAGAAGGACCAGGAAGGGCACTGTTGTGATAATACAGGTTTAGGGTGATGAGAATCTGGACTAGAGCAGAGCCTTGGATGGTAAATGACTGGGAAGCCAGTTAGGGTGATGGGAGGGAAAGAGAAGAGCAGAGGAGTGGGTGGTAGAAATAGCAGAAGTGGAAAAATTGGGAAAGTTTGGGTTTGTGATGTCTTGATTTCTCAGTGAGGGGGACATCTAAATGGTGATGTTTTGTCTTACAGCTTTGTTAAAGTATAATTGACAAACTGCACATAGGTAAAGCAGCAATTTGATAACTTTGACTATCAATCAAGAGAATGAACTATCCATCACCCCCAAAATTTCTTC
Source organism: Aotus nancymaae (assembly GCF_030222135.1). Classification (NCBI taxonomy): domain Eukaryota; kingdom Metazoa; phylum Chordata; class Mammalia; order Primates; family Aotidae; genus Aotus; species Aotus nancymaae. The sequence continues at coordinate 1,955,013 of NW_026988414.1, read as the reverse complement.
TGCCTTTTTGTAAGCCCCCGTCCCCAAACAATCACTGATCTGTCACTATAGTATAGTTTTATAGAACTTTGTGCAACTGAATTATGCAGTACTTTTTTGTCTTATATTCAGCATAATTACTTTGAGTTTATCCACATTGTTGCATGTATCATTTTTTTTTTCATTGCTTAGTTTTATTGTACAGATGGCATATTTTTCTTTTTGCTGGAGGGAACGGAGTCTCACTCTGTCACCCAGGGTGGAGTGCAGTGGCATGATCTCAACCTCTGCCTCCCAGGTTCAAGCAATTCTACTGCCTCAGCCTCCTGAGTACCTGGGATTACAGGTGCACTCCACCACTCCTGGCTTATTTTTGTATTTTTAGTAGAGATGTTATTTCACCTGGTTGGCCAGGCTGGTCTTGAACTCCTGACCTCAAGTGACTGCCCACCTCGGCCTCCCAATGTTTTAGGATTACAGGCGTGAGCCACTGCACCTGGCCAATATTTTGATCATTTGATGTCAGGAGTAGAATTTAGGGGATGTGACAGGGCATGGCCTGGGTCAGCACCCTTAGTCTGGCTGAAACTTCAAGGGTAGACAAGCTGTCTTGCAGAAAGATTCAAGGCAGGGGGCGGAGGTAGGGGTTAGTTCAGAGGCAGAAGAGACAGCTGAAGAACAACCACCATTTTCTGTGAAAGCAGATTACAGACATCTTGAAAGGATAGTCTGTTTTATTTTCAGAGAGCTCTTGAAGGTCAGGAAATTCAGAGTTTAAGAAACGTGTTTTGTTTCGTTTAATAAATTAGTTTTAATTAGCATACTTTCTATGCCAGTATCATCCTAAAACATATTGTTATGTCTTTTTAGGCCATGGGAGAGAAATCCTTTTCTGTTCATAATAATGACGGGGCAGTATCATTTCAGGTATGTATGTTCTTTGTGTAAAGCCTTATGGAATTTCTCTCTACCATATAAAAGGGTAATTTTTTTTTAGAGGAATTTTGAATTTAGGAATAACAACTTAGGTATACCCTGTATCAATCACTTAAATGCAATAGCTTTCTCTATAACAAGCTCACAAAGGTGGATATGGTTACCTATCTACTTATCAAATAGTAAGTCTCTGAGAATAAATAACTTTGTGACTATCTAGTGTAGGTGACAAGGTCAGTTTCTAGCCCAGTCCTGCCTGGCTGTTCCTGTGACCCCTCTGTCCTGACCCAATGCTACCTCCCATTCAAAGTGTGCCAGAAGCATAGTACTCTATGCCTGAAAGGACCTTCGGTTATAATTTAGGGTGATGTTATAATTTTAGAGATGATTTCACTGAGACTTGGAGGCTTTGAGTGACCTGCTCAGCTGTCACAGTTATTAATTGCCCATGAGTGTTTAGTGGCAGCATAATAGCATATGTATGGGAACAAGATACTGGACTGGGTCTCCGAACCCACTTACTAGCTGGGTGATATTGGATAACTCACCTAATTTCTTTTGGTTTTGTTTTTGAGACAAGGTCTCACTCTGTTGCCCAGGCTGGAGTGCAGTGATACAATTATGGCTCACTGCAGTCTGAACCTTCCAGGCTCAGGTGATCCTCAGCCTCCCGAGTAGCTGGGGCTACAGGCATAGACCACTATGCCTGGCTAATTTTTAAATTTTTGTAGAGATGAGGACTTGTTCTGTTGCCCAGGCTGATAATTGAACTCCTGGGATCAAGCAGTCCTCTTGACTGGGCCTCAGTCAAGATGCTGGGATGACAGATGGGAGCCACCCTGCCTAGTCTCACTTTCTGAACCTCACTGTTTAATCATCTAAAAAATGGCAGGGCATGGTGGCTCATGCCTATAATCCCAGCACTTTGGGAGGCTGAGGTAGGCGGATTGCTTGAGCCCAGGTGTTTGAGACCAGCCTGGGCAACATGGTGAAACTCTGTCTCTACAAAAAATACAAAAAGTAGCCAAGAATGGTGGTACATGCTTATAGTCCCAGCTACAAGGAAGGCTGAGGTGGGAGGTTCACTTGAGCTCAGGAGTTCAAGACTAGCTTGGGAAATATAGTGAAACTTTGTCTCTACAAAAAAAAAAAAAAAAAAAAAAGCCAGGTGTGGTGCTGCATGCCTGTAGTCCCAGCCACTAGGGAGGCTGAGGCAGGAGGATTACTTGAGCCTGGGAGGTCAAGATTCATACAGTGAACCCTGAGCATGCCACTGCACTGCAGCCTGGGTGACAGTGAGACCCTGTCTCAAAAATAAAAAAAGAAAAAAAAATGCCTGCAGTGAAATGCACAGGTCTTGTCTTAAGTATACAGTTTGTTCAATTCTGACAAATGCATATACCCATGTAATTCACTCTCTATCAAGATTTCTGTTTCCATCTTCTGAGAAAGCCCCTCCATCCCCACAAACACTGTTCTGATTTCTTTTACCGTAGATCATTTTGCCTGTTCAACAATTTTTGTGTGTTCTTTAAGCTTAGTAACCATCATTTCATCACTATCCATATGAAAAGCTAACAGTTATTGAGAACTTGCAGGGTGCTCATTTGCTCAGAATCTTCCAGCAGCTTTCCATCTGTCTTGGAGTAAAGCTCAAGTCTTGCCACTGGTCTGCAAGGCCCATGTGGTCCAGCCCCTGTTGTCTGTCTGACCTCAGCTCCTGTTATTCACACTCTGCTCTCCCACACAGGCCGCTTTGCTCTTTCTCAGACAGATCAGCCTTTAAGCTCTGCTCTAGCTGTTCCTACAGGCAGGAATGCTGTCTCTCAGAATTCCACAAGTCTTTGCTGAAATGTCACCTTCTCAGCAAAGCTACTCTTGATTGTAGCTCACTCCTGTTTCCCTCATTGTGCTCTGGTTTTCCTTGGCATTATCCCTTCTAACCTGCCATTTGCTGTACTGACTTAACATTTATTGTCTGTCTCCCCTCTACAGAAAGTACCTTAGGGGTGGGGTTTTCTCTCTCTCATTGTTATATCTGAAACTTCTAATCTTGGCCTATATTTACAGAGACTAATGAACCAATGCTAGGCATTGTGCTAAGTGCTTATATGTCATTATCTCAGATCATCCTCTCAACAACTCTGTGAAGTCAGTACTGTTACTTTTTCTCTTTTACTGATGAGGAACTGAGGCTCAGAGAGGTAATGTAACTTGCCCCAAGCAGGGGATTCAGGTCCACATTTGTTTGACTCCAAGGCCCATGTGTTTAACCACTTTGCCTTTTACTGCCTCCTTGAGAAAATACAAAAGGTCCTTTTCTCTCCTCCTTCTCTCACCTTAAAATGCTTGTTAATAAAATGAGTTTTTAAAATGCTCCCCCCTTTAATCACAAAGGAAAGTGTGATAGGATGCACACATGTCAGGCATAGTCCTTTGTGTTGGGTAAGCATCCAGGCACAGCAGTCTGCGTGGTGACGAGGAACACATGCCGAAACAGCCCATCCGCACGGTTCTTGGGATGCGTGGAGCAGGCCATGGATGGGTGGTTTGCTTTTCTCTGGCTTTCCCCCACCTTGGAAAGAAGTTGTCGTGATTTCTCGCTGTTCTACCCAGTCTCCCGGTCTTGGCCAGTGCAGTCCATTCTGAGCTCTTCTGCTTCATTCATGGCATGGGGATAGTGGTTTATCTACCTAAATGCAGGAAGGGAACTGTCAGGCCTTATTCCAACTCTAGAGTTCACGGTTTTGTTTCGTTTTTGTCTCTAAGGGTCAGGTTCCTCCTCTGATCAACCATGGTGATTCTATTGATTTTTAAAAAAATATTGTATCTTTTAAACTTTTATATCTTTTTTAGACTTCCCCTGAATCTTACTTTTAGAATAGAAGTTGTCAGTGTGTTTAGGAAAGTTTCCTTATTCTGGCTAGCTCAGAGGACTAAAATACACATACACATTCACAACCACAACTGAGTTTGGGACATGGTCTAACTGTTTGGATAATTCCAGCTCACATGTTCTTGGTCTTTTATTTTTATTTTTGTCAGGTGTCTTTTTTCACCCCATTCTTCTAAGTTGTGAGGTACAGTATACATGCAGAAGACTGTAAAGTACTTATATTTAGTTTAACAAGTTACTCTGAACAGTCACCTTTATGTGAGCACGAGAAACCTCGTGTCTCCCTCGCATTCCTTCCCAACTCTAGAGTAACCCCTATCATGAAAAATGCTACCGTAGTCATTTCCTAGCTTTTCTTTGTAGTTTAATAGGTATATATATGTAACCCTAAAAAGATATTTCAGGCAGATTTCTTTTTATTGGTAGAACTTACGGCTGATGTAAAATTTTCTTAGGCTTGACCAGAAAGTCATATGTCATATTCTCTGAGCCTGTCTATCTTTTGATTTACATTAAACTTCATCTAAACTCATGAAATGTATGAAAAACAGAAAACTGTCTAAATATAGAAAATGTAGCTTTTGTTATTGTTCTCTAAAACCATAGTTGTAAATTTTGATGAAATACTGGTTGTTTTCAGGTATGAAGTAAGCCTCTTTTTTAAAGAATATTTTATGCCTATAAAGAGCAAAATAATATGTTAGCTTGAAGACTTGATAAATACGTCTTAGGTTATCTTTGAAGACTTCTGCAGAGACCATCACAAATGGCTAGATCTGTGATAGAGCAGGCATAGAAAAATGTTCCTTGTAGAAGCGAGGTTGTAGCTACGTAGCTTTCACTGTACAATGGGCAGCTGTTCTGTATACTTGAAAATTGTAACAAAATATCAGAGGGGAATCATAGAATAAGAAAACATCAGTTTAAACTCTGCCATGAGAGAGTCAGTAATTTAAGCAGTCTGTTTTTATTTCCTTCAGTCCATTAATATTCGTAATTTATTTATAAGGTTTAAAAATACAGTTGAGTAGAATTTGAAGAAAAAAGTAAACAACACTTTAAAAATAAAAGAAAAAAAATATATATATAGCTGAGGGTTTGGGTACCTTTAAATATTTTCTTCTTCACTTTCAGTTTTTCTTTAACATCAGCACTGATGACCAAGAAGGCCTTTACAGTCTTTATTTTCATAAATGTCTTAGAAATGAATTGCCGAGTGACAAGTTTTCATTCAGCCTTGATGTGAGTACTGTCTGGAGATTGTTCTACGTGGATTTTGTCAGCATAAAATGCAAGATTTACTTCTGTGTAAGATTAGGTTTTAAGAACATTTAAGACCTGCCACTGGGCAGGATACATCCCTGCCACTGGGTGATACTTCAGCAGAGGAGTCATGAGAAAATGCAAAGCAATTTAGGATGTGTCTGCACTTGAACCTGTGCATTAAGATGAATGTGGTGGTTTTGGCCGGATGCGGGAGACTGAGGCAGGAGAATCAATTGAACCTGGGAGGTGGAGGTTGTAGTGAGCCGAGATCGTGCCATACATAACACTCCAGCCTAGGGGAGAAGAGTAAAACTCCATCTTAAAAAAAAAAAAGAATGTGGTGGTTTCAAGTGGGTGACTTGAGTTAAAAAACAAACAAACAGAAGGCCATTTGCAGTGACTCACTTCTGTAATCCCAGCACTTTGGGAGGCTGAGGTGGGCAGATCACCTGAGTCCAAGAGTTTGAGACCAGCGTGGGCAACATGGCAAAACCCCCTTTCTACAAAAAATATGAAAAATTAGCCAGGCGTGGTGGTGTGCACCTGTAGTCCCAGCTACTCAGGAGGCTGAGGTGGGAGGATTTCTTGAGCCCAGGAGGCAGAGGTTGCAGTGAACTGAGATCGCACCACTACACTTCAGCCTGGGCAAAAGGGTGAGATGCTGTCTCAAATTAGAAAAAAAAAAAAAGGAATGTGGTTGTTGTTTGCTGGTATTTACTTTTTTTCCCCTCAAGACTGAGTTTCACTCTTGTTGTCCAGGCTGGAGTGCAGTGGCATGAACTCAGCTCACTGCAACCTCCACTTCCCAGGTTCAAGCAATTCTCCTCCCTCAGCCTCCCTAGTAGCTGGGATTACAGGTACCTGCCACAACACCTGGCTAATTTTTTTTTGTATTTTTAGTAGAGACGGGGTTTCATCATGTTGGCCAGACTGGTACTGAACTCCTGACCTCAGGTGATCCACCCGCTTTAGCCTCCCAAAGTGCTGGGATTACAGGTGTGAGCTATCACGCTCAGCCGCTGGTACTCACTCTCGAAGCCTAAGTGAGATAGCTGAGATTCCAAATTGCTGAATAAAGGATGATGTGTTCCTGAAAAGTAAAAATTAATTTTATGCTCATTTCAGATTGACATCACAGAGAAGAATCCGGACAGCTACCTCTCAGCAGGAGAAATTCCTCTCCCCAAATTATACATCTCAATGGCCTTTTTTTTCTTTCTTTCGGGGACCATCTGGATTCATATCCTTCGAAAACGACGGTAAACTATTACTTCCTTGAGCCCTTCAACTGAAGAGTGAGTTGGGATTTGGATAATTTCAGCTTTTGTGGGCTTCTGAACTTGGAGGCAGTTGGCACTAAGCAGTCTTGTTCCTTTCGAAGGGCGTCTTCCGGAAACACTAGGAAGACTGTGCGGGAGCATTATGGTGTGGGAGGCCTTTGCATGCCTTGGTGTCTGTTCACTTCCCGTTGTTTGTTTAAAAAGCACATCTAAATATTTTTAATAATATGCAAGCAAAATAGACTATATAATCTAAGTGTTTCCATAGTGGAGATCCCACAGTCCAGGACTAGGAGTAAACACATGGGTCTCATTCGGGGGCTGTTTATTCTGGAGAGGAAGTTAGTGATGATGACTGCCTGGCGAGAGCACTGAAGGCCTTGGCTCAAAGCTATGCTGGGATAGATTCTCTGCATTGACTTCCAGATGCTTGTCACTGGACAAAACCTCTTCAAAGCCCATCTGCCTGGCTTTTAGTCTTTTTCTGAAACCCCTGAGGCTTTGACTTCCTGTACATGGTTCTTGAGGGAAGCAGCTGCATATGCGGGAATTCTTTCTCCCTCCAAGAAAATTGAAAACAAAATATTAATATTCAGTTAGAGAATGGTGTAAAGTATTGTAAGACCCATAAACTGAGTAAGTGATGGTATGCGAATATGCTATGATAATATAGATTGATTTAAATTCATAAAATAATTAAGCACCCTGAAATACCTCTTCTTTCTCTGGAGCGTTGGGGTGGAAATGGAGACTTCTTTAATCCCTGCTAGCTTGATTGTGTTTTAATGGACATGCTCAGACTCTGGTATATTAGACTCTGGGTGGGTTCAGTTGCTGTTATCTATTGGTTGTGATATCCTGTTTACCCACCAGATGGAAAGATTTTCTTGTTTACTTGGGAAGGACCTACATAATCATATTTGGACTAGATTATCAAGCAGCAGTTACTAAGAAAGAATCCTATGGGCTGGTTGTGGTGGCTTATGCCTGTAATTCCAGTGCTTTGAGAAGCCAAGGCAGGAGGAGCACTTGAGTCCATGAGTTTGAGACCATTTTTTGGGCAACATAGCAAGGCCCCATTTCCTTTTTTTTACTTTTCTTTTTCTTTTTTTTTTTTGAGACGGAGTTTCACTCTTGTTACCCAGGCTGGAGTGCAATGGCGTGATCTCGGCTCACCGCAACCTCCGCCTCCTGGGTTCAGGCAATTCTCCTGCCTCAGCCTCCTGAGTAGCTGGGATTACAAGCATGTGCCACCATGCCCAGCTAATTTTTTGTATTTTTAGTAGAGATGGGGTTTCACCATGTTGACCAGGATTGTCTCGATCTCTTGACCTCATGATCCACCCGCCTCGGCTTCCCGAAGTGCTGGGATTACAGGCGTGAGCCACCGCACCTGGCTTCTTTTTCTTTTTTTTTTTTGAGATGGAGTCTCACTCTGTCAAATTATGGTAACAGTTTTCAGTCTGTGGTGAAATGAGGCTGACCTATTGTGTACAAATCTCATCTTTAATTTTTGTTGGAGTATAGGTTGCATCGAGAAAAGTCTCTCACTTAAGCCCTGCCAACGTTTTCCCAGGAGTCTTAGAGTCAGTTCTGGTAGGTTGGAAACCCACATGATATAAAGGCATGTGACCAAGGCCACAAGGCACATTTCGCAGGCCCCTGAAAGCTGGAAGCAACTGAGAGAGCTTTGCCTCATTTATTGAGACCCAGAGAAGGGAAACAAGAGCCAGTGTCACCTGACAGAGCTAGGACTGGAACCCGGGTCTGCTTGCTAGTATGTATCAGGCCCCTCCCAGCTTTGAGTGTAGGTAGAACTAGTATTTGAGCCAAGGTCAGTGAGGCTTGTTCTTTCCATCACGTCTCTGCCCCAGCGTAGCTGTTTTAACCATGGACTGCAAGTCAAGGTTACCAGAGTGTGAATGAGCACAGCTCTTTGGCGGTGGGTGGTTTTATACTCTGGGTAAATCTCATTGCCATTCAGTAGTTACAGATGATTCTGGCCTTGACTTTCTTTTTGACCTTCAAGTAGATGAGCACTGGAATAGGAAAGTACTGGGGAGGAAATGAGCCCGGAAACTGACATCACATTGTGCCACACTCTCATTATCACTCGGTGCCAGGCCCTCTCTATTGGTTCCTTTCATTTCCTGTCCCCTCTCCCACTCCTTCCCAACCATGGAGAACTGCTCAAATTATTTCATATGCATTTTTGGATATTTCTTTCTTTTTTTTTTTTTTTTGAGACGGAGTCTTGCTCTGTCACCCAGGCTGGAGTGCAGTGGTGCAATCTCGGCTCACTACAACCTCCGCCTCCCGGGTTCAAGCAATTCTCCTGCCTCAGCCTCCCGAGTAGCTGGGATTACAGGCATGCGCCACCATACCCGGCAAATTTTTGTATTTTTAGTAGAGTCTGGGTTTCACCATGTTGCCCAGGATGGTCTCGAACTCCTGACCTCAGGTGATCTGCCCACCTCGGCCTCCCAAAGTGCCACGCACCCAGCCTCATTTTTGGATATTTCTACATTCTTATAAATAAGTACTGTTTATTGGTGTTGCATGTATTTTAAATTTACATAAAATATTTGTAGACATTGTTCTTGTACATTTTTCACTCAGTAATATCCTTTTTATAATCTAGCCATGTGGCTGAGTGTGCATCTCATTCATTGATCAGCATCCCATGCTCTGTGTCCTCACATTTGACTGCTTTGGTCCTTTAGTGATGGACACAGCCCGGGCTGCATACATCTCTCTGATACTCCAGCCAATGCTGGCATGAACCTCCTAAGGTCCCGTATGGATCTGTAGAGCCTCCGAGCTGCAGTTCCAGAAGGAAGCACACTGTGCCATGGGTAGTTAATTTCTTTTCTTTTTTGAGACAGGGTCTCACTCTGTCTCCCAAGCTGGAGTGCGATGGCACCATCTCGGCTCATTGCAACCTCCGCCTCCTGAGTGCAAGTAATTCCCCTGCCTCAGCCTCCCGAGTAGCTGGGACTACAGGCACACACTACCATGCCTGGCTAATTTTTGTACTTTTAGTAGAGATGGGGTTTCACCACGTTGGCTAGGCTGGTCTTGAACTCCTGGTCTCAAGTGATCCTCCTGCCTTGGCCTCCCAAAGTGCTGGGATTACAGGCGTAAGCCACAACACCTGGCCATTGGTTAATTTCATTACGGGCCAGATTGCCTTCCAGCCTGGCATATAGGTTTATACATATACCAGTGGTGCATACATAGGGTTTGCTGTTTCTCCACATTCTCACCGATACTGATGTCTTAATTTTTGCTAGTCTGATGGGTGTAAACTGGTAACCTCTTTTATTTTGCATTTCTCTGAATATTAGTGATGTGGATTATCATTTTAGGGACTCGTTAACCATATCAGTTTCCCTTCTTGTGGCTGCCTGTATTCTTTGCTTTTTTTTTGAGATAGGGTCTCACTGTGTTGCCCAGGCTGGAGCAGTGGCGTGATCAAGGCTTACTGCAGCCTCAAACTCCTGAGCTCAAGTGATTCTCCCATCTTGGCCTCCCGAATAGCTGAAATTGTAGGCACACACTACCACTCTTGGCTAAACTTTTGTTTTGAGACAGTGTTTGTTTCGAGACAAGGGCTCGCTGTGTCTCCCAGGCTGGAGTACAATGACACAGTCACGGCTCACTGCAGCCTCTGCCTCCTGGGCTCAAGTGATTATCCCACCTCAGGCTCCCAAGTAGCTGGAACTACAGGTGCACACCACCATACCCAGCTAACTTTCTGTATTTTTGGTAGAGACAGATTCTCCATCTTGTCCAAGCTGATCTCAAACTCTTGGGTTCAAGTAATCCTCCCACCTCAGCCTCCCTAAGTGCTGGGATTACAGGCGTGAGCCACTGCACCCAGTCTCATAATAGTCTTATATGTTCTATTAGATTAATTCTTAAGGGGAGGCAGGAAAGAGTAGAGGCGTTTAATGATCAGCAACCCAAAGGTGAACTAGTATCTGTGATGGGTGGGCAGGGGAATGGGTGCTTTATCTCACTGGCATGGAGTATTTACAGACACCAGCCATAAAGGAGAGAGAAAGGAGCATGACCCCAGCACTTTCCCCTCACATATCCCTGCTGCTGGCTCCCAACCCCCCTACTCTGGGCTGCAGACTTCCCCTACAGCTGTTTGTAATCGCTTTCTGCTTTCCTGGGTGTTCTGTGCTGTTTTCTCAGGTCCATCTACCTCATTCTTGCCTCTGGCTTTCCCAGGGTGGTTTCCGGGAGCAAGCTGGCAGGCTGTGTTAGATTTCCATTTACTCAAGAGTTGGAACCCGTCATGTCTGGCTTTAGTGCATAACTCTCAGGTTCATTCACAACATTAAATTGTGTATCAGAGATTACTTTAGGACTCTATTCAAGACCTTTTTGACCAGCAAAAACTACTTTGTTAAAAAAGTGGCCGGGCGTGGTGGCTCACACCTGTAATTCTAGCACTTTAGGAGGCTGAGGCGGGTGGATTACTTGAGGTCAGGAGTTCAAGACCAGCCTGGCCAACGTGGTGAAACCTTGTCTCTACTAAACATACAAAAATTAGCTGGACATTGTGGCACACACCTGTAATCCCAGATACTCGGGAGGCTGAGGCAGGGGCATCTCTTGATCCCAGGAGGCAGAGTTTTCAGTGAGCCAAGTTCATGCCACTGCACTCCAGCCTGGGTGACAGAGCAAGACTCCATCTCAAAAAAAAAAAAAGTTTTATCTGGGTGTAGTGGCTCATGCCTCTAGTATCAACACTTTGGGAGGTCAAGGTGGGTGAATTGTTTGAGGCCAGGAGTTCAAGACCAGTCTGGGCAACTTAGCAAAACTCTTTCTGTATAAAAAATACAAAATAAAATTAGTTGGGCATGACGGTGTACACCTGAAGCCATCCTCCGACCTCAACTTCCTGAGAGCTGCTTGATCACTTGAGCTGAGGAGTTCAAGGCTGTAGTGAGCCGTGATGTCACCACTATACTCCAGCCTAGGCAATAGAATGAGACCCTGTCTCAAAAAAAAAAAAGTTTCATGTTTGTGGTTTGCACAGATTGTATTTCCTGCCTTCCTATAAATATAGCTGATATCTGGAGCTTTGGCTGTCCTTTGGGAGAATGGAATCTTCCTGTAATTTTTTTCTCTCTGTTTTTATAGGAATGATGTATTTAAAATCCACTGGCTGATGGCGGCCCTTCCTTTCACCAAGTCTCTTTCCTTGGTGTTCCATGCAGTATGTATTAGCATTTTGGGGACCATTCATGAAATTACATATAATGCCTATATGAGCAGGCAAAAGAAATTTGAAGAAAGGGGATAGATTGGTGGGAAACAAAGATGAAGAATACGTTTCTCCTAAAGCCTCCTCTTGTCTGGGAGGGCCTGGCCATGCGGGTAAATGATCACCACCTCCCCTCATACCAGACCTCAGGCATATTCTGATACTGCTTATAGACCTACAGTTTTTCTAGAACACTTGCTGTTTTTATTTATTAATTTATTTTTTAGCATTTCTAGAGATGAGAGTGCCACCTGCTAAATTGTTTCCACGACTTTTTTATGTTTCTAAATATTCCCTCATGTTCCTATGTGATTTGAAGTTCAATTCAGTATTGGCAGATTTATCTCAGAGAAAATTGATGCAATAAAACTGGAGGCATGAGAATTGAGCTTCAGCTTTGAGCATTTAGAACTTAGGCAAATTAAAATGAACTTGCCCATGGGGGTAAGCTCACGACTTCCCCCATCTGTGGGCCTCCAAGTACCTGTGGACTATACTTGCAAGGGTGACAGCCTCTAGACGTATACTCTTCGCTGCACTTGAAAATGTCCTCCTTGGAAAAGGCAATCATATATCCAGTGACAGTGCCCCAAAATGACAGTTATTTGGATAATTTCCCTTCTGGGTCCAAGTTCTAAGATTCTTTTTGGAACCATGTAGCTAATGAGTGACTCTGAACTGCAGTTGTTTGATTTCAGATTGACTACCACTACATCTCCTCCCAGGGCTTCCCTATTGAAGGCTGGGCTGTTGTGTACTACATCACTCACCTGTAAGTATGCAGGCACACATGAAATACACAGGAAATGACATACAAGAGAAGTGGGGGTGGGCAACAACCTGCCCTCCTGTGGCAGCCTGTGTGGGACCCTGCCATATGGGAGTAGTGGAGCTCATGGGTGGCTGTTCAGGCTGTGGGGTGCAGAGCTAACTTTGTGGCTCATGTATGATGGATTTCCTGAATTTGGCTGTCTTTTGTAAGAAGCTTGTGAACTCATAGAATGAGCTGTCTAACTGGCAGTGAGAGTCTAAAGAGACCCTCTGGTGTCTGTTCCTTGTTTTCTCTTCCAGTTTGAAAGGGGCACTGCTCTTCATCACCATTGCACTCATTGGCACTGGCTGGGCTTTCATCAAGCACATCCTTTCCGATAAAGACAAAAAGATCTTCATGATTGTCATCCCACTCCAGGTAAAGGAACCCTCGTCCTGTTTGTCACTTCCTCTCTTGGCACTTAGCAGGGCTCCGCGCCAAGCCTGTATGGGAAGAGGGAATCAGGTTACCCTGAAACCCCAGCTTCTGCTAGTGGAGGTTGAAGACTGGATTATCTTCCTGAATTCTGAATAGACTTCAGGTCATTGCACTGGGAGATGCTTGGCCATCAGCCAGCCACTGGCCTTTGGGCGCCTAGATTATTTTGTGTAGAGAGCTGTCAACAATGTAGGAGACAGACTGTACTGTTTTTTCTTGTTTTCTTCATGTTTGCTTCTATGTTTCCTTCATAACAAAATGGTGCTGTTGGTGAGGAAGCTCAGAGATGTAGTGATTTTATGAACAAAGTATTTTAAAACTGTGAATGACACCAGTGAGTTTCCACAGATAGAATATGTAGTAGACCTGAGGGGCAAACATTTCCTATATCCTTACCATGTTTGGGGCCGAGGGCCGAGGCCAGCCTTACAAGGCTGTGAGTCTCTTGGGGGCGGAGCCTTGTCTTACTGGAGGCTGAACTTGGATGTAAAGAACTTCCAGTAAACAGAGAGGTTTTAGCAGGGATGCACAACTATTCTGCTCTGTTTGACCAGACAGCATTTGTTTGATGAAGTTGTCCCCATCAGCTGTTCTCACATTTTGGAGTGTAACGTAAATGTGGAATGTGGTGGGTGGAAGGGGACGACTCCCGAGGCACCCACATCAGCCCTCCTGGCTCTGGCAGAGTTTACAGCAAAGCTCCTCTCTGAGTTCTAACAGACCTTGTCCACCCTCATGTTCAATGATGAGGGATGTGTGTTGACGTCACATGAATGGGACAGGCCAGTTGCTCTGGGTTTCTGGGGAGAGAGTAAGCACTCAGGTTGGAAGGATGGAGGAGGGCTTTGTGACAGAGATGGGGCTGGTCTGGGTGTTTAAGGAGAGGAATGTGACAGAGGCAGGAGTGTGACCCTAGTTACAGCTGTTTTAGAATTTGTTTAGCAGGCTTTCTGGGTTTTGCCAGAAAGCCCCTCTCAAAAAGAAAAAAATATATATATACATGTGACCCTGCTGCCTGCTGAGCACACGTGCTGAGGGACTCTGCTGGTTCCCAGCTATCGAGCCACCAGGGCCACTTCAGCCAGACAGGCCTACAGTCTTCGAGGTCTCAGAGTTGTGAATGATGGAGCCTGGGTTGCCACACGGCTGCCTGTGCCCCTTCCCTTTAGTAGATTCCCTCATCCTTCAGAGTCTCTCCCCAGCAGCCTGAACTGTGCTGTCATGGGGCATAGCCTTCCAGCTTCCCTGTCCTGGGCTTCCCTGAAAGGCAGGCAGACAGACAGACAGATAGACAGACAGACAGACACACACACACAAACACACCCACCCACCCACCCCCAGAATATCACTGTGAGAAAATAAGGACATTTAACAAATTAAGAAAGTTATGACTATTTAGACAATGGAACTAGTCTGAGAGGGCCTTGAATGTCAGCCTGAAAAGTTAGAACTGCTTCCTTTTGGCCACGGTCAGTGACTGAAAGCGTCTAGGTAAGGAGTCAATGGCATCCATGCAAATGATGTTTCAAGAACACTCTCCGCACCCTGTTGAACACAGGCACCTCTGGGAACATTCTTTCTCTCATGTACTGTGTGAATTAAGGACAAAATGGAATTTTGAATTTAAGACGTGAAAGCCTTTGTTTTCTACTTTGTCTTTTTATTTTTAGACGGGGTGTCACTCTGTTGCCCAGGCTCGAATGCAGTGGTGATCATGGCTCATTGCATCCTTGAACTCCTGGGCTCAGGCGATCCTCCTGCCTCAGTCTCCCAAGTAGCTGGGACCACAGGTGCACACCATCACGCCTGACTAATTTTAAAATTTTTTTTTTAGTAGAGACAGGGTCTCACTATTTTGCCCAGGCTGGTGTCGAACTCCTGGGCTCAAGCGATCCTTCTGCCTTGGCCCCCCAAACTGCTGGGATGACAAATATGAGCCACCGCACCCAGCCCTACTTTGTCTTTTTAGATAGAGCCGCAGATGCAAATGTTTTGGATAGACAGGGCTTCATGAGGACCTCAGGACAGGGAAGAACACAGAAGCTGGGTGGCAGTGGGAGACTGAAATTTCAGAAAATGTTTGCATTAGTATTAAATGAAGCCTCAGTGATAATTTGATTTCTAAGTCCTTTATAGAAAGAGAAATTACGCTTAGAGACTTCCCAAATAAGAGCACTACAGATTTTACATTCCATGTGAAAGTGTGGAGGGTTACCTTTACAGCAAGTAAGGCAGAGTGTTGGGGACCATGGACTTCTCATGGGGTGTATTGGTGGAATGATAATCTCTGCATCCCTTCCCAGTGGTAATCTTCAAAAGGATGTATTATAAGTGGTAAATTTCCTTTATGCTCTGCACCATCCCAGTTTAGCCAGCGGAAAGACATTATTATTTTTTTTTTTTAGGCAGAGTCTGGCTCTGTCGCCAGGCTGGAGTGCAGTAGTGCGATCTAGGTTCACTGAACCCTCTGCCTCCCTGCCTCAAGCAATTCTCTTGCCTCAGCCTCCTGAATTGCTGGGACTATAGACGTGTAGCACCACGCCCAGCTCATTTTTGTATTTTTAGTAGAGATGGGGTTTCACCACGTTGGCCAGGACGGTCTCGATCTCTTGACCTCATGATCCTTCACCTTGGCCTCCCAAAGTGCTGGGATTACAGGCGTGAACCAGCATGCCCGGCCCAGAAAGACTTTTTATAAATACTTTTATTATGCTAAGAGCCTAATTATGGGCCTGAGTACATGAGGCAAAGCCCTGAGCTTTGGAAGGAGAAGCAGTGCACGGACACTGGTCAATCTCAGAGGAAGAGCTGGGCCGTGTCCTGTGTGGGGAGCTGGACTTGAAGGGTCCCATGAGCAGCAGTGTGGCACTCAGCTGTGGGGCTGCAGTCAGTCATTACCACTGCTCTGGTCTCTGAAAACACAGTTCTATTGTCTGGCGCTTAGATGAGTTATTGTCACTGAGCACCAGAGCCTGAAAAGTGTGGGCATTTTGGCTAAATAGGATGTTACGTGCCACCTATCCAGCACCTGAGCAACTCCACTAGGTTTGGGGTGTCTAAAAAGCAAAGTGTCCTTGTTGTCTGTTGCTGCATAACAAATCACCCCAAAATTCAGTGACTTAAAACAGCAATAACCCTTCATGCTCTCAGTTTTTGTGGGTTAGGAATTCAAGAGTGGCTAGCTAGGTAGGTCTGACTTGGGTCTTGTGGTCCTTATCACACCCTGGCTGGGATAAAGTCTCCACTCGCATCTGTCTTCTGGGCTGAGAAGCTTGCTCAGGTGGGGATTGGGACATCTGGGGCTCCTGGGGGGTCTTTGGGGATCTTTCCTATCTCTGCATGGTCTCTACAACATGGCAGTTTCAGGGTTGCCAGACTTCTTACAGGAAGGCTTAGGGTTCAGAGATCCCAAGAGAGCTGGGTGGAAGCTTTATCTACCTTGGAAATCACACAGCATCCCTTCCATCTTGCCGTATTAGAGCAATTACAGGCCTGTTCAGGTTCAGAGGGATGGCATAGAGACTCTCCTTCTCAGTAGCAGAATGGCAGAGTTCTGGAAGAGCATGTGGGACTGGAAAGAATGCTGTGGTCGCAGATTGGGGTCTAGAGGCCAAGGTGTATACCCCACACTGGGGCTGCTAGCATTGTAACAGTCCACCCAGGCTTTGGGGCCTCAGCAAATTCTCATGTCTGTAGGTCCTGGCAAACGTAGCCTACATCATCATAGAGTCCACCGAGGAGGGCACGACTGAATATGGCTTATGGAAGGACTCTCTGTTTCTGGTTGACCTGCTGTGTTGTGGTGCCATCCTCTTCCCAGTGGTGTGGTGAGTAGCCCCCAGGAAGGGAGGCCACGTGACAGCTTGGCTGTCAAGCCTGCCAGCTGAACTGGCCATTCCCAAATTGATCCTAATCGCATGGGATGTGTGTTTAAAAGTACAGCTTTCAGGCCGGGTGCGGTGGCTCACACCTGTAATCCCAGCACTTTAGGAGGCCTAGGCAGGTGGATCACGAGGTTAGGAGTTCAAGACCAGTTTGGCCAACATAATGAAACCCCGTCTCCACTAAAAATACAAAAAATCAGCTGGGTGTGATGGCAGGTGCCTGTAATCCCAGCTACTCAGGAAGCTGAGGCGGAGGTTGCAGTGAGCCAAGATCGCACTCCAGCCTGGGCAACAGTGCAAGACTTGGTCTCAAAAAAAAAAAAAAAGTACAGCCTTCTGAGTCCCAGATTGACCCGAATCAGTCTCCAGGAGCAGAACCCTGTGTCTTTTTCAAGTTACCCAGGGGATTTTGGTGGAGTTAATCAGTCACCATGAGCTGGCATTAAGCAGAGTTCTAAGACAATAGAGAATTGGGAAATGAGAACTTGGTAGCAATTGAAAGTAGCAGCCTGGATTTGTGGTGGTCGGGGAGAGTTGGGGACATTCCATAAGCAGCCAGTTCCTGCCAACTTAGGTGGAAAATGAGGAAGTTCATTAACATAAAACTAGTGATAGTTCTCAGCACACAAACATTTTTGATATCTTCAGAATGGTTTGCTCCATTCCTGGAAATGGCAGAGTTTAGATGCATAGATTGTGCTTAGGTTCTGTGTAAAGAAGTGTTAGTGTCAAGTCAGTGGTTGATGAGAAAGAACATCCTTACTAAATGACATGCAGAGTGGCAGAAATTGAGAAGGCTAGCAGCAATAGAACACTTAACTTCACCCTTAGTGATCGAATTCCATGGCTTTTGGAATGTAGTTCTTTTGAAATAAAGTTTAAAGAAAATAGATTTACCTGCATTCTTCCATTAGAAGTGAGGTGCTTCCTTTTTTTCCCCCACCTCAAGGCGTAGTTTCGCTCTTGTTGCCCAGGCCAGAGTGCAGTGGCATGATCTTGGCTCACTGTAACTTCTGCCTCCCAAGTTCAAGTGATTCTCCTGCCTCAGCCTCCTGAGTAGCTGGGATTACAGGCACGTGCCATCACTCCTGGCTAATTTTTTTTTTTTTTGTATTTTTAGTAGAGATAGGGTTTTGCCATGTTGGCCAAACTCCTGACCTCAGGTGATCTGCCTTGGCCTCCCAAAGTGCTGGAATTACAGGCGTGAACCACTGCGCCCGGCCAAGGCGCTGCTTCTTGCAATGCCCCATCCAGTAAATTAATATTTTTGAGGATCCTGGGGTTTGTCAGTTAACGGTATCAGTGGACAGTACTTCTCATTCCAGCCGGTTGGATTCACTCTTCACACTAATTCCATCATACATCACACATGATCTAGTATCAGTTCAGCCAACAGCTACCAGCATAGAAGAGAGAGTATGAATGATGCTCCCTCCTCAGCCTCCTGGGTAGCTCACACTACCATACCCAGCTAATTTTTTGTAGACATAGAGTTTTGCCATTTTACCCAGGCTAGTCTCAAACTCCTGGGTTCAAATGATCTTCCCACCTCAGCCTCTCAAAGTGCTGGGATCCCCTGTACCTGCTGGAATATGAATGACTGTTCGTATTCACTGCAGCCTCCTGCCGCCCTGCACAGGAATTAGTTACTCGGGCATCTGTAACATAGGATGTCCAGCATTGTTTCCAGATAGAAAGAGCATCTTACTAGGGAACAGAGGCTCATGCCCTACTTTTACACATGCCACTATCAGAACAGTAAAATATAAGGAACCCCAACAGTCTATTGAGTTGTAAGCAGCCATTTCCTGCCCCTTGTTAATTTCAACACTAATGAGCAGATGCCAAATGCAAAAATTCCTTAAGGTAAATATCCTGAAAAGTACTGTAAAATGAGAGAAGTAAGTACTGGAGAGGCGATTCAAAATTAATAATACTTTTAAATATTCCTATTCAGCCAGCACTGGTTCAGGGCCAGCAGTGTACTGGGTAACTTGCATGTGGTGTTGCATTCAGTTCTCAAGCAGGTAGCCCCTCTCACGGGTGAGTAAATTACGGAGGATTTAGGAAAAGTAATCGATTTGCTGACTAGAGTGAGTGACGGCGCAGCCCTGTCTGCCTGTGCCCTGCTCATCCCTCAGGCCAGTCTCTCCATTGGTGGCTTTGCATGGTGCCTCCACTTCTCACCTGCTGCTTCTGTAATAATGTTAATGTTCCCCTGCCTGAACTTAATGATGGTCATTAGTTACCAGCACATCACAGCCTAAAATTGCCCCTGCAGGCTGGCATTTTTCAGCAATATTAAAAATCTCCACTCAATGAAATGAGTTTGCATGGAGCTGCATATTCACAGCTCCTGGACTTAAACTCTAGAAGTCAGCTGGTGACTTTCTTTTGGGTTTATTCTCTCCTTGTGGCAGATAGGCTCAGTGAGGCTCCATTGTCGTGGGAGTGTTGGGTAGGGGGATGGTTGTGGGAGTGGAGTTTCATTTTCTCCTCACACTGGTTTCTGCTAGACTTACTGCCACAGATTTGGCCAGCAGAGGGCGACTTTACCTCTCAGACATGTTGATTATCCACCATCCTCCGTTTTAGGGAGAGTGCTCTAAAGTTATTTAGTCCAACCTTTCAGCATATAATTGAAGAATTCACGGCCCCAAGTTACTGAGCTGGAAAGAGAGAGGAGTGCAGATTTGTCAGCTAACTTTCTGTTCTCTAAACGTTTATTTTTAGGTCAATCAGACATTTGCAAGAAGCATCAGCAACAGATGGAAAAGGTAAGTTCCCTCGTGTTCATTTTGTGTTGTTCAGCTTGCTCTGAACCCCCATGCTGGGGAACTGTGGAGGAGTAGGGGCAGCCTGTGGTCTCAAGATGCTGTCTTCCTGGGAAGTGAGCTAGGGGAGGCCTGCGGCCCACTTCCTGAGAGCAGCCAGGGATGGTTTGGAGAAGGAGGTGCAGCACCAGTTGTATGAGGAGGAGGCCGGGGGTGACTGCTGCTTATTAAGATGATTCATTTCATTTCCACTCGTGATTGTGATTGTCACCTTCTCAGAACTGAGTCAGGAAGAGAAAATCTTGTCTTGGAAGGGCCAGATAACACTTCACTGTGAGAACAGGAGGGTAATGGATTGGAGATGGCTACGTATAAGGAGCTCTGGCTGCTGATTTCACACACTTTCAAAATAGATGTGTCGGTGTTAATTTAAAGTGAGACTCTGATGACAGAAGGAACCTTGAAAACTACCTGATATGAAATGGTTGTGCCCTTTATAGCCCTTTTGCATCTCTTTGATTTTCCAGTCATGCCTCTTAAGTCAGAAGAGAAGCTGAAAAGAAAATGTTTTGTGTGGTTCTGGGCTTATTTGAATAATGTTCATGACCACAGGCTGCCATGGCACCAGTGGGAATTTCAGACCCCAAGGGTGTAAGGGGCAGTGCTGTCTCTCCCAAAGCCCAGAACTGCCTCGATCCGTGGTATTATACGCCCAGTGTGGATATTAACATTCTTTAAGGCAAGTTATGAATAATAAACAGGTTTTTGTTGTTAATAAAGTTTTGTTGCTGACCTTATTTCTGATTATAAAGCCAGTGTAGATTCATTTTAGAAAATTTGGAAAATGTGTAGTGGCTGTAAATCTTACTTCATAAACCTGGTATGCAACTAATAACATTATTTCTTTTAGTTGAATTAAACATGACTTTGAGCTTCACGCCAGGGTCAGCCCTAGGTTGTTATTTAGGGCACAGTATTCCGGAGGATCTCGCCAGTTTGGGCCTGGAACAGATAGTATGGCATCCTGCTGTCCAGGCTCACGTCGCTCTTGCTTCTGGGCAGCCTGTGTGCAAGTCTCACCCAGGCCAGGAGCTTTGGTCAGTGCTCAGAGACCAGTCTCCCAAGGCCCACTCGGCTTCTGTGACCTGCGCCGGCGTTTGTTTTCTTTCTAGTCCTGGGAATAGCCCTTCTCTCGTTTTCTCATTTTATCCCTCAAAGGCGCTAGGTTCCCTTCTTTTCCCTCTGGAGTGTCTTGTGATAGGTTCTTTTCAGTGGATTTTAGCAGGAGTCGCAGAGATTTTGCTTCTAGCCTGGCTATATAGCCTTTCTTGGAGCCCAGGAAAGCATCCTACCATTAGTAGAAAAACTCAAGTCAGGAAATACAAATCCGCCTCCGGGGATAATTGTTTGGGCATGTTCTTTTTTTTTTTTTCCCCCAATATTTCCAGCAATGGCTATAAGCAAATGTTCTTTTTTTTTTGAGACAGAGTTTCTCTCTGTTACCCAAGCTGCTGGAGTGCAGTGGTGTGATCTCTGCTCACTGTAGCCTCTGCCTTCTGGGTTCAAGCAATTCTCCTTCCTCAGTCTCCTGAGTCGCTGGGATTACAGGTGCCTGCTACCACACTTGGCTAAGTTTTGTGTTTTTAGTAGAGATGGGGTTTCACCACATTGGCGAGGTTGATCTCAAACTCCTGACCTCAAGTGGTCCACCTGCCTCAGCCTCCCAAAGTGCTGGGAGTACAGGTGTGAGCCGCTGTGCCCAGCCTGTTTGGGGATATTCTTGTCCTTATTTTTCTTCTATTCCTATTATATAAGAAGGTAATTCTATTATATTGTAACTTGGTGAACAGGTAGGATTTTTCTTATTTTATTAAGTCATGATGAGACTGTTTTAACTTTTTCATCTTAGACACTTCTGTATTTCTCATTGGTTCTTCCAGCTGTTTGGCTAAAAGTGTATAAAAAAATCCCAAGGGCAGTGTTTTCCATTGGCAAAGCTTACCTGTGTGTTTCTCCTTGCTCCATCCTGCCCCTTGGTGAATTCCTGCCTTCTTCACCTCCTCCCCGACCCCTGCTTCAGCCTCCTGACTCGCCTGCCTCTTCACTCTTCCATCTCGTGAGCTTGGGGTGACCGTGGTGTCTGCCGCTGGGACCATTTATTCCACCTGAGGTTGGTTGGTAGCTGAGGATCTTAGTAAGGTGCCCTGTCTGGAGTAGATGACACAGCAGGTGAGGCAGCATGGGGTCAGCGTTGTCCCCCAGCATCTGTAGTAAAGGGTAACTTTCTTCAACAGGAATGCGTTTGTCATGGCCTGGGCACACAAGGCAGTTTCTCATTTTTTTCCAGCAGGTGGCAGCATGGGACCTCTTCAGCAGAGAGCGAATCTAAGAGCAGGAAGTCGCATAGGTAAACCAGGGTTCACATTCCCCTTTCTTAGGAAGACATCTGCTAAGGAAGCACCCATTTCTCATCAGCATATATCACAAGCCCTCTGAAAGAAGGACAGAGCAGATTAGAACGGGGGTATCGTTTTGATTCATGTTTCCCTGAATTGATTGAGGCTGCGAGATGCTTTTGGCGTCACTCTGCACCCTGAAAAATGGTTATGCTTACAAAATTCCCAGACCCAGAGCAGCCGTGTTCCCAGCTGAAGCTTCGCCTGCAGAGAGGTCTCAGGAATGGCCCTTTGTGCTGGAGCCACCCTCGGGTGTGACTGCGGGGCGGCCGTGTGCTGTGAAGCTTGCAGGAAAGTAGGAGTGAGCACGCTGCTAGTCGCTGGTTCTGGGACCCATGGCCCCATCCACCCTCTGTGCTCCCCTCGATTCACTCCTCCTGAGATGTGGAGGCAACTGGGAGCACACAGGCCATGAGCAATCATATCTCCTATTAGATTTGGAAGCTTTGCTGGATGGAGCCTGACATTCTGTTTCCTGTTCTCAGGCTCATCATTCCAGTGACTCATTGCATGGCCTTGACAGTAACTTGGGATTTTTTTTTTTTTTTTAATTTAAAATTTTTGTAGTGATGGGGTCTCACTATGTTGCCCAGGCTTGTCTTAAACTCCTAACCTCAAGCCATCCTTTTGCCTCACAAGGCCTCCCAAAGTGCTGGGATTACAGGTGTGAGCCACTGCATCTGGCATTTTGGGCTTAAGAATCTCATTTTTACACCAGCCATGGTGGCTCATTCCTATAATCCTAGCACTTTGGGAGGCTGAGGCAGGAGGATTGCTTGAGACCAGGAGTTTGAGACCAGCTTGGGCAACATGGAGATATCCCATCTCTACCAAAAATCAAAGAACTGGCAGACCAGCCTACAAAAAAATTAAAAAATTAGCCAGGCTTGATGGTACACGCCTGTAGTCCCAGCTATTTGGGACGGTGAGGTGAGATCACTTGAGCCCAGGAGGTCAAGGCTACAGTGAGCTGAGATTGCACCACTGTGCTCCAGCTTGGGCAGCAGAGCCAGACCCTGTCTGAAACAACGACAACAACAAAAAACCACTATGGCAAAGAATCTCATTTTAAGTGTAGAGGTAGTTCCAACCCAGTAATTGCAAGTGAGAGAAATGCTATTTGTAGTTTTCCTTCCTGCATTTGGGGTGAATATAGCTTTCAGAGAGTGTCTGGCTTTTGTTAGTTTATTTGTGTCTGGATTCCTTTTGACCAAACCTGATGGAAATCTAAAGGGAAACATTGAGGCCGAATCTGCCCACTGTCCTTAAGCTGCTCTTTGTCTCTCCTGTCACACACTGTGGCTTCTCTCAAGTCCTTGGTCACTGAGACTCAGCTGCACTGCATCCTCTGAGAGGGAGCTTAATTGAGTCTCGCGCAGACACACCTAGTGCTGACTCCATTCCGTCTCGCCTGCCGAGATTTACTGGCTCTGACTGCCCTTGAGCTCGCATCCCTGTTCCCTTCTCTTTCTCCAGTGTCATTACCTTATAGGACTGGCTCGAGATACACGCCGTAAATTTAATTAACAGTCTCTGCTGCTGACCATCCTTTTTTTGGCCTTGTGTTTCTGAGGAAAGATGTATTCTGAAGAGCCTGAGCTTTTATGTGAGCTTCAGAAGTATTTAAACAATCCCAGTTGGCTGCTGCCGAGGTGATGGAGGAACGGCTTCATTCCAGGGTGCCGCCATGCTCTGAAAGTAGCCGCGGCCGTGCAAGGCATTTTTTAGGGTTAGCGGTTCT
Organism: Aotus nancymaae; assembly: GCF_030222135.1. Lineage (NCBI taxonomy): Eukaryota > Metazoa > Chordata > Mammalia > Primates > Aotidae > Aotus > Aotus nancymaae. Next base: position 1,931,271 of record NW_026988414.1, on the reverse strand, counting down.
CAAGGGGGTCCTCAGGGTCAAAACTATTTTCATAATCATATTTTCGTAATCATATGGTATTAGTCTCTTGTACTGTTGGCATTTGCCTGATGGTGAAAAGCAGTGGTGGGTAAAATTGCCAGCGCTCTCACGTGATTTAAGGCTATGGCACCAGACTCTACGGGCAGCCACTGCATTCTTTACTGTCACCTCCTCACAGGGGGTCAAAAAGGCTCACATCACTTAAGAATGGTCTTGAAATAATAAAACTGTTCATGCGATTACATCTCAACCCGTGCCTTTTAATGCTCTGTGAGACAGCATGGGCGGTGTGCATAAGCATGCTGTGGGCCTGGAGTGTGATGGCTGCGGCCTGGAGGGAAAGTGCCTGTGCAGTTGTTTGAATTGCAGGCTGAACTAGCTGCTTTTATTTTATTTTTTTATTATTTATTTTTTTGAGACAGGGTCTTGCGCTGTTGCCCAGGCTGGAGTCCAGTGGTGTACTCCTGTCTTACTGCAGCCTCAACCTTCTGGGCCTAAGCGATCCTCTCACCTCAGCTCTCAAAATGGCTGGGACTACAGGCATGAGCTACCATGCCCGGCTAATTTTTGTATTTTTTGTAGAGGTAGGATTTTGCCATATTGCCCAGGCTTGTCTTGAACTCCTGAGCTCAAGTGATCTGCTTGCCTAGGCCTCCCAGAGTACTGGGATTACAGGCATGAGCTACTGTGCCTGGCCAAGCTGCTTTTATCTGAAAGAATGACTGACTGTTATGGTTACACAGCCTTGGGTTTTTGGTGGACATTTTCTTGAAAATGAACGAAGTGAACATATTACTTCAAGAAAAACAACTAACAGTATTTGTTGCCAGTGATAAAGGAAAACTTGTATTTATCCCTGTAAGCCTGACAGTTTCCTAACTGACAGTTCCCCAGTTCTTTTTTTTTTTTTTTTTTTTTGAGACAGGGTCTGGCTGTCACTCAGGCTGGAGTGCAGTGGCACAATCTCAGCTCCCTGCAGCCTCGACCTCCTAGGCTCAAGTTAGCCTCCCACTGCAGCCTCCTGAGTAGGTGGGACTATAGGTCTTTGCCACCATGCGTGGCTAATTCTTGTATTTTTTGTGGAGATGGGGTCTTACTTTGTTGCCTAAGCTGATCTCAAACTCTGACCTCAAGTGATCCGCCCACCTCGGCCTCCCACAGTGCTGGGATTATAGGCATGAGCCACCATGGCTGGCTAGTTTCCCACTTCTTATAAGACTTCTTCAGATGTCAAGTGGATAAGGAAATAATAATTAAAAAAAAATAAGACTTCTGATGTAAGCAGAGGTGATACCAAAAATGTAATTTTTAAAAAATTCTATAATGTTTCTGTATCTGAGAGATCTATATAATGCTCTGAAACAGCGAGCTCCATGCAGCCAGTGGCAGGATGCTCCATAGTCATGCTCAGGGGCAAAAGCGCTCCTGAAAGAGCACGATGGACCAGTGGAGTTTAATGTAAGAGTGTGGAAAGTTCATTGATACAGTTCAGAGTCCCCACCTCCCTCATCTTCAGAAGCTACCACTTGTCAGGTTTTAGTACAGAATCACAGACTATTCACAGTAATCTGAAAAGTCCTACATCTGTCTGTATGGGGCCAGATTTTCTTCATATATTTCAACCAAATGCTCCCTCACAGCAAATTGAATGCTGATTGAATCAAAGATGAGGACCCAGCTGCATCTTATTCAGCTAGACATTAAAGAGAATTACAAAAATGGAAAATAATTCCACTCTTCTCATTATTACTATTTTTTTTTAGAAAAGAGGTTTTTTTATTTTGGGGCCAGGCGTAGTGGCTTACGTCTGTAATCTCAGCACTTTGGGAGGCCAAGGCAGACCGATCACCTGAGGTCAGGAGTTCAAGACCAGCCTGGCCAACGTGGTGAAACCCTGTCTCTACTAACAATACAAAAATTAGCTGTGCATGGTGGCACACACCTGTAATCCCAGCTACTCAGGAGTCTGAGACAGAAGGATTGCTTGAACACAGGAGATGGAGGTTGCGGTGAGCCAAGATCATGCCACTACATTCCAGCCTGGGCAACAGAGTAAGAGTCCATCTCAAAAAAAAAAAAAAAAAAAAAAAAAGTTTTTTTTTTTTTAATTTTTAACAGAAAATGTTGCTTAGGTTAACATGTAATGAGTTTATTTTTGTTACTTTTGAATGAATTAAATATTTCTGAAATTTCTTTTTTTTTTAATTATTCATTAGTCCGGGCATAGTGGCTCACGCCCATAAGCCCAACACTTTGGGAGGCCGAGGCAGGTGAATCATGGGGTCAGGAGTTCAAGACCAGCCTGGCCAACATGGTGAAACCTCGTCTCTACTAAAAAAAAAAAAAAAAAAAAAAAAATTAGCCTGATGTGGATTAGCCAGGTGTGGTGGCAGGCGCCTGTAATCCCAGCTACTTGGAAGGCTGAGACAGAGAATTGCTTGAACCTGGGAGGTGGAGGTTGCAGTGAGCTGGGATCATGCCATTGCACTCCAGCCTAGGCAACAGAGTGAGAATCCATCTCAAAAAAAAAAAAATTAATTAATTAATTTTAGAGACGTGTCCTACTGTGTCACACAGGCTGGAGAGCAGTGATGTGATCATAGTTCATTGTAACCTCAAACTTCTAGGCTCATGTGATCTTCTCATTTCAGTCTTCAAGTAGCTAGAATTACAGGTGTGCACTCATCTTTTAACTTTTTTTGTAGAGATGGAGTCTCACCATATTGCCCAGGCTGACCTTGAACCCCTGGCCTCTAGCTGTCCTCCTGCCTCAGTCTCTCAAAGGGCTAGGATTACAGGTGTGAGCCACTGGACCCATCCTGTTTTACTTTCTGATGCATATTTATAGATGTAATCATATTAACAAAAAAACTTGGGGTCTTCAAGAACTTTTAAAAGTGTGAAGAGGTCTTCAGACCAAAAGGTGGGAAACTGTTGTGTTAGAGATGAGGCTTATTGAGTCTCTCATAGCCATGGGGATGTGAGGACGAGTGAAAGTGTGTCTGGTTCTTTTCTTCCTTTGCCTGTTGAGCTTATTTCAGGCTTAGTTGGCCAGATGCTTGTGGTTATTTAAGATGTTCGTTAGCCCAGGGCAGCTTATGCCAAAGAACTCTGTTGTATTTGGGTGTGTTCATATAAACAGACCTAACAAGAAACTTACTAGGGAAGACAAGAAGAGAAATAATCATTGTGTGCATCATGGCTGCAACTCATGTTTATATATTCTTATTTTTCATCCTGGCTTTCCTTGATTGGTGGTTTTTATCCCTTTGGGGAATAATAGACCGATTTTAGAATCTAGTGAGAGCTGTAGACTTCCCCATGTCTACGGAGAGTTTTCCATGGAGTATCATGGAATTCATGGACCCCAGATTTAATGACCTCTTACTTACATTAATTTAAATCATCTTTTTACTCTTCTACAATGATTTGGATAGGAACGCACCAGCCTCTTTATGATGTGAGACTGCCCTGGAAGGACTCATTACTAGGAGAGATCCTCTCCCTTTTTTTCTCTCATTTTTTTTTCTTGCTTTCTCTTTTCTGTCATTTCCACTGGAAAGGACCTCAAAGAGCAGTTCTGCTTTGGTGTTTTTTCTTTTCTTTAAAAGAAAAAATAGGCCAGTCACAGTGGCTCTCACCTGTAATCCAGCCTTTGGGAGACTGAGGCGGGCAGATCACAAGGTCACGAGTTCAACACCAGCCTGGCCAAGATGGTGAAACTCTGTCTCTACTAAAAATACAAAAATTAGCCGGGCATGGTGGCGCACGCCTATAATCCCAGCTACTAGGGAGGGGCTCAGGCGATCTGCCTGCTTCGGCCTCTCAAAGTGTTGGGATTACAGGCGTGAGCCACTGCGCCCGGCCGATATGTGTTTTTTATTAAGCTGGTTTAATACAGTGATTTAAAATTTTTTTAATCACCAAAACCCTCTTGTTGTTACTTTTCCTTAGCAGATTGCATTATATCCTTGTAATGCCATCAACTGAATCACAGCTTCTGATCAACGTTATGAAATAATTCATTAACCAGTGATACCACTCTTGAGTTCATATAAGCTACCCCCAAAAGCAGAGGCCTATCATATCATCTGGCTGAGGAGCAGCCTTGTCTTGGACACATTGCCAGGTTTTTTTAGGCCTTTAAAGTGTTGGGAATCTAGTACTTTTTGGGGCCCACAGCCACCAAGAGGGTCTGGTTAGTGGTCCGTGGTGGCATACCCTCCCTGGATCTGTCTGGGCTTGGTTCTTCTCCCTACAGGTGTTAACATGCATGTGGTTTCCATGGGTCTTGGGACATCGTTGAGAACCAGCTCTTCTCAATTGATGACTGCAGTATTTAGGGAAGGTCAGATTCTCTTACTGAGAAGGTTTTGCCTGCTATTAACCAGCCTTTGTCATCAAGCATTGGGAAGTCTGACCTTCATCATCACCTAGCTCACTGCTGACTGACTGTGTGCAGTGGATAGGAGGGGTGGGGGTGCTGTGCACCTCAGCCCAGCTGCAGTGTCGCATCCCAAGTCTCCCTGGCAGAGCTCACAGCATTGCGGCTGCTGGCTGCAGCTGGCAGAGAAACAGGAGAGACTGCTGAGAGCCAGGTCTGAGACTGGCGTGGCCCTTTGCACACCACCCTCTTGCAATGCCTTTGGCGCATTGTGGTTCTAGAATTGAAGGTAAAGAGGAGCTAGAAACCTAACAGGCTTGACAGCAGAAGTCCTTTTCAGAGCTAGCCTTTCCTGGTATTGTGTGGTCTTTAGTTCTACTGTCAGGAGCTGTTTCTGTTGCTTTTCTCTGATTCTCTGTATTTATCATTTAAGATATAATTTTGTTTAAGATGCACAGTCCTTAACTGTTCAGTTTGATGACTTTTGGTATCTCCTGGGTCATTGCTTCAAATGTGTATTGGAAATTGGAAATGTATTTTTTTTTTTTTTTGAGACAAGAGTTTTGCTCTTGTTGCTCAGGCTGGAGTGCAATGGTGCAATCTTGGCTTGCTGCAGTCTCTGCCTCCCAGGTGCAAGTGATTCTCCTGCCTCAGCCTCCCGAGTAGCTGGGATTACAGGCACCCGCCACCACGCCTGGCTAATTTTTGTATTTTTAGTAGAGATAGGGTTTCACTGTGTTGGCCAGGCTGGTCTCGAATTCCTGACCTCAGGTGATCTGCCCGCCTCGGCCTCCCATAGTGTTGAGATTACAGGCGTGAGCCACCGTGCCTAGCCAGAAATGTATTTTTGATTCATTTTCACATGACTCAACATTTTGAAGATCAGAGAATTTCACGCTCTGTGTAGTTCCTGACTACTCGCAGTCTTTCCCATACTTGCTCCTGATAATGGTCTTTGAGTGGGATTAGTGGGATCTTTTTTTGGTGGAGGCCAGAGGGCAGCTCGTGAACTAAACCCTTCCCAGAAGGGGCATTTCAGGCCGGTGTGGTCCCAGGTCAGCACATGGCCTGTATCCTTTGGTGTCTTTCTGGTGACTGAGAGAAGCCAGACTTTCAGGCCCATGCCGGACCACAAACGGGGGAAGCTCCTCTGTCCCCCATGCTGAGTGAGCTGGAGCCCAGGGCTTAAGCAGATTGTGGAAATGCCAAGACTCAGAGTGAGTCAGAGGTACTCTTAACGCCAGCCAGGCTGTCTGTCGTCTTTATTTCTTTAATTTTTGTGTTTGACTCAAAGTTCCCTCTGAAGCACAGCAGAGAGGAAGCAGACAACAAGGATAAAGAGTAGGTGGGGGTGTTGCCAGGCTCTGTGCTGACCTTACACCCAGGGAAGGATTGTTTCGGAAATTTTTCACCTTTTAAGTGGCTGTTGTGGACCTTTGCTTCTGTGTGTCCCATAAATCATGTGGTATAAACTCCTTAGAAAGGATTGCTGCCTGCTCTTGGGCATTGCCCAGCATTTTGAGTCATGACTGTGTTGTCCTGAACCGCCAGTGGACTTGAAGGTTCTGGACCGCCTTTCACTTAGCCTGAAGCGTAGGTGTTAAGCTGGTCCTTGGAGGGAGGTGGACTTGGGTTTGCGTGTTGGCCTCTCCACTTACAAGCTGGGGAACTTTGGTAATTAAACTTCTCCAGGCCTGAGTGCGTCATAGGCCTGCTTCCCTCACAGAGGTCATCGTGAGATGAAGCATGAGAGGTGCCCTGCTCGACCCCTGGCACATGGTGATCACACAATTTATGGCAACGACCAGTGCTGCTGTTTTTGTCCTTTTTGAAGTTCCAGGATCCTCCTGGGAAGTCAGCTGGGAATGAGGGGATGATCTGTCTCCTTGCTGGCCTTCCTAGTTCCTTTTTCACTCAAAGAGGAAGGAGTACCATCTAGGGCAGGGGCAGCACCTCCTGTGCCCCATGGGGGCGTTGGCTCTTTTGCTGCTGAATCAGGGAGAGCATTGACTTGTGGGGCATTTGCATGGGCTGTGGCATTTCCTGCCTCAGTGGGCACTGGTCCTTTTCTCATCAGTAAGAAGTATTTGCCAGAATTGAGGGGCGTGGTCATTTTCCTGAGAGTGAGTTGGAGGGAGAAGAACCCACAAGAGGTCAGCCTTATAGGAGCCCCTGGAGCAGGTGGACATGATGTCCCTTCCCACCCCTGTCTCCTTCTTCCCCTCTCCCCTGCAGAGGTTTCAGAGTCTTCATAGCTGGACCCGATTCCATAAGATGGGAGGGGGCAGAGGCGGCCTGGGCATCTATACTTAAAGTTCTCCGAGTGATTCTGGTGCTCACCCCCATTAAGAACCATTGCTGTACAGGAATTCTCCTCCACATGAGGAGATCGATGCCTGGAAACAGAGGGGGCAGGCCAAGGGCAGGCCCACCGAGCTGGGACGGGGCAGGGCTGGAAGGCAGGCCTCCTGGATCCTGCCCGGAGCCTCTTTCCTCTCCCCACGCTCATTCTTTCACCATATTTGCTGCCCCTCGTGGTGAGATCAGAAATAGCCCGCCCAGCCTTGGTGAGCCTTCACTCCCATAGAGGCCCAGCACCCAGCCCGCCACAGCCCGTGAGCAGCAGGCTGTCCGCGTTCCTAAGTCTAGGAAAGTCTTTGGAAGAACAGTGGAGGGAGGCGAGGGACCCCAGGCTGCGACCTGCCGCCTCGCTGCTCACTGCATCATGCTGCTTTCACCCTGTTCAGAGCGGGCTCAGCCCCTGCTCGGCGTCCTGACTCATCCTGTGCATATGGTAGCACTGCCTGCAGGAGAGCCCAGGCGCTCTGGCAGTCCCCAGGTCCACATATGTTCCAGTTTTACTCACTGGATTCCTGCCAGAGGTGGCAGCCACTGTGACATAGTAGATGCCACATTTGGTGTTGGGCTAATTCTATATGACACTAACACTGTCAAAGCAAGTAGCCAGCTGTTCACTGCGAGCCGATTGCTTTCTGTGTACTGTCCCATTAATTCCCCTAGCAACCCTAAGGGCAGGTATCATTACTCCTGCCTTAACAGATGAAGAAACTGAGGCTCAGAGAGGGTTAGCTGACTTATCTGAGGCCACACAGCCAGTGAGCAGCAGAGTTGGAATTTGAACCCAGGATGTTCAGTTATGCAGGGCCTGAACTTTAAAGCCCCCTGCTCTCCTTTTTTTTTTTTTTTTTTGGAGACATAGTCTCATTCTGTTGCCCAGGCTGGAGTGCAGTGGCAGTGCAGTGGCACAATCTCAGCTCACTGCAACCTCCGCCTCCCGACTTCAGGCAATTCTCCTGCCTCAGCTTCCCAAGTAGCTAGGACTACTGGCCTGTGCCACCACGCCCAGCTAATTTTCTGTATTTTTTGTAGAGATGGGGTTTTACCATGTTAGCCAGGATGGTCTCGATCTCCTGACCTCATAATCCTCCCATCTCAGCCTCTCAAAGTGCTGGGATTACAGGCGTGAACCACCGTGCCCGGCCTGCTCTCCTTTTTCTTACTCCATGAGTAAGCTCAGTCCCTGCCTCTGCTGCTTCAGCTGCGACTGGAGCTCCAGTGTAGGGATTGGGAGCTTCACTAACCCTAACCCTGCCAACTGCTGTCCGATAAAGGAATGTCCTATGTGTGACTGGAAATTATGTCATCATGACTGGTGGGCTTTTTTTTTTATCTGTTTTTTTTTTTCCTTGTTTTACTGAGAAAGGGTCTCACTCTGTCACCCAGGCTGGAGTGCAGTGGCACAATCACAGCTCACTTTGGCCTCAGCCTCCCCTCCCACCTCAGCCTCTTAAGTAGCTGGGACTACAGGCATGTGCCACCATGTCCAGCTGATTTATGTTTATTTTTAGTAGAGACAGGGTCTCCCTGTGTTGCTCAGGCTGGTCTCTCCCTCCTGGGCTCAAGCGATCCTCTTGCCTCAGCTTCCCAGAGTCCTGGGATTATAGGCATGAGCCAGCCTGGTGAGTTTTGGAAACAATTGTGAGCTAGACAGCACTTGTTCCCAAGGTCCATTTGTCAGTCTTGGCACCTAGATGGCCTAGCATCTGCGCGTGGTGATGTTTCTTCATTGGTGCCTGTGTGGGGTGTACAGGCTCATTTATGGAACAGCTCATAGCCCGCCTCCCATCAGAGAGTGTCCTTCCTGAGGCTGGAGGATGTGACAGGGTGATGCATGATGCCAGGGAGGTGCTAGGCGTAGCGCCTTCCTCTCCTTTGCTCTCACCCAAGCCTGGTCCTTAAGTGGTTAAGACCTGCAGTGCCTTAACCCCTTTGCTTTCTCTCAGTCCCCTCCCCATCCTCATTTCCTTCGCTGTGAAAAGGACAGACCCGTCAGACTTTACCTTAAGATTCTCTCTGCTGTCTTCAACTTCATTGCCTTGTTGCTCTTCCTTCTCTCCTAGCAGCCACTCAGGGGGGTCAGCCTGATGTTCACTGCCCCATCTACACCTTGATTGCTCCATATGGATGGACGTCTCACTGCCTTTTAGAGGGGTCTCCGCAGACTCTAGGTCTTTGACTCACTTGGGCTCTTTTTTTTTTTTTTCTCTCCGTCTTTCCTCCACAGAGGGATTATTCTCAAGTGTAGACCTGATCATGGTGTTGCCCTGCCTAAAACCTGTGGGAGGCTAGTTCGAAGGCGGTTGTGACTTCTGTCAATTCTTCATAATTACAGATCGAACTTCTCCTCCTGCTCTTTCCCTCCTTCTCACTGCTGCTGTTGACTAGTTTAAAAAACAAACAAAAACCAGCTGGCAGGGTTGCTCACGCCTGCAATCCTAGCACTTTGGGAAACAGATGGGAGGCCTTCTTGAGCTCAGGAATTCGAGACCAGCCTGAGCAACATAGTGAGACCCTCTCTCTGTACGAAGTTAGCTGGATGCAGTGGTGTGCACCTGTAGTCCCAGCTATTTGAGAGGTTAAGTTGGGAAGATCATTTAAGTCCAGCAGGTCGAGGCTTCAGTGAACTGTGATCATGCCACAGCACTCCAGCCTGGGAGACAGAGGGAGACCCTATCTCAAAAAAAAAAAAAAAAAAATAGAAAAAAGAAAACAAACCCTTTAGAGCAGGAGTGTCCAATCTTATGGCTTCCCTGGGCCACATTGGAAAAATAATTGTCTTCAGCCACACGTAAAACACACTACCAATAGCTGATTAACTAAAAGGATAAATAAATAAAATAGTTGCAAAAAAGAAAAATCTCATGATGTTTTAAGAAAGTTTAGGAATTTGTGTTGGACTGCATTCAGAGCTGTCCTGGGCTGCAGGTTGGACAAGCTTGCTTTAGAGGTTCTCTGGGACCCTCAGAACCAACCAGGAGCGGAAGCTCAGTCTTCTGTGTCTTACGGAATGTGTGCCTTTACTCAGCCCTGCCCCATTTCCTAGGCTCTCCACAGTCCAACCGCTTTGAGCTGCTTTTCCTTCCCTATATGTGCAGCTCTCTCGCCTCTGAGCCTCCACATCTGCTGTTCCCCAGCACTCTCCCCGCTTGCCTTCTCCACCCTGGCTCACTGCCGATCTGTGTTTAGGCCCTTTGGGAAGCCCTTTCTTTCACCCTGTTCCCCTGGTCTGGCTTGGAAGCCCATGCTTACCCCTGTCAGGGCACCTTGAAACCCAGGAATGAAAACATGACACTTCTCTGTCTGGCTGATTTTCTCAGTTGCAGCAAGACAGGAGTTTTGTTTGTCAGGACTTAGGCAAGCAAAATTCAGAGGAGACTTTTAAAGCATTTTTTATCATTTAAACAGTCTAAATGTTGGAGCTGTTAAGAATTGAGTGTTCTTGCTGAAGAACTGTTTACTGGTTTGGGAAGGCCATGGTTCCGGTTGTGCTGCTGGGCAGAGTACAGTGTGAACTGGTCATTTCATTGTCGCCTGCCAGTGGGAGCAGCAGGTGTGCGTCCAGAAAGGAACACAAAATGTTCATCCCAGAGGGTGAAGGTTAAAATCCCTGGGAGTGCGTCATGATCGATATCTGATGCTTCTCAGTTCTCATGTCTTGTCCTCTGAGAAGGCCTTCCCATCCCCCAGAGAGGAGGAGCATCTGCTCGCAGGCCTGTCGGCAGTGGCCGTGTGTGCCTGTCACTCAGTGAGTGCATAATTTGTGTTTCAGTGCCCTTCTCTCCTCGCAGGATGGCAGCTGCCCGGGGGGTAGAGGGTGCAGCTGTCATGTATACTGCTGTATCGCAGGGCCTGGCTCAGAGTCGGGGCTTGGTAAGTTTGTATTGACTGAATACAAAAGAGATGAGGCCAGACACAGTGTCTCACACCTGTAATCCCAGCACTTTAGGAGGCTGAGGCAGGCGGATCACTTGCGCCCAGGAGTTAGCAACATAGTGAAACCGCATCTCTACTAAAAATACAAAAATTAGTGGGGCATGGTGGCAGACACCTATGGTCCCAGCTACTCGGAAGGCTCAAGTGAAAGGATCTTTTGAGTCTAGGAGGTCAAGGCTGCAGTGAACTGTGATTGTGCCACTTGCACTACAGCCTGGGTGACAGAGCGAGACCTCTCTCAAAAAAAAAACAACAACGACAAAAAAGAAAAGATGAGAACCAGAGAGGTTTGATTTTTAATTTACTTTTTCTGTTATTTTTTGAGACTGGGTTCCTTCTGTCATCCAGCCTGGAGTGCAGTGGCATGATTTCAGCTTACTGCAACCTCAATCTCCAGTGCTCAGGCACCTCTGTTTCCCAAGTAGCTGGGGCCACAAGTGCGTGGCACCACACCCAGCTAATTTTTTTTTTTTTTTTCTGAGACAGAGTCTCACTCTGTCACCCAGGCTGGAGACTGCAGTGGTACGATCTCAGCTCACTGCAACCACTGCCTCCCAGGTTCAAGCAATTCTCCTGCCTCAGCCTCCCAAGTAGCTGGGATTACAGGCACCCACCATCATGCCCAGCTAATTTTTGTATTTTTAGTAGAGATGGGGTTTCGCCAAGTTGATCAGGCTGGTCTCAAACTCCTGACCTTAGGTGATCTGCCCACCTTGGCCTCCTAAAGTACTGGGATTACAGGTGTGAGCCACTGTGCCCGGCCTATTTTTTAGTATTTTGTAGGGATGGGGGTTCTACTGTGTTTCCCAGGTTGGTCTCAAACTCCTGGACTCAAGCAGTCCTCCTGCCTTACCCCACCAAAGTAGCCAGCACACTCAGCTGATTTTTAATTCTTTTTTTTTTTTTTGAGTTGGAATCTCACTCTGTAGCCCAGGCTGGAGTGCAGTGGTGCAGTCTCGGCTCACTGCAACCTCCACCTCCGGGTCCCGGTTCAAGCAATTCTCCTACCTCAGCCTCCCAAGCAGCTGGAATTACAGGCCTGAGCCACCATGCCCAGCTAATTTTTGTATTTTTTAGTAGAGACAGGGTTTCACCATGTTGGCCAGTCTGGTCTTGAACTCCTGACCTCGTGATCCACCCGCCTCGGCCTCCCAAAGTGCTGGGATTACAGGTGTGAGCCACCGCGCCTGGCCTTAAATCTTTTGAAAGACGAGTCTCACCCTGTTGCCCAGGCTAGTCTCAGACTCTTGGGCCCAAGGGATCCTCCACCTTGGCTTCCCGAAGTGTTGGATTACAGATAGGTATGAGCCACTGCGCCTGGCTGAGATTTAATTTTTTCAAAATAACAAGACTGCTATAGACATTGCTAGAGAAGAAAGCTGCTGTGATTTTTCATCTTCAGGTGTTATGTGTGTGCCTGCATGATCCGCTGCAGCCCCAGGGGCAGGTGTTCTATCTTCTCAACTCTGAGACTTTTTGAGCGTCCCCTCATTAATGCATTTGGTTTCCAGAGGAGGTTCTGTTAGTTGATATTCATCTTGAAGATAATTTAGGATTCCAGGAATTTCTTTTGGAATCCTAAGCCTGAATTCCCCCCGCCCCACAACTAATCATGAGCCCAAAGGAGGAGGAAGAGGAAATTTGAACCTTCACCACCCACAGTCCCATTCTTAAACTGAATCAGTAATTGAATGCTATTAAGAAAAATTAATTTCCCTCCTGCAGGAAGGTTTATGATGAATGAAAGGATTGCTGATCTGGCAGGGAGCCAGGCTTCCCTCTGCTCATCAATATTTCAGAGCCACAGGCAGTGTCAGGAAGCTAGCTGTCCTGGCTTGGCTGACCTTGAGCATGCATGAAGATAGGATCTGGCCAGGAAGGCTGTACTGAAAGGGCTTATTACAAGTCACTTAATGATAACTTCAGTGAAATTTGCAAAATACACCTGTGGGTTAATTGAATTTACACCCTCAGCTAGTGGGAGGCTCCCTCAGCTGGTTCTCTGGGACCAACTTGAGACTAGTCCCAGTGGAGGTCACAGCTCTGTGCAGAGCTGAAATGTTTAATGCTGGCTCTCTGGGGGGAAACATTCCTGATTTGTAGCATCTGCCAATTCCTGTGATGTCAGTATGCTCCCACCATAGCCAGGTTACAGCTGCTGACCCTGGGAATCGCTGGAGCAAGCCAGCTCCAGCTCATGTCTGGGGCCATGCTGCTCCCACATTTTTTCCTGGTGATTGGAGGAGAGCCTACCCAGCGGACTTGATTCCAGAGACATGATGTGCCTCTGAATGGTTCTCATCTGCATTAGAGGTGGCCTCTTGACTGAGAGGGTGCCTGAATGAGGCCTGCTTTTAAAAATGAGAAGTTAACGAGCTCTTCGTTTTCTTTCTTCTCTCTAGCTGCTATTAACTTAGCAAAGCTGAAACTTTTCAGACATTATTACGTCTTGGTAAGTAAAAAAAAAAATCCTCAATCTATAAATAAAATCAATTCAAAGAGTAGAGCAAATGAACTTCCAAAGAATTGGTGAAAGCACAAGATGTGCCACCTGGAGCTGAGTGGTGTGGCTTTTCTTTCTTTTCTTTTTTTTTTGAGACAAAATCTCGCTCTGTCACCCAGGCTGGAGTGCAGTGGCACAATTTCAGCTCACTGCAACCTCCGCCTCTCGGGTTCAAATGATTCTCCCTGCCTCAGCTTCCCAAGTCACTGGGATTACAGGTGCCTACCATTACACTTGGCTAATTTTTGTATTTTTAGTAGAGACGGGGTTTCACCATGTTGGCCAGACTGGTCTCGAACTCCTGACCTCAGGTAAGCCTCCTGCCTCTGTCTCACAAAGTGCTGGGATTACAGGCATGAGTCACTGTGCCTGGCCAGTGTGGCTTGCTTTTTTTCTTTTTTCTTTTTGAACACTGAGTCTCTCTATGTTGTCTTAGGATGGACTCCAACTCCTGGGTTCAAAAGATTCTCCTGCCTCGGCCACCTGAATAGCTTGGACTGCTTATGCACACCACCATGTCTGGCTTTCATTTTATAAAATCTAGTTGTGTCTTTTAAAATGGGAAATTAAATACCTGAGTTACATTTTTTTTTTTTTTTTGAGACAGTCTTCCTCTATTTCCCAGGCTTAAGTGCAGTGGTGCAATCTCGGCTCACTGTAACCCCAGGTTCAAGCAATTCTCCTGTCTCAGCCTCCTGAGTAGCTGGGATTACAGGCACACACCACCATGCCCAGCTCATTTTTTTTTTTGTATTTTTAGTAGAGACAGGGTTTCACCATATTGGTCAGGCTGGTCTTGAACTCCTGACCTCAGGTGATCCACCCGCCTTGGCCTCCCAAAGTGCTGAGATTATAGGCATGCCCAGCTGGTGAGTTGCATCTTTTTAACTTTAGTTTTAAATTTGGCTTTAAGTAGTCAGAAAAATAACACATGCTTGATGTGAAAACAAAAACAAAACTGCACAGGTTATCAAAACACAGCACAAGCCCTATAGGAGACTGATCTTCCCCCTCTCCATGGTGATTACTGTTAACAGCTTGGTAGTTATTTCTCTGGGTTTTTTTCACTAGGCATTTGCCATACCTGCTCCTTTGACTTGCTTTTTTTTGAGACAGGATCTCACTCCCATTGCCCAGGCTGGAGTACAGTGGCATGATCTCGTCTCACTGCAGCCTTGACTTCCCAGGCTCAGGTGATTCTTCCACCTCAGCCTCCCAAGTACCAAGTAGCTGAGACTATAGGTGCACAGACACCACCACACCTGGCCAATTTTTTTTTTTTTTTTTTTTTTTTTGAAATGGAGTCTCATTCTGCTGCCCATGCTGGAGTGCAATGGTGCCATCTTGGCTGACTGCAATCTCCACCTCCTAGGTTCAAGTGATTCTCCTGCCTCAGCCTCCCTAGTAGCTGGGATTACAGGCACTCACTACCACACTCAGCTAATTTTTGTATTTTTAGTAGAGATGGGGTTTCACCATGTTGGCCGGGCTGGTCTCAAACTCCTGACCTTAGGTGATTCACCTGCTTTGGCCTCCCAAAGTGATGGGATTATAGGTGTAAGCCAGCAAGCCTGGCCCTGCTAACTTTTTGTATTTTTAGTAGAAATGGGGTTTTGCCATGTTGCCCAGGCTGGTTTCAAACCGCTGAGCTCAAGAGATCCACCTGTCTTTGCCTCCCAAAGTGCTGGGATTACAAGCAGGAGCCACTGCACCGGGCCACTATTTTTATTCATTTAGAAAAATGGGACCACACTATCATGTTCTTCTGCAGCCGTTTTTGTTTTAGTCATTTGAGAAAACCAGTTACATATTGTGGTAATAAATTTCCCTTAAGAACAGAAAAATTAAGATGGTTGTTTTCAAACCTAGAAACAGGACTCTGATGGACATGAAAAGTTGTATCAGCAAGAGACGGAGCTTGCTAGAAATTGTTAGGATCATAGTTTCTTCGACTATAGAAGGTACAGACCTCCCAGAGTTAGTTTGCTTCCTGCCTCTTAAAAGAACATTTCCAAGTCTCCCCTCTGTGAGTTTGCCATTGTCACTTCGGCCAGTTCCTTTGCTCAAGCAAACAGCAGACTTCAGTGGTAGAGAGCGATGCAAGAGCAGACACTCCACTTGGGGTTGCTTTTTTTCTTTTCTTTCCCGCGGATTTTATGTCATCCACCAAACAGGCACAGGTCATCACAGAACCTCTCTGGTTGCATGCGGTGAGAATGAGTGATCCTTGACGGCCAGGTCAGCTGAGCTTAGTCCCCATGCGCGGGCCATGCTCTACTGGCCAGCACATTGAGTCCTTATCACCGCAAGGAGAAATGAAGGCATTCTCCCTTGCTAGAGAACTTGGTAGTATTTGTACTTCTATGAGTGTGGACCACGAATGCTTACAGCATTTGCCAGTGAATAGGACAGAAGTCAGTAATTTCCCTTTGTGGCTGTATTTCGCTATCACTACCGGTAAATATTCCTCAAAGCCTGAGAATAAGAAATACAGTCTTTGGAGATTGAAATGAAGGGCGTATGTCTGTGGATAGGGTGAGGAAGGGTTAACAGCAACCCGACTGAAGTGTCTTGTGCTCCCCGTGGGTGTGGCTGTTACCAATAACTTGGTCAGGTAGAGAAAGTGAGAAATTCTTTCAAGTGTGACTAGCAGGGTAGCCATGTCTCTCCACTGCGTGTATTAATTCACACTATACATGTCACATGCTTTTCTTTGAGTGAATCTGTTTTCTGTTTCCTAGTTCATTTGTGGAAGGAAATTGTTAAAAGTGGTGTCCTGACTTTTATGTTGATTTGATTTCCTGTTTCTTTCCTCTTCATACAGATTGTGTGTTACATATACTTCACCAGGATCATTGCCTTTCTCCTCAAGCTTGCTGTTCCATTCCAGTGGAAATGGCTCTACCAGGTATGCTGCTCACAGGCATAATGCCAGAGAATTTATGCCTGAGGATAAAGTCTTGAAGTGTAACTTAACGGTTGTTACTAATTTGTCTGGGAATGGCCACTAAGACCTTCCATCTCTTCTTTTTTTAAACTTTTTTTAATATTTATTTTTTAGTTTTTGAGACAGGGCCTCACTCCGTTACTCAGACTGGAGTGCAGTGGCGCTGTCTCAGCTCACTGCAACCTCCACCTCCTGGGTTCAAGCGATCCTCCTGCCTCAGCCTCCCGAGTAGCTGGGATTATAGAGGTGTACCATCACGCCCACCTAATTTTTGTATTTTTAATAGAGACGGGGTTTTGCCATGTTGGCCAGGCCAGTCTCAAACTCCTGACCACAGGTGATCCACCCACTTTGGCCTCCCAAAGTGCTGGGATTACAGACGTGACCACCACGCCCGGCCTCCTTCCATCTCTTCTGGTCTATAATTGAGATGATCTGTTTGTCCAGAAATGCTGCTGGATTCCATGCGGAATCTCAAAATAATTGCATTCTTTTAGTTTTCAATCTTAGAAGTCTGAAGAGAAAAGCTTCAGGCACAGAAAGATTTACCCTGAATAATTAGAACTTAGATGAGATGGGATCTTTTCCTTTAGTTACAGGGCTTAGAGTAATTAGAATTCAGGCTTCCCTTCTTCTTTGCCCATTTTATTATTTCAGTAATAAAGTATCTTTGCAATAAACTAGAACTAGCTTAACTGCTCCAAGTGACTTTTTCTTGCGTGCTGTAGGGACCGTAGGAGGATGTGGGTATGTGATGTGCTCTTAAAAGCAACCAGTGAAGACCTGTTAAAGCAAAGCAGAGCGCGGACTCTGAAATGTCATCCCTGGGCAGAATGCTCCTAGTTGAGGCTTCAGCAGGTCTAAGGAAAATGCCCTGTAGCAGGAACTGGCATTTGAGTGAAGAACCAGCGAGTGGTGGGTTGTGGGGAAATATGTCAGTTTGTTTAGTTCCATTGCTTTCTGAAGAACAGTGTTGCTAATCTCTTTATTTTGGGTGGTTTTTAAACTTGCAGCTCCTGGATGAAACGGCCACACTGGTCTTCTTTGTTCTAACGGGGTATAAATTCCGTCCAGCTTCAGATAACCCCTACCTACAACTTTCTCAGGAAGAAGATGACTTGGAAATGGAGTCTGTGTAAGGAATCTTTCTTCACTCTTCCTTAGCCCTGACCCCTCTGCCTAACTAAAAGCAGTGCAGTGTGAATCGGGCCAGCTGCTCTCGGCATTTCGTGGCTCCAGGGGTGGTTCCTCTGTTTTTAAGGGAAGGAAATGGACGCTGGAGCCCCAGGCTGTCTGTCTTAGTTTGAAGTACAATAACTGCCAGGCCTTGCTGGGTCTTGTCAGGGATGATGAACTCACCATCTACTGAGCATCACTGGAGCCTGCTTCCAAGAACTTGGTGGCAAGGACTTAGGGATATGCGTGGCCCGTTCACAAGGGAGAGGAAGGAGCCCACTTTCTGTCAGGCGCTTATGTCTGAAAATGGAATCTTCTGAGTCATCTCTGAGTCTACTAATGATCCTCAAACATCCTCTATCGTCAGATAACTACGTGGCTTTTCACAGCACAGTGACTTTGACCTATATTCGAGCACTAATCCGAGTCACTGAGTGAGTGATTCTAGGGTCCTATTTTCTGGGAAAGGGCAATCATTCTCTGGAAAAATGAATAGCGATTAAGCATATTTGCTTGTTAACTCTGAAATTTGATAAGCCAGATCAGTTGCTGTGTTTGATGATTAGCCTAAGGTGGAGTGTTCTCTTCTTGTTTCACTGGTATTGTGTTCTGCCCCCAGCCCTGGCAGCCTTTGACTTCTTCTCAATTCGGAGGCTGAGACTGGCCCATGCTAGACTCTGCTTGGCTGTCAGCAGGTCAGGCAGCATGGGACAGCTCTCTCTGCTCAGCTCCATGGCAACAGTACATGGAAGGCAGGTCCTGCCAAGGGCCCCAAACAGCCTCTCCCCATGCAGAGAAGACAGTGGAGAGGAGTGCAGGAGGACCATCAGCTGCCTTTCCCACAAGCAGCAGGATCTCAGCAAGTGTCTCTTGGTTGAAGAGGCACACATGTGTCTGTCTGGTAACCAGCAGCATCAGGAAGTAACCTAAAGCGTGTTGTATGTGTCATTCCCCTGCTGGGAGCCTTTAGCTTGGTGCCTCCTCGGATAGGCAGCTGGAAGCCGAGTGGCTGGGTCACAGCGTCTTCTCCTTTACGCCGTTGCACTCCACAGTGGTCACGGGGGTGCCCGCTGCCCATGCCCTTTCCCTCAGCCGTCTCCTCTTGGAGCCTGGATACATTATGAAGGTCTTTTTGTTTCATGGCAAAAATTTGTTTTTAATTTTGTTTTGGTGCTTGTTTTCTCTGTGACAGTGCGGACGACGCGGCTGCCCTCGGTGCAGCCATTACCCCACCAGTCCTGCCTCAGCTTCTTTCTCTGGGCCTGGGAATGAGGGCACAGTCCAGAGTAACACTGACTTTCTGTCTCTTTCCCCTTCTATTTCTTTGACCATCTCTCTTTAAGCCTACCAATTTAGGCAACAGAAGTTAGCGGTAAATAATCAAGTTAAAAGTACTGAATGTGATTTCTATTTTCAAACTTAGTAGCTGCCTCCTAGGCTCTGTGTATCCTCAATGATCTGAATGACTTGTCATCTTGAAGAGTGAGAATGGAAAGAAATGTTTGGTGTGTGGGTTCCTGGCCAGGAGGTTTTCTCCCTGGGGTTCCATTCCAGAATGCTGTCTGCATGGTTGCTGTTCACCCTTCACAACTCCCTGCATTCTCTCAGGTGGGCGGGGAACAAACGTAGAAACGGGGATTGGAGACTAATAGAATTGTCTCTTCACTGGGTCGCCCCATATTTCCCGAAAACACTTTTTAGTTAGAGAAACGGATGTATCCATGGACCAGTGAGGCCCAAGCCACATTTATTGCAGTCTTGTGTGGCAGAAGAAACCTGTGTCCCATTTGGCACTTTTGGTTGCAAGCACAGAGACTTGGAGCTTTGCGAGGGAAGGGGGTTACAGTTTCAATGTCAAGGAAGGAATGCTTGTCTGCGACGTAGGTTGCTGATCGGATGTTGGCCCTTCAACTCTTTGCCCCTTAAGTGCTTGCACCAGAACTAGGACACCCAGTGAGGTGCCTGTGAAGCTGCTGAAGCCCCACCACCATTTGTCTCTGCCGGGGAGGCTTTCAGGTGTTCATCTGACCCGGGTTTCTCTTCTCCCTGCAGCAGAGCTTGAGCTCCCTGGAGCATTGCCGGCACCCCATCTGCAGAGGACTAGCCAGGCTT
This sequence comes from Aotus nancymaae, assembly GCF_030222135.1. NCBI lineage: Eukaryota > Metazoa > Chordata > Mammalia > Primates > Aotidae > Aotus > Aotus nancymaae. The sequence goes on along the minus strand of NW_026988414.1, from coordinate 1,911,834 downwards.
CCCACAGCATGGGGCCCCAGGTGTTCCTTCAGCTTCCTGGAGGCTTGCTGGGCAAACAGGCTGCAGTGCCCACCCCACCCTGGGCATCTGCCATCAGGTTTCTTCCTCTCCTTGAGTTCATTCCTGCTGCTCCCAGTCCTGGCCACATGCTGAAGCTCCATGTCACCTGCCCTGCCTGTGACACCCTCCTGTGCTCCCACATGCCCTTAACTTCCGTTCTCCCTCTTCTCACTCCCAGGACTCAAACTCACCCAGCCTAGGCCTGCCTCTGCCCCTCGCTGCCCCCAGCCCCTCCTGAATGCCAGGTGCCTCTGTCCTCCTGCTCCCTGTCACCTCAGACTTGAAGTGGCACTCTTCCTGTTTCACACCAAGCTGGCCCTGCCCCAGCGTTCCCACAGGCCTTGGCGGCACTGACATCTGCCCAGTGTCAGGCAGCCATGGCTGAAACACCTCCCTCTTGCTCAACCCGTGTGGAGCACTGACCACGTCTTGAAGGCCTCACTTTGTGCCTCTCACGCCAGCACCACCCTGCCTCTTTGTCTCGTGCCTGGGGTTTGTGGTGGCACCCCCAATCCTCTCCCCTTCCTCTCCATCCTTTTATTCCCTGGAGACAGGGTCTCACTCTGTCACCCAGGCTGGAGTGCAGTGGCACTATTACAGCTCACTGCAGCTTTGACCTCCCTGGGCTCAGGCAGTCCTTCCACCTCAGCCTCCTCAGTAGCTGGGACCACAGATGCGCGCCACCATGCCCAGCTAATGTTTTTATATTTTTTTGGAGAGACAGGGTTTTGCTATGTTGCCCAGGCTGCTCTCAAATTCCTGGGCTTAAGCGATCCTCCCATCTCAGCCACCCAAAGTGCTGGGAATGTTGGTGTGAGCTGCCTTGGGAATACAGGTGCGCCGGCCCTTCCTGTCTGTTCTTCTGAGCTCTAGAATCACCTGTAGAGTGTTTTTGCAGTTCCGGCTTCCTGGCTGCGCCCCTGGAGACTCTGATTCTCACTTCAGAATCTGCTTTTCTCACTCCCCAGGGCAGTCTGAGCAGGAGGCAGGGCTGAGAACCCCGGAGTAAGAATCAGGGTCATCCTTGGGTGACCAGGCAGACTGGGCCCTCGACAGCCCTGCCGTCCTGTGTCCACCCATGCCTCTTTTTCTGCCACTCTCCTTTCCAGACTGGCTGGAGTTATTAAATATATATACTGGAGGCCGGGTGCGGTGGTTCATGCCTGTAATCCCAGCACTTTGGGGGGCTGAGGCAGGCGGATCACCTGAGGTCAGGAGTTCGAGACCAGCCTGGCCAACATGGTGAAACCCCTTCTCTACCAACAATACAAAAATTAGCTGGGCATGGTGGCACGTGCCTATAATCCCAGCTACTCAGGAGGCTGAGGCAAGAGAATCACTTGAACCCCGGAGGCACAGGTTCCAGTGAGCCAAGATTGCGCCATTGTACTCCAGCCTGGGTGACAGTGAGACTTCATCTCAAAAAATAAAATAAAATAAAATATATATATATAAATAGATATATACACTGCAACTACTTAGCACTCCCGGACTTTCTGGGAAAGGTCCTGGGTTTTTCCTCCATGCTTTTTGCTTGTTATATTTCTTCTTTTTTTTCTGGCTTTTATGTTTCTTCTTCCTGACTTCCTTCCATCCATCTTGGGGCTAGCTCCTCTGTGTCGCATGACAGGCTTCCTGGCTTCCCAGTTTCCCAGCAGAGGGGATTCTTCTTAGCCTAAGCCGTCATCCAGCTCGGTTCCCAGCACTCCTGTCTCTGTTGGAGCCGCCTGCAGCGTCGTTCTGGGAGACCATCTCTCCCCTCCTGCGCTGTGGGCCCCCGAAGAGCAATAAGTCCATTTTTTTCCCTCTGTGACCTAGCACAAGGCCGGTCTTGAAGAATGAAAGTTGTTTTCTCTCTTGGCCCACCGTGTGGAGAGGAGTATTTTCTTAGAGAAGGACAAGTGGAACGTGTTTTCCCCAAGTCCATTGTCAGGGCCGTACCCGGGTCACGGGGAAGGTGCTTTACCGCTTAGAGTCAGTGTGCACTGAACTACTCATCCTTTTTAACAGATGCAGTGATCATGGGACAGTGCATGGTTACTGGAGTGTTTCTGGAAGACTTAGGGAGAGGCACGGGGGCTACTGCGGGGCTCAAGGCAGGGGGTTCTCTGGCTTGTGCAGAGGCCCCACCTCCTGTGTTCTCGTCTAGAGAAGGTCCCTTCAGGAGCAGCCCTGTGCACATGGATCCCTCCTGGGGCGAGTGTCTTCCTAACGAGGCCAGGCCTGAGACAGGAGCCAGCTGGCAGGAAGTGACGCTGGGCAGCTTCAGCTGAGGCTCCTTCCTTCGTCTTGGGGTATGCTTTTAGACTCACAGCATCTGTGGGATCCGGCCACATGCCTTGTCCCAGCTTTGCTGTAAGTACAAATAACCAGTGAGTCTGAAGGACTCATTTGAGAAAGGTCTCAACCCAGGGTGTGGGGGAGGGATTCTTTGAGCTTGGGTGCGGTAGCACCTTGGTGGCAAGAATGAAGAGACGAGGAAGAGGGGGAGGTTTTCTTCCCTTACCCCGTACAAACATTTACTTACCATGAGGTCCAGCTGCATGCACTCTAGATGGGTCACATATAAGGCCCCTTTGTCACCATTTGTAGGGAAAGGGGTGAGGTAGTTGGCAGGGGGATGGGTTGGGTCCTTGGAGAGAGTCTGTTGAGTTAGTTGACTGATTTTACTGATGAGGAAATTTCTCTTGGTTTACAGTGGGGGAGCATAAGTCCTCATTGTTTTCCTAGAGGACAGGGGAGATGATGGGCCCAGTGGCTTTGGACCCAGTATCTCTCCCTAGTTCTCCCGATACTTTCAGAGCCGCCCAGTTCCCGCACAGTCCAGCCCACCTTCTGTGAGGCAAGAGATTATCCTCTCAAGAAGCTGGGGCCTGTGCATGTGATTGCTTCTGATGGAAAGGGCTGCCTTGCTTAGCTCCTCACGCCCTGTGAGGCCAGCGATCTTCCATTCTTAATTCTCGAATTCAGTGAATGGCTCCATGGAGCTTCCTCAGAGCCAGGCACCAGCAGATGGAGCCCTGGGAGCTCACAGAGTGGAGGCCTAGGCCACGCACCAATGCACAGCCACATGACCTGGCCCCAGCCTAAGAAGAAGACAGCCAGTTCTCTGTCTGCAGTGGCCAAAGAATCTGTGGTCCTAGAAGGTTCCTCTAAACCTGTGATTCTGTTCCCTGGCTCAGAAATGATCCGTTGTGACTGGTTATTAAAATGTGTGGTTGGCTAATGAGCTTTCTTTTCTGAATGTCAATTAAGACTCAGATTTCAGTCTCATAACCATAACTGTCACATATCTATGCGCCACAAAAATGACACAAGCTGTGACAAAAAGATTCATGACGATTGTAATAATGATAGCTGGTGTTTATTGATTAGGCACTTTGGAGAATCTTGTTTTCCCTCATGACAGTTCTGAAAAGTGAGAATTATTTATTATACTTAAGCATAGAGAGGTCAAGGGACTTGGCGGTTATACAGCTAGTAAGGAACAGGCCAGGAATCAAACTTAGATTTGTGTGTTTCAAAAACTAACACCCATTATCAGTCCTAACCACCGTGCTGTGGTGGAGACGGCCTTTTACACTAAGAGACTGTGAGATGTTCCTTATCTTCTTTTTCTTGCCTTGTTTAGCGTGACGACATCTGGGGTGATGGAAAATATGAAGAAAGTAAAGAAGGTGACCAACGGCTCCGTGGAGCCCCAGGGCGAGTGGGAAGGCACCGTGTGACAGAGTCGACCTCGAGGATGGCACTGTCCAAGGAGACTTTTATTCATAGTCCTGTTGGAGAGCGAGAGCAGCTCCTACAGTGAACTATTGGCACCTCCGACAGTGACACCAGGGCACGTGGCTGGGAGCACAGTGCCGTGGAAACCTGACTTTGTACTCTTCTTTTATGGAAACTGGATCTGTGGCTGGTTACAGGCAGCTGGAGTCCTCCTTCAGGTGGGAATGGGAGGAGGGACACAGAGGAGGAGAGGAAGAGAAAAGGAATTACTCATTTTAAATTTAGGTTTCTTTTTTTCTTCTTCATTTGGGAGCTCTAAGGTATATGCAATTGTGACCCCACGTGTGGGGCAGTGGTGAGGACGGCAGGTGGAGGGGGAAGGAATGTGCGAGGTGTCTGTCTGATGCTTTAGGAAATGTCTGTAAGGACACCGGGACTTAGGAAGGAAGAAGGGGAGGGTGCCGTTGCCTCTTCAGGAGACAAACATGAATGAAAACAGGTGATTTTAGAAAGCAGAGTCAAAACCCAGCTTCGGATGTAGCACCTGCCCTAGGATTCCTGCCCTGAGCATTGCCCAGACCCTGAGAGTGACTGGGACGGCTGTTCCTGAGGCCCAGTGGCCTTCTTTCCAACAGGAATAGGAGGCTATGATGTCACTGTCAGGTCATGCCTGTGGCACAGTCCAGGTGGTGGGAGGGGGTTTTCTAATTGAGATGTTGCCTGATGGATCGAAAGACACATTTTTAAGCTCAAAAAGCATTAGCCTCTGGAGTTCCCTGGACATCCACTCCCTGACTGTCCAGAGCACCCCGTCTCGTTTCCCTTCACGCCTGTGGTTTTATTTTTGTGTGATCAGAATTTGGGAGGAAGTGGAAAGGGGTTTTCCTTAAGGAGCAGCTGGGGCAGAATAGGTCGTATTTAAGCCAATACTTAAGTCCAAGCAAATCATCCCCATTAAAAAGCTTCTTCTGTAGGCTAGTAGGATTTCTAAATAGATGAATGCAACAGACTTCGTCCCCATAGTCCAAGAGTGTGTATGTGAAGAAAGGGAACACAATTCAGCAGTTTCACTCAGGGATTTGGGGATGGTGAACTATTTCACAGAAACGCAGTGAAGTTCCCTTCCACGCTTTCAGAGCCTGGGAATGAACACAGAGCTGCCTAAAGTGAGCAGTATTGCAGCTCAGAGAGAAAAGCATTTGAATAGTGGGACAAGCTCAGAAGGTCCTTTGTGACTGAGGGCTTAAAAGGAGACCAAAACATGGCCCCATCAGGGATGCTTCTTAATGCCTGGGGGGCCAGCTAGGTAGAGTTGCTTCCAGAAGCTGGAGCCCACCCCTGCCTGGGCTTGTCAGAGAGCCACACCTGTAGGGGGAACTGGGACCTGGGGGGTGATAGTCGTGGTCTCTGGGAGTTGTTTTCTCACCTCTGGCTTAGAAGGGTCAGTGAGAAACCACAGGGTATGAGGTCACACTCACTGTCACGGGTTTGGGAACCTGAAAAAGTCTCCATTCAGAAAACGGTTGTTTTCCCTCTCCCATGCCATTTTCTCTTCCTGAATGACTAATGAGGAAGCGGGTGTTTTTTTTCTGCACTTTGGTTCACCATCTGGGTGCTGTAGGGTGCTCTGGAGGTGCGGGCTGCCTTCTGAGGCAGTGGCTCCTGGAGGCGGCCGTGGAGGAATAGCACGCCCCTCCCCAGGCCACGGGTGCACCTGTTGGCAGGTATTTTAGGGAGGCATCCGTGTCTTCCCAACTTCAGGAGAAGAGTAAACGTGCCCTAAGTGTTCACTTCTGGACCCTTTTAAAGTTAACTCGGGACTGGACTGTGTGACAGGGAGTTGGAGGAGGAGGATGGGAATCTTTAACACTTGGTTTTCCTGTGCAGAAACACAATACCAGTTTTCACAGGAATGTGTCGCAATCTGTGCCTGCCAAAGCCCTCCTCAGTCCTTCCCTCAGAAGGACACATTTGCTGTTTCTCCCACAAGCAGCAGTTGTTGATGAGGTGATAGACTCCTTGGCAAGAATGAAAGGTGTGATGAAACCTCCCTGCTCGGAAGGGTCTCCGTGGAGGTGTCCTTACTTCACATGCTGGGTTTTGCGAGCAAGGAAGCCAGGGAGTGGAGGAGCCAGAGGGAGGCAGGAGTGTGTGTGGACAAGCGCTGGAGCCTCAGCCATCAGACTGGCATGGGAACGCCAGCGTTGGGTGTTCAGATTCCACGCGTATGTCTGGGCTCACTCACAGCATGGCAAGTGTCTGCAGTGCTAGTCCTGACCCTTCCGGAACAGCAGTGGACAGATGAGGTAAGACTGTGTTTCAGAAACAAAGATGGCCACAGCCTTCCTAAAAAGCAGGTCACCTGGCCGTGTCTGTATTATAACTGGTAAAAGGCTTCAAGTCAGATTGATGATCAAGAAAAGTCAAAACCCCAGCCCAGGATTGGTGAAGCAGGCGGTGGTTCCAGGCTTTTAAAAAATTATTTAAGCACTCTATCCTGTTCTGTGAATGTATCTTCCCTTTCTCCTTCACATCATAGCTGTGACCCACCGTTCATCTCTGTTGTTGCGTGAAGATGACGGATGGAGTCCAAAGCCAAGTGACTTCACCAGCTGACAAGCCATCCTCCTGCAGCCTGAGTTTCACGGTCCACTGGCTTCATTGCAATGCGGTGTTTGAACGATTAAGGCCTTGCAGTATTTCAAGGATTGGGCAGAAAATGTCGGATGCACATCGCAGAGCCATTGGTGGTATTTATAGCTCTGCTTTGTGCTCCTCCTCACTGTTTCTGCCTACGCAAAATATCCACGTCTCCTTTGAGAAATCTGTTGTGGACTGAAAGCGCTGCTGGCTGTGAAATTTAATAAAGTGTGTATGTTTCGCTAGAAAATTATTTCTCGGACAATAAGAACAGTCACTGATCTCTTAATCCTGGCTCTTAACAGTGGCCAAGGACTCCATCGGCCCATTTCTTGGTCCCTCAGTGCTTTAAAATTTAAGTGGCGATGCACTTCATAATGTTGAATATGACTCTGGTGAATTGTAGGAGGCCCTTGTGAGGAGGGCTTGCTTCAGTGTGAAAGTTGCTCCTGGCCCGAGTCCGTTTAGTTTTCTTTCAAGAAACCACTTTAGAGTAAAACATCCAGGGCTTCCCTGCCCTGAACATGTCCAGCCTGCCAGGGCAGCACACAGCCTCCTAAGTCCCCTTCACATAGCTGTGAGGGTGAGAGCTCCTCCTGCAGGATGACCTCATCGCCAGCTCTCCACACCCTCACTCCCTCTTCCCTCCCCCTCCCTCCTCCTCCTCCTCCTCCTCCTGCTTCTCCTCTATGATCCCTCCTCCTCCACCATCCCTCCTCCTCTGCCCTCTTTCTCCCTATGCCTATTGATCCCACATAGACTCTTTCTGGGCACATGGGTGAAAGGCTTTGGTGCATTGCAGCATTTTCTCCCAGTGGCTGTGTGAGAGATGCATTTTCTAAGCCAAGGAGAATTTTCTCAAGAGAGTGCGTACTCATGCCATGTATTATTGCTTTGGGCCATATAGGATGGTCTTCCTTCACACTAAAGCGGGTGTCCTGTTTTGGTACTTACAAGAGTCTACTCCAGGCAGCCAGTCCGTGCAGACCGAGGAGGAGCAGAAGTGATGCCTGTTGGAATTGCAGGTGGCATTCTGGCCTTCTCCCCATCCTGAAGCGTTTTCTTCGAGGAAGGCTCTTAGAACATTAGACAGTCCGCTGAGGTTGTTGGCCCAGCTCCATACACCCAGTAGAACAGCGGAACAGTTCATGCTTTATGCTGCCAAGCTGCTGGATTTCAAAGGAAACAGATCCTAGCCCACTCCTCCACCCCTGCTTCCACGCGCCACACGTCACCCCTCTGCTTTTCTCCGACCCACCCCTGGCCTTGTAAGACTGACCGTTAAGCTACGTCCAGGATGCCTGTGGCCTGTGGCTTGGTTCTGCCCTTTAGGATTCAGCAAGTTAATGGCTCCCCTGCTGCAGAAGTTAGACTGACTTGATGCCTCTTGGTGTATCAAAAAGGTATTCATCTGGAACGTACTGAATGTTCTGAAAGACCCGCTCTTCACTCCGGTTCTCCCTAGGGTGTTTCTGGCAGGGCATCTTTAAAAGGCATCTACCTGTGTTGACGCTATACTTGTCACCACCTGGAATGTAGTTATTGGTGGGCAGGCTGATCATACTCCAGATTCCCCAGAGGCCGCTTCTGTAGCCCGGCAGTGCATCTGTGCCTCTCTTCATGGTTTATGCTTGAAAAATAGATAACGCTTTTAGATGGCTCACTGCCGGGACGGGGCCCCGCACATCTCAGGCACCGTGTAAGGGAGTGCCCTGAGATGGTGGGGGGTGAGTGGGCAGGGCTTGGCCCAGCCACCCCAGGGACCTGCTGGTGGTCTGGCGGCAGGGGGTCTGCAGGTCGGCCACGTGGGACGGCGTCCTGGGCAGAGTCAGAAAGGTCAGAATTAAACAGAACAGTTAACTCACCCATAGGACGGCTTATTTTGAGGCAGAGTTTTAGATTTTGGAGGGGGCAGCCAGATGAGATGGGGACCTCGAGAAGGTGGGCCTTTGGAGCGTGTAAGATACTGTTACAGGGTCCAGAAGTCATGTCCACACAGGGGCCTTGACTCTTCCCACAGCTTTTGCAGATCGTACATTGCATATGACTGGTCATGTGACCTCAGAGAAGTCAGACACATTTAATCCAGAAATAGTTTGGTGTGAGGGAGGGCTCGCAGGTCTGTGCATAGCATTTGCTTTCCTGGTTAGAGGTTGGGACGCAGAAGCAGTTTCAGTATTTTTTTTTAACATTAATGATCATTGAAGAGTATTTATGTAAACATATAATGTGTAACGGGTGGGGGATCTGATCAGGGTGATGTACGGGGTGAATTCTCTTGCCGTGTTGCAAATGTGTAAAATAAAGATTACCTGGCAGAACCGTGTGTGTGAGATCCGGGGAGTCGCCGGCTCCTGGTGCTTTTCTCTCCTCCACATCCCTCTCATCATTTTTTTCTTTGTGGTTTTTGTTCATTAAATTAGTTAACTGCCTCCCACCAGCTCCTGCTGACAATAGTGGCACCTACTAGAGAAGTCCCAGGCATCTCAGCAGATCTGTGGCAGCCCCGGTGAAGACCCAGATGACTGAAAAACGTCTGTAGGTTACCGATGTCCGGCTCATGCTGGAGGCAGGCGATGCCTCATGAACCGGTGTCAGGGCACTGCTGCCATTTGACGGGAGGTGACAGTAGGGGCCCGGGGCAGAGCCCGCTCTGTGACAGGCAGATGTGAACTTCCTCCTGGCATCATTATCAGTAGCTCTCAGTTACCCTACGTTTTGAGCAGAGAAATCCAGGATTTTAGACTCAAAGCATTTTTAGAAGTCATTCAGTCCCAAAGCCCGTATTTTACTAAGAATGTTTTAAATTGAGGCATATTTTACCTACAGTAGAATCCATCCTTTTTTTTTGGAGACAGAGTTTCGCTCTTGTTGCCCAAGCTGGAGTGTAATGGCGTGATCTCAGCTCACAACCACCTCCACCTCCAGGGTTCAAGCGATTCTGCTGCCTCAGCCTCCCACGTAGCTGGGATCACAGGCGTGCGCTATACCATGCCCCGCTAATTTTGTATTTTTAGTAGAGATGGGGTTTCTCCATGTTGGTCAGGCTGGTCTCGAACTCCTGATCTCAGGTGATCCACCTGCCTACAGCCTCCCAAAGTGCTGGGATTACAGGCATGAGCCACCGCACCCAGCCAGAATCCATCCTTTTTAAATGTGCAGTTTGTTGCATTTTGACAAATGGATGTAACAGTCCTGAGGCCTCCACCACAGTCGAGATCCAACATCCAACCCCGTTACCCCATGCAACCCCATTTTGCCCCTTCCCAGTCCAAAGTGCCCCCTTTCTGAAGGTACCACAGCCCCGGCTCTGATTCTACCATAGTGCTGTTTGCCTTGTCTAGAACTTCATGTGAATGAAACCGTGCCGGGTGCCCTCTTTTTTGTGTGGAGCTGCTTTCACGCAGCATACTGATGTGTGATTCATCCCTCCAAAGCCCTGCCTTCAAAACTACAAAAATTGGGGCCTAAAGGGAGTTCTGCCACTGCCCACCCAAATCTTTCCCCCTTTTCCCCCAGCTGGTGTCAGAGCTGAGACAAGAACCCAGGCCTGCTGACTCCAGCCTTGTTGGGATAATAAGGATGAAGTCAAGGGCTTGGCCCAGTGCCCCTCACAGGAAGGCCTCAGAAAAATGGATCTGTTGGTTACTGCTGTTGTGCTTATAAAAATGTGAGCATGGGCCAGGTGCAGTGGCTCGTGCCTGTAATCCCAGGACTTTGGGAGGCTGAGGTGAGCAGATCACCTGAGGTCAGAAGTTCGAGACCAGCCTAAGCAATATGGCAAAACCCTGTCTCTACTAAAAACTACAAAAATTAGCTGGGCATGGTAGCACGTACCTGTAGTCCCAGCTGCTCGGGGGCTGAGGCAGGAGAATCGCTTGAACCCTGGAGGCGGAGGTTGCAGTGAGATGAGATCCCACCACTGCAGTGCAGCCTGGGTGACGAGAGCGAGACTCCATCTCAGAGGGAAAAAAAAGTGAGCATGAACCTCAGTTGACCAGATCATAGAATTTCAGAATGAAAAGGAGACAGAATCCTGGGCCAGGTGTGGTGGCTCATGCCTGTAATCTCAGCACTTTGGGAGGCCGAGGCAGGCGGATCACAAGAGTTTGAGATGGGTCTGGCCAACATGATGAAACCCCATCTCTACTAAAGATAAAAAATACTAGCCGGGCATGGTGGTGGACACCTGTAATCCCAGCTACTCAGGAGGCTGAGGCAGGAGAATTGCTCGAACCCGGGAGGCAGAGGTTGCAGTGAGCCGAGATTGTGTCATTGTACTCCAGCCTGGGCGACAGGGTGAGACTCTGTCTCAAAAAAAAAAAAAAAAAAAAAAAAAAAAAAAGAGAATCCACGTCCATGGCCGAGGTTTCCCAGCTAGTACTGGTCATGCCCCACCCACAGCTCTTGTCCCTGACTTTCTGGAGGCCTTGCCTGTGCCACAAAGAATGAGCAGGAGCATGGGGTGTCCTGAGAGTGCGAAACCCAGGATTCAGAATCCAGGATGAGAGACGCCAAGGCAACTCAGGAAGGGGACAGCTGAGAAAACAGGAAGGACCTTGCCGATCATCTAATTCCATGGTCCTCAAACTTAGCGAGCACCCAAGTCCCTGGTAGAGTTCCTGGGGGGCCTGAGAATCGGCATTGCTAACACGCTCCCAGCTGGTGCTGACGTGGCTGATCTGGACCACACTAAGAACAGATCCAACCCAGTTCTCTTCCTGAGTCTTGGGCCAGTCTCCGGCTGGCTACAGGGACAGGGGCCCACCTTGCACACAGCTCCTATGGGACAGAAGTGAGCGGCTCTGTCCTGCCAGGGGGGGCACTGCAGTGGGGACCAGGTGAGAGACTGCAGGCAGGTGCTGGCAGAGGCCTGGCTGTCCTGCTGCTCCCCTGAACCGTCCCACGTGGGGCCCCCTTGCTGTTCCAGGTCTCTCTGGCTGCTTCTTCCCCCACCACTAGCATAGAGCTTTCCCAGTTAGAAATGCAGCAGCTGACTGAGGATGAGCTTGAGAAGCCTCGGCGCCCGTGGGTTTGGCATCAGAAAAGCCCATGCCTGCGAGTCTGACCCGAGCTTCAACAGCTGAGCCTTGCACCCTTCTTGGATCAGTATCGTCAGAGGAAGAGCCCCCAGCACAAAGCAAGTGCTCAGCAAATGAGAGCCCTTCAGTGCCTGTGGCGGGCTGGACTTCCGCAAGACCACCTCAGAGGGTGATGGGTCATTTCAAGGTCATTTCAGAACATTCCCTCTGCCTTCTCTGTTTGCCGAGCTTTCCATCGCTAGGGCCCGGACTGCATAGACACCAGCCAGCCAGGAGCTCCAGTGTGAGGCTGAGGAGACAGACCATCCTGCCCTGCTGGCCCCAAAGACACGGGTTGTACCAAGCCCGTGTATTGACTTACTCTGAGTATAAGCACTCACAAGCACTTACTCTGTACAGCATTGTAGTGGCCTGGGCATCGCAGGTGCTTAGTAAATACCGACTGGACACCTGAACCTACACCAGCGCCCCGGGAGGAGCAGTTCTGTCCCAGGCAGTCCGGAAGCCAGTGTGGCGATTGGCAGGCATTGTCAGGGGAGCCAGCTGCCTCCCAGGCTGGCCGCCTTCGTCAGCTGCGGCATCTGATTTCTTCCCGTTGTAAAGGAGGCTTGTCACATCACTGGTCATCTCTGGCTGGTCCACTCTGATTGGCAGCTGTCATTGCTGGAAAAACATAATTGTCAACAACTCTAGTCTGGTGGGCAAACTCTTTTGAAGTCAGAGAAATAACTAACAGGTCCTGATCATCGAGAGGCCGGGGGACTTTTTGCTTGTTCTGATAGGCAGCGCAGGCTAAGTCCAGAGCAGATATTGGCTCCAATGTGTGTTTCTGAGAACAGCCCACTGTTCCCGGGCCCCAGGACCCTGGGCAGATCCTCCCTGCCCCTACCTGGGCTCCTTAATTATCACAGCTGCTGTTGGGTAGCCTGCCCTTCACCAGGAACGTCAGGTCGGCAGAGTGGTAGCTGTAGACTCCCTTAGGCTAAGTAACAAGGAGGCCAGGTAAGTGGTTCCCCTAAAGAGAGAAAGCACGGACTTGCTGGAGGCTGGCATTGGCTTTGCCCTCCTATAGGCCACTTGCATGGTAGGACGTTTCTGAGAATCCATCCTGAGCCCCTTGGCACCGGCCCACCCACCCCCACAAAGGGAAGCACAGTCAGCAGCTGGGAACTGGATGTTGGGGGGTTGTTGTGACCCACTTGGGAGCTGCACCCTAAATGGCTCCTTCCCAGTTTGCCAAAGGAACGCTGACCTTTGCAAAAATGAGGAAGCTGCTCATTAACACACATCTGCAGGAATCAAGCTTGCGCCCTGCATCAGCCATTCGTGCGTGTCCTTAGACATCACTGCGTCTCTGTCATTCAGAGCCCTGGTTCCCGTTGACCCCCGCTGCCTCAGGCTGAACATCGTTTAGCACACACCAGCATGGGCAGGGCCTCAGATGAAACGAGTAAGCCTGGCTGTGCCACGTGGGAGAACAGTACTGGGGCAGGGAGCAAGCCACGGGGTGAAGCCACGGGGCGCAGCGGAACGGCGGCACCGCACCTCCTCCCTTCCCGCTCACGCCCGAGCTAGCGGCTTCCTCCACTTCTTCCCTCCACCTTTGCGGCGGTCTCACTGTCTCTCAGTCCCCTCACTCTGCGTCTTCGCCCTTTCCACGCCACCTGGCCCCTTCCATCAATCAAGCTTGTTCAAGTTTTTCCATTAACAAAAACAAGCTCGACAGCTGCAGCTCCCACCCGCTTCAGAGCTCTCTCGGGTTTGCCGATTCATCTTCCAGCCGTCCCCGGCGCGGTGTGGTCGGGTTTCCACCCTGCCACAGTCGGGCTAGAGTTACTCAAAACCTCTGGGAGCCTGGCTATTGTATTCCTTGACTTCAGCAGCTTGTGACACGGGGGACATTCTTCCCCTCTTGCGACGCCCGCCACCACCCCTCATACTCTCCAGCAACCAAATTCAACTTCCTGTGGTTTTCCAGGCTCGCGTCCACCCTTCAGTGCCAGGTCCTGGGCTCTGTCCCAGGTCTGACCCTGCCCAGTCTCTCCCACTGTCTGGCTTTCTGACACCCAGGAGTTTATCGCAGCCTAACGCTGTCCTGAGATCCTCATGGCTCATTCTGCTGCCTCTTGGGCTGGGGGTTTTGTTTGTTTGTTTGTTTGTTTGAGACAGAGTCTCACTTTGTCACCCAGGCTGAAGTGCAGTGGCGCAATCTTGGCTCATTGCAACCTCCCCCTCCTGGGTTCAAGCGATTCTTCTGCCTCAGCCTCCAAGGTAGCTGGGATTACAGGTGCCTGCCACCATGCCTGGCTAATTTTCTTGTATTTTTAGTAAAGATGGGGTTTCACCATGTTGGGCGGGATGGTCTCGATCCACCCTCCTTGGCCTCCCAAAGTGTTGGGATTACAGGCGTGAGCCACCACACCTGGCCTAATTTTTGGTATTTTTGGAGATGGGGTTTCACCGTGTTGGCCAGGCTGGGCTCAGACTCTGACCTCAAGTGATCCTCCTGCCTGGGGGTGCTGGGATTACAGGCATGCGCCACTGCGCCCTCCTGGGCTGTTTTAAAGGCACATCAAAAGCCATACTTTCAAAACGAAATGACCATGCCCCTCCCTGATCCTGGTTAAAAACAACAAAACAAAACAAAAACACACCTGGCCCTTATCCTGGATGCTTCCCTCTCCCCACCTCCACCCCGTCGTGTGGTTGAAGTCCACCCGCTTCTGTTCCCACTGCTACTGCCCAGGCCAGCCACCCTCATCTAGATGACAGCACCAGCCACCTGCCAGCTGGCAGCCAGGCCTCTAGTCTGGCCCTGCCTCCAGCCTATTTGCCATGTGCAATACTTTTCAAAAATGCTTGTTCCTCTGTGTTAAGTACAGAGATTGCAGAAGTGAGCCAGGAGGGTACAAGGTCAAGATGAAAAACAATTGTATTTCTATACATTTGCAATAAACAGTTTAAAGAAAATAACTTCATTTACAATAGCATCAAAAAAATGAAATACTTAGTAATAAATGTAACAACTACAAGACTTATACTCTGAAAACTGTAACACATTGAAAGAAATTAAAGAAAACCTAAACGGAAAGACATCTCATACTCGTGGATTGGAAGACAGTGTTGTTAAGATGACAGTACTCCCCGAATTGATCTACAAATTCAGTGTAATTTCTATCAAAATCCCAGATGGGTTCTTTGCGCAGAATCACAAGCTGAAGTTCATATGCAAAGACAAGGGATCAAGACACTTCCCAGTTTTTGTTTTGCCATTTTTTTTTTTTTTTTTTTTTTTTGATGGAGTCTTGCTCCGTTACCCAGGCTGGAGTGCAGTGGCACAATCTCGGCTCACTACAACCTCTGCCTCCCAGGTTCAAGCAATTCTCCTGCCTCAGCTGCCTGAGTAGCTGGGACTACAGGAGCCTGCCACCACAACTGACTAATTTTTATATTTTTAGTAGAGACAGGGTTTCACCATGTTGGTCAGGCTAGTCTCAAACTCCTGACCTCAGGTTATCTGCCCGCCTTGGCCTCCCAAAGTGCTGGGATTACAGGTGTGAGCCACCACCCCAGGCCACTTCTCAGTTTAAAACTTACTACAAAGCTGCAGTAATCAAGAGAGTGTCGTACTGGCAGAAGTATAGATGTGTAGATCAATAAAACAGAACTGAGAGTCTGAAAGAGCCGCCCAGGATGGAGTGCGGTGGCCATTCACAGGCACGATCATAGCTCATTGCAACCTCTCACTCCTGGGTTCAAGCCAGCCTCCTGCTTCCTGAGTAGCCAGGACTACACGCTCATGCCACCACACACAGCTTATTATTATTTTTTTTAATTTTTGGTGAGGCTTGCCCAGGCTGATCTCAAACTTCTGGCCTGAAATGTTTCTCTCTCTTTTTTTTTTTTTTTTTTTTTTTTGTTGTTGTTTTTGAGATGGAGTCCTGCTCTGTTGCCCGGGCTGGAGTGCAGTGGCATGATCTTGGCTCACTACAACCTCTGCCTCCTGGGTTCAAGCGATTCTCCTGCCTCAGCCTCTCAAGTAGCTGGGATTACAGGTGTGTACCACCATGCCTAATTTTTGTATTTTCAGTAGACATGGGGTCTCACCATGCCGTCCAGGCTGGTCTCAAACTCCTGACCTCAAGTGATCTACCTGCCTCGGCCTCCCAAAGTGCTGGGATTATAGGCGTGAGCCACTGTGCCCAGTCTGTTTTGTTTTTAATCATGGTCATCCGAAGTGGCATTGCATTATGGTTATGATCTGCATTTTCCTAATGATCAGTGGTGTTGAGTATCTTTTCCAGTGTTTACTGGCCATTTGTATCTCCTCTCTGGAGAAATGTCTACTTAAGTCCTTTGCCCATTTTTGTTTTAATTGGGGTAAAATATACAAAACATAAAATTTACCATCTTTTTCTTTTTAAAGAAAAAGGAAGAAAGAAAGAGAAAAAAAAGAAGAAAAAAGAATGAAGAAGAAGAAGAGAAAGAGGGAGAGAGAACGGGAATATTGCTTTATTGCCCAGGCTAGAATGCAGTCTAAAAATGGGAATTGAAAACCTCTTTTATGCCAATAATTGTGCTTAACAGTGGAGACAGGAAGGAATAAGGGAAGAAAATAACAAACAAGCAGCCAACCAATATTTCATTTAAACCTATGAAATGCTATGCAATTACTGGGGAGTGATTTACTTCCAATTATGTAGTCACTTTTGGAATAGGTGTGATATGGTACTGATAAGAATGTGTGTTTTGTGTATTTGAAGTGGAGAGTTCTATAAATGTTTATTAAGTTTACTTGTTCCGGGTCTGAATTCAAGTCCTGGATGTCCTTGTTAATTTTCTATCTCGTTAATTAGTCTAATATTGATAATGTGATGTTACAGTCTCCCACTATTACTGTGTGGGAGGCTAAGTCTCTTTATAAGTCATTAAGAACTTGTCTTATGTATCCGGGTGCTCCTGTATTGGGTGCGTGTATATTTAGGATCGTTAGCTCTTCTTGTTGCATTGATCCTTTTACCATTATATAATGTCCTTCTTTGCCTCTTTTGATCTTTATTGCTTTAAAGTCTATTTTATCAGAGGTGAGAGTTGCAACTCCTGCTTTTTATTTATTTATTAATGTTTGCTGTCTGTTTGGTTGGTAAATCTTCCTCTGTCCCTTTGAGTCTTTGTGTATCGTTGCATGTGAGATGGGTCTGGATACAGCGTACCGATGGGTTTTGGCTTTTTATCCAGTTAATAATATATACGAGTTTAATACTGCCATTTGATGCTAGCTGGATATATTTTTGGAAAGGCTGATACTGGTTGTTCGTTTATATGTGTAGTGCTTCTTTCAGAAGCTTCTGCAAAGCAGGCCCGGTGATGGTAAAATCTCTAAGTACTTGCTTGTTTGCAAAAGATTTTATTTTTCCTTCACTTTTGAAGCTCAGTTTGGCTGGATATGAAATCCTGGGTTGAAAGTTCTTTTCTTTAAGGATGTTGAATATTGGCCCCCACTCTTTTCTGGCTTGTAGGGTTTCTGCTGAGAGATCTGCTGTAAGTCTGATAGGCTTCCCTTTGTGGGTAACCTGACCTTTCTCTCTATCTGCTCTTAGTATTTTCTCCTTCATTTCAACCCTAGTGAATCTGACGATTATGTGCCTTGGAGTTGGTCTTCTTGAGGAATATCTTTGTGGTGTTCTCTGTATTACCTGGAGTTGAATATTGTCCTGTCTTACTAGGTTGGGAAAGTTTTCCTGAATAATATCCTGAAGAGTATTTTCCAACTTGGATTCATTCTCTTCGTCACATTCAGGTACACCTATCAAACGTAGA
Source organism: Aotus nancymaae (assembly GCF_030222135.1). Lineage (NCBI taxonomy): Eukaryota > Metazoa > Chordata > Mammalia > Primates > Aotidae > Aotus > Aotus nancymaae. The sequence goes on along the minus strand of NW_026988414.1, from coordinate 1,894,546 downwards.
TTAGGTCGTTTCACATAGTCCCGTATTTCTTGGATACTTTGCTCATTCTTTTTTATCCTTTTTTCTCTAATCTTGACTTCTCGTTTTATTTCGTTAAGTTGGTCTTCAAACTCTGATATCCTTTTTTCTGCTTGATCAATTCGACTGTTAAAACTTGTGCATTCTTCGCGAAGTTCTCGTGTTGTGTTTTTCAGCTCCATTAATTCACTTATATTCCTCTCCAAATTGTCTATTCTCATTAGCATTTCGTCAAACCTTTTTTCAAAGTTCTTAGTTTCTTTGCATCGGGTTAGAACAAGTTCTTTTAATTCACAGAAGTTTCTTATCATCCACCTTCTGAAGCCTACTTCTGTTAATGGAACGCACTCATTCTCCATCAGGGCTTGTTCCGTTGCTGATGAGGAACTGTGATCACCTGTAGAGGGAGAGGCATTCTGATTTTGGGTATTCTCAGCCTTTTTATGCTGGTTTCTTCCCATCATTGTAAATTTATCCGCCTGTCGTCTTTGTGATTTCCGACTTTCAAATTAAGTTTCTGAGTGGACGTTGAACTTGTTGATTCCCAGTGCCGAAATCTGAGCAATCCACTGCGCCAGCCAAAACAGCGGTGTTAAGATTGATGGTGCTTTTCTGCCCGGGAATCGGCCAAAAGGGGACCCAGTCCCACTCACTCTGCACCAAGAACTGCCGCCCTGAGGCGCCAGCAAAACCGCCGCACTGGCCACAAGAGTCGCGCTAGCGCCCCGTGGGGCTCCTCCGCTGGGAATCTCCTGGTCCACGAGCAACAAAAATTCGTCTGAAAGTGTGGTGTCCTCTCGTTCTCTGCACTTTCACTAGGAGCTACGATCCTGAGCTGCTAGTGGTCAGCCATCTTGGATCTCTCTCCTTTTTTTTTTTTTTTGAGATGGAGTCTTTCTCTGTCACCAGGCTGTAGTGCAGTGGCTCGATCTTGGCTCACTGCAACCTCCGACTCCCTGGTTCAAGCAATCCTCCTGCCTCAGCCTCCTGAGTAGCTGGGATTACAGGCGCCTGCCACCATGCCCAGCTAATTTTTGAATTTTTAGTAGAGTTTTCACCATGTTGGCCAGAATGGTCTCAATCTCCTGACCTCATGATCCACCCACTCTGGCCTCCCAGTGTTGGGATTACAGGCGTGAGCCACCGTGCCTGGCCAAAATGTACCGTCTTTTACATGTACAGTCCAGTCACGTTAAGGACTTTCATTTATCTTGCAAGAATGAGTACTCCGTACCTCTTCCACGACTCTCCATTTCTTCCTGCTCCTTACCCCTCCCATTGCCAACCACCGTTCTGCTGTCTTTGTGAATCTGACTTCTCTAGAGACTTCGTGTAACTGGAATCATACAGTGTTTGTTTATCTTTCTGACTGACTTATTTCTCTTAGCATGATGTCCTCCAGGTTCTTTTTGCCTGTTTCAATTTTTTGGGTTTTTTTTTTTGCTTTTGGCATCCAATGACATCCAATAAATAATTGCCAAATTCAATATCAGAAGATTTCCTCTATGTTTTATTATAAGAGTTTTCATTTTTAGCTTTTCTATTAGAGCTTTGGTCTATTTTATTTTATTTTATTTTATTTTTGAGACGCAGTTTCACTGTTGTTGCCCAGGCTGGAGTGCAATGGTGAGATCTCAGCTTGCTGCAACCTCCGCCTCCCGGGTTCAAATGATTCTTCTGCCTCAACCTCCTGAGTAGCTGGGATTACAGACATGTGCCACCATGCCCAACTAATTTTTTGTATTTTTAGTAGAGACAGCGTTTCTCCATGTTGGTCAGGCTGGTCTCGAACTCCCGACTTCAGGTGATCTGCCCACCTCGGCCTCCCAAAGTGCTGGGATTACAGGCATGAGCTGTGGCGCCCAGCCCTTTCTTCCCTATTCTAGACTGGACCTCAGATTCTTCAGGCTTGTGGTTTAGGTGGGACTGACCCCCTACTCCTAGCTCTAAGCTTGGGCCTTAATTGGCTGAAGCTTATCAACACACCCCTTCTCTCCCCTCCTTGCCTCTTGTGTTGATTGGTTCAAGAATAGACAAACGACCCCCTTCAGGCCAATCTGGGCCAATGAGACCCAGTTCCTAAGACTTGATTGGCAGGGTCAGGGGTGGGGAAGAAGTGGGTCATTTTTAGTAAGAAATGAACATCGAGTAGAAGCCCTAAGCTGCTGCCTTCAGCCAAGTGGAGTGCCTTCCTGGGAACAGCTCTACTACCAAGGAAGCAGGACCAGACACAGAGAGAGGAAAACCAGATTCTCTCATAGCCTGTGAGCCCTGGATCCAGCTTTGCCTGAAGGCATTGTTGCTGGACTTAAGTTTCATGAGTCAAGAAGTTCTGGGCCAGGTGTGGTGGCTCACGCCTGTAATCCCAGCACTTTGGGAGGCCAAGGTGGGCAGATCATGAGGTCAGGAGTTTGAGACCAGCCTGACCAACGTGGTGAAACTCCATCTCTAGTAAAAATTCAAAAATTAGTTGGGCATGGTGACACATGCCTGTAATCCCAGCTACTCAGGAGGCTGAGGCAGAAGAATCACTTGAACCTGGAAGACGGAGGTTGCAGTGAGCCGAGATTGTGCCATTCCACTCCAGCCTGGGCAACGAGCAAAACTCCATCTTAAAAAAAAAAGTTCCCTTTTTGCTTTAGCCCGTTTGGGTCAGGTTTTCTGTTGCTGTAAAGTGCTTTTGCAGATAATTGTTACTGGAAAAGGGTCCAGATCCAGACCCCTAGAGAGGGTTCTTGGATCTTGCACAAGGAAGAATTTGAGCTTAGTCTGTAAAGTGAAGTTCATTAAGAAGGTAAAGGAATAAAGAATGGCTACTCCGTAGATGGCATAGCCTCAAAGGCTGCTGCTTGCCCATATTTATGGTTATTCCTCTACGATATGCCAAACAAGGGGTGGATTATTCGTGCTTCCCCTTTCTAGACTGTATAGGGTATCTTCCTGATGTTGCCATGGCATTTGTCAACTCTCACCGCGCCGGTGGGAGCGTAGCAGTGAGGAGGTCACTCTCATCGCCGTCCTGGTTTTGTTGGGTTTGGGTTGGCTTCTTTACTGCAACCTGTCTTATCAGCAAGGTCTTTGTGACCTGTATCTTGTGCCCACCTCCTATGTCACCCTGTGACTCAGAATGCCTTAATCATCTGGGAATGCCACCCAGCAGGTCTCAGCCTTACTTTACCTAGCCCCTGTCCAAGACGGAGTTGCTCTGGTTCAAACGCCCAGACAGAGGAACACACAAGGCATCAGGGAGCCTGAGGGGCCTTCACAGTCTCCCTGGAGCATCTGGGAAGGCTCCCCAGATAATGTTGGGGCAGAATTCTGAAAGAGGAGTGGGGGTAATTAGGGAAGGAAGGGCAGCGCTGTCACAGGGAGAATGATTGAGACAGAGCGTCCCTCCTGAGACTCTGGAGGAATTCATTTATCAGTAGTGGCCTAAGAGTGCCCTGTGGGTCAGGCCTTCACTAATGCCAGGTTAGAGGATGAGCTGATCTGGGGGCAGTGCCAATTCAGCCCCTCTCATGCTCTCGGTGTCGCCTTGGAGTCAGGGCCCAAGCGTGAGAAGGGGCTGAGTTGGCACTGCCCCCAGTTAAGTTCATCCTCCCAACTTCTTTTTTCTGAGATAGTCTTGCTCTGTCACCCAGGCTGTAGTGCAGTGGCATGATCTTGGCTCACTGCCACCTCCGCTTCCTGGGTTCAAGGTTCAAGCAATTCTGCCTCAGCCTCCTGAGTAGCTGGGATTACAGACATGTGCCACCATGCCCAGCTAATTTTTGTACTTTTAGTGGAGACGGGGTTTCACCTGTTAGCCAGACTGGTCTCAAACTCCTGACCTCAGGTGATCCGCCTGCCTCGGCTTCCCAAAGTACTGGGATTATAAATGTGAGCCACCCAACCCAGCCCCTCCCGTCTTGTTCTAAGGTGAGGTTCGGGGGATCAGCCAGGAGCCCTGGCTAGGAAGCAGAGGTGTGCTGTCTCCTGGGCCAAGTCCTTTCCAGCCACCGAGCTGGGCTTTGGCTGGAAGCAAACCTTCTGGGCCTGAGCCCGAGATAAGGCTGATTTTGTTGTTTTTGAGAAAAAGCTCCTTTGCCTCATCTAGAGTTCCCATTCTAGAGGGCTCCTTCGCCCTCCCTGCTTTTCGGTGAGTTTACCTATGTCTGCTGCCTTTCTGCTGTCTAGGCCTCGTAAAATCTATCAGCGGGTGGCCGGATTGGTTTTTAATCACGTTTTACCTCTGTGGAATGAGTCTCTCTGGACCCTTCGGAACCGCTCTGAGCATCGGGCATCCAGAGCGTCTTGCACTGGGCGATTCAGACAGAATTATGAACAACGCTGGATTTACTCCTCCGGAGGGGCCTGCTGGGAGCCTTGTCCATGCAGCAAAGCAGGGGAGCGTCTGTCTGAGGCCACTCAGGAGGCAAAGGGCCCGACTGCTGCAGGGTCTTTCCAGCTCAGGGCTGAACCTCGCCCTCCGGCCTGTAGACCATCAGAGACAGTTGGTAATGAGGGGTGCTTAAATCACCCGCAAGCCACCAGGCCATTTAGAAGATGCTTAAACCTACACATTCCCTTCTCTCTGTCTATTTTCATTCTGTCCCCCAGCCCTCTGAAGTGCATCCCAGGGCCAGCAAGACCCTGTAACCAGCTTGGTGTTGACAGGTATCTTAGTCTGTGTGGGCTGCTATAGCAAAATACCATAGACTGAGTGGCTTATGAAAAACAGAAACAGGCTGGGCGCAGTGGCTCATGCCTGAAATCCCAGCACTTTGGGAGGCTGAGGCAGGCAGATCACGAGGTCAGGAGTTCAAGACCAGCCCGGCCAACATGGTGAAACCCTATCTGTACTAAAAATACAAAAAATTAGCTGGGTATGGTGGTACATTCCCATAATCCCAGCTACTCAGGAGGCTGAGGCAGGAGAATTGCTTGAACCAGGACACAGGAGGCGGAGGTTGCAGTGAGCCGAAATCGCATCACTGCACTCCAGCGTGGGCTACAGGGTGAGACTCTGTTTCAAAAAAAAAAGAAAAAAAAAAACCCCAGAAACTTACTGCTCCTGGTTCTGGAGGCCGGGAAGTCCAAGACCAAGTGTGCAGAGTCCACGTCTGGTGGGGACCCGTTCCTCATCGCCGTCTTCTCACTGTAGCCTCACAAGGCAGGATTTCTCAGGGGCCTCTTTTTAATTTTTGATTAATTAATTTATTTATTGAGACAGAGTCTCACTCTGTCACCTAGGCTGGAGTACAGCGGCATGATCTCAGCTCACTGCAAGCTCTGCCTCCTGGGTTCAAGCAATTCTCCTGTCTCAGCCTCCCGAGTAGCTGGGAATACAGGCGTGTGCCACCACACCCAGCTAATTTTTGTATTTTTAGTAGAGATGGGGTTTCATCATACTGGTCAGGCTGGTCTCAAACTCCTGACCTCAGGTGATCCACCTGCTTTGGCCTCCTAAAGTACTGTGATTACAGGCGTGAGCCACCTCGCCAGGCTGGGGCCTCTTTTTAGGGGCACAAATCCCATTTATGACAGCTCAATCCTCTTGACCTGATCACTTCCCAAAGGCCCCACCTCCTCACACCATCATCTTGGGAGTATTTCAACACAGGAGTTTAGGGGAGGCCGGTGTGGTGGCTTATGCCTGTAACCCCAACACTTTGGGAGGAAGAGGTGAGATGATTGCTTGAGCCCAGGAGTTCAAGACCAGCCTGGACAACATAATGACACCCTGTCTCTATAAGTTAATAATAGGCCAGGCACAGTGGCTCACGCCTGTAATCCCAGCACTTTGGGAGGGTGAGGCGGGCAGATCACCCAAGGTTGGGAGTTTGAGACCAGCTTGACTAACATGGATAAACCCCGTCTCTATTAAAAATACAAAAAATTAGCCAGGCGTGGTGGCACATGCCTGTAATCCCAGCTACTTGGGAGGCTGAGGCAAGAGAATCGCTTGAACCCAGGAGTTTGAGGTAAGCCAAGATCATGCCATTGCACTCCAGCCTGGGCAACAAGAGTGAAACTCCATCTCAAAAATAATAATAATAAATAAAAAGGAATTTTAGGGGAACACAAATGTTCAGTCCATCACAGCCTGTTTCCCTCCAGTGGAGCAGGGCTAAGGACCACAAGGAGCGGGAGAAGCTGGCTGGTCAGGAGCTGGGGAGAGGCCAACCTCCATGGACTGGCCCATTTTCACCTCTCCTTCCACTTCCTGCCCCCAACCGGGGACCTGGCTCTGGGCAAAGGCAAATGGGTCTTGCTGTTGTTGCTGGACAGAAATGGGGCTGAGGAGCTGCTCCACTCCCCGGTCTTCATATTTCACCTGGTGGGAGAATAGGAGGGGCGGCTAGGTCACTAGGCTGGGTGCATTTCAGAGCCCAGGGAGCAGATACTATTGTTTTGCAAATGAAGCCCCAGAAGGTAGGGGGCTGTCCCAGACTTCCTGCCTTGCTGTCCAGACCTCCTCCTCGACCTCCTGTCCTAGAGAGTATTCCAGAACTTCACTTAGGCCTCTAAACTCTGGGCCCTGTGACCCCACCTAATTGAGGAGCTTTTCCTACATCCTTTTTTTTTTGAGACAGAGTCTCACTTTGTTGCCCAGGCTGGAGTTGTGCAGTGGTGTGATCTCGGCTCACTGCAACCTCCACCTCCTGGGTTCAAGCTCTGCCTCAGCCTCCTGAGAAGCTGGGACTACAGGCGTGTGCCATCACACCTGGCTGATTTTTTTTGGATTTTAATAGAGACAGGGTTTCCCCATGATCTCAATCTCCTGACCTCATGATCTGACTGGCTCGGCTTCCCAAAGCGCTGGGATTACAGGTGTGAGCCACTGTGCCTGGCTTTTTTTTTTTTTTCCTTGAGACAGGGTCTCACTCTGGTTGCCCAGGCTGGAGTACAGTAGCACAGTCAAGGCCCACTGCAGCCTCCACCTCCTGGGCTTGGGTGATTCCCCCGACGTCAGCCTCCCGAGTAGCTGGGACTATAGGCGCGTGCCACCACGCCTGGCTAATTTTTTTGTATTTTTAGTAGAGATGGGGTTTTGCTATGTTTTGCTATGTTGTCCAGGCTGGTCTCGAACTCCTGGCCTCAAGCAATCTGCCCACCTTGGCCTCCCTGACTGCTGCGATTACAGGTGTGAGCCACTGCACCGCCTAATTTAAAACGTTCTGCCTCTCTGTTCCTCGGAGTCCACACAAAGCGGGACTGTCCAGCAAGCTGCCCTTCCTGCCTCCTGTCTGGTGTGGCTCCGTGACTCCTGCATAGCCCATCAGACGGCCTCTCTCGGGACGAATTTTTTTTTTTTGAGACGGAGTCCTGCTCTGTTGCCCAGGCTGGAGTTCAGTGGTGTGATCTTGGCTCACTGCAACCTCTACCTCCCTGGTTCAAGCAACTCCCCTGCCTCCGCCTTCCAAGTAGCTAGGATTACAGGTGCTCACCATCACGCCTAGCTATTTTTTTAATATTTTTAGTACAGATGGAGTTTCCCTATGTTGGCCAGCTGATCCTGGCCACCTCAAGCGATCCACCTGCTGCGGCCTCCCAAAGCGTTGGGATTACAGGCATGAGGCACCATGCCCAGCCTCCCAGGACTGAATTTTGAGCAAACAACTGCACACAGGGAGGAGAATGGCCAAGGCTGATGGCTGTATCCTGAACTGGCAGCCTGGAGACCCCATGCCCTTGCTCCTGCCGTGTCGAACCCAGATCCTGCAGATTCCCAGGCCCTGCCCCTCCTCTGCCCTGAGTGCTTCCACACACACGTTGCCAATTCTGCGGCCCTTAGCCACCTTGGGTCTCTGTTGCAGGCCGCCCTGGAGCCCGGGTGGCTGGAGAGAGGAACCAGCTCCCTCCCATGACCGCCCCACTGCGGGGGCCCTGGCAGGCTCTCCTGCCTTCTACTAAGTGCCTCTTTTGCTTCACTGGCTTAGGAGCTTCTAGCCTTGCAAACAAAGATTCTCTGACCTTCCTTCTGACACAGATGAAAACTGTGAGTGAGGAAAAGACAGACAAGTGCTGGGGAGCACAGCCGGCCCCCCTGGCCCCTGGGTGTACAGCTCAGCTCACCACTGCCCTATGCTGAGGTACCAGGAGGCCACGGCCAGCTGCCCAGAGTGAGAAGAGCCTTGCTTGGGCCCTCCTCAACGCCTTGATCCTCACTGGGGAAGGTGAAGTTCAGAAAGGGCATGTCTTTCCCAGGCAGCAAGAGGCTTCGAGGACCAGAACACACTGCCTGATGGCTCCCTGGAAAGAGAGCAGAGAGGTCCCTTCTCACATGCAGGTACCTAAGAAAACCAAGGAAGGGCTGGGTGCAGTGGCTCACGCCTGTAATCTCAGCACTTTGGGAGGCTGAGGTGAGTGGATCACCTGAGGTCAGGAGTTCGAGACCAGCCTGGCCAACATGGGGAAACCCTGTCTCTACTAAAAATACAAAAATTAGTTGGGCATGGAAGTGCACGCCTGTAATCCCAGCTACTTGAGACAGGCGATGCTGGGAGCAGAGGGCCGAGGGCTGTGGTCAGTCCGCTCCAGCGGGAGGACGTCAGCCAGGCCTGTCCAGTAGGGCTTCTGCATCCTCTTCTGGAACAAGGACCAGGGAGATACCTGTTTCATGCCCTGGATGTCATGATAGCACCTATCAGCATTAAATGATATCTGGTTCAGCTGGGCATGGTGGTTCACACCTATAATCCCAGCTCTTTGGGAGGCTGAGGTGGGTGGATCACCTGAAGTCAGGAGTTCAAGACCAGCCTGACCAACATGGAGAAACCTAAAAATACAAAATGAGCTGGGCGTGTTGGCGCATGCCTGTAATCCCAGCCACTTGGGAGGCTGAGGCAGGAGAATTGCTTGAACCTGAGAGGCGGAGGGTGCAGTGAGCTGAGATCATGCCATTGCAGTCCAGTCTGGGCAAAAAGAGTGAAACTGTCTCAAAAAAGAAAAAAATGCCATCTGGTCCTCACCTCACAAGGAGCCCCGTCCCCTGGTTCATGGGCTTGGGGGTGCCCCCTAGGTCAGGGTTTCCCCAGTGTGGGGTTGGCAACCCTAGTGACCTAGGAGGACAGTGGCATCGGGGAACACACAGCCTCACACCACACAAAGTTGCACCACTAAACTCCAGCCTGGGTGACAGAACAAGACAGTCTAAAAAAAAAAAAAAACTGAGGAGGGAGGGCTTTGCCCCAGTCCAGATGGGCTTTGCATCTGTCTCTCAACAGGCAGGCTGCGTGTTCATTCACAAATGCACTCGGCTAGCAGCTCCATGTAATGACTGCATCTCCCATGCCGGAGAGGCCAGCTTCAAGGTCCACAAACAGCCTGTGAGGTAGCAGGCACCCAGGGCGCCTCCATCCCCTCTTACCCAGGAGGAAAGCAAGGCTCAGAGGCCACACGCCTGGCCCCAGCCCCAGCCCCCACAGCAAGGACTAGCACTCAGACTGCTTGGGGACCTTGCCAAGGGAAGGTTAGTGACTTTTTTTTTGTCAATAATGCGTATAATAATAATATTGCTAAAACAAATGTATTGGCCTGGCGCAGTGGCTCACACCTGTAATCCTAGAACTCTGGGAGGCTGAGGAGGGCAGATCACGAGGTCAGGAGATCAAGACCATTCTGGCTAACACGGTGAAACCCCGTCTCTACTAAAAATACAAAAAATTAGCCGGGCGTGGTGGCAGGTGCCTGTAGTCCCAGCTACTTGGGAGGCTGAGGCAGGAGAATCGCTTGAACCTGGGAGGTGAAGGTTGCTGTGAGCCAAGATTGCATCACTGCACTCCAGCCTGGGTGACAGAGTGAGACTCTGTCTCAAAAAACAAACAAAAAACAAATATATTATTGTCAGTTATAATAACAGCCAGGTTTCACTGAATAGGGCTAAGCAGTCTACACACATCACTTAGTTCTCATAACAACCGTGAGGGGAGGTGGTATTTTTATTATCCCCACCTTCCAGATGAGAAAACTGAGGCTTCACACAACCAGTAAGTGCAGTCTGGCTCCAGGCCCTGTGCTAACTAACCACTGTTCCACCCTGTTTTTTCTCTTGCACAATAAAAAAGCAAGGACTGGCCAGAGGACCCAGTGAGAGTGTGACCACCATGGCGGACAGCTCTGACTTGTAGGGATGAGCACCTCCTGGTCCTGTCTGAACACAGCCTTGCAAATTGCCATTTGCCCTGAGTGGGGAGTGCTGTGCCCAGGTGAAGTGCAGCCAGCCACGTGGCAGGCGAGGTGGGCGGGAGAGACTGTAGGATTCGTCCTAAGGGAGCATGGAGACACCTGTGCCCCGGTTGACTCCGCCTCCCCAGTGACTATGATTGACGGCTTAAGGGGTCGAGCCACTCTCTCCAGCTGAGTCTGTCTTGCCTCCCATTCCTCCTGACATAATGGTCCAGCAGCCACTACCCAAGAGCTGGAGTTGGCGGCCTGCTGAAGAGGATGGTGGGAACAAGGGAGAACCGCTCAGCTGGAGCCGTACGTGGTGACTGAGCTCCCGCTGTGGGCTGGCCACCTGCTGATGCGACATCAGATGTTGAAGGAGCTGGTTGCTGGGTGGGCCCTCTCCAGCACTGCCCACTCTGTGAATTTGAGCACTGTATTTTTTTTTTTTTAAGACAGAGTCTCGCTCTGTCGCCCAGGCTGGAGTGCAATGGTGCGATCTCAGCTCACTGCAAACTCCCGAGTTCAAGTGATTCTCCTGCCTCAGCCTCCCAAGTTGGTATTTTTGGTAGAGATGGAGTTTCATCAGATTGGCTAGGCTGGTCTCAAACTCCTGACCTTGTGATCTGCCTGCCTCAGCCTCCCAAAGTGCTAGGATTCCAGGCTTGAGCCACTGTGCCCAGCCTCAGCACTGTATTACTCTGTTCTCATGCTGCTGATGAAGACGTACCCGAGACTGGGTAATTTATAGAGGAAAGAGGTTTAATGGATTCACCGTTTCACGTGGCTGGGGAGGCCTCACAATCATGGTAGACAGCGAAAGTCACGTCTTACGTGGTGTCAGGGAAGAGAGATTGAGAGTCAAGTGAAAAGGGAAACCCCTCATAAAAACATCAGATCTCGTGAGACTTACTACCAGGAGAACAGTATGGGGAAACCGCCCCCATGATTCAATTACCTCCCACCAGGTCCCGCCCACAACATGTGGGAATTATGGGAACTACAATTCAAGATGAGATTTGGGTGGGGATACAGCCAAACCGTATCAGGTACATTCCACAGCAGCTACTAAAGGCTGGCTGCTTCACTGCCCCCATCTGAGCCTCCTGCCAGGGTTTAGTGTCACTCCACTCACCTGTAGGAAATCCGCTCTTTACTACCCAACTTCCTCTCCCAGGGGAGTAGGGACTCATATAACAATGGGCTCCTCATGGTTCTTCTTATTTTTTTTAGAGTGAGAGCTCTCTCTGTCATCCAGGCTAGAGTTCAGCAATGTGATCACAGCTCACAGCAGCCTTGAACTCCCAAGTTCAAGCAATCCTCCCGTCTCAGCCTCCTGAATAGCTGGGTTTACAGGCCCGCCACCAAGCCTGGCTAATTTTTAAAAACTATTGAGAGATGGGGTTTTGTGCTGTGGCCCAGACTGGAGGGCAGTGGTGCAATTGTGGCTCACTGCAGCCTCAAACTTCTGGCCTCAAGTGGTCCTCCTGGCTCAGCCTCCTGAGCCGTCACTGGGATGATAGGTGTGAGCTACTGTGCCTGGCTCTCCTTATGCTTATATATTCCATAGGATGTGGGTTCTTCAGCATGCTAAAAGGAGTTTTAAAAGAATGTCCTACCTGAGTAAGTGTGAAAAATGCTTCATTAAATAACACAGATTTCTTTCCTGCAGGACTTCTCAGAGCATTTACTATGCTAATATGCATTGTGATGGTCAAAAGGGTGCTTACAGTATGGGATAATTCCTAAAAATGCTTGACAAGGGAATTTGTTTTACCACAGGACATGTATGCCATAGAAACTGTTTTTTCTTCCAAAGATACTGGATTATATACTTTTGACAATCTTTCTTTTAGATTTGGGGAACAAAATATGATCTAAAACTACTTAATTATTAATAAAATACAGTTTTGGCTAAGTGCAGTGGTTCGTGCTGGTAATCCCAGCACTTTGGGAGGCTGAGGTGGGGGATCACTTGAGGTCAGGAGTTCAAGGCCAGCCTGGCCAACATGGTGAAACCCTGTATCTACTAAAAATACAAAAATTAGCAGGACACGGTGGCGGGTGCCTGTAATCCCAACTACTGGGGAGGCTGAGGCAGGAGAATCACTTGAACTTGTGAGGCAGAGGTTGCAGTGAGCCGAGACTGTGCTATTGCACTCTAGCCTGGGTGACAAGAGTGAGACCCTGTCTCAAAAAAAAAAAAGAGAGAGAGAGAAAATAAAATCTAAGCACATCTGAATTGTTTTTGTTTTTTTGTTTTTTGAGACAGAGTTTTCCTCTTTTTGCCCAGGCTAGAGTGAAATGGTACAATCTTGGCTCACTGCAACCTCTGCCTCCCAGATTGCCTCAGCCTCCCGAGTAGCTGGGATCATGGGTGTGCATCACCATACCCAGATAATTTTGTATTATTAATAGAGAAGGGGTTTCACCATGTTGGCCAGGCTGGTCTCGAACTCCTGACCTCAGGTGATCTGCCCGCCTCGGCATCCCAAAGTGCTGGGATTACAGGCGTGAGCCACCAGGCCTGGTATTTTTATTTTTTGAGACAGGGTCTCACTCTGTTGCCCAGGCTGGAATGCAGTGGCGAGATCTTGGCTCATTGCAAACTCTGCCTCCCAGGCTCAAGCCGTTCTCCTGCCTCAGCCTCCCAAGTACCTGGGATTACAGGCACACGCTGCTACCACTGGATACTTTTTGTATTTTTAGTAGAGTTGGGGTTTCTCCATGTTGGCCAAGCTGGTCTTGAACTCCTGACCTCAGGTGATCACCCTGTCTCAACCTTCCAAAGTGCACATCTGAAATTTTAAACCTCCTAGTTGGCACATTGGCCAACAATTTAAAAAGGTGAAATTAATTTTAATGCTATACATTTAACCCAAAACATTTATCAATTCAATATATAATCAAAATAAAAATATATGAATTATGTGGTTTTTATTATTTTCCTTGTACACGAACCTTTGGAGTTTGTGTGTATTTTGCGCTCACTGTGCCTTCTCAGTCTGGACCAGCCACGTTTTAGGTGCTCAGTGGCCACGTGTGGCTGGGGGGCCTCCCTGTTGGCCATCACAGGTCTAGGCGTTTGCTACAAGAAGGGAGGAGACGTCTGTGAGGGTTTGGATGCCATGGTTTGGTTTGTAAGAGGAACGGAGATGAGGCAGGCAGGGCCTTGTAAGCCTCATAGAGGCTTTCCCCTGAGAGCAAAGAGAAGCTTCGCTGGTGGGGATCGATGCAGAAGATTTTTTCTTTTTCTTTCTTTTTTTGCGACGGAGTTTTGCTCTTGTTGCCCAGGCTCAAGTGCAATGGCGTGATCTCGGCTCACTGCAACCTCCACCTCCTCCCGGGTTCAAGCAATTCTCCTGCTTCAGCCTCCTGAGTAGCTGGGATTACAGGCATGCGCCACCACGCCTGGCTAATTTTTTTGTATTTTTAGTAGAGACAGGGTTTCTCCATGTTGGTCAGGCTGGTCTCTAACTCCTGACTTCAGGTGATCCACCACCTTGGCCTCCCAAAGTGCTGGGATTACAGGCATGGGCCACCACGCCTGGCCAGAAGATTTGCACTAGAAAGTCTCACTCTGGCTGTGGTATGGGGATTTGAGAAGGAGTATGAAAGATGCTGCGGAAATCGCTTCGATGGCTTGGAGAGAGAGTGGTGGCTGGATTCCACTGAGTGTGATGGAGGGGCAGAAAACTGTCGAGGCTTGAAGGCTCTTTAAGAAGTGAAACCGACAGACAAGGTGTGGTTGATGGCATACAGAGGATGGGATTCTGGGGAGCAGGAAGGGTCCGGGGTGTTTCAGACTCTGGCTGGAGCCTGTGGTTGTTGGGGGGACCATTTGTAAGGGAAGAAGCATCCTTTTTGTGGGGACTGGACTGTAGTGAGTGATGTTTAGGATCTGTTGAGTCTGAGGTGCCTGTGTGACACAGGAATGGATACTCCCAGTAATGCACCCACTTGTAGGTCCACAGACTAAGCCCTGGGAGGAGGGATGGACCAGGGCTGTTCATCTGCAGGGGAGGAAACCGGAGCTTAAGAGTGTAGTGACCGAGCGGAGCATTTGATCCAGTTTGCCCAACGCTGTGTTTAAGTTTTCCCCACGGACTTTCTGGAAGAGCAACCGAGCAAGCTTCCCTAACCCTAACCCTAACCCTAACCCCAACCCTAGCCCTATGCCTAACCCTCACCCTCACCTAACCCTAACCTAAGCCTAAGCAAAACCTTAACCCTAACCCTAACCCTAACCCTCACCATCACCCTCAGAGTCACTCTTCCAGGTGAGCCTATGAAACCGTAGAAGGGACCCTTTTTGCTGAAAGGCAAGAGGGAGGGTTAGAGGCTGGGTTAAAATGCAGATTGCCAGGCTATACTGCCTCATTCACATTCATCATGTCTGGAGTGGAAGCTGGGGATCTGGGTAATGGACATGACCCCTAGGGGTGTCTCAGTGATTCTGGAAGGTTCTGCCTTGGGATATCTACAGATAAGTGAAGGAATTTGACAAAATACTGTTCTTATTCAAAAGCAATGTGTGAGCTGGATGTGGTGGCACACGTCTGTAATCCCATCATTTTGGGAGGCCAAGGCGGGAGGATTGCTTGAGTCTAGGAGTTCAAGACCAACTTGGGCAACATAGTGACACCCCATCCATATAAAAAATGTTATAAATAGCTGTGTGTGGTGGTGTGTGCCTGTAGCCCTGCTACTAGGGAAGCTGAGGCAGGAAGATCGCCTAAGCCTGGGAGGTCAAGGCTGCTGTGAGCCATGATTGTGCCACTGCACTCCAGCCTTGGTGACAGAGTGAGACCCTGTCTCAAAAACAGACAAAAACCCCAAAACGAAGACACTAAAGCAATGTGTCTAATTGTAGAAAATAATTTGCATAAAATATAGATGAGGCCGAGCATGGTGGCTCATGCCTGTAATCCCAGCACTTTGGAGGCTGAGGTGGGTGAATCTCCTGAGGTCAGGAGTTCGAGACCAGCCTGGCCAATGTGGTGAAATCCCATGTCTACCAAAAATACAAAAAATTGGCCGGGCACAGTAACTCACACCTGTAATCCCAGCACTTTGGGAGGCTGAGATGGGCAGATCACCTGAGGTCAGGAGTTTGAGACCAGCCTGGCCAACATGGTGAAACCCTCTCTCTACTAAAAATACAAAAATTAGCTGGGTGTGGTGGCGGGCGCCTGTAGTCTCAGGTACTTGGGAGGCTGAGGCAGGAGAATCGCTTGAACCTGAGAGGTGGAGGTTGCAGTGAGCTGAGATTGCGCCACTGCACTCCAGCCTGGATGCCAAGAGCAAACTAAAATGGCTGAATTGTGTGCTAATTTAAAATGATGGATTTTATGTGAATTATATCACAAGAAAAAAATGCAAGGAAAAAATGCAGATGAGAGAAAAAAACTAAAGTGACTTGTAATCTACTTACACTGAAAACTGATAGGACTCCCTGGAAGTCTGTCCTTCAGACAGCTTCCTACATGGATGCAGAGATTTATTTTCATTATTCTACATACAGTGGTTTATAACCTGGGTTTAAAAAAATTATTTAATTTTATTTATTTATTTTTTTCGAGACAGAGTCTCACTCTGTTGCTCAGGCTGGAGTGCAGTGGCGCAATCTCAGCTCACTGCAACCTCTGCCTCCTGGGTCCAAGCGATTCTCATGTCTCAGCCTCCTGAGTAGCTGGGACAACTGTGCACTACCACGCCCAGCTAAATTTTGTATTTTTAGTAGAGACGGGGTTTCATAAGTTGACCAGGCTGGTGTCTAACTCCTGACCTCAGGGGCTCTGCCCACCTTGGCCTCCCAAAGTGCTGAGATTACAGGTGTGAGTCACCTCACCTGACCTGTTTTGTTTTTTTTTAAACATAGAACTCAACATCTCCCCTTGAGTGTTTCACAGACATCTCAGATCTGTCTCTGAGATCATCACCCCCTCTTCGAACCTGGTCCACCTCGTGACCCCATGTTGAGCAAGGCATCTGTCCCTCAGGTGCTCCTGGACACCACCCGGGAGCCACCCTGACCCTCTCTCCCCCGTGGGGCTGTTCTCCCCAACCCGGAGATCCATGGTCATGCCTTCCTCTCTTGTCCCTCCCACCCACATCTAATCAATGGCCACTCAATTTCCCAGGTCCTCGATGGTGTCTCTGCCTTCACCCTGCCTGCTCCAATCTGCACAGCAGCCAGAAGGATCCTTTAACCTGTGAATTGGCCGTGACACCCCAACTGGAAGACGGGCTGCACCTGTTTGTTTGTTTTTGAGAAAAAGTTTCACTTTGTTGCCCAGGCTGGAGTGCAGTGCTGCGATCTTGGCTCACTGTGACCTTCACCTTCCAGGTTCAAGGGATTCTCCTACCTCAGCCTCCCGAGTAGCTGGGATTACATGAGTGCACCACCATGTCCAGCTAATTTTTGGATTTTTAGTAGAGACCATGTTGGCCAGGCTGGTCTCGAAATCCTGACCTCAGGTGATCTGCCTGTCTTGGACTCCCAAAGTACTGGGATTACAGGTGCGAGCCACCAAGCCTGGCCTGGGCTGCATGTTTTTTTCACTTAAACATCAATGTCCTGTAGCGGAAAGACCTGGATCCTCTGCTCCTCGGATTGTGACCGGGGGATCAGGGAGCAAATCCGAGCCCTTCGTCCGGTGGCTCAGGCTCAAGCGTTTTCAGCTGATGTGGGCAGGGACCTTTTCAGCTGAAAACCAGGTCAGGAAGAAGGATGGCTGGTCCCAGGGCCCAGCACTTTCTCACATGCTGTTATCACACCACGGGGGTCCAAAACACTCTGCTCACCCTTCCCCGCGCAGTTCTCAGGCTTCTCCCTCCTTCGGAAAGCACGTTCCCCCCCCTGGGACTACCTCCTGGGGTCTTCCCACCTCACCGCCGGCACCTCTGCTGTCTCCTGGACCTGATCTTCTCGGCCAACAGTCTCTCACTCAGTGACCTCATGCTGTCTCGACTTTAAAGGCCATCTCTGCCAGGATGGCTCCCAGCGTATACCTGCAGCCTGGACCTGTCCCTGAACTCCAGATGCCTGTGCCACCTGCTTTCTCCCGTCTCCGCTTGGACGTCTAGTTAGCATTTCACACTTCACCTGTCTGCAGTAAGATTCCAGCCCTTCCTGCCTCCAAACCTATCCACTCCCCATCTTAGCAAACAGAAACCCCACTCTTCCATATGCCCCGCTCAGAAACCCTGGCTTTGTCCTCGAGACCCCGCTCTCTGTTTCACACCTTCCAGCCCCCATGTCTCTCCTGCCTCTAAGCATACTCCATCCACCCCTGCCTTCCCCTGAAGCCCCTGCCCAGCCTGAGCCCCAGGCCCCAGGAAGTCTCCAGATGGGGATGGACTTGCTGGCCTGGAGGACCTCATTCTGCAGAGGAGATGAGATGGGCCCCAGCTGGAGGGATCTGGTGTAGACTTGGGAGCAGCATGTCCCAACCTTGAGGACCAACTCAGAGTGGACGGCAGTGAGAGGATCCTGCTCTCACTACCCTCAAAATGTCACTGAGTCTAGCCAGTTCCCTCCGTATCCTCCACGGCCACACTACACCTGGCCACCACCACCTCCTGGCTGATGATACAGTGACCTCCAATGGGTCCCCATTCCTACCTGTCTGTGTCTGAAGTCAGTTCTCCCTGTAGCCGCCGACGAGGGGACCGGGTAAGCACAACAGATCCCTTGAGTCGGGAGTCTTGACCTCGCCTCCCCACTCTGTGCCTTGCCCTCTAAAGCCCGCCTCATTGCACCCCTGCCAGGCCACACGGGAGGCTGCACACGGGCCAGCTGGGCTCCATCTGGGCTCTGCCGCAGGACCCGGCGATGCTTCCCCTCCGCTCTCAGTGAGGCTCCTTCTCCAACAAAAATCACACACCTCCTGCCCTTCCCATTTTCCTCCCTGCCTGTTTCCTCTTTCACCCGTGCGGTGCATTCTCCGCGAGGCGTGTTGGTGGTCTCTACGCTGCTGCACTTTCGCGTGTTGGTTATTGTTTATGGCACTCTCCCCTCACTAAATTGTAAGGTCCATGATGGCAGGGGTCTAGTCTGTGTCCCCAGAGCCCTGCACATAGTAGGTGCTTAGTAAACATGCCTTGGAGGATGGGATGGATCTGTGAAGTCCCTGAGTTCCCTGGCAGGTGCTCCCATGTATGTTCCCCCACCCTCTCCATTCCTCGCGTGGTGTTTGCTGCCAATGTGATTTTGTGCTTGCTGTGCAGCAATCGCGTCAGATCCATGAGCCCCCATGTCGGTCCCAGTGCCCAGCACGGCGCCTGGCACAGGGGCAGTGAGCAAGAAATACTGGCAGGATGAGCACCTGAGTTTCTTTTGTGTGTGTGTGTGTGAGAGTGTGTATGTGTGTGAGTGTATGTGTGTGTGTAGAGACAGGGTCTCATCACCCAGACTGGAGTGGGTGCAAACAGGGCTGACTTTGGCCTCCACCTCCTGGGCTCAAGCAATCCTCCTGTCTCAAATAGCTGAAAGCCTCTCGAGTAGCTGAGACTACAGGCATGTGCCACCATGCCTGGCCCTTCCCTCCTTCCTTCCTTCTGTCCCTGCTTCCTTCCTTCTTTCCTTCCTTCTTCTTTCTTTTTTCTCTTCTTTTTTCGCTTCTCTCCCTCTCTCTCTCTGTGTGTGTGTGTGTGTGTGTGTGTGAGACAGAGAGAGAGAGAGAGAGAGAGAGAGAGAGAGAGAGTCAGGGTCTCTTTCTGTCACCCAGGCTGGAATGCAGTGGCACAATGACAGCTCACTGCAGCCTCGACCTGCTGGATTCAAGAGATCTGCCCACCTCAGCCATCCATTTAGCTGGGGCTTAGACATGTGTCACCAAGCCCAGCTAACTTTTAACATTTTTTTGTAGAGATGAGGTCTCCCTGTGTTGCCCAGGCTAGTCTTGAACTCCGAGCTCAAGTAATCCTGCCTCAGCCTCTCCAAGTGCTGGGATTACGGGCATGAGCCACTGCACTGGGCCTGAGCACCTGGGTTTCTATAGGGCTTTAAGTACTACCACTGTCATCCCACCAGGCCCTGGTCCCCATGCGGGCTCCACCTCCTGCCAGGCAGGATGCTCAGCACAGTCTGGTCAACTCTGAACCCCCCACTGTGGGCCCCTCACTGCCGTTCATTCTGAGCTGGTCCTCAAGGTTGGGACATTCTGCTCTCAAGTCTACACCAGATCCCTCCAACTGTGCCCACCTCCTCTGCAGAGTCAGCTTCCCAAGCCAGCAAGTTCATCCCCATCTGAAGACTTCCTGAGGTCCGGGGCTGAGCCTAGGCAGGGGCTTCAGGGGAAAGCAGGAGTGGATGGAGAATGCTTAGAGGCAGGAGAGATATTGGGAGCTGGCGGGCATTCGGCCCGCCTCGGGGCTCCTTTGAGTTTTCTGGACCCTCCGAGGTTAGAACACTGTGGGAAAAAGGGAGGAAAAGAGACCTGGCTCCTGCCCCATCCCTGCTGCCCCGGCGGAGGGCTGCCTCATCCTCCCTGCTCGCTCCCCCACCCCAGGGCTTAAGCACGGGGCGTCATTCCCTTCTCAGTCCTTCTCTCATTCACAGAGATTTGCTGGATAATTGGGACACCTCAGGGGCCCTCTAGGTGCTGGAGATGCTTCTGCCCTCCGGAAGGGTGTTCTCCCAAGAGACAAACAGGACGCAGGAAACAGGTGACGTTTGTGGAGGATGCAAAGGAGAGAAACTAAAGCTGGGAAGGAGGATGGGAGAGGTCTGAAGACGTGCTGGCATTTTGGATGAGGTGGCCCGGGAAGGCCGAGCTGGACTTACCCCCTGGACCCATCCCCCACGCCAATCCAGGGGCCTCTGTCCATCCAGGTGGATGGAGCCTGTCACTCCAGCCTCAGCTCAGAGAAACAGCTCTGAACAGCTCTGACCTATCACTCCCTGCTGAAGTCCCTTCAGGCGCGCTGGTGGGCAGGGGCCCAGCTCGTTGGCGAGGCGCCTCAGCAGGCCTGCCCCGTGAGCCCTGCCCTTCTCCCAGGTCCTCTGCGCCTGTAGCCGTGGGCAAGCTGGGGAGCTCTCCCTCGGGCGTGCAGGCCTCCCCGCCTCTCCAGGTGGCTGAGGCCAGAATACTTCTCCATCCACTCCCGCTTCCTGACCCTGGGCTTGGAGGTCACCTTCCCCCAGGCCGAGAGTAGGCGTCGCCACCGCAATCTGCGGCACTCCGCACAGCCCTGCCCGCCCTGCGAGGGCCGGGGCGCTCTTGTACCGTAGGCCGCCGTGTCCCCGGCCCCCCACGAATCCGTGTCGAATGAATGAATGCCTCATTCGCGTCCGATCTTCCGGGCCCTCCCCGCCGCGGCGGGGGCCGGAGCGCCCGGGCTGGATTCGGGGAGGGGGCAGCGGGGAGGGGGGGCACGGCCCCACACCAGGGCCGTGATGAGCCGAGGGGACGCCCCTTTGGCGGGCTGGTCGGGCGGGTGCGGGGCGGGAGGTGGCGCCGGGCTCTGAGTGGCGGCTCCGGGTCCACCCCTGGCGCGCGGGTGCGGGCGGGAGGCGGGAGGCGGGGAGCGCAGGGGCGGCGGCGGGCGGGAGGCAGCAGCGAGCATGTGCCGCGGAGCCCAGTAACCAGGGACGACCGCGGCCACACCGCGCCGGCGCCGGCGCCCAGCCCAGGCAGCCCCGCGCCGCGGCGCCCGGACCGCCCGGGCCTGCCCAGCGGCCGCCCCACGCCCCGGGCGCCCCGGCGCCGACAGCCGCGCAGCGCAGCGCGGGCGCCGCAGACAAAGGCGCGGCCCCGGCCCGGCCCGCCCGGCCCAGCCGCTCCCGCTGGGAGCCCCGACCGGGTCCGGCCCGGGGGGCGGGGGCCGCGGCCGCCGAGGATGGGGAAATCCAACAGCAAGTTGAAGCCCGAAGTTGTGGAGGAGCTGACCAGGAAGACCTACTGTGAGTGCGCCCGGCCCCCGCCCGCGCCCCCCGGCCGCCCCCACCTCCGCCGCCCCCGCCCCGGGACCCGCGCGCGACCCGCTCCGCGCCGCCGCCTCCGCTCCGTCCTCCCCGCCCGGCCTCCGCTGCGGACCCCTCGGAGACTCCCCGGCCGCGCCCCTGCCCCCCGCCCGGCCCCATTGTTCTGGCACCCCCAGCCGGGGAGTGAGTGCGCGCCGGTCGGCGTTCGCGGCGCCACCCCTAGGTCCGGAGGGGCAGCCCCAGCCCCCCTGCAGCCCCCTCTCCGCACAGCTGTCCCTACGGGCAGGGGGCGTGCGAGCGCGGGGCGGTGGTCCCAGGAGGGGCGCCGGGCTGCGCGGAGCCGACTGGCAGGCGCGCGCAGGGCTGGTGATTCATGCATCACGATGCCGCCGCCGCCGCCGCTGCGAGATTGGCCTGTCGCCCCCTCCCTGGCCCGATCGTGTGTGGAGGGGTGGGTGGCGAGACTTGGCACAGAGCTCCTCGCGCAGTGACGGCGGCGAAGGGTCCCCAGCACCTCTGGGTTGCAGAACTTACAGGCTGGGTTCTCCCCGGCCGCATCTCTGTCTGCCAGACCGGGAAATGGGTTTATACAGCCCGGGCTATCTGGGTGGGCTGCATGTGATCATTAGCTGTCCAGGGCAGCCCCGAGGAGGAGGGCCTGTCCTTTTTGGACGTCTCCAGATCAGTCTCAGTGTGTCTCCTTCCACTTGCTCAACTTCACAACTCTGCAGTCCCCTTGCTGCCCCAATTTCTCCATACCAGGCTTTCACCTTCCCCGCAGCCTCTCCGGAGGTGCGCCAGCATGCTAGGGGTTAATGGCACTGGGTCCAGACCACCCTGTCTTTCTTTGGGGATGGCGAGAGGGAAGGCATCGGGGTCCAGAAGGACCTCCGCCAAGGTGTTTGACTCGGAAGTGGACAGTGGCTCTGGGCTTGGGTTCGAATTCGAAACCCATCCCCGGGCAGCTGCGTGGGCCCAGGCCCTCTGCACCACCCCTGGAGGCAGCAGCTTGACTGTCAGCCCCTTGTGTTGATGGAGGCTGGGGAGGCAGCTCCTGGTGGTGCATTGCACAACCTCTGCTCCCCGCTTTCCCCCACTCCATCGGTCTTCTGGGCACGTTTGCAGCTCTGTCCAAGCCCACGCTTCAGCTCCATGCCCCTCACCCAACGTGATTGGAACAAAGGGGGCTTTCCTGAGCAGGTGCCAGTCGGCTGCAAGGTGCCGGCCCTTCTGTGGAATCCTGGAGCACGCAGCTCACATCTCAGGAGCTGCTCCTGGAAGGGGTGAAGCCCCCTGGTCCAGGGGCTGCTCTCACCCTCTCTCCAAGGTGGGTGGGTCGGTGGGTGGCCCATTCCAGTGTGGCTGCTGTTGTGTGAGATTCGCCGGGTCCTCCTTCAAGCTAAGTCCAGATGAGGCCCACAGCCACCAGCAGGTGGGACTTCCTGGGTCCCTGTGCTGGGGGAGGCTGAGGACTCATTGGGCTTCATCGGGAGTGGTGGGCATGGGCTGCCCGAGATGCCTCCATCGTGGTGGGGCAGGGGAGTGAAGCTAGGTTTCCTGCTCATTGGGCACGTCATGTGCCAAGCTCTTGGCATCGTAAGCACCTTGACTCCACCACAACAGCTCTACCAGGCTGCATGCTGCTACGATCTCCATTTACAGATGGGGAAACTAAGGCTCAAAGGGACAAAGTGGCATGCCTGTGATCCAACAGCTAGTGACTAGGCAGTGTCAGGACTCAAATTCTGGTCTGTCCTGCTTCAAGGCTAGTGAGAGACCTCAGAGCTCATGCCAAGAGCTCTTCTGGGCCAGGAGCGGTGGCTCACGCCTGTAATCCCAGCACTTTGGGAGGCCGAGGCAGGAGGATCACCTGAGGTCAGGAGTTCGAGACCAGCCTGACCAACATGGTGAAACCCCCGTCTCTACTAAAAATACAAAATTAGCCGGGCATGATGGCAGGTGCCTGTAATCCCAGCTACTTGGGAGGCTGAGGCAGGAGAATCAATTGAACCTGGAGGTGGAGGTCGCAGTGAGCTGATTGTGCCATTGCACTCCAGCCTGGGCCACAAGAGCAAAACTCCATCGCAAAAAAAAAAAAAAAAAAGCTCTTCTGGGTGTCTGTTTCTGACTTTTGCTACAAACCCATGATGGTGGATTCTAAATGAGAAGGGCCTGGGGTGATTGTCCTGTCTGGCCCCCTCTTCCAGGCAGACCTGTCAACTTTGAGAGAAGTTGAGTCAACAAAGCTTTGTTAGGAGCTGGCCCTCGTGGTGCTGGGCTGGGCTATTTTTAAAGGCCTTTGGAGACGTGGAACAGTTTTGGGCAGGGAGAGAGTTGGCCTGGGTACTTCTCCTCTGTAGAAGGCCTTATTAGGGGTGGGCCGCTGGAGGCGGCGGTGGGTTCATTGGCCTCCTGTCTGCCGCCCACACTGACGTCAACTCCTTCAATGCAGGCCCTTGTGTGTGGCACTCACAGCTGTGTTCCCCCCATGTGTTGGCCTTTGGTAGGTCCACAGAATGAAAAGTCTCCCAACAGGACAAGCAGAGAAAGCCTCCAGCTTGTTCTCCGGACCCCAGATGGGCTTCCTTCTGATGGCGAGTGGAGCCATCTGCTCTTTGTTCTGGGGGATTCTGTGTATGGGGTCAAGAAGAGCTCCCCGGGAAGGACTCTCAAATGTCAGAATCTCCTGGTTGATTAACACACACGAAGTCGCCTGGTCTGCCCTCCCAGATTTCCTATTCTTTAGGTCTGGCTGGGGCCCAGGAATTTGCATCCTTGACACGTGTTTGTGGTGCAGATTGTGGTCCTGGGGAGCCCGAATTGAAGACCACAGATCTGGTGTATGCTGGGGGTCCTAGCCTACAGCTGGCCACAGTGCCCAGGAGGCCCACAGGGGAGCCACGGGTCCACGTCAGTGCACTGGGCAGCGTCCTTGGTGGGTGACTCTGGCTCTGTCTGTGGTAGTCTGTGTGTGTGCAGAAGAAGGAACGTTCTAAAGGCTCCAGGAGTGTGGTCCTCACTGGACACGCCGGGATTCTGCCTGGCTCCAGCCCTAACCCGATCCTCAGCCTTCCACCAGCAACAGGCTAGGGAGAGGTGGATGGGGTCGCCCTGCAGCCAAGACTTAGACGGTGGTGGTCAGCGTTGCAGATGGCCCAGTTTCTTTGAGGTCTGACCCACGCTCTTCCAACCTGCTGGTGAGGCTGCTGGCATCCTTGTGTGCCTGGCTGTGGGATGGGCCAGTCCCCTCACCTACCTGAGCCTCTGTTTCCTCATCTGCAAAATAGGTGTGCTCATGGCACCTGACCCGAGGGGACGTGAGGAGTCAGCGGGATAGCTCCTGTGCAGCATGGGGCCTGCTGCGTGGCATGGGATATGTGGTCAGTAAATGCCAGGGGTTGTTAGTAATGTTTATTTGTTCTTTATTTTTGGAGACAGGGACTGGCTCTGTCACCCAGGCTGGAGTGCAGTGGTGCAACCATGGCTCACTTAAACCTTGACCTCTTAGGCTTAAGCAATCCTCCTGCCTCAGCCTCCCCAGTAACTGGGATCATGGGTGTGCAACACCACACCTGGCTAATTAAACTTTTTTTTTTTTTTTTTTTTGTAGAGTTAGGGTCTTGTCCTGTTGCCTAGGCTGGTCTCAAACTCTTGGCCTCAAGCAGTCCTCCCGCCTTGGCCTCCTAAAGTTCTGGGATCACAGGCCTGAGCCACCGTGTGCAGCCTTAATATAGTTTTGATCATACAATACAGCTCCATCTTGAACTGGGCTTTTCTGTGTTTTGTGGGCGAATTTCTTCTCTCCACAGAGGAATCTTCCTACGACCCCGGTCTTTGTGCCTGGCACATGGAAGAGGACCTCTGTGACTGCTGTGCCCAAATCCCAGCAGGGGCTGCTCTGACGTGCGGCGGCCTCCCCAGCCCCACTGGTGAATCGTGAAGCTGCCCTGGCCTGTTCCTCAAGTGCTCACTGTGTGCCAGGCACAGAGACGGAGGAGTGACCGAGAGAGACGGAATTCCTGCCCTCAGGAGGAAACCAGCCAGGTTGCCTGAACACTCGCGCATAGGGGTGCAAACCACTTGTGGTGGTCTGAGCTGCATCCACGTAAAGCCTTCTGAGGCCACGGCAGGCCCAAGCCAGCCAGGCCCCAGAGGCACAGCCTCTGCCCTCCGTCCCACTCCTTCTCCTCCTCCTTCTCCTCAGGATGTTTGCGGGCACTTCCTAGGGACCCTCGGTCCGGGACTCAGGGGTGGCATTTCCTCCTCATTGCTCTTGCTCAGCCCAGGCTCTGCCTTGACCTTGCCTGCCAACCTTGACTCTCTTCTGTCTTTTCCCTGATGCCCAGAATGGTGCCCGGTACGGAGGAGCTTGTGGAGGGCAGGAGCCCACGGCTGACGCCTCTGTGACCCAGAGCAGAGGATGGGTCCCTGGCTCCAGGTTGGGATCAGCAGTTGGGCTCTTGGGTCTCTCTGGTCGTGGACTATTCTGGGGCCCATGAGGGTCCCTTCCTCTAGGGTGAGGAATATGCTCTGGTCATCACTCCCCATCCGACTCTGCTCAACCAGGGCGGGGCAAGCCACTGCCTTTGGGGGGTGGTAACGAGCCCATCTTGGTGGGACAAATATGGGGGTTGAGTGATGGCTGCATGGCGACACGGGGGGCCCAGAGCCAGGCACAGGGTGAGCCTCAAGGAGAGGAAAGGGCCAACACAAGGGAGTAGCTCCTGCAGTCCCCATGCGTCCCATGTGCGTTGGAGTGAACCCCAGGAGGTCTTTGCTTTCTCTGAGAGTCGAGCCGAGCAGCAGGAGGGACTGAGGTGGACTCCCAGCATCAGGGTGGGCATCTGGGCAGCAGACATCACCTGAATTATTAGGAGGGGCTCGATCCCCTGTGGTGTGGGGCTGGGTCCTCGCTCGGGCTTGGGGACCTTGGGCAAGTCCCTCGGCCTCTCTGAGCACCAGTTTGCTCATCCATCAGACATGCCTGCCGACTCCAGGGATCTAAACAGGAGAAGCTTTGCAGTCCGGGAAGCGGGCCAGAAAGGGAAAGGGGCTGTTTGGCAGCAGAGTCCTGTGGGGGAAGGAGGGCTCAGGGGCCAGGTCTGGGGTTCTGGCCTTTTCCTTGGGCAAGCGTTGTCTCACGGGCTTCACTTTCCCCTCTGGAAAATGCGTGGTTATGGAAGGCCTCAGCATTGGGCAGGATTCTGGGTCTGGGAATATGAAGGGTTTAGCCTGGTACCTGGTTCTGAGGGGAACCTTTATTTATAATTTATATATAATTTATTTATTTATTTTTTATTTATTTATTTTTTTTGAGACGGAGTTTCGCTCTTGATACCCAGGCTGGAGTGCAATGGCGCGATCTCGGCTCACCGCAACCTCCGCCTCCTGGGTTCAGGCAATTCTCCTGCCTCAGCCTCCTGAGTAGCTGGGATTACAGGCACGCGCCACCGTGCCCAGCTAATTTTTTGTATTAGTAGAGACGGGGTTTCACCATGTCGACCAGGATGGTCTCGATCTCTTGACCTCGTGATCCACCCGCCTCGGCCTCCCAAAGTGCTAGGATTACAGGCTTGAGCCACCGCGCCCGGCCTAATTTATTTTATTTAATTAATTAATTTTTTTTTTTGAGACAGAGTCTCACCCAGACTGGAGTGCGAAGGCATGCTCTCTGCTCACCGCAACCTCCGCCTCCCAGGTTCAAGTGACTCTCCTGCCTCAGCCTCCCAAGTGGCTGGGATTACAGGTGTGTGCCACCACACCCAGCTAATTTTTGTATTTTAGTAGAGACGGGGTTTCACCATGTCGGTCAGGCTGGTCTCGAACCCCTGACCTCGTGATCCTCCTGCCTCAGCTTCCCAGAATGCTGGGATTACAGGCGTCAGCCACCACCTGCACCGTGCCCAGCTTATATTTTTATTTTTATAGGTATGGGGTCTCGTTATGTTAGCAAGGCTAGTCTTGAACTTCTGGCCTCAAGTGATCTCCTCCCATCTCGGCCTCCCAAAGTGTTGTATTACAGGTATGAGCCACTGCGCCTGGCCATGAGGGGAACCTTTCAAAGCTCTCCTGGCAGCAGCTGGTCCTGGGGTGCAAGTCTCCCGTGTCCAGGGCAGGAGGGCCAAGGGGGCCTGGGGCTGGCCCCTTGTGCAGAGAGGGAACGGGTGGCTGGCGAATGGCAGGGACTCACCTGGGCCCTAGAGCCCAGCCACTTCCTCACAGCCTCTTCCTGCCCTTTCTGCCTCCTCGGGTTCCAGGTTAAATGGGACCCAGCTTCTCCTGTCCCTTCGCCATCCCACAGGGTTTTCCCATCTCCCTGTGTCAGGGGAAAGCCCTTTCCGAACCTGACGGAGGCCTTGGGATCAGACCTAGCTCCTCCTGCTCCCAAGGACTGTCTTGAGCCCCTTTGGGGCAAGGCGTGGGCAGTAGGGGGGGTGTCCTGTCGAGTGGGCTGGGGCTGCGTCACCCGCTGGGAGGTCACAGGAAGGAATTTGGACATTGTCTGGGATCCGTAGGGAGCCATGGAAGGGAGGTGTGGAGACACTAGATTTGGGTTTAGAAAGATTGCTGTTGGCTGTGGGCCACAGAATGGACTGAGGGGAAGGGCGGGGGGGTAATGGGGACTGGAGGTGATCATAGAGATGAACTGGGGTATTGGTGGGGATTACATGAAAGACAGATTCCAGATATATTTAAGAATAAGACTCAGTAGGGCTTCATGCATAATTTTCTTTTCTTTCTTTTTTTTTGAGACAGAGTCTCACTCTGTCGCCAAGGCTGGAGTATAGAGGCGAGATCTCGACTCACTGCAACCTCCGCCTCCCAGGTTCAAGCAATTCTCCTGCCTCAGCCTCTCAAGTAGTTGGGATTAGAGGCGCGTGCCACCATACCCGGCTAAATTTTTGTATTTTTAGTAGAGATGAGGTTTCACCATATTGGTCAGGCTGGTCCCGAACTCCTGAACTCCTGATCCAGCCGCCTTGGCCTCCCAAAGTGCTGGGATTACAGATGTGAGCCACCGCGCCCGGCCTCATAGTTTTTATTACCGTGTAAATTTGGGATTATCTACTTTTTATTTTCTAACTTAAAAAAACCTGACAGTTCTGAGTGTTTGCCCGTGTCATGAACTACGCTTTTAGAGCATGATTTTTTTTCATGGCGCGTCATCTGAACAGAACATATTTAATCCCGTCATTGGACAGTTAGGCGCTTCCTCCCATATTAAAAATGCCGTGCTGAGCATCTTCAGTAAATCGTTGCATGAATGTCGCTGTACTAAATCTCTGCACTTATCTTTTCTTGAAGATAAATAGCCCAACATGGGGTTATGGAGTTAAAAGGCTGGGGACATTTTGAAAGGCTTTTGATTAAAAATTGCTGAATTGCTCTCCAGAAAGGATACTCCAATTTACATTTTCAGCCAAAGTAGACGAGAGAGTGCCTGTTTCTCTGCATTCTTGCCAGCACTGGGTATTACTGTTTTTCTTCATTCTTGCCAATTTTATGGGGAGGAAAAGAGGTGGCTCACTGTCTTGATGTTTATTTCTTTGATTACTGTGAAACAGAATCCTAGAATCTTTCAGCTGGAGGACACTCTTGGGGCCAAGTAGTTCAATGCCCTCATTTTACAAGTAGGCAAATTAAGTGCCAGAAAGGTGAAGGGTCTTCCTCAAGGTCACACAGCAAATTCGTGGCAAGAACCGATTCCTACCCAGCAATCCCATTACTGGGTATATATCCAAAGGATTATAAATCATTCTACTATAAAGACACATGCACACGAATGTTCATTGCAGCACTGTTTACAATAGCAAAGACCTGGAACCAACCCAAATACCCAAATGCCCATCGATGATAGACTGGACAGGGAAAATGTGGCACATATACACCATGGAATACTATGCAGCCATCAAAAACGATGAGTTCGTGTCCTTTGTAGGGATATGGATGAACCTGGAAACCATCATTCTCAGCAAACTGACACAAGAACAGAAAATCAAACACCGCATGTTCTCACTCATAGGCGGGTGTTGAACAATGAGAACACATGGACACAGGGAGGGGAGCATCACACACTGGGGTCTATTGGGGGGGAAATGGGGGGAACAGCGGGGGGTGGGGAGTTGGGGAGAGATAGCGTGGGGAGAAATGCCAGATATAGGTGAAGGGGAGGAAGGCAGCAAATCACACTGCCATGTATGTACCTATGCAACAATCTTGCATGTTCTTCACATGTACCCCAAACCTGAAATGCAATTAAAAAAAAAAAGAAGAACCAATTCCTTCCTGTCAGGGCAGCACCCACTGTGCCAAGGTGGGTTGTCTGCTGGGATTCAGATAGGGATGTCTTGCTTTCTGTCTGTCTGTCTATCTATCTATCTATCTATCTATCTATCTGTCTATCTATTTATTGAGATGGCATCTCACTGCATCACCCAGGCTGGAATGCAGTGGCGGGATCTCAGCTCACTGCAACCTCCACCTCCCAGGTTCAAGCTGTTCTCCTGCCTCAGCCTCCCAGGTAGCTGGGATTACAAGTGTGTGCCACCACACCTGGCTAATTTTTTTTTTTTTTTTTTGAGACCAAGTCTTGCTCTGTCGCCCAGGCTGGAGTTCAGTGTCATGATCTCGGCTCACTGCAACTTCCGCCTCCAAGGTTCAAACAGTTCTCCTGCCTCAGCCTCCCGAGTAGCTAGGACTACAGGCATGCACCACCACACTCAGGTGATTTTTGCATTTTTTGGTAGAAACAGGGTTTCACCGTATTGGTCAGGCTGGTCTTGAACTCCTGACCTTGTGATCTGCCCACCTTGGCCTTCCAAAGTGCTCGGATTAGAGATGTGAGCCACTGTACCTTGCCTAATTTTTATATTTTTAGTAGAGACGAGGTTTCGCCAGGTTGGCCTGGTTGGTCTCAAACTCCTGACCTCAAGTGATCTGCCCACCTTGGCCTTCCAAAGTGTTGGGATTACAGACGTGAGCCCCCGCGCCCGGCCTAGGGATGTCTCGCCTTCTTCCTTGAAGTCCTCTGCTGGGGTTCATCTTGCCCCAAATATCTCTAGCACCCTGGTAAGGAGAAAGCTGATGTAAGTTAAAAAGTACATCATCATTACGGTCATAACAAGATGAATCAGTTTTCACATTGTGTGTGTGAACTATTTACCAGGGCAGGGAGTGTCAGAGCTTACTTTGCAGCGTTTCTAGGTAACTTGAGATTGGGGTCATAGTTTGCCCGAGGGCAGGACAGCAGGTGCTGTGAGGCCTTGAAGGTCAGTTCTGCTGTTTTCTGGCTGGGCGATCCTGGCCAGCTCCTTACGTCTCTGAGCTCTGAGGTCCCTTGTGCATGAGACAGGGATGGACGCACAGGGATCTGCACAGTGCAGTAAATGCTCTCCCAAGAAGGAGGCGGCTGGACCGGCCGTGTCAGGGACAGCTGTTCTTGGCCACTCCCTGGGCAGTCACAGAGTGAGGTGTCACAGGCTCTCGGCTGAATTGGGAGTGAGTGGCAAATGTGGAGAGCCTCTGTGGTGGCCTGTCTGGATTGTGGCTGGATCGTTCTGTATCCGGCTCCCGGCTTGGTGAGTTGGAGAGGGAGAGGTGGCCGTGGCAGGCGGGTTTTAGGCTCAGGCTGCCCAGGGGCTCAGGGCGGACAGCAGCCTGCCTGGACTTCAGTCCCAGAACCATCATGGCCTGGACAGTGGCTTTGGAGTCACTAGTTCCCTCTGGGATTCAGTTTCCCTTTCTGTACAATGTTCAAATTGCCAGACAGTGAGACTGGGTGGGGAAGGCACGCCAGGGCCCCAGGGACAGAGTGTGCTCGGGCTCTGGTGTTCACGACCCAGGCCCTTGGGTCTTCTTAGCCTCAGGCGTGGTTTGTAGCCTCTCGACTCCTCAGTTTTTGTATCTGTGAGTTGGGGATAAGGGGCTTCTACAACGCAGAGCTGTGTGTGGGGTTTGGAATAACAGACGCTGAACTTGGTGGCTCATGTCGGTACTCCCTCTGTTCACCGGTGGTGGAGGAGGATCTGCCAGCCGCAGTGCGGGATGGTGAGAGCCTGGTATTAGGCACGTTCTGCGTGGCCCAGGCCTGTCCTTGGTGTTCACATGTGCTCGTCACCAACTCCACCCAGGAGCCCTGTGGGGTCCCTGTTTTACAGATGAGGAAGTGGAGGGTCAGGGTGGACAAGAGCTGGCTGATGGTCCCACGGCTGGAGAGTGGTGCTGCTGGGGTCTGACTCCTGTCCCCTCTCAGCCTGGAGCCCATACACTGAACGGCTGGGCCACGGTGAGGGGCCCTGCTTAGTGGAGGTGCCAGGGAGCTGCCACGGAGGTGTGCAGGTGAGCGTGAGCGGGCCTGGGTGCCTAGCGTGGGTGTTGCAGGCAGGGTGGGTGCTTCGGGGCACGTGGGCAAGTCCCGATTCACATGGGCACGCTCCGAGTGTGAGTGACGGGGTCACGGCGTGTGTCAGGAGTGGGTGAGCCGGCACGCCTGTGCGCACGCCTGTGGCGGTGTGTGAGGGCAGCGCTGTGCAGGTTGTAAATGTCGGTGTGCCTGGGGGTGGGGGATGCTGGGGAGAGAGGCACAGACAGGCTGGGAACCGCGCCAAAGGCTGGGAGCTCAGCTGCCACTCTGGGACTGGGTGACAAACTGCCACTCCCCGAGGCAGTGGGGGAGTATCATGGTCACGGGGAAGTGACAGCAATGACGACCACTGTTACCCAGTGGACACTCGGGGCCAGGAATGCTGAGTGCTGCCTTCTCCCCAAAGCCCTGGGAGTAGGGACTGTCATACCCATTTTACAGATGAAGAAAGGGAGGCCCAGGCAAGTTGAACGGCTCAGGCTCAGCTCTTTGTGTTGCCAGAGCCACACCCTTCCCACCAGGTGCCCGCCTCCCACCGTCTCTGTGAGCCTCAAAACCTTAGAGCTGCCTGCCAAGGGTAGGGAGCTCCCCACCCCAGGAGCATCCAAGCCACTGCTGGAGCCTCAGACACTGGCCAGGCGTCCCGGATTCCTGCGCTGGGTGTGAGGTTGGTGGTGGGTAGGATCCTTCTTGCTGGTTCCAGAGGTTCTGCCTTCTGCTGGGGATATGGGGCAGCCTCCACCAGGAAGGAGGCAGAGCTGAGGCCTTGTGGAAGGGCGGCAGGAGGAGAAGCGCTGATAAGAGTGTGGGCTGCAGCTGTGCCCTGGCCTCAAAGGCATCCTCAGCCTCCACCCATCCTAGTGGAGGCTCAGGCGCTGGGCTGATCTCAGTGGTGATCCTCCCGCCCTGGGAACTCAGGAGCAATGTACCCAATCTTTTTTTTTTTTTTTGAGGCGGATCTGGCTCTGTCTCCAGGCTGAAGTGCAGTGGCGCTATCTCGGCTCACTGTAACCTCTGCCTTCTGGGTTCACATGATTCTCCTGCCTCAGCCTCCCAAGTAGCTGAGACTACATGTGCACGCTGCCACCACGCCCAGCTAATTTTTGTAATTTTAGTAGAGACGGGGTTTCACCATGTTGGCCAGGATGGTCTCGAACTCCTGACCTCGCGATCCACCCACCTTGGCCTCCCGAAGTGCTGGGATTACAGGCGTGAATGACCGTGCCCAGCACAGTGTACCCCATTTTATGTGCTGCACCACCCCTTCTCCTGGGAAGCCCTGTCCTGGACAAAGTGGTGAGGACTGAGTGCCCCTGGCCATCCTGCGCTGCCCTGTGCCTGGCTCAGCCCAGGTGCCTTCAGAGTTATCTGTCTGATGGAGAAAGAGACCAAGTCTTCATAGGTGCAGTGTGGGCTTGGGGGCATGGTGGCCGAGGGGACCCTCGTGACTTTAAGCTCCTTGAGGGCTGGGCCACATCTTGTGGTCTTTGGTGTCTGTGGGGTTCGTGGCCCGGGGCATCTTCGCTGCTGCAAAAGGCTGGAATCCTTCCGAAGAGTTTTTCCGTGCAGTGCTGTGGTCTGCTCTCCTTGGTGACCAGGACAGGAACTGCTGGTGCTCCTGACTTGCAATCTGTCAGGGAAGGGGGACAGCCAGGGAGTTCAGAGTTGGGTTCCGGCTCCAGCCTGGCCTGCTGTGGCCTCTGGCTGCCACTCTTAGGGCCGCTGTCTCCCCATCTGTTCCACTCTCTCTGAGATGTGGTGTCACCATTTCTCAGCTCCGTGTGCCCTGACTGTGCTGCGGGTGGAGGTGCTCTTTGCCCAGGAGAGGGTGCAGGGTCGCTGCACTTCCGAGCCACCGAGGGGGCCCCAGGAAGCTGGTGAGGCATCCAGGCCACTGTGCTCTGAATTCCCTGGCAGGGGAGCAGGGGGAGGGCGGAAGGAATGTGGCTTTGAGGAATGTTTAACCCAAGGCAGAAATAGCACTCTGCCTTTTGATTTCAGGCTCGAGTTTTCAGCAGGGAAGTGGGTTCAGTGTGCTTTCCTCTCTCCCCAGCTGTGGGGACACGGCCACCCCGGCTCCCCCACAGCCCTGGCCTTTGGGGATGGAAAATGGCCTTTCTTTCTTTCGCCCCCATTCCCTCTCTCCCTCCCTTCCTCCTTTCCTCTCTTCCTTCCTTTCTTTTGTTTCTTTCTTCTGCTATGGGGAACAGAAAGAGCCCTGGACTTGGAACCAAACAGAGCTGGGTTCAAATCCTTGGATCTCTACTTCCAGCCCTGTGACCACTTCCTTCTCTGGATCTCTGCAGAATTGGGAGAGGGATGCTGAGCTGAGATGGCTTTCCCGGTGGCCTGGTGTCTGGGGCTCCTCTCAGGGACCTGCGGGCCTGGATTCAAATCCCAGCTTCTCTACTCGTTAGCTCTGGGACCTTGGCCTGGCCTTTCCCACCGAGCTCTCAGATTCCATCTGTGAAATGGGCAGATGCCTCTCAGGACTGTGAGTGGGATTCATGGGAAAACATTGGTGATGGGCCCTGGCATGGCGCATCCCAGGCTTTAATCCCTCCTGCTGCGTCCTGGTCCCGGCGTCTTCACCTAGGAAACAGGAAGACGATGCCTCTTGTAGACTTTTTGCCAGGTTGGATGAGGGAGCCATGCAGGGCGCTGGGGCAGCCCAGAGGCACCTTTTCATCAGACCCAGCCCTCTGCCTCTTTCCACTGGCCACAGGCGGGACCCATCTTCATTCTTCATCCACACTCGCACCAGAGCCCAACGGCTACTTCCAGGGGCGGTGTCTCTGCGGTTGGCCTCCTCCTCAGTCCTGGTGGTGACGACATGCTTCACTGCCCCCTGCTTCAGCTGGGAGCCGTGAGGACCGACTGCATCTCATTGCGAGGCTCCCAGAACAGAACAGAGCCTGCGCGTATTGTTGGAATGAATGAGAAAACAAATACATAAATGAGCAAGCCAATGAATGAACGAAGTTCCTTCTTATCCATCTTGGGCTTTGCTTTCTGTTTCTGTCCAGCCCCCTCCTACCTCCTGGGCTGGGGGAGGGGGCTTTCCTCAGTGGCTGGGGGATCCTGAGAGGTGGGGACGTAGGGAGGCTGGGCCCCAGCTGGCCAGACCTCGTGAGGACCCCAGGCCCCTCTCACCTTCTGGGGCTGGGGAGCTGAGGAGGGGTCCAAGCCGCCAGCCAGCCAGCCAGCAAGCCCCTCCTCCCGGCCCTGCTCCTGCCTCTTTGTAGGAACCGAAAGATTCCTCTTCAAAGGCAGGAGCTGGGGCTATTTTTGGCACTGTGGGGGAAACAGCCAATGCTTTCCTTCTGTTAAAAAATATATGGTGTGTGCGCCGGGCAGAGGAGGAGCTCGGGCGTTCAAAGCCTGTGCTGGCCGGGTTCCTGCCCCTTGGCCCCTCCGCCCTCTGCGTGCCCAGCAGCCCACGAGGCCTTGCCGGGCCGTTATTGTCTTCAGGCTTCCCGTGATTTGGCCCTTGCTGCGCACGAGCGGAACATGATGTCAATTAAAATGAAGAGCAGCTGTCAAAATCGTGGAGAGGAGCCTGCCTAGGTGCCCCGGCCATGATTCCCCAGCTCAGGCTCCGAGGGGCTGGGGACGGCCTTAAGAGGGATCTAGGTGCCTCTCAGGGAAGGAGGCCCAGCCAGCAGGGAGCAGAGGGGAGGCCCTGGGACCTGTGTGTGGGGGCGGTGTCTGGCCAAAGGGGTTCCTGGGCCACCTTGCCAGCAGCCCTCACTCCTTGATTCAGACTGTTTATGGAACAGTTGCCTTGTGCCAGGCCCTGCGGATGCTGGGGACATGGGGCAGGCTGGCTGGCTGGATTTCTGGCCCTGCTGGCATTCACAGTTTGGCGGGGAGGCAGATGTCCGGCCGGGATAAGCGTCAAGACAGAGCTTTGTATAATGCACTGGGAATCTCCCTGGTCTGGGGTGCATCTGGGAGGGCTTTCTGGAAGAGGTGATATTGCAGTTGAGGCCCGGGGCTAGGGTTGCCAGATGTACTAAGAAATGATTTGCTGTTTATCTGATATTTGAACTTAACAGGGTATCTGTATTTTTGTTTGTTGAATTTGACAGTGCTACTTGAGGGAGAAGAGAAGTTTGCGGGGAGGGTTTGCGTTGCGCACGGTGAGAGTGCTTCAGGTGGTAGGAACGGCATGTTCCTGGTCAGTCCTCACCTTCCAGGGCTCCCCAACCCCCAGCCCCAGGAAGGGGTGGGAGACACACAGCCACGCCTGTGTCACAGCCAGTAGAGCAGGGAACCCTCTGAATGGAAGTGCCTTCCAAGGAGGCATTAAGGTTTGGCAACTCTGGGGACCTGAAATTGCACGGTGACTGCACATAGAGGGCCTGCGGCCGTGAGGGCTCGTGCTGTGCCCCCTCCACCCGGCTCCAGGCATGGAGGGCACTGATGAGGGATTGAGCAGCTTAGAGATGAGCTCATATGGCCAGAAGCAGATCCACGGAAGTCCTTTGGCCTCTCTGAGCTGCGGCTTCCTTGTTGTGAGTGGGGTGCTGGTGGCCCCTGCTTCAGGAGGTCCCTGGAGAGGTGGCTTGTGGGGGGCAGTGGGTTGGCCCCTCAGAGTTGTTGGCAGACCCAGCAGGGCAGAGGCCCCGCTAGAGGGGCGTCTCGGAAAGCAGGGGAGCGACGTGAGGCCGCAGGGCACACCCGGGAGACAGGCCTTGCCCAGGGAGGCACCTGCAGGCATCCCAGTCAAGGTCATGGTCCGGCCTCCAGTGAGCTCCAGCCAGACTGAGGGATCTGCGCCTGTGCCTCTCTGTGCCCCATCGCTACCATCCCTGGGTCCTCCAGCTCTCTGAGCACCATGACAAGGACCCTGATGAGTCACTCTGTGCCTCCTCCAGGAGGGCAGGTCAGGGCCGAGCCTCCACCCTCCACTCTTAAAGGGCCAGAGCCAGGGCCACTGCCTGCTGGTGGCCGGGGCTGCCTGGGTGCCAGCAGCAGCCCTCGCCAACCCTCTGCCAGTCACCCTGGAAGGCATGTCCCGGAACCTCCCGTGGTCCCTGCAGGAGCTGCTCCGTCCCTGTGTGGCTCAGGGGCCAGACCTCCATGTTTTAGGAGCAGATCTGCAGCATTTGGGAGGGGAGGTGCTGGCGGTAGCCGACACTGGTTCCACCCCGGGTGCCGCCCTCACTCAGTCTCTGCGTCCCTGCCACTGCTGTCTCTGCCTCTCCCTGTGTGGGGGGACCTTGCACCTTCACTGGGGTCTCTTTTCACCTCTCGCCTCTGCTCCATCTTGGGAGCCTCTCAGTGCTTCCATTCAAAGCGTTCCCTCCTCTGCTGGCCGTGACATCAGGTGTGACCGTGTGCCTTCTGTGACCAATTTGGCTTCTGCCTGAGTTATGCTGGAGACCAGCTGTGTGTCTCCCACCCCTTCCTGGGGCCGGGGTGGGGGGCCCTGGAGGGCGAGGACTGAAGCAGGAATGTGGGGACTAGGGTGGGGGAGGCAGATGCCACATGATCCAAAGTGGGGGGATGGGGGTGACGCCTGCTCGGCTTCTCACAGTCCCTGCTCCTTCCGGATGCCCCCGTTACTGGCCCTGGCCATCTGGCCTAGTCTTTAGGCGCTGTGACTCCTATATTAATAATAGTGGCAATTGTTAATATTTTGGGACACTCGCTGTGTTCTCTCTGCCTGGACCACGCCATGCTGCCTCTGGAAAATGCTTTGTTCTAGTGAGATGTGGCTGCTTGCAGCCCCTTGAACTCACCAGGCTCTGGATGGCCTCTGAGCTCTGGACCTGCGGCCTCCCCTGGAAAGGGCTGCTGCTTCCCCTTCGCCTGGCTAAGGCCGGCTCATGAGCCCTTGCTCAGAGAGCGAGCCTGAGCCCCTAGGATGGGTTAGCTTCCTGCTTCACATTTTCATTAACCCTGCACTTACCTTTTTTTTTTTTTTGAGATGGGGTCTCGCTTTGTCACCCAGGCTGGAGTGCAGTGGTACGATCTTGGCTCACTGCAACCCCATCTCCCAGATTCAAGTGATTCTCCTGCCTCAGCCTCCTGAGTAGCTGAGATTACAGGTGCCCACCACCACACCTGGTTAATTTTTTGTATTTTTAGTAGAGACAAGGTTTCTCCGTGTTGGCCAGGCTGGTCTCGAACTCCTGACCTCAAGTGATCTGCTCTCTTTGGCCTCACAAAGTACTGGGATTATAGACGTGAGCCACCACGCCTGGCCTGCAGTGAGCCTTGATTGCACCACTGTACTCTAGCCTTGGGTCTAGAGTGCAGAGGACAGAGGGAGACCTTGTCTCAAAAAAAAAAGGAAATTACAGATTTGCATAATCATACCACAGAAAGTATGGTGGGATTGCAGGCACCTGCCACCATGCCTGGCTTATTTTTGTATTTGTAATAGACATGGGGTTTTGCCGTGTTGCCCAGGCTGGTCTCAAACTCCTGACCTGTGGTGATCCACCCTCCTTGGTCACCCAAAGTACTGAGATTACAGGCATGAGCCACTGGGCCCAGCTGAACTTTCCTTTCTTATGACAGATAGACAGCTGTGTGGGTGTGTGCTAACAGGCTGTGTCTCCCCTGTTATATCAGGGACTCGGAGGACAGGAACCTGTGTCCGGGTCATTGCTGTGTCCCTGGAGCCCAGCTCAGGTTCTGACCCATTGAGGTTGGTCAGGAATTCATTGCTGGATGAAGGAAGGGGTGAAAATCCTGTTTGTTCCTTTAGCCACCCTGCAAGAAAGGTATTGTGACCACCACTATTCCCATTTGACAGCTAAAGAAAC
Organism: Aotus nancymaae; assembly: GCF_030222135.1. NCBI lineage: Eukaryota > Metazoa > Chordata > Mammalia > Primates > Aotidae > Aotus > Aotus nancymaae. The sequence continues at coordinate 1,856,307 of NW_026988414.1, read as the reverse complement.
TGAGGCCCAGAGAGGTGAATTTAGCTGCCCAAGGTCACACAGGGGCTAATGAGTCAGTTTAGACAAAGACCCTTCCTCCGTGCCTTGCACAGTGTCTGACGTCGGCAGTTTGGAAAATTCTTGTAGAATGGGACTGATCTGAATCCCTGAGTGCCGGGCTTGGCTCTGAAATGTTACCAGGAGTCTTGAGAAAACTCCACACACACAGATTTCCCCAAGGTCTTGGCTGGGCACGGTGGCTCATGCCTGTAATCCCAGCACTTTGAGAGGTTGAAGTGGGCGGATCACTTGAGGTCAGGAGTTCGAGATCAGCCTGGCCAACATGGTGAAACCCACTTCTATTAATAATACAAAAATCAGCTGGGTATGGTGGCGCACACCTGTAATCCCAACTACTCAGGAGGCTGAAGCAGAATTGTTTGAACCTGGGAGGTGGAGGTTGCAGTGAACTGAGATCGCGCCACTGCACTCCAGCCTGGGCAACAGAGTCAGAGTAAGACTGGTGTTTCAAAAAAAGAAAACCCAAAAACTAGTTCTGGAGCTCTGGGCAAGTGGCTTTACCTCTGGAAGCCTCTGTTTCCTAATCTGTGTAGTGGAGATCATCAAAGTCCTTGCCTTATCGCGTCATTCGGTCATTCAATGAGATTAATGCAGGCAGAATGCTTAGCCTGGATCAGCACGTAGTAAGCAGCTAATGATTGGCAGCTTTTTCTTCTCATTATTCCTGGAGGTCACGGGAGGAAACGCATCGTCCTGCAATTTTACCTGAGTTTTGTTGTGGGGGAAGGGAGTTATTCACCCTACATAGAGATGAAAATCAATGTATTTTACAACTTTACAGTAAAGAAACACATATGATGAGGCAGAATGCAACTTTGCAGAAGTATGTGAGCTAGAATGCAGGATTTGAACTAAACCTGGCCTTTGGTGACTTCCTGGGAGTCTGTCCCCACTCTGAGGGGGGTACCAGCCCTCTCCCCACTGGGGCTTTGTGGAGGGCACCTTTGGGGAGTCCTTCGACCCTCTTGAGCGCAGGGCCCTGTTTCAGGGACAAAGCATGTTCACCTACTTGTGAGCTAGTTGGAGTGAACATTCTTACCCCATTGATCAGATAAGAACGTTGAGGCTTGCAGTGGGAAAGCGAATCACGGAGATTCTGGCTTTATTTTGGTAAATCTCAAAGTGGGAAGTGTCAGAGCGCCCAGGAGAAAGATGGAGACAGGGCTTGGCTCTCCCAGGGGGACACCATGAAGGGGCAGTTTGGTGGGCAGGAGTTGGATGCTCCCACTGGACTCTGTGCCCCAGCCTCATCCACCCCAGTGCCAGGCACACAGTAGGTGCTTAGCAAGTGCTTGCCGTGGCCTGGGGGCCTCGGTGGGCGGCCCCTCCTTGGGGATGACATCTCCCCGCTAAAGCCTTCCTGAGCCTGGGCTCCGGAGTCTGTGAACCTGGCCTCCACCTCCTCTCCTCCACCCCTGACTGCGTGATCTTGGTCTAGCACCTTGCCTGTCTGTGAAACCTCCGTTTCTTTGAAGTGGGCTGGTAGGGATCCCTGGCTGTCAGCACAGGGCCTAGTGCAGCACGAGGGCTCAGCTGTCCCAGCCATCTGGGGCTCGGGGAGGGTTCTGAGGGACTGAGAGGGAAGCAGGGCTTTGGTTTTGAATCTGAGCTGCCCTAAGCAGCCTCTCGCCTGGCTCCTCTTCCTGCGGTAGCAACAACAGCTTCCCATTTTGGTGTCCACCCCAAGGCCTGGCCCTCTATTTATTCAAACCCCACAACTCCTCATCAGCACAGCATCTCCAGGGCTCCCACCACGTGCTGGGCTCGGTGCTTGTGACCTGTATCCTCTCGCTGGCCCCTGACAGTGGGACAGGGAGCACACTGACCCAGGCCACACAGTGACTGGAGAGTAGGTAGACCCATCTGTGCGAAGGCCCTGGGTGATCCTGGCTGGACTGTGTGTCCCAAGCTGAGAGCCTGGCTTTAGGGAGCCTCGGGCAGGGCAGCCAGGCCCAGGTGCAGAGCGGCGAAGGGCAGCTCCCAGGAGCTGTAGCTGAAGTTCACTTGGCCCTGGCCGGAGTCTGCCCTCTGGGGCCAGGGACCCACCATCTACTTCCCATTCCTGAAGACAGGCCTTGTGGGCCGGATGATCCCCCGACAGGTGAAACACCCCCAACTCGAGTGCGCAGGCTCCTCCCGCCTCTCTTACCTGGAGGCTCTGGCCTCTCTTACGTGGAAGTGAGGCTGCCATGGGGGTATAAGGAAGGGAGGTGGAGGCCGGTGGGGGGTGGTCAGAGCCTGGTCAGCTGTGTGGCCGTGGGCATGGGACTCCCCTGATGGGCTCAGGTGCCCCATCCTGAGACAGACACAGCAACAACCCGTGGCCTGCGTGAGGTTCTAATGAAATGCGGGTGAGGCGGGTGCAGGGGAGACCGCAGTAAGCACCCGATGGCGACAGTGGCCATCACAGTGGCTCACAGCTGCGCATGGCAGTCTGATGGCCTCGGCAGGTGGCCTGCTTGGAAGGGGCAGTATGTGAGCAGAGCAGACAGGGCCCGCCCACCTTTCCTGCCAGCCACCGTGTGCCCCAGCCCAGTGCTGGAGCAGTCCTGGCTGGCACTCAGTGAACCAGGGTAGAGACAGTGACTGCCAAGGAGGCTGGGTCACTACTCCCACAGTGGGGACACGCGGTGGGGGGCCGGAGCCCAGAGGGGAGGGCGGAAAGTCTGGGAAATGCGCGGCTTCTGGGTCAGGGCGAGGGGCTCCTGCAGTGGCTCTGCTTGGCCGGGAGTGCCTGGGAGCTCTGGGCAGCAGGCCAGGCCCCCATTTCTGGGGCAGTTCAGGCCTGGTGCTGGAGCGTAGCTGCCCCTTAGCCGGGCAGTGGTGGCAAACAGGCATGGGATGGGGGGTGGTCTCTCCTCTCACCCTGGCAGGGGCATCGAATCCTAAGTACAGCGGCAGCGATGATCATGCTGACTGCCTCGTGCAGGCGGCTCCTGCACCTGCTGTCACGTTACTCTGAGCTCGCAGGCAGCACCAGCGAGCGCTCTGCTTTAGAGAAGAGGCTGCACCTTGTCCAAGGTTGAGGGTTAATGGGTCTGGGGCCTGGCCACACTGTCTGGCCCAGAGCCCATGCCCACCTTCCTGTCCTCACTCTGGCCTTCTCCGGGGCTGCTCTTCCTGGGACACGGGGCCTGTTGTCCGTGGGAAATGCGTCACTCCAGCCCCTCGTTTACTTGTTGCCTGAAGGTCACTTTGTGGAGCGTGGGAGCTGGGGGGCCTGGAGGTCTCAGGAGCTGAGCTCTTTCCGGGGACAGAGAGGGGAGGCTGCGTGGCCAAGTTCACACCTTGTGTCAGGAGCAGAGGGGCTCCCTGCCCATCCCAGGAACACCAGCATATTTCCTTGGGGCCTTCGGGAACCACCCGACGCTGCCGTGTCACTCCAGGGTGGTGCTGTGACCCCCGGGGGCCAGTGCTGCAGGGGGTGGGGGAGTGATCTGGGACCGTGGGTGCTCGGGGCAAAATCGGGGCACCTGGGGGATTGGAGCGTGCAAGTTGGCTGCTCCCCAGCCCTCGAGTGTGGCAGGATGCCGGGTGGGAACCCCGCAGGTGTTTCACTCCCTTTTCTGCCCTCTCCACCTCCCAGTGTGTGGCACTCCTTGGTTGGCACAGCCAGTAATGTTCCCTTTCACAGATGGGGAAACTGAGGGCCAAACTGGGGAAGGAACCGGTCACACAGGAGAGTAGCAGATCCCTGGAGTTCAGGTCCCACTAGAGACCACCACTGCCTTTGCTATGAGGAACTGCCCCTCCCCAGGGGCGGGCCCGGCATGGGGGCAGGAGGGTGCATTTGGCCAGCCAGCGGTGCGTTCCCTCCGCTCGCTGACTTAGCTTTGCTGTTGCTGCCCAGGGAGGGCTTGGGGGAGAGCCCTCATTCTCTGAAGATGGTACCGAGGGGGTTTCTCAGGTGCTGTGGGGAGAACGCAGCTGCGGGGTGCTGTGAGGAGGGGCAGGGGGAGGCTGAAGAGGCTGGAGACGCACTGGAGGCTCTGGAGGAGGGTTCTAGGTGGGGAGGGATGTTGGCGGCTTTGGGGTGGGGACTGGATGGGAGAAGGGGTTGGGACGGGGCTGAGAAGAGGCTGGCACAGCGGCTGGGATGGTGTGGGGGCTACGTCCAGTCAGCCCTGGACAGTGGGGATGTTCTCGTGTTTTTGAGTCAGCCAGGATGGGTGGGACTTGTCTGCAGTTGGCATAGGACTGCCTGTAGGGCAGGAGGAGGGAGTTCTCAGGATGGGGACCTGGGAGGAGGCCCAGGGGATCCCTTTGGGCCACATGGGGCCTGAGGGGTCCCTGGGCCATCAGCGAGGAGCTTGGTCAGGGTCGGGGGTGGGGGTATGAGCTGAAGGAGGGGCCAGCTGGGGAGGAGACAGGGAGTGAGGGGCGCAAGGAGCAGAGCCACCTCCAGAGAGCATGTGAGCTGGGCGCTTGGAAGGGCCCTGGCGCTAGAAGGTGGAGCACAGGAGAGGCGTGGGCCTGGGAGGAGCTTCTGAGGCCAGCAGTGCTTCTGGAAGGAGGACAACCAGTGATCAAAGGTGTCAGGACCGAGGGGACTGTTCGATTTAGTAAGACGGGTCACTCGTGGCCCCGCTTTCTGCTTTTGTGCTGCTCAAACCCAGAGGCCCCCTTGCTGATGCGGTTTTCCTGTAGCTGTGGTGGAGGTCTGGGGCCTGGCACAGAGACACGTGGGCAGGCTTCATCCCTGGAGATGAGTCCAAGGCCGGGTCCGCCCCAGGAGGGGTGGAGGGAGAGGCTGGATTGGCTGGTCTGCCCTCCACGCCTCTAGCTGCAGCCGGCGCCGGGAGGGGGCTGCCAGCCCCTGCCTTTTGCTCCTACCATGTTTGAGCTGAGCTTCAAGCAGGAGAGGTGTTTTGCTTTAGGGAAATCAAAATCAGACTCAGCGTCTTCCGGGGCTCCTGGGACTGGCTCCCGTGTGCGTTCCTGGCAGACGAGAGCTGTGTGGAAGGAGGAGGAGCCGGAGTGGGGGAGCTGGGGACCTCAGGAGTGCTGCGGGGGTGGAGAGGAGGCTGTGGGCACTGTGGGTGCTTCCTGGCTGTGGGGTACGGGCCTGGAGTCTGTGAGCGAGAGGGTGGGGTGAAGGATCCCCTCTCTACTCTGAGCCTGCAGCTGCCCTCCCCGTCTGCAGCCCTGGCTCTCTGGGGGGTCAGTGAAGGTGAGTAGAGTGGACCCAGCCCCCCTCTCTCCCCGGGCCCTGTGTGGGCTCTGACTTCTCCACCAACTCCTCAACACCCCTTACAATGGTTCTGCCTGGTAGGAGTTTATACCCCATCCTATAGGTGAGGACTTGGAGGTTCAGAGAGGTTAAGTAACTTGTTCGGAATGACCCAGCCTTCAAGAGGCCCCAACAGGATGACACCCCAGGGCTTCCCACCGTCAGGTCACGTGCAGAGCATGGCCCACGGCCAGTTTTAAATCTTGGTTTTGGTACGAGCCTGGGCCTGCAGGCCTGGAGGCTGAGTGTGATGGAGAAAGACAGTTTGTTTTAAAAATCGGCCAAAGCCAGATGCAATTGTGAAGAGCACGTGAGAAACACGTTTGAGGACGTGCTGTTAAACCAGCCCAGTGTCTGGATGACGATGGCGGAATCGGCAGGGGCTGTTCTCTGCCCCCGCGTGCAGGGTGCTGGGCCGGGCTCTGAGGGTGACACCAGGATGGGCGAGGAGAAGTGACGCTGCAGGCTTAGCGTCCAGCTGGGAAGGTGAGGAAAAGCGCATCTGCCTCCCACTTGCCAAGTGCTCAACACTGGGTCAAGCACTTCAAGTCCCTCCTGTTCCTGCCAGATGCCTGAGTCCCATTTTACAGATGAGCAAACTAAGGCTCAGAGATGTGGGGTCACTCATCCGAGGCCACAGATCAGAGGGAGCCTCGGCCTGAAGACTCCCTGGGCTGGCCAAGGTCCTCTCTGGACCACTGTCCTCACCACTGCCCCCCAGGATTTCCCAGCTGGGCTTTGAGCTTTGTGTTTTTTTTTTACAGTCTTGCTCTGTCACCCAGGCTGGAGTGCAGTGGTGTGATCTCAGCTCACTGCAACCTCTGCCTCCTGGCTTCCAGCAGTTCTCATGTTTCAGCCTCCCGAGTAGCTGGGATTACAAGTGTGCACCACCACGCCCAGCTACTTTTTGTATTTTTAGCAGAGATAGGGTTTCGCAATGTTGACCAGGCTGGTGTCAAACTCCTGACCTCTACTGATCCACCCACCTCAGCCTCCCAAAGTGCTGGGATTGCAGGTGCCACCGTGCTCAGCCCCAGCTGGGCGCTGAAAGATGGGTAGGGGTTCCCTGGGCAGAAGAGGTGAGGTGAGGAAATGTTCTGGGCAGAATACGAAGGCCTGGAGTCTAGAACAGTCAGAGGAACTTCAGTGGGGTCACTGGTCAGGATGCAGGCCAGGGATCCAGGGGACCAGCTGTGCAAGGACGGCCTGTGTTCCGACCCTGCCCTGAGCCCTAAGCCCGGAGCCCGGAGCCCAGAGCCTGGAGCCCGGACCTACTGAGGGAGGCGGAGGCGGAGGCCCTGTTAGTTTCACATGTGATTGGAGGCTCTGGGAGGAGGCCGGGAGCTGGAGCCTGGGAAGATTGCTCTGGCATTGGGTAGAGGCTGAAGCAAAGGGAAGCTGAACTTCCAAATGGTTCCCCATCTTCCTCCCTCCCAGTGCCTGTCTTGGTCAGAACTGCTGGGGGCACAGGACCTGGGGCAGGACCCTTCAGCCCTCTTGGTGTTGTGCAGTGGGAAGAGGAGGCAGGCACACGGGTTGTGGGGTAAAGACACACGTTTCCCTCAACTTTGAAGAATCAAGAGGAACACTGACGTGGCGGTGCAGGGATGCCTGCGTGTCCTCGAGCCCTGGCTCTGCTGTGTCTGCGCCCCCCTTTCTACATATGTAAGTGTGTATATTTCTTTTTTTTCTTTACTTTTTTTTGAGACGGAGTCTCACTCTGTCACCCAGGCTGGAGTGCAATGGCAAGATCTCGGCTCACCGCAACCTCTGCCTCCCAGGTTCAAGCGATTCTCCTGCCTCGGCCTCCTGAGTAGCTGGGATTACAGGTGCCTGCCACCACACCCAGCTAATTTTTGTATTTTTAGTAGAGGTGGGGTTTCATCATGTTGGTCAGGCTGGTCTAAAACTCCTGATCTCGTGATCTGCCTGCCTCAGCCTCCTGAAGTGCTGGGATTACAGGCGTGAACTACCATACCTGGCCGAGTGTGTATATTTCTAAACCATGTCATGAGGCTGCAGGCGTCCTGACCCTCACCCCAATAGCTCAGGGCACATCAGTGGGCACAGTGTCTCATGCCTATAATCCCAGCACTTTGGGAGGCCGAGGCAGATGGATCACTTGAGGTCAGGAGTTTGAGACCAGCCTGGCCAACATGGTGAATCTCCATCTCTACCAAAACGACAAAAATTAGCCAAATGTGGTAGCAGGTGCCTGTAATCCCAGCTACTCAGAAGGCTGAGGCAGGAGAATCACTTGAACCCGGGAGGCGGAGGTTGCAGTGAGCCGAGATCAGCCATTGCACTCCAGCCTGGGCAACAGAGCAAGACTCCTTGTCAAAAAAAAGAAAGAAAGAAAGAAAAAGACATTAGCCTCAGTGCTGTTACCACCTTACCTCATCCCTATGGCAGTACCTACTTGCCAGTCCACAGTGCTGCTTCCCAGCTGGCCTAGTGACAGCCATGATAACTGTTTTTCCCTCCTGATCTGGACCCGATCCAGGCATCTGGAGTTACATTTGGTTTTCTCGTCTGTTTAGACTCTTTTCCGGAACAATCCTCTGACTTGCTTTGCCTTTCCTGGCCCCGACTTGAAGTGTCCTGGTCAGTTGTCTTGTAGAATGTCCTGCAGCCTGGGATTTGTCTGATTACGTCCTCATGGTTAGACTCAGGTTAATTATTTTTGGCAGGAGACCTCCACGGATAATGCATCCCTCCACTGCATCGGTTAATGGGTACATGATGTTGGGTTGTTTCATGGTTGAAGGTGGGGCAGGTTTGATTAAGGATGGTGGCTTTTTATTTTAATTAGTTATATATGTATGTGTGTGTGTGTGTATATATATGTATATATGTATGTATGTGTATATATACATATATATATATATATCTTTTTTTTTTTTTGAGATGGAGTCTTGCTCTGTCGCCAGGCTGGAGTGCAGTGGTGTGATCTCGGTTCACTGCAACCCCCACCTCCTGGATTCAAGCGATTCTCCCACCTCAACCTCCTGAGTAGCTGGGACTATAGGCACTCACCACCACACCCAGCTAATTTTTGTATTTTTAGTAGAGATGGGGTTTCATCATGTTGGCCAGACTGGTCTCGAACTTCTGACCTCATGATCCGCCTGCTTCGGCCTCCCAAAGAACTGGGATTACAGGCGTTTGCCGCTGCGCCCAGCCTATTTGTTATATTTTTTATTGTGTAATAGAAAAGATACACCAGCAGAGTCACTGGTAACTTATGGATATTTTTGCTTAGGCTGAAGCTTGATTAGGCAGGTAAGTAAAAGCAAATTGAGATGATTTCAAGAAAAATCCTGAGTGAATCACTGGACAGCTGGACAGAGAAGGATCTCGAAGGTGATCTAGGAAGAGCTGAACTTCTGGAAGCCCAGATAGAGTGGTTGAGAACACAGGCTTGGCGATGGGCAAACGCAGCTGAGGCCGAGACCGTGGGCACGTTCCCTCAGTCGCCTCCCCCCAGCTCAGCTTCCTCTCCAGGCTGGGGTGGTAGCTGCTCAGCAGGGGGCTGGGATTTGGACGAAGGACAGCCTGACCCACGCCAGAGCTCCCTGGCTGGCGGTGACTTGGGGCAGGTGGCCAGGACCCCAGAGATGCTCCTCTGCCTGTTGTCTTCAACACCTTCCAAGGCCGGCTCGCTGGCTCACGCCTATAATCCCAGCACTTTGGGAGTCGGAGGCGGGTGGATCACTTGAGGTCAGAAGTTTGAGACCAGCCTGGCCAACATGTGAAACCCCGTCTCTACTAAAAATACAAAAATTAGCTGGGCATGATGGTTCGTGCCTGTAGTTCCAGTTGCTTGGGAGGCTGAGACATGAGGATCACTTGAACCTGGGAGGCGGAGGTTGTAGTGAGCTGAGATGGCGCCATTGCACTCCAGCTTGGGTGACAGAGGGAAACTTTGTCTTCAGAAAAAAAAAAAAAGACCCTCCAAGCTCCCAGGCAGTGAAGCAGTTAGGACTGCTGGCCCCTGGCTGGGTGCCAGGGGACACCTGCCAGCATCGACTTCTTCCTAAAGGTCAGTTCACTGCTTAAAGCATGGGCCGGGCTTATCACCCCACCCTAACTCCAGTTCCCTGGGGCTTGGCCCCCTGCTGATCACCCAGGGCTCTGGGGGGGGCCTTTCTAATGGGGAGAACCCTAGTCATGGAGTCTCCTCCTACTGCCTGCTGCATCCTGGGGGTGTAGTGGGGGTGAGGAAGGACTCGGAGGCTGAGGCAGAGGCAGAGAGCCCCGGGGGAGGGCTGCTGGGAGACATGGAGCGAGGGGGGTCAAGGCAGAGTGGGCCTTCTGAGCTGGCGGTCCAGGGAAGCCCCTCTCTGGCACTGTGAGGCCTGCCTAAGGTCAGCAGTGGCCATGCCACCCAGCTCCTGCTGTTTATGTTGAATGCTGCAACCCCTTGCCAAGGTCATACAAGGTCATGCAGACTCAAGGGGGTGTACCTGTCCTGATCTCCAGGGGCGAAGTCCTGGCTCTGCTGTTTCCTGGCAAAGGGACCTCAGGTGATCCCAGACAAACAAGCGGACCCGTCGGAACCTCAATTCCTCAGTGGGAAAACGGGGTCACACCTCCCTGTGGGGTTTTTGTGAAGCTGAGGGGTGGCAAGCACTTCAATTTTCCCAACAATCCCATTTCACAGATGAGAAAATGGAGACTCAGACAGGGAAAGCAATTTGCCCAAGGATGCACAGTGCCCTGTGGGTCTGGATTTGAACCCAGGCAGTCTGGTCTGGCTTCAGCACCTGTGGCCCTGAACTCCTGGTGGTACCATGATGCGTCGCCTGTGTCTCCAGGTTTGGGCTTTCGGCATCCACCCCACAGCCCCGGCTGCCATGATGGGGCAGACCCAGGCAGCCAGTTGGGATCAGACCAAGGATACCTTTCTTCTCCACCCCCATGCCAAACCCTGAACCCCTTCCTGCCCCATACCCTTTGCCAAAATTTTGTGTCAGAAAATTGCTTTCTTTGACTCCAGGCCCGGCATTTCTGGGTAACCAGCGTCTCCCACTGTTGCGTCCTCTCTCTCTCTCTCTCTTTTTTTTTTTTTGAGATGGAATCTTGCTCCCAGGCTGGAGTGCAGTGGTGCAACCTTGGCTCACTGCAACCTTCGCCTCCCAGGTTGAAGCCATTCTCCTGCCTCAGCCTCCTGAGTAGCTGGGACTATAGGTGCGTGCCACCACACCTGGCTAATTTTTTGTATTTTTAGTAGAGATGGGGTTTCACCATGTTAGCCAGGCTGGTGTCAATCTCTTGACCTCATGATCCACCCGCCTTGGTCTCCCAAAGTGCTAGGATTACAGGCGTGAGGCACCGCGCCCGGCCTGTCTCCTTTCATTTTATCCGAGGCCTGCTTGCAGACAGGTCTCTTGCTCCCATTTGGGCTAACCAGCATGGGGGTGGAGGCTTCTAGCCTGCCCAGGAACCCGGCCACTGGATTCTGAGCCGCGACCTGAGGTCAGACCCTTGCCTTGCCATTTCCTGATCTCTTCGTGCCTCAGTTTCCACATTTGGAGCCAGGACAGAGTTGCGCCGTCCTCCCTCCATGCTGTCCTAAGAGCAGCTGAGCCAAAGCACAGAGGCCGCCCTGGGCGCAGATTCGGGCTTACTGTGGACTCTTGGTATTTGGCAGCCGCTGCGAGCTTGCTTTGAGTGGTTTTTGAAAAGCGGCTTCCTCAAGTCTGGTCAGGCACAAACAATTCACAGACACCTCGTTGGGCTTCCTTCCCACTTCCCTGGGAAGAGATTCCAGTCCCTTTACTCATCTGACCTGTACATGATACCCCTTTCCAGTTCCTTCCTTCCTTCCTTCCTTCCTGCCTGCCTGCCTGCCTGCCTGCCTGCCTTCCTTCCTGCCTGCCTGCCTGCCTGCCTTCCTTCCTTCCTTCCACAAGCCAGTATTGAGCACATTTAACGGCCCTACCCCATACCCTTTGCCAAAACTTTCTCTTGGAAAATTACATTCTTTGATGCCAGGCCTGGCCTTTCCAGGTATATGGCACCCCCGGGGATCCAGTAGCTTCCACGCCTTTATGACTGCGTCCCCCCAATGGCTCTGTGTGGCAGGGGCTGGTACTATGATGCCCACTTTTTGGATGAGGTGCCCAAGGCAGGGAGTGCAGGAGGAGCCGTCCTGCGCTCACACTGGCAGGGAGCGAAGGTGGCCTTGGTGGTGGCTTGATGTTCTTGTGCGGTTACCTTAGAGAGAACATTTATTTGGTTCCAACTTGAAGCGATTCTGTACTTTTCAGAACAGGCGTTTTTGCTTGTTTCGTGGCTCAGTAGGTGAGTATGTGGGCGTGGCTCGAGGCTCAGCTGCTCTCTGTGGCCTCTTCCAACTTTTGGTTCCTGGCTCTGTTCATGTCCTGCCAGCGAAGGAGCCCGGACCGACCACGGAGAGGGGCTGTGGGGACGGGCCGATGGGGAGGGGGGTCCGCTCTTCTGCTGAGAGCTGCCCCTTTACAGCTCCCCGCAACACACGCGGGCAGCCGAGTGCCTGGGGAAGCCGGGGCCTTCCCTGACGTCGCGTCCCCAGGGATCAAGAGATGGGAAAGAATATGTCTTGGACGTTGGTCTGGGAGCGACCGCCTGCCTGCCCATTCCCAGGACTGTGGGGAGAAGCGAACCCTCGAGTGTCACGGGGTGTTGTTGGGGCTTTTCCCAGCAGCAGCAGCGGTGGCGGGCAGCACGTGGGTGCCGGGAAGGGATGGGGCCAGTGTCCCCTGCCTGGGTGGCGGGTGCAGAGCCCCTGGCTGGGACTGCTTAAGGGAGAATTTTCTCGTCCAGAGCAGGCCGATGCCCAGGGACATGGCACTTGGGGAGGGGAGGGCTGGAAGGGAGGCCCCCAGTGAATGTCTGTCCACCTCCTGGGACACTGTCCCTGAGCTAAAAGCCTGCTTTTCTGTTTTCTCTTGCAGTTACTGAGAAGGAGGTCCAGCAGTGGTGAGTAGCTGCTTTTTCTCACACCGTGCGGAGGGTTGGGGTGTTGGCTTTGTGCTAATGGGGACAGCAGTCCAGCTGCCCAGGACGGGGGCACGTGGAGGGGCCCCTGAGAATGGGGTCTGGGCAGGCTTTGTTCAGTGCCCTTGTCCTTGTGGGACTGATGGGGTTTCAGTGGCACTGAGCTGGGGTGGCGTTGGGTGTTTGCTGGTGGTCTTTGTTGCATTGGACCTAGGCTGGGGGTGGCGTTGGGTGTTTTCTGGTGGTCTTTGTTTCAGTGGCACTGGGCTGGGGGTGGCGTTGGGTGTTTTCTGGTGGTCTTTGTTTCAGTGGCACTGGGCTGGGGGTGGCGTCGGGTGTTTGCTGGTGGTCTTTGTTTCAGTGGCACTGGGCTGGGGGTGGCGTCGGGTATTTGCTGGTGGTCTTTGTTTCAGTGGCACTGGGCTGGGGGTGGCGTCGGGTGTTTTCTGGTGGTCTTTGTTGCAGTGGCACTGGGCTGGGGTGGCGTTGGGTGTTTTCTGGTGGTCTTTGTTTCAGTGGCATCTTTAAGGACCAGCAAGTCCTGAAGGGTTGATTCCAAGCCCTGCTCACCAAAGAGAAGGGTTTGGATAAGACAGTCCTTCTGTGACCTTGAGAGGTCCTTTCCCCTCGCTGCGGCTCCATCGCCCCTTCTATAAAATGATCGATTCGCTTGGAGCAGGGATGGCAATTGGGGCTGCTCTTGGATGCCAGCTCTAATTAATCTGTCGAGGCTGCCTGGAGGACCGTGATAAGAAGGATTCCGAGGCCATACGTCATGGAGCAAATGGAAAAGCGGCAGTGAGGGGTCGGTGGGGCCTGTAATGGATGAGCGGCGCCTGGGCTGGGCCTGGGGGAGGAGGGTGGCTGTCCGTCACTGTGGAACGTGGAGCAGACGGGAGGCTCGCCCTGTAAGGTGACTGAGCTGCAGGGCCAGTGCATATGGACATGAGCTTGGAGACCTTCCAGGCACCCCCAGGAGCCTCCAGGGCCACCTTCTATACCTACCTGCCTCGAGTCCAAGCTGCAGATGGGGCGGGGCTCTGCTGGCCCGCCTGGCTCTGCTGAGCCCTTGCTGAGTGGTGCCCTAACCTGCGGCCCAGCTTCCACCCTCACTTTCCACTTTTGCACTTCCCCGCATGAGTGCCTCAGAAATGCCCTCCTTCTAGGTCTTCACCCCTGTGATTCTCCTTTCCTGGAATGCCCACCTTCCTTCCTGCACCATTTGAACTCTGCCCCTCCCAAGGCTCAGCTCAAGTCACCTCCTCCATGAAGCCTCCCTAGATTCCCCATCCATACATGAAGTTCTCCCCACCTTTGCAAATGCCAGCCAGAGGGGTCTTTGTTGAACAAAACCCGACCATGCCAGACGTCTGCTAAAACCCTCTTTGGACCTCAGGGCAAAGTCCTCACCCTTGGCGTGGTTATGTGCTTATGAGGCCTGGTTTAGTCTGGCCCTGCTGACCCCGCAGTCTGGCATCCTCTGCCCTTTAGACTTTGCCCTCTGGTCAGCCTGAACTGCTGGTGGTTGCTTGAACTCACCTTTGTCTTGGGGGCTTCCTAATGTTTGCCCAGGCCGCTCTCCCTGCCTGCTGGGCTGTTACCTCCTTGCCCCTCCTCCGCCCCCTCCCCCACTGAAAACCCTCAAGCCCCTGTCTGGCTTGGGGCCTCCTCTGACCTCCCTCGGCCCTGCACCTCTCTGGGACAGCTGATGGCATACCAGGCAGCAGATAAGCATTGCATCCCTCCCTGCCTCTCGCGAGGGCTCTGAAGGCTGGCTAGCTTCGCCTTGTCCGTGGCAATGTCTCCAGGGCCTGGCCACGGTGGGTGCTCGGCACCCAACAGCATCGCCCCTGGTGCTTCAAATTCATGCTGCCATTGACTTCTTCTGTTTTTTTTCTTTCTTTTCTTTTTTTTTTTTTTGAGACAGGTGCCAGGCTGGAGTACAGTGGTGCCATCTCGGCTCGCTGCAACCTCCGCCTCCCAGGTTCAAGCAATTCTCCTGCCTCAGCCTCCCAAGTAGCTGGGACTACAGGCGCACACCACCACACCAGGCTAATTTTTGTATTTTAGTAGAGACGGGGTTTTACCGTGTTGGCCAGGATGGTCTCAATCTCTTGACCTCGTGATCCGCCCGCTTTGGCCTCCCAAAGTGCTGGGATTACAGGAGTGAGCCACTGCTTCTGGCCTGCAATTGACTTCTGGGAACAGTACTGAGGGTTGACAGAGCTCATAATTCCACGTGGCAGATGAGGAAACTGAGGCTCAGAGAAGGTTGGTTGGGAGGTGGCAGGGCTGAGATGAGCCATAGGCATCCAGACTCCAGAAGCTGAGCTCTTGCCTCCAGGGCAAGTGTGTGTGTGTGTATACATTTTTTTTTTCTTGAAACAGAGTCTCTGTGATCTGTTGCCCAGGCTGGAGTGCAGTATTGCCATCTCAGCTCACTTGCAGCCTCAACCTCCTAGGCTCAAGTGGTCCTCCTGCCTCAGCCTCCCAAGTAGCTGGGACTACAGACACCCACCAAGACACCAGCTAATTTTTCTATTTTTTGTAGAGACGAGGTTTTGCCATGTTGGTCAAGCTGGTCTCAAACTCCTGGGCTCAAGCAATTCTCTTGCCTTGGCCTCCCAAAGTTCTGGGATTACAGGTGTAAGCCACCATGCCCAGCTTCCATTGTGAGTATTTGAATGAGGGATGAGTGAGTAGGCAGCAAGGAGTCTTCCTGAGACCGTGAGAAAACTCAGTGTCTCCCAGGGAGGGCCAGGGCAGGGGAGGGCAGTGGTTAGAGTTGCTGGGTGGCCAGTAAGGGACAGACGTGAGCAGTTGTCCCCCTCTCCCATTGCCCTGGCCCTGATTGTGGCTGCTCATGACCAAGGCATCTCCCCTGGGGTCTCAGGGGACTGGGGGCTGAGGAGGGGACACCGGGACCCGTCTGCCTGGGCCTCATCCAGGGCAGGGAAGAGGACGAGGCATATCTCTGAGAGATGGGGACACTTCCCAAGTACTGCTGTCAGCCGGGCAGGCTCCCAGACACAGCCTTGTTCATTTCATTCTCACAATGACCCAGAAGAGACAACCCCATCGTGGCATCTCAGCATATGGTAGATGGAGACACTGAGACCTGCCTGAGCGCCCCCCTACTGGTGTCCCCCCTCCCCACACCTGGGCCTTCTCCTGGAGCCACAGGTGACAGAGTGGTTGGGATCATGGGCTTCAGAACCAGGCAGGCTGAACTTGAATCGTTTAATTTTTTAATTAAAATTTAAAAAATTGTTTTTCGAGATAGAGTGTCACTCTGTCGCTCAGGCTGGAGTGTCATGGTGCAATCCCAGCTCACCGCAACCTCTGCTTCCCAGGTTCAAGGGAATCTCCTGCCTCAGCCTCCCAGGTTGCTGGGATTACAGGCGCCCGCCACCATGCCCGGCTAATACTTTTGTGTTTTTTTAGTAGAGACAGGGTTTTACCCTGTTGGCCAGGCTGGCCTTGAACTCCAAGTGATCTGCTCTGCTCAGCCTCTCAAAGTGCTGAGATGACATATACTTAAATTATTGTTAATATTTTTTCAGAGACAGGGCGTTGCCTTGTCGCCCAGGCTGGCGTGTGCTGGTGCTATCAAAGCTCACTGCAGCCTCGACCTCCTGGGCTCCTCCTGACAGCCTCCGGAAGAGCTGGGACTACAGGCATTTACCACCACGGCTGGCTAATTATTTAAAAGAATTTTTCATAGAGATGGGGCCTCACTATTTTGCCCAAGCTGGTCTTGAGCTTCTGGCCTCAAGCAATCCTCCCGACTCAGCCTCCCGAGAAACTGAGACCACAGGTGCGAGCTGCAGAGCCCAGCTCTGGGCTCGAATCCTGAATTGCCCACTTCCTGGCTGAGTGACCTTAGACAAACGACTAGACTTCTTAGGACCTCAGTTTCCCCCTCTGGAAAGGGAGGGTGATAATAGTGAAACGTTCTAGGAGTGGTGTGAAGAATAAATGTGCTAATTCACATAAGACATTTGGAACAGAGCCTAAGAAATGTTCTCTCTGCTGGCGTCAATACTGTAGTAATCACAGTCCTGATGTTATCAGTGCAAACCGCCAAGCAGTCCTGAGATTGAGGACTTTGCATTAGGCGGGTGAGGAAACTGAGGCCCGGGGAGTGAGTGACTTTGGTTTGCTCATCAAGCATCAGTAGAGCGTGCTGTCTGTGCCAGGCACCGTCCCACCCTGGGACACACTGAGAACTGGACAAAACCCCAGGCTCCGACATACACATGGGTACAAAGCGGGGTCACTGCGGGCTGAGAAATATGTCATGGGGAGACGCAGATTTGAACGCGAAGGGGTGGGGGTATCTTTAGGATGAAGAGGTCAGGTGTGGCTGACATTTGAGCTGCAACCTACACAATAAGGACTCTGGTGGAACCTGGGTCGTATCCACCCAGGCATAGAAAACAGCAAGGACCAGGGCTGGGAGTGGGGCCTGGTGAGTTTGAGGAGTGGCAGGGAGCCAAGGAGGCTGGCCCGAGGGGGCGGTGTGGAGGCCCCCGCAGCAAAACAGGCACCCTCGATTGTGTGACACCCTGTCCTCACTCCTCACTGTGGGGGCACTTCCCCTAAAGAGCTTATAAAGAAAAAATCAGCCTGCTTTAGGCGTGCACCTATAGTCCCAGCTACTCAGGAGACCGAGATGGGAGATTGGCTTGAGCCCAGGAGGTTGAGGCTGCCGTGAGCTGAGATTGTTCCACCTCAGGCAATAGAGTGAGACCTTGTCTCTTAAAAAAAAAAAACAAAAAAAGGCCAGGCATGGTTGCCCACATGTGTAATCCCAGCACTTTGGGAGGCCAAGGCAGGAAGCTCACTTGAGCCCAGGAGTTTGAAACCAGCTTGGGCACATAAGGTGACCTTGTCTCTACGAAAGAAGAAAAAAAATGCTGGGCATGCTGGCACATGCCTATGGTCCCAGCTACTTGGCTGAAGTGGGAAGATCTCCTGGGCCCCAGAGGTCAAGGCTGCAGTGAGCCATGATTGGGCCACTGTAGTCCAGCTTGAGTGACAGAGTGACACCCTGTGTAAGGTTCAAATGAAGCAACTGCTTGTAAAGTTTAAACGAGGCAACTGAGGCCAGTTATAGGAAATAAAGAAATTTAATCGGCTCCTGGGCGAGCTTCTGCAGTCCGACAGGAGGGGCCGGAGAAGTCGCGCTTGATTCCTCGTGGGTGTGGGGTTTTAGAGGGAGTGGAGGTGTTCTGATTGGTTGTGGGGAAGCAGGACGTGGACAGGGCAAGCTGCTATTGGCAGGTGGGCGGGATTTCCGGTGAGTGGGCCGCCCAGGGGGACTGGGACCTGGACAGGGCAAAATGCTATTGGGCAGGTTCTGGCGGGGCTTCTTTTAAATTTTGGCGAGGTTCTTCAATGGTTGGCTAGGTTCTGAGTGCAGAGGCTAGTGTTGAGTGCAGATTTGCGTGCCGAGTGCAGAAGTGGGCGTGGGGGAGTTTAACGGTGGGCTAGGTGCTGAGTGCAGAGCTTGGTGTTGAGTGCAGATTTGCGTGCCGAGTGCAGAAGTGGGCGTGGAGTGGTGACGTGGTTTCTAGGCGTGAAGGGGTGTGGTCGTGTCCGAGCTCCCGGCGAGGCAACCGGCCTTACACCCTCTCTCAAAAAAAAAAAAGAAAAGAAAAGAAAAGAGGTGGCATTTTGAGAAAAGTTCTGTCTGTCTCAAGTAAATGTCCTGTGGTCACTTTGGCAGTACCTTCAAGGCTAGGAGACAGCTGAACCAATCCTTTCTCTGGCTCTCCTGGGTCAGCCCTCCACCCACCTCACTGATGTATTCTAGAATGGTCCTATCCCCTCCAGGCAACGCTAGACCAGGGATGGTTAGACAGTGACACTCTGCCCTCCTGTGCGTGTGGCAGACATTAATAACGGATCACAGAGTGCATTGCTCTGTGCTCTGGGAGCCAGCGGAACTGCTGTTTCCACACAAAATAAACCACTTTGCTATGCCTTGATTGTCCTAAACCTCAATGGTTAACCCGGGACTGAAACACAAACTCGCCTACTCACAGGCTAGGTCCGCCGGGCTCACCGTCGCCTCTCCCTTTGCACAGAAGGCAGATGAGATGAGCACCTGCATCCCAAACACCCTGGCCCATTTTCAGAGGGCATTTTCTCACCATGGCCCCTGCTTGTTCTTTTTTTTTCTTCTTTTTTGAGATAGAGTCTTGCTCTGTTGCCCAGGCCGGAGTGCAGTGGCAGGATCTCAGCTCATTGCAATCTCTCCCTCCCGGATTCCAGTGATTCTCTTGCCTCAACCTCCTGAGTAGTTCGGATTACAGGCGCACACCACCACGCCCAGCTAATTTTCATATTTTTAGTAGAGATGGGGTTTCATCATGTTGGCCAGGCTGGTCTTGAACTCCTGACCTCAGGGGATCCGCCTGCCTCGGCCTCCCAAAGTGCTGGGATTACAGGTGTCAGTCACCGTGCCTGGCCCTGTTCTTGTTCTGAACAACTCTCAGACACCCGACAGCCGGTGACTCTGCCCATGCCTGCTCCTCTCTTGGGAAAACTCGGGGTTCCTGAGCCCAGGCTGTCAGGGAGGGCAGTGGAGGGCCCAGCCATCGGGGCGGGAGTGGCAGCGGGAGGGAGGGACATTCAGGGAGCAGTGGGCACCGGTGGATATAGTTTTCCTCTCCTGCCTGAGAAGCACCGGGGCAGTTTCAGCTGCGGAAGTGGCTTTGGTGGCCTCCCGTGTCTCTTTCTTCATCACACGTATGGAGCTCCCCTCTTCTCCACACACACATTATGAGCCCTCTCCTTCCCTTGCTCATGTCCAGCTCCTCTGCCCGGCCAGCCTGCCTTCCCCAGACAGCAGATCCTGAATCTCATCCCTGCCCCTGCACACAGCGGTCTGAGCCTCCTGGTTTGCAGTGGTGCTGCTGCCTCGGCCTCACTGGGCTGCTGCCTGTGTGTGCTGGCTCTGCTGTGCTGGCTCCACACAGCCTCTGCTAGAGCTTTGGAAACTGGATCCAGCCCTTTGTGATTTCCCACTGCAGTTAGCATAAAGCCTTAGCGCCTTGCCTGGCCCACAGGGCTCCCTGAGCTCTCTGACCTCGCCATTTCCCCTGGGGCACTGTGCACTGCCACACTTGCTGTCCCTCACCCGTGCAGAGCTCATCCTGCCTCAGAACCTCCGTCCCTGCTGTTCCCTTTGCTGTTCCTTCCGCCTCCAGTTTTGGCCTGGCTGGTTCAGTCTCGGTAGCCACACCTCCGCCCCCAGTCAGTTGCTCGGAGAGGAGGTCCCATCTGCCCTGCACGGTCCAGGGTCATCTGGGTTTGTGCTGACATTTAGCAGCTGCCATACAGGGTCTAAAGTGATTCTGTGATTTGTTCTGGGCCACAAAGTCAGTAGAAGTAGAACCTGGACTAGAACTCGTGCTCCAGTGCTGGTTGGGTCCCAAGTCCTCACGGCCCCCAGTCCCCTAGGAGAGCGCAGGCCAGGGCACAGCAATGGGAGGCCCGGGCCAGGCCGGCTGGTCACACTCACCCTGCACCAGGCTCCGAACTGGACGTCCCATGGTGCCAGCTCCTCGGTGCCTCCCAGTTCTGAGCTGCTGATGCAGTTGTCCATGTTTGGCAGAGGGAGGAAGCTGGAGGCTTGGAGAGGCAGAGCCAGCATCGGTGTCCACCGCCAGCTTCAGGGTCTGCAGGAGCCCGGCACCTCCCGCTCCCCCATCCCTTGTTCTCTTGATTATCTCAATTCCTGTTCCTTGAGTCCAATTCACCATCATAGAAGATCAGGAACCACAATGAGGGCTGCTTAAGAGATGGCATGTCTCAGGCCCACAGAGGTGATTGTGAGCTCTGTAATCACCTGGAAAGTGATGAGGATGTCCTCCTGAGTGCAAACAGCAGGGTAACACACCGTCATCGGGCCGCAGTCCATCATGGGAAAATGTAGGCAGAGAAGAAAGATGGGATGGCTGCAGGCTGAGGCTGCGCGTGGGTGTGAGGTGTGGGGGGTCCTCTGGTGGATTATGTGTCCTATTTTCCAAATTTTCTGCAACTTTTTTTTTTTTTGAGACAGAGTCTTGCTCTGTCGCCCAGGCTGGAGTGCAGTGGTGTGATCTCGGGTCACTGCAACCTCTGCCTCCTGGGTTCAAGCAATTCTTCTGCCTCAGCCTCCCAAGTACCTGGGATTACAGGTGTGTGCCACCATGCCCAGCTAATTTTTTGTTTGTTTTGTATTTTTAGTAGAGATAGGGTTTCACCATGTTGGCCAGGCTGGTCTTGAACTCCTGACCTCAAGAAATCTGCCCACCTCGGCCTCCCAAAGTGCTGGGATTACAGGCGTGAGCCACCACGCCCGGCTCTACAATGGCTTTTATTACTTTTATAATAACCAAACATCCCAGCAATATGATAGCAAAAGTAGTGGGTGGATGCCGGAGGAATGCTGTACTCACGTCCACAGGGCCAGCTGTTGATTCTGGGCCGCCCCATGCAGAGTGGGTATGGAGACGGCCTCTCAGTGACACACTCGGGGCTTTCCTGTGGGCAGGCACTGTGCTGATAATGGTGCCGGGTCGAGAATCCGAGGAGCAGCCCCATTTTACAGATGAAGAAACTGAGGCTCAAAAGGGTGGAGACCCTGGCCCAGGTCATACAGCTGTGTGTGTGTGTGTGTGTGTGTGTGTGTGTGTGTGTGTGTGTGTGGAGTCTGGGTCCAGCCCGCTCTGCCTCCGTGATCCCGAATATTGGGGCTCAGAACTGCCAGCTTCTTGCTTTCTTGCTCTGGGAAACCCATAAAACCGGAGGCTATGGGGGGTGGGGAAGAAAAAGGAAGAGGAGTCATCTCGTGGCTGTTTGGGACCCTCTTCCAGGTCTCCAGGGAGTGCTGGGAGGGGCGTGCCACTGGAGGGAGTTGTTTGAAGAGCTAATGGGAGAATAATTTGCTGACGCTGCTGCTGTGCCCGTCCCTGCTGCGCCTGGCTGATTGCACTTGGGGTTATGCTTCATGATTTATCCGTCTAGCGATCTCTGTCCCACCTTTTGCATTGCAGAGAGCAGCTGCCGCAATATCGTCCGCATGGCAGGAGATGCAGGGTGGCCTCTCAGCAGGAGCTGAGAGTAGCGAATTCAGGGAAGTCCTAGAGGACTGGGGCTTTGGGAAACTGAGGCCCGGAAGTCCAGGGGCTTGTTCAGGCCCTCAGAGAACTAGAGGCCAAGCTGGCGTTGGACCCATGTGTCCTGGGAGCATTTAGTCATTCGTTCTTTTGTTCACTGATTCATCAGTACGTCTTTACTGAGCACCTAGTCTGTGCCAGGCCAGTGCCAGTTGCTGGGAGCATCAGGGACTGAGTGAGGTGAGGTGCTTGGAGTCTCCTGGTGGACAAGGGCATTCACCCAGCCTGGCGCTGTGGGGGGAAGAGAAGGTGGAGTCTTGGGGAGGACCCCCAGTGCTGGAGTGGGAAGTGTTTTGCAAGTGGCAGTCAGCTTTCAGGATTTTTATGAAATGACAGATTTCTTTTCTCCCCTTCCCTTTTAAAGGAGCATGAGAATGCCGTTGTTGAATCTAGGATTTTCTTTTTTCATATCTACCCTGTCTTGATGAGCTGCTTCCTGTGGCTGGGGATCACAGGCTCGGTTCTTCACAGCCCGGGCCTGCCTCTGAGGCCTGGCGTCATGGCTCTTCTCCAATCCCCAAAGGGGTCTCTGGCCCCCAAAGACTTAAGACCCTGTTCATGAACAAGGTTGTGTGAGGTGTGGCTTCTGTATAAACATCTCGGGCTGAATTACTGGGTGGGAGGGGCAGTGAGGGATCTTGGTGCCCATGTACTAGGAGACTGGGTATTAGGAAGGACTTCCTGTGTTACTGGATGGCAAGTAAAAAAAAAAAAAGGAAGGACTTCCTGGCCAGGCGTGGTGGCTCATGTGTGTCATCCCAGCACTTTGGGAGGCCGAGGCAGGTGGATCACGAGGTCAGGAGTTTGGGACCAGCCTGGCCAACATGGTGAAACCCCATCTCTACTAAAAATATAAAACTTAGCTGGGCATGGTGGTGTGTACCTGTAGTCCCAGGTACTCAGGAGGCCGAGGCAGGAGAACTGCTTGAACCCGGGAAGCAGAGGTTGTAGTGAGCTGAGATCTCGCCCCTGCATTGCAGCCTGGGCCATGGAGTGAGACCCAGTCTTGAAGAAAAAAAAAGAGGGGAAAGGACTTCCTGTGGGGCTAGAGTGGGGGCTTGGGAGGGTATGGTGGAAGCACGGTTTGTGGGACGAGGTAACGGGGTGTGGGCTGTGCCCGGCAGCTGGCTCTGGTGTTGGGGGAGGTCGTAGGCCAGGGCTTGGGGCATGGCCAGTGCTCAGAACGTCCTGTGGTGTTAACAGTCTCAGCTCCCTTGTCCAGGCACACTCAGGGCCTGGAAGGAAGGTACGAGGTTGGCTTCCAACTCACAGGTGAGGAAACCGAGGCTCCAAGGAGAACCGTCACCTGCCCTGGGTCACACACAGGTCAAGAGTGGGGCAGGATCAAGCCAGGCCTGAAGGCTGAGCCCTTCTTTTTCAATTTCTTAAACTTAAAATATATATATATATATATATATATATATATATATATATATATATATATATATATATATAAAACCCCTTTTTCTTTTTCTTTTTTTTTTTCTTTTTTTGAGATAGGGTCTGGCTTTGTTGTCCAGGCTGGAGTGTAGTGGTATGATCGTAGCTCACTGCAACCTCGAACTTGTGGGCTCAAGGGCTCCTCCTCCCTCAGCTGCCCGAGCAGCTAGGAGGACAAACACAACCCACCGAGCCCGGCTCCACCAATTTTTTTTTTTAATTTTTTTGTAGAGAGATGGGGTCTTGCTGTGTTGCCCAGACTGGTCTCAAACTCCTGGGCTCAAGTGATCCTCCCGCCTCGGCCTCCGAAAGTGCTGGGATTCCAGGCATGAGCCACCCGCCTGGCCTCCTGTTTCATATTACAGAGTTCCTGCACGCTTAATGCTGCCAGTGAAAATGATCACGGAGATTCACAAATGCAATGATAATAACCACAGGGACCCCTCTGCCACTCCTTTCTCCTGCACACATGAAGCACTTGTCTGAAGTGGGGGCCTGCATGGTGGACCCCCAGAGCCATCCATCCTCTGGAGCCTGGAGATGCTGGGGCTGGACCCCGAGATCCTGCCCTGAACCCCTGACCATGCTGAGCTTCTTGAGTCACCCGTCTGCAGGGAGACTTGGGATAATGGGTTACTCCTGGCACCATCTCTACTCCCTCCCCCGGCCTGGCCTGAGCCAGCAACGATGCTGGGACTCCTGTCCCTTCCACTGTGGGTCTGGAATCAAGCAGAAGATGTGGAGGAAAACAGGCCCACGGAGGACTTTTGGCCTCCACCGGGCTTTCAGAGAGGTGGGCAGGGCCAGGAGAGCCAGCCCCTCTCTCCCCTTCCCGGTACCAAGCACAGAGGTGGCTCCCATTCTGGAGTCTGGGCTCTGGTCCTGGCCACCTCGTTGGATAGCTATATGACTCTGACATTAGCTGAGCAGCTACTATGTGCCAGGCACAGGAGTGGGCGGTGCAGGTTTGGAGGTGAACTAGAAGATAGTATTCCTTCCTCAATGGCACATATGGGGCACTGGCCTGTCACTATACAAGTCACTCAAATCATTCCCGAGGCACAGCTGCTCGAGTGGCCACCGAGGCCCAGCCCGGGGATGGGGTGCTGGGAGTGTGTCCTGGAGCGTGACCCGGCCTGGGTGGTCAGAGGGGCTTCTCTCAAGGAGATGCTCTTCCTTCTGAGAAGGAGGTGGCGAGCGGAGTCAGGCAGGTGAGGAGGAAGGGGAAGAGCAGACCCCGCAGAAGACATCTGCATGGAGGCCCTGAGCCGGGAGGGCCTTCACCTCCAGAAACCTCAGTTTCTCCTTCGGTAAAGTGGGCGGGATTGGCCTCACCTCCTGGATGTTGGGGCGATTGGGCAGAGTCACGCCTGGAAAGCACCCCGCCCCGTGCCTGGCTCTCAGTGGGTCTCCTGAATAGCTGTTAGAATCAGATGCTTATGGCGGATCCCCAGAGCTTGTGGGGGTCCCCAGAGACCATCTGGTTCAGCGGTTCTCAACCGGAATGCTTCTGCCCCCGAGGGGATATTTGGCAGTGTCTGGAGACACTCGGGGTTGGCCTCACTTGGGGAGGGGGTGTTACTGGCATCTGTGTGGTAGAGGCTGGGGAGTGATGCTGAATGTCTACCGTGCACAGGACAGGTGGGGTGGGACCCTGGTCTAGCATGAGCCACTTACTTTACTCACAGGGAAACCGAGGGCCATTGTCGGGAAGGGGTTTGCTCAGGGCCCTCCCCCAGCACGACAGGTTTGGGCCAGGCCTGGAGCACAGGCCCGTGTCCCAGCACCAGAGCAGGTCTGGCGGCAGCATGTCTGAAGGTGAGAGGGAGGGACTGGTGGGAGGGGAAGGAGGAGGCCCGGGCCTGTGGGAACCTGACCCTGGACCAGGGGTGGGGGTAGAGTCACATCTCTGAGGCATCCTGGGCACAAGATTCTTGGGCATGATCTTCATCATTCAGCCAGCAGCTCACTCGGGTGCCCACTGCAGGAGGGGGTGTGCGGCTGCTTTGGGGCGTCCTGACTCAGCTAGCTGGTGGCAGATGGGTGGCATGTCAGGCTGGGACTGTGGTGTGAAATCCCAGCCTCGGAGCTGCGGTGATTTGCGGAGTGGTAGAGGCCTAGGGGTGGCTGGGGTGCCTGGGAAGCTTCAGACCCCCCCACCCCGTCTCTCTGCTCCGTTTGAGGCAGGCTCCCTCCTCCACCTTCTGACGATGAACAGGGAGTTACGTAATGTTTGGGTAGCAGTCGCTTTACCCATGCGCTTACGCGGGGGCGGTGCAGCCTGGCTTGCCGGAGGGGCAGGTGAGGCAGGGAGCCTGGGAGGCAGGAGCCTGCGTCTGCGCCCTGTTTCTGCTGGTGACTTGCTGTGTGACTTTCGGCCTGTCTCTCTCCCTCTCTAGGCCAGTCTCCATACACAGAGGGTGGAAGCACATCAGTGTTTTTCTTTTCTTTTCTTTTCAAGATGGAGTCTCACTCACTTTATCAACCAGGCTGGAGTGCAGTGGCATGATCTCGGCTCCCTGCAACCTCCATCTCCTGAGTTCAAGTGATTCTCCTGCCTCAGCCTCCTAAGTAGCTGGGATTATAGACATACACCACCAGACCCAGCTAATTTTTGTGTATTTAGTAGAGATGGGGTTTTGCCATGTTGGCCGGGCTGGTCTGGAACTCCCAACCTCAGGTGATCCCCCCGCCTCTGCCTCCCAAAGTGCTGGAATTACAGGCGTGAGCCACCGTGCCTGGCCACACATCAGTGGTTTTCTTACTGTGCCCACAGAGCTCTTAGGTCCCAGCCGGGGTCTCTGGAGGTCCCTGTTCCAAGGGGCTCAGGAAGAAGGAGCCAGGCACATGGGCTGTTGCTCCCTCCGCCCCTGCCTGGCAATTTGTATGTTTATTCAGACATGCACCAGACCCACGTTACTTGCCAGGCCTCATGTGGGTCATCAGGGCACAGGGGTGTCGGGAACCTACATTCTGGTGGGGACTGGCCTGGAGGCACATATGGTGTAGCGTGGTCCACGCTCTGCTGGGACGGACAAGCGGGCAGGGGAGCAGAGCAGGCCCTGAGGCCTCAGACCAGCTGGGCTGACTTCCTGAAAGAAGCAACATCAGCTGGTGCTGTGGCTCATGCCTGTAATCCCAGCACATTGGGAGGCCAAGACAGGCGGATCACGAGGTCAGGAGTTTGAGACCATCCTGGCCAACATGGTGAAACCTCGTCTCTACTAAAAATACAAAAATTAGTTGGGCATGGTGGCAGGCGCCTGTAATCCCAGCTACTTGGGAGGCTGAGGCGGGAGAATCACTTGAGTGAGCCCAGGAGGTGGAGGTTGCAGTGAGCCGAGATTGTACCACTGTACTCCAGCCTGGCGACAGAGCAAGACTCCATCTCAAAAAAAAGTCAGAAGGCTTCATTCAGGACTCTTGCAATAGGTGTCAGGACTGTCACAACCCCGAATGCGAGGAAAAGTGAGGCTTTACCACCAGTGAACAGGGTGAGGGCTCAGTGGGTGGAAACTGAGTAAGAGGAGGCCTCCAGGGCAGGGCATTCCTGCTGAACTGACTGCGCAGGCTGATGCAGGGGGGCAGGACGAGGACTCACCGAGGAACTTGATCAGATATCGTGGTGTAGGGATTCTGGCTACAGCTGGGCCAGGCAGGCCGAAGACCTGGGGCGGGGGCCAGGGGACAGGTTGAGGCCAAGTGAGAAGAGGGCTCAGAGGAGCCTATCCGAAGTCTGGGTGTAGAGTATGCGGGGTCTGGCAGGAGGAAGCTGGAACAGTAGGCTGGGCACCCCCTCATGGGCATTGCTTCAAGGGGGGCTTATTGGGGCCCTGCTAATGGCATGGAAGGGGGCTAGGGCCCCACAGTGATAACCTCTGCAGTGGTAATAGGCCCCCGAAGGCTCCCCCCTGAGGCTGGCTTCCCTCCGCACAGACCCTCACTGCCCGCCTTCCACAGCCGAGCGCTGCATAGACTGTGCACAACCTCCCTCTCCTTAGAGCGGCCCCTGTGAGCCATCTGCAGGGATGCCTTTGGGTGCCTTTTGTTTTGTCTTTATTGTTTTTAATAACCTTTTAGAATCACTCAAGTAGCACAGACCCATCGTGGATAAGTTAGAAGGTTTGCACGAAGAAGTAACCATCTGGCATCCAGGGAGGTCTGGCGACAGCTGGGTGTGTCCCCACATGGGCCATTACGTCCTGGTGCCAGGCATGTTTCCCCCCCCGCCTAGGGGCCCATCCTGGCCTGGGGTTCTGGGGTCATGGGCCAGGCTGAAACAGAAGAAACTGGAAAGAAGCAGGGAGAAGGCAGCTTTAAGGGCTGGGAGTAGGGGTGGCTGTGTCCCTTCCTCCTGCTGTGGGAAGGGACTTGAGATCCACAGTGGCATGATCTTGGCTCAGTGCAACCTCCGCCTCCCAGGTTCAAGTGACTCTCCTGCCTCAGCCTCCTGAGTAGCTGGGATTACAGACATGCACCACCAGGCCTGGCTAATTTTTGTATATTTAGTAGAGATGGATTTTCACCATGTTGACCAGGCTAGTCTTGAACTCCTGACCTCAAATGATCTGCCCACCTCGGACTCCTACAGTGCGGGGATGACAGGCGTGAGCCTCCGCACCCGGCCTCACATCCGTGGTTTTCTGACTGTTCTGCTTTGCTTCCTTCTTGCTTGGCTGATCCAAGCAGGGGCTCAGAACAGATCTCAGGGCTGAGCAGAGGCCAGTAGACCCCGAGAGTCCCACCAGGCTGCAGGGATTCTGGGTGGGCCTGTGGTCATCACCTGCACAGGAGGGATGGATGCTGGGGTCGCAGGCTGACCGGCAGGGCAGAGGACAGGAGAAGTGGGGCCTGCTCCGAGTCTCACAGTTGCTGTGGATGAATCTCCTGACCTCTCCATGCCTCAGCACCCACATCTGTGAAATGGGATGGTTGGGCTGACCGCCGAGGGTGTGCAGGGCGAGTTGAGGGGGAACCACCCAGTCTCACAGTGTCCGGGATTGGGCTGCCGTCATGGGTTGCTACAAAGGCCAATGGTTCCTGAGCTGGGACCTACCTCCCTGGGCCTCTAGCACCCTTCAAGGCGTTCTGGGGTAGGGACAGGAAAAGGTGCAGAGGGCTGGCCTATTCACGGCCTCCTGCTTGCTGTGGGCACTGCCAGGATGGTCATGTGCCTGCTGTGGTCTGATTCAAGAAGAACTCCCCTCCCTCCCACATCCCACCCCATCTTCTCTGCCCTCCTCCATCCTCCTCCCCAACTCAACCGCCCTCACCACAGCAGTAGCAGCCACAGTACTGGCGGGAGGCTGGGTGCATGAGCTTCGCCATTCAGGCTGCAGAATGTTCAAGGGTCCCACCCCTGGGTGCCCCGCACGTCCCTTCAGGTCCTTGTGTGCCCAGGACCCATTCCGGTCCCTTAGATTCCTCTTTACTGGGGAGGGGGACGATGGCTTTTCCATGTGCGCCCTCTCTGGATGGGCCCTAATCACAGCCCTACGTGCATTTCCTG
This sequence comes from Aotus nancymaae, assembly GCF_030222135.1. Taxonomy (NCBI): domain Eukaryota; kingdom Metazoa; phylum Chordata; class Mammalia; order Primates; family Aotidae; genus Aotus; species Aotus nancymaae. The sequence goes on along the minus strand of NW_026988414.1, from coordinate 1,827,917 downwards.
CACGGTCATCCCAGAACCCTCTCTGATGTTGGAGGGAAGGGTGGAGACTTTGCGTGGGTCACATTGAAGGGGGAACGGGGGTTGTGTGAAAGTCTGCGGTGATCTGGCTTCTTGAGCATTGGCCTCTTCAGCATTTGATCCCCACCTCCTCTGTAGCCTGGGCTTCGAGGACTTGCAAATGTCTTTCTCTCTCTCTGAACCTGTTTTCTCATCTTTAAAATGAGCTTCCTCAGCCTGGCACCATGGCTCATGCCTGTAATCCCAGCACTTTGGGAGGCTGAGGCGGGCAGATCACCTGAGGTCAGGGGTTCGGGACCAGCCTGGCCAACATGGTGAAACCTCATCTCTACTAAAAATACAAAAATTAGCTGGATGTGGTGGCACATGCCTGTAATCCCAGCTACTCAGAAGGCTGAGGCAGGAGAATCGCTTGAACCCGGGAGGTGGAGGTTGCAGTGAGCTGAGATCGCACCACTGCACTCCATCTTGGGTAACAGAGAGAGACTTTGTCTCAAAAAAAAAAACAAACAAAAAAACAAAGCTTCCTTATAGTACCTTCTCATAGGGCTGTAGGACTGTTAGGAACATTCTGGGAGAATAAGGTGTGCAGAGTTCCCAGTTGGGTCTGGCCCTGCAAAGGTAATAGCTGGTGTTGGGAACAGCTGACTGCTTTCTCTGGCTTCCCGTTGTGGAAGGAATCGTCCTCTGAGGAGTGTGTGACCCCTGTGGTGGGGTGGGAGGGATGGTTCAACTGCACACAGGAGCCAGCGTGTGAACTGGTTTAGAACAACACATATCTAAGTTCACAGTTCTAAAGTTCACACTATTGACCCGTTTTTGTGCCGAGCCCTGTGGTTACATGCACCGTGTCCCTCACACCAACAAGATGGGTGTGAGAACCATCCCATTTTATGGATGAGGAAACAGGTGAGGGCATTTGCTTGAGGTTGTACAGCTAGTGAATGACAGAGATTTGGCCTGGGATTGGGGGTGCAAAGCCATCCCACCGTCAGCCACCTGGGGATCTGGAGGATCTCGTGCTGGGCACCAGGACTACTGGGCACCAGGACTGCAGGGCAGACAAGTCCGGTCGGAACGGCCAGGGTCCCTCCATGCTGTTTACCCAGTTCCCTGGGAACAGAGGCTGAGAGGCGGGGTGTGGGCATGTGGGAGGGGCCAGCTGCCAGCTCCATATGGTGGTCTACCCACCAGCGCCAGCAGCAGCCTGCCCGGCTGTGATGCCAGGAGGGGCTCAGCGGAGAAGGCGGGGAGGTGGGAGGGTCTTGCGCAGGCATGTGGCTTCGGGGAGGCCATTCATGTGACTCTTAGCCCCCTTGGGTGGAGCACAGGGCTGGGTGGCCACATGCTCACGCTGTGTGCAGTATCTGGGTTAATTCCTATGTCGGCTCTTAACCCCCTCAGGCAGACGAGACTCAGAGAGGTGAAGTCTGTATCCAAGGTCACACCATAGTAAGAGGCAGAGGTGGGACTGTGCCCGTGCCTGTCAAGTCTGGGTCTGTGCCCATGGCCCCATGTGGCACCATCTCTTTGAACAAGGAGCCACAGCTTTCCTGGGCCCTGGGCGGGCGATGTTGGTGGGTGGGTGATGTTGGCATCTCTTTTACCCTCTCTGGCCTGGTCTGCTGCCTCCAGGTACAAAGGCTTCATCAAGGATTGCCCCAGTGGGCAGCTGGACGCAGCAGGCTTCCAGAAGATCTACAAGCAATTCTTCCCGTTTGGAGACCCCACCAAGTTTGCCACGTTTGTTTTTAACGTCTTTGATGAAAACAAGGTGAGCTGGGGATGGATGGGGCCCGAGGCAGCCCAGAGCCTCTTCCCTCCCGCGGCAGCTGGCTCAGCTCCCGTGGGCACCTGCAGCGTCTCCACACCCACTCTCTCCTGCTCTTCCCTCTGGAGAAGAAACACACACAAGGGCATGCTGGCACACACACATACACAGTCACACATAAATGCATGCACATGTACACATGCAGATACACACATGATAAGCACAGATGCATCCAAATGCATGCACACACGTGTGCACACATATGTACACCCACTCATGCACTGTCATGCACATCTAAGCTCTCACACAGAGGTGTATGTGCACATACACTCTAATACCATGCACACACACAGGCACACATACAGGGAGATGCATATGAACACGCATGTATACTCATACAGTGCACACAGACACATCTATGCTCATACAGTGCACACACATGAACACACATGTATACTCATACAGTGCACACAGACACATCTATGCTCATACAGTGCACACACATGAACACACATCTATGCTCATACAGTGCACACACATGAACACACATGTATACTCATACAGTGCACACAGACACATCTATGCTCATACAGTGCACACACATGAACACACATCTATGCTTATACAGCGCACACATGAACACACATGTATACTCATACAGTGCACACAGACACATCTATGCTCATACACTGCACACACATGAACATGCATCTATGTTTATACAGTGCACACACATGAACACACATGTATACTCATACAGTGCACACAGACACATATATGATCATACAGTGCGCACACATGAACACACATCTATGCTTATACGGTGCACACATGAACACACATGTATACCCATACAGTGCACACACATGAACATACATGTATACTCATACAGTGCACACAAACACATCTATGCTCATACAGTGCACACACATGAACATGCATCTATGTTTATACAGTGCACACACATGAACACACATGTATACTCGTACAGTGTACACACGTGAACACACATGTATACTCATACAGTGCACACAGACACATCTATGCTCATACAGTGCACACACATGAACACACATGCATACTCATACACTGCACACAAACACATCTATGCTCTCACAGTGCACACACATGAATACAGTGCACACACATGAACACAGATGTATACTCATACAGTGCACACAGATACATCTATGCTCATATAGTGCACACACATGAACACACATGCATACTCATACACTGCACACAAACACATCTATGCTCTCACAGTGCACACACATGAACGCACATGTATACTCATACAGTGCACACAGACACATCTATGCTCATATAGTGCACACACATGAACACACATGCATACTCATACACTGCACACAAACACATCTATGCTCTCACAGTGCACACACATGAACGCACATGTATACTCATACAGTGCACACAGACACATCTATGCTCATACAGTGCATGCACATGAATACAGTGCACACACATGAACACAGATGTATACTCATACAGTGCACACAGACACATCTATGCTCATACAGTGCACGCACATGAATACAGTGCACACACATGAACACACATGTATACTCATACAGTGCACACAGACACATATATGATCATACAGTGCGCACACATGAACACACATCTATGCTTATACGGTGCACACATGAACACACATGTATACCCATACAGTGCACACACATGAACATACATGTATACTCATACAGTGCACACAAACACATCTATGCTCATACAGTGCACACACATGAACATGCATCTATGTTCATACAGTGCACACACATGAACACACATGTATACTCGTACAGTGTGCACACGTGAACACACATGTATACTCATACAGTGCACAGACACATCTATGCTCATACAGTGCACACACATGAACACACATGCATACTCATACACTGCACACAAACACATCTATGCTCTCACAGTGCACACACATGAACGCACATGTATACTCATACAGTGCACACAGACACATCTATGCTCATACAGTGCACACACATGAATACAGTGCACACACATGAACACAGATGTATACTCATACAGTTCACACAAATGCACACATATGCACAATGAATGGATTTGCAAGTGCACACACATGTACACACAGAGACACACATATACACACATGTATATCATGTACACACATGCATGTATACACTTATTACACTTATATATATGCATGTACACCCTGACATTTCTCTTACAAGCATAAATGCAAATGCCTCCAGTGATAATAACAAGATTAATAATAATAACCAGTATTTACTGAACATTTACTATGTATAAGCTCTTTACATGGATTTTTTTTTTTTAGACAGAGTCTTGCTCTGTCACCCAGGCTGGAGTACAGTGGCGCGATCTCAACTCACTGCAACCTCTGCCTCTTGAGTTCAAGCGATTCTCCTGCTTCAGCCTCCTGAGTAGCTGGGATTACAGGCACCTGCCACCACGCCTGGCTAATTTTTTTTGTATTTTTACTAGAGATGGGGTTTCACCGTGTTGCCCAGGCTGGTCTTGAACTCCTAATCTCAGATGATCCACCTGCCTTGGCTTCCCAAAGTACTAGGATTACAGGTGTGAGTCACTGCGCCTGACCATACATGGATTATTTTTAATGAGGCCTTACAAGCACCTGGGGGCTGAGTACTTTAATGCCTATATTGTAGGTCAGGAAACTGAGGCTCTGGGAATCATAAGCTATAGGATCTTTTGTTCCTGGCTTTTTCCACTGAGCGTCACATTTTCAGGACTCACCGTGTGGTAGCTCGTGTTCCCTTCGGGCAGTGGCTGCACCGACAGCTGTTGGGTTTTCTGCGATGACCCCGGTTCTGTCTGGCAGTAGCATTTGAGGGTGGATTGACTGTCACTTGTCCCTGTACCCCCTGCTGCTGGCACCGAGGAGGTTTCTATTCTGTCACACCCCCACCTTCTCCCAGGTTCCCCCAGGCTGGGAATAACACTCCTGACCCTGGGGAGGGCTCTTCCCTTCTTTGGCCTCAGTTTCTTATTTGCAAATAACGGGTGGCATTGAACAGCCTGCAGTGGCCCTCCCTCTGCAAAAGCCTGTGAGCCCACAGCTCCAGGCCGAGGGGTTTCCAGGTGCCGTTGCTGAGAGGGGCACAGGCGTTGGTGCTTCTGGCACCTTCTTCCGTCAGGAGTGGAGTCAGCCTCTCTGTTCAGTTTCAGCCCCTCTTCCTGTCCCTCCCTCCCGGCCCCTCCCACTTCTAACCCCCACCCAGTCCCCCAGCCTCTGCTCCTGGCCCTCTCCTTGCCTCTTGCCTCCGTCCCTTTGAGCCTGCCCTCTCCACCCGAGTGTTCATTGGCCACAGTGTCTGGAGCCTGCGACTGCCCCTTGCCCGCCTCTGGGGTTCAGCCTGACCCGGTGGCCTGGCCGGCACTGACCGCGGCCATCCCCTCTCTCTCCTGTCAGGACGGGCGGATCGAGTTCTCCGAGTTCATCCAGGCGCTGTCGGTGACCTCGAGGGGGACCCTGGATGAGAAGCTGCGGTGTAAGTCCGGCTCCTTTGGCCCCGTGGGGCAGCAGCTGGCGGGCCCAGGCAGGAGGGAGGCAGCCCGTGGCCCTCACCAGGCAGGGGCAGCAGACGCCCACCACAGTGACCGCAGATGGTGTCCAGCTGTGTCTGTCCACTGAGGGCAGGCCTGGGCCCTGGGCAGGTAGCCCTCACATGGCCAAGTAACTAGGCCAGGCCAGCTGTCCCAGGTTCAGAGAGTGGCACAGACATCAGCGCTTCCAGGTCGGAGGGTTTCCTGGAGGTGGCCGGCAGCGGGAAGGAGGCTCGCTGAGGCAGGTGGGCAGGGAGGGCTGCGGGCAGAGGCTGGCAGGAGCCTTGGCTACACTCGGGCAGGTGCAGACCTGGGCAGCGGGAGGGGCAGTGGGGACCCAAGACCCAAGTTCAGTGCCGGACCCACCTCTTTCACAGCCACTGCTTTGATTTCGGCTTTCACTCCTTCACTTACTCACTTGTTCATTCACCAAATGATGACTGCACGCAGCCAGGTGTTGGTACCAGGGACCCACTGGGGGATAAGATAGATAGGTCCTGCTCTCATGGTTGTCAGTCTAGCGTGGCAGCAGGATTTACAAAAACCTCGGGAAACTGCAGGTGAGGAGGAGAGAGGGAGTCATGAGCAGGAGGGCACCTGCCTGGTAGGCGCTGGGCTGGGGTGAGGGGAGCTGGGGAGGGGTGCAAGGGCTCTAGGCAGGGGGCCCGCATGTGCGAGGCCCATAGAGGGAGGCTGAGAGGACAGGAGGGAGGCTGTTCAGGCCCCTGGCAGCATTAGCAGGAATGCAGGGAGCATGAAGGGTGGGGAAGATGGAAACCATGTGGCCAGAGCTCCCTGCTCGGGAAGACTTTCACACTTCATTCTGCCGGCAGCCAGAAGACCCTGCAGTTTCTATTGATTGATTGATTGATTGATTGAGATGGAGTCTCACTCTGTTGCCCAGGCTGGATGCAGTGGCATGACCTTGGCTTACTACGACCTCCGCCTCCCGGGTTCAAGTGATTCTCCTGCCTCAGCCTCTTGAGTAGCTGGGACTACAGGCACGTGCCACCACGCCCAGCTAATTTTTGTATTTTTAATAGAGACAGGGTTTCACTATGTTGGCCAGACTGGTCTCGAACTCCTGACCTCGTGATCCACCTGCCTTGACCTCCCAAAGTGTTGGGATTACAGACGTGAGACACTGTGCCCAGCCTTTTTTTTTAAGGAATAAAAGAGAATTTTATTTATGCAAAAGCTTCTCCTCGTGATGCACTATTTATTACCTAATGTTGACTGTCGGGGCCACAGCATCACTGTGGGAGCCGAGTGGACCATGGGGAGGCGGTGGGGGCTGGAGTGGGGGAGGGAGTGGGGTGGCGGGTGGACTCCTCTGGGCCACACCCCAGGTCCCTGGCTTCCCACTCACTCGGCTTCAGCCTCTGAGGCCTTGGCCCTGGCAGCCCAATGCCTCCTCTCTTTATTTTATTTATTCATTTAGAGACAGAGTCTTGCTTTGTCGCCCAGGCTGGAGTGCAGTGGTGCAATCTCAGCTCACTACAACCTCTGCCTCCCGAATTCAAGTGATTCTTGTGCCTTAGCCTCCCAAGTAGCTGGGATTACAGGTGCCCACCACCATGCCTGGCTAATTTTTGTATTTTTAGTAGAGACGGGGTTTCATCATGTTGGCCAGGCTGGTCTCGAACTCCTGACCTCAGGTGGTCCACCCATCTCAGCCTCCCAAAGTGCTGGGATTACAGGCGTGAATCACTGTGCCTGGCCCCGTTATTTTTAATTAATTAATATATATGTATATGTGTGTGTATGTGTGTGTGTATATATATACATATATGGAGAGAGAGAGAGAGAGAGAGAAAGTGAGAGAGAGAGGGTCTTGCTCTGTCACCCAGGCTAGAGTGCAGTGGCCCAATCTCGTCTTATTATAACCTTCACCTCCTGGGCTCAAGCCATCCTCCCACCTCAGCCTTGCAAGTAGCTGAAACTACAGGCACATGCCACCATGCCCGGCTAATTTTTGTATTTTTGTAGAGATAGGGTTTTGTCATGTTGCTCAGGCTGATCTCGAACTCATGGGCTCAAGCAATCCACCCACCTCAGCCTCCTAAAGTGCTGGAATTACAGGTGTGAGCCACCACGCCCAGTCTTATTTATTTTTAACCCTAGTTGCAATGGGGGGTGTGTGTGTGTGTGTCCCTATCTTGATGTAAATATTTGTTGACCTGATGAAGAATGGGCCACCCGGTCTCTAACTTCATGTTGAGGTACAGAGAGGAGGGGTGAGCTGAAGACCCCTCCCGGCCGCCCCAGCCTGGGGATCACTCAGTGCTGGCTGCTTGCTTACAGGGGCCTTCAAACTCTATGACTTGGACAACGACGGCTACATCACCAGGAATGAGATGCTGGACATTGTGGACGCCATTTACCAGATGGTGGTGAGAGGCCAGTTCCCATGGGGTGGGGGGTGGCAAGAGGGGCAAAGCCAGTCACTGAGAGAGAGACAGCGCCTGTGCAGCCGTGCCCCTGCCCAGGGTGGGAGCAGGGGGTCCCTAGATGAGCTGTTCTGTTCTGTACATCTCTGCCTGGGCAGGCAGGCAGGCAGGCAGGCAGGCAGGCAGGGGCTGGCAGATAGTGGGACTGGGGTGTGGGATATTCCAGGGCAGAATGGCAGGGATGGGGAGGGGAAAGAAGAGGGAGGCGGTTCTCATCTGGAACCTGCCAGGTCTGGGGGGCAAATGTGTGGCCAAGAGCCCAAAGCCCAGGGTGCTAGGCCCCAGTCCCGCCTTGTCCGTCCCTGCAGGGGAACACCGTGGAGCTCCCAGAGGAGGAGAACACTCCAGAAAAGAGAGTGGACCGGATCTTTGCCATGATGGACAAGGTGAGGTGGGGCTGGGACTGGTCCCAGACCCGGGAGGCAAAGGGTTGGGGCAGGAATCGTGGCCCCTGGAGCCTGGGCCCGGCTTTGCTGCCATTGCCTATGGGGCTGGCTCATGGCAGGCGGCACGGCCTGGTGGCACATCCGTGGTCAGCAGCCAGCCCCATCCAGCGTCCAGAGTCTTAAGTCAGTTTGCCCGGTGTGTTTTCTTTAATCAACCAAAGTCCTTAGGCTTTTTTTTTTTTTTGGTTTGCACAGACCACTTTGGCATTCTGGAGAAGCCTACGGACTTCTCAGAATAATGGCTTTCAGTGCATAAAATAAAATCCACAAGATCAAAAAGGAAGCTGATTATTTTAGAAAACAGCTGTCAGAGTATTTTTAAAAAAGAGTCTGTGATGTAGCATTCTGTGAGCTGCTCTTCTTAACGCATTAACTAAGATGTAGTGGCGGGGCCAACAAGCCCCAAAATCGGGAGCTGTCCTATCTGCAGCAACTGGGATGCTATGAAAATACCTGTGACCCCACTGTCGACAGATCACGGGGACTGCAGGTCCTGTTGGGGACCATCATCTAGGTTCCTATAGAAGGAAAAGCTACATTTCAGTTAGAGGTTAGTGAAAAGAACGACTGATTTTTTTCCCCCAAGTTCACAGACCTGCTGACTTCTATCCACAGGCCCGAGGTTAAGAAACCCTTCTTTAAAGGGAACCATAGGCCGGGCGCGGTGGTTCACACCTCTAATCCCAACACTTTGGGAGGCCAAGGCAGGTGGATCACCTGAGGTCAGGAGTTTGAGACCAGCCTGACCAACATGGTGAATCCCTGTCTTTACTAAAAAAAAAAAAAAAAAAAAAAAATTACAAAAAAATTAACCAGGCATGGTGGCACATACCTGTAAGGAGGCACGTGCCTTTGGGAGGCCGAGGCAGGAAAATTGCTTGAACCCAGGAGGCGGAGGTTGCAGTGAGCCAAGATCACACCACTGCACACAAAAAAAAGCGGGGGGCCAGGTGCAGTGGCTCACGCCTGTAATCCCAGCACTTTGGGAGGCTGAAGCGGGCAGATCACAAGGTCAAGAGATCGAGACCATCCTGGCCAACATGGTGAAACCCTGTCTCTACTAAAAAAATACAAAAATTAGCTGGGTGTGGTGGCGCACGCCTGTAGTCCCAGCTACCTGGGAGGCTGAGGCATGAGAATTGCTTGAACCCGGGAGGCGGAGGTTGCAGTGAGCCGAGATTGCACCACTGCACTCCAACCTGGCGCCTGGCGACAGATCAAGACTCTGTCTCAAAAAAAAATAAAGGAACCATAGACACCAGGGTGCTCTTGAGGATGGAAGGTGGGAGGAGTGTGAGGATTGAAACGCACCTATTACCAGGTACTCTGCTTATCATCTGGGTGTTGAAGTAACCTGCGCAGCAAACCCCCACAGCACGGGATTTACCTGTATAACAAACCGGCGTGTGCATCCTTGAACCTAAAATAAAAGCCTAAAAAAAGGACTCAAAAAAAAAAAGGAATCCTTCTTTAAATCAAACTTTTTTAAAAACTAAAATGGAAATTTGAAATAACGATGTTAAGGAAATCCAGGTGTTACTTGCCTTCAGTAAAATAATAGAAAATGGCCAGTCACGGTGGCTCACACCTGTAACCCCAGCACTTTGGCAGGCTGAGGCGAGTGGATCACTTGAGCTCAGGAGTTCAAGACCAGCCTGGGCAACATGGCAATGCCCCGTCTCTACAAAATATAAAAAAATTAGCTGGGTATGGTGGTATGCACCTGTGGTCCCAGCTACTTGGGAGGCTGAGGTGGGAGGATTGCTGGAGCCTGGGAAGTCAAGGCTGCAGTGAGCCTTCATTGCGCCACTGTACTCCAGCCTGGGTGACAGAGTGAGATTCTGTCTCAAAAAAAAAAAAAAAAGTAACTACAAAATTAAAAATATCATAGAAATTCCTGTAACTCAGGGCTGCTTATTATATTCTGGCTGGAGACAGCTGTTTGCCCTAAAAGCTTTGAGCCGGAGGCCTGTACTTTCTTAATTAAAGAAGGAAGTTTAGCCCATGTTAGAGGGTTGGTAGAGACATGCTGGCCTCAGACCCAGCTGGCCTCTTGGTAATGATCCGAAGATTTATGGACAGAGTGTAGAGCACAGACTAATGAGTTTCTCATGGTGTGCCTCCATGTGGCTTTATGCCAT